>NC_090383.1:62868951-63468951 GCF_036365525.1 Heterodontus francisci | reverse complement strand
TTGATAAGATTATAATCAGTCCGAGACAAATTATTGACAGGGCAAGAAAAAAATGAAACTCACACATGACAGACATGCAGGCCTGGAGTTACCTCCTCCTACAGATCTGACAAAAGGTCAGAGTGATCCACCCACAAGCGAATACATGGTTCCCTGTGGAAGTGTCCAAAATTTGTAATGAGCTACAGTCATACAAAGTGATCACCCTGAATGGAGCGACGTTGAGAAGGAATAGATGTCAGCTGAGAGAGTTATCCAACAACATCATTCCTGACACTCCTATAGCGTCAAGAACATGTTCACATTCAAATTCTAAGAATGGAGTTCAGATGAATGACATGTACAACACTCAGGTACAAGATAATTGTCAATCTAAACTTACGAGTCAAGAGAAAAGAATTGACAGTTCCAGATCTCAGCAAGTTTCACAGTTCATGATCAGGTCGAGTCAGCAGACCACCTGTACGTTTCAGAGACACTTCATTAATGAATATGAGAGCCAATACATGTGTAAATATTGTTTACAACTATCCTATTTCATTATGTACATAGCTTATAATTTATGAAATTTCAATTTAAGGAAAGGGGTATGTTGTAATATTGCTTTAACTGCTTGAGAATTGTTAACATACTGTTGACTATGTAAATAGTTTAGTATGCATCATCACAGGAAGTGATGCAAGCCAACATGTGATATAATAGTTGGAGCAGTGTTAGTCAACAATCAGCACCTATATCTTAGAGCTTTCCTGTAATTCTGTTATTTTGTACTAAAGAACCCTTCATTCAACTTACCATCCAGCCTCATTGTTTGGTACGTTTGTTTCGAGAACACAATAAAACAACAGTATGTAGTGTGGAACAGGATAAATGTTACTAAATTTTGGCCCAGTTTGAGTTTATGGAAGGCCAAAGGTGGGAGGCCAGCAAGAAGACATTTAAGACGTTGGCCTGGAATTCCTGATGCCCTGCTTTGCTGGTATGAGTGCGATGGAGCAGAACCCTGGCTTGTCCTTGCCCTAGGATGAAGGATCTATCCCAAAAATCAGGCACAGGGTCATTGGCATATCTGGGATAGGCTGCCAGAGTCTCCAAGAGCTCATAAACAGTACTCACTCCAGCTTCAAATCTCTCCCAGAGGCCCAAATAGGCCAAAGAAACCATTTTGAAAAAATTCTTCAACTTTCACTGGGCCACTAACTAGATAATCAATCATCCCCAGGATCAATTACCTATTCCAGCAAAAGTTTTAGGCCTTCAGAAGGCTTCAAAGGACACTTGCCTGGTCTCAGTGTTCCACTGAGGACTTTCAATGGAGTAGAGAGGAATTTCCAAGGAAAGTTCAGGAACTCAACCCCCCCACTGCAACCTTCCCCACCACCAACATGACATCGGGGCAGGGGGATCTATGGGAAGAGTATTCACCTATTTTCCTCCCCAACTTAAAAATCTCAGTCTAAATAGCGTAGAATCCCAACAGAGCTGGTTTCTGGCTCATACTCTGGACCCTTCAGGTAGAAATGATAATTATGCCCTCTCCCAACCCAGAAATATTGTGACCATTGAGTCTATTGATCAAAAGTATGGATAGGGATGCCAGTGCTGATGGACCAGAGGAAGGCAATGCCATGGAGCTGAAAATAAACAGCCTTAAGATGTGAAGAATGTTGAGGTTTTGCATAGTTTGGTTCAGCCTAAATGAGGGACCGTGGAGTGGAAAAAGAGTGAAATTTGTGACGGGGCTGGAAACAATGGGCTGAATTTTATGCCCCCTCCAAAGAGCGGGAAGGTGGTGGTGGTGGGGGGTGGGGGAGACGTAAAATGGAATGGGAGGCCTGGAAGGCTATTCCTGACCCACTCCCGCCTCCACCGCCACTTTACGCAGGGCGGAGCGGCGAAAAACGGCCCGCCCGCCCCAGGCCAATCAAAGCCCAGTTAACGGCCACGGGGATTTTACCCTTGGCTGTCAGGCGGCCCAGGCCCAAGAAAAGCTGCCTTACAAAAGCAGGTGGCTTTCTGACGGCCTGGTGGGGGGGGCGCCCTCCTGGTCGTCCCCGATGCCCCAACCATCCCCAACTACCCCCCCCCCCCACCCAATCAACCACCCTTGCCTCACTGGGGCCTGACTGATCCCCAGCGTGGCCCCAAAAACTCACCTTTGTTCCGGGACCATCCTTCATCTTCCTTCCGATGACTGGGTTGCAGTTCCAGCAGTGGTCACTGCTCCCAGTCGCGCAGCTGGGACTAAGAGCTGCCGGCCCGTTGATTGGCCGGCAGCTCCATTAGGCAGGACTTCCTGCCTCAACGAGGTGGAAGTCCTGCCTCAGACCAATTAAATGCCTGGGGACCGTAAAATGTGGGCCTGATCCCCAGGCCAGGCAGAAGCGGGTTCGCCACTGACTTTTCAGTTGGTGGACAGCTCCTGTTTGCCAAGGGTAAAATTCAGCCCAATGGTTTCATTGTTCCCAATTTCCAGTTGTAGGAGCTGTGACTCATCCCTATCTTGATGTTGGACAGGCAGAGTGACCGCACAGAAATGGCCATGGAGTCCGTAGAAGTCCTGGAATGGTAGATCTGGTGTCATCAGCACACATATGGAAGCTGACCATATGCCTGTGGATGATGTCACAAGGTCTGTATATGGAGAAGGAAGAGGAGGGGTAAGGAAAAATCCGTAAAGGACTCTGGAGGTAAAAGAAAAGAAAGACTTGCATTTATATAACAGTCAATTTGCATTCACCACAGGCAGCAATGTGATAACATCCAGATAATCTGTTTTTGTAATGTTGATGAGGGATAACTCCCCTGTGAAATAGTGCCATGGGATTTTTTTATGTCCACCCAAGACAGCAGACAGTGCCTCAGCTTAACATCTCATCTGAAAGACAGCACAGCAGTCCCTCAGTACTGCACAGGAGTGTTAGATTTGATTTTTGTGTTCAAATGCTGGAAAGGGGCTTAAACTCACAACCATCTGACTTAGTAAGAGTGTTACCCAATGAGCCATGGCTGACCCTTAACAATGTTGGGAAAAGAGAAGAAACCACTGCTGGAGATCTGATGGCTTCATCTGGACAAGTACGACTCAAATCATGCAAGGGCAGTCTCGCAGAGCTAGACAATGAAGGAGATGAAAGAGGCTGGCATGGTATTAAACATTGCAGAGAGATTTAGGGGAATAAGGAAGCATAATGTACCATGGATACAGTCACAGAGTATGTAATTTGTGACTTTGACCAGGGGAGTCTTGGTGCAAAGAGCAGGACAGAAACAGACTGGAGGAATTTAGGGACAAGTGAGTATTGAGTTGTGAGGCAACAACATGTTTGAGACCTTTAGAAAGGAAAAGAAGTTTAGAGATGGGGCCTTTATTAGACAGGACAATGTCAAGAGTTGCATTTTTAAGGAAGAGAGTGATGACAAGTTTTGAAAGGGAGATGACAGGAAGCCTTTAACAAAGCCAGTTGACATGTGGAGCAGGATATGTACATCAAGTGGGGAAGGGAAACAAGTGAACAGGAGTTGGGTCTCATAGAACAAATAAGCTTGAAGAGAAAGGGAATGGGAAACAAACTTCAGAAACAGGGGATTGGGGCTGGTGTGGATGGGTCATGGGGATACGTCAGAAATCTAGTGGGGAAAAGGAAGGTAAGGTAGAAGGTAGTTAGTTTCTGAGATCATGAAAAGCAATTAAATAAGTTCAATGACTTTCTTTCTACATAAATGGATCATGCTTTAATAAATTACACATCCAATTTATGCAGTGTCTGCAATACCATTGAATTTCCTGTTCACAACAAGAACAATGTGTGCAACAAGACTGATTACAAACAATGCTATCTTATCAATATTTAAACATTCTGAGAGCTCATGAATTACATAAATGTTCTCTATTATCAGGTACTGGCTGGCAAATATGTGGAGGACCCAGGGCTTAAACGATCCTCCACAGGACAGAACTGGGGCAACCACAGTGACAGGAAAACTAGAAGCTGACGGCATTCCTACACAAGTGTCCAAGAGAGCTGAATCGGGAGGGGTGGGTATCTATTTATTGATGTGACAAGAAGATACAGTAGAAAGCTAACTTGCTCTATCAATTATACCCACCCCAACTGCATGTTATTATGTAGCATTCCCATATTATTAATGTGCGTATGAATGTCTGAGTTTTCAGGATATATACAGGGTGTAAACAATCATTTCTAAAGGTCTGATGCAACAAGCAAGCACACCTCTCAAGGTTTCAAGCTAGGGGTCGGGTGGAAGGTCCAGGTTCTACCTCATATGAGCATTGTATCTTGTCATAAACACTCTGGCATGTGCAGTTTACCTCACAGAAATCCTATTAGTGACCCAGCAATAGATAGATAAAGGGTTTTCCTGCTGCTCAGAAACTGGTCCCTGGGTCGCATGTGTTGAAGGTGCGACAATGCTGTTCCTTGTTCCTCTCTTTTTTTTTTAAGCTAGTTGTAGTTCCAGGGATGGATGCAGTAGAACTGGAGGAAAACAACTCACATGTGCAGCTATTATTCCAATAGTTCTTTGGAAATGCGGAAGAACTGCTGCAAATGTGAGCATGGCTAAGGATAATTCTTACTGCTCAAGAGCAGCAGAGGCATATGATAGATATGAATTGATAACCTTCTAAACTGATATCACCAAGGTCAGGTAAATATTCTGCACAGTATTTTGAAACTACTTTTACTAAATATTGCATTTCCAACTTTTCCTAGTTCTGATGAAAGGACACAGACCTGTAATGTTAACACTGTTTCTCTCTGCACAGATGCTGAGTATTTCTGACATTTTCTGTTTTGATTTCATATTTCCAGCATCCACAGCTTTTTACTTTTGTAATAGTGTTTAATTCACTGCAACTTCTCTTCCAGGAATGCTCAGCTTGAAGAAGTTCTGCTCTTCTCTGCGACAGGATTTCTGTTTGTCTCGTGTACCTTGTTCACCTTCATGGCTTTTCTATTTCCGTTCTTGTGTTTGATAGGTATCTATGAAAACTCGCTTTCACAGCCACATCTCCTTCCTTAGCAGTTGTCTCAGACTCTGAAATTTCACCCTTCGTGTTTCGGATCCACCCATAATTATAAATATCTCCTAGACATTCAGCATTCCTCAAACCACTGTTCTTGCCATGTCCTGAGATCCACATTCAAAACTATGTACCACCACATGCATGCCCTTGACTTCTCTTTTCAGCAGTACCATCTACTCCATCTCATAGCTGTCCTGGTCTGCAGTTTCATTTCATCCTCCACCTCATCCGTGCTTTAACAAAAAACTTTTTTTCTTTTTTCAGGTGTGAAGGATTGCAACCTTCAACAACTCCTGGATACCAACACCCCACCGGATCCTTCTTCCCTTTCACTTTCCTCTGACCCTATCCCTTCTTCCAATCTTACCCCTTGCCATGTATTCACGATAGCCTCTGACATTCCCCTCTCTGACCTTGCACAATCTGTCCTTCATAGATGCTGCAGCTTCATCCTCTTATGCCCCACCTCAATAAATTTGGGCTTGGCACGACACTGAGCCCTTCTTCTGTTGCCTTTGTGCCTACCTCTTTGGGCAGGAGTCTTCGCCCGCACATTATTTTCCCTCCACCTGGATCCCTCCCTCTGGACTCTAACCTATCTCCCTCTGAACTTGCAGCACTGTTACCTTTCAGGTCCAACCCTAACATTGTCACCAAACCTGCTGACAAAGGTGACGCTGTTGTTGTCTGGCGTACTATCCTTTACCTAGCAGAGCCAAATGCCAACTCTCTGACACTTCCTCCTACCTCCCCCTGGACCATGATCCCACTGCTAAACATCAAGCCATTATTTTCAGGACTGTCAGCGAGCTCATTTCCTCTGGAGAACTTCCCTCCACGGCCTCCAACCTCAGTCCTACGACTCCATGTAGCCACTTCTACCTCCTTCCCAAGATCCACAAGCAGGACTGCCCTGGTAGACCCATCATTTCAGCCTGTTCCTGCCCCACTGAACTGATTTCTTCCTATCCTGACTCTATTTTTTTCTCCCCTGGACCAGTTTCTTCCACCTACGTCCATGACTCTTCTGATGCCCTCCGTCATTTTAACAGTTTTCACTTTCCTGGCCTTAACCATCTCCTTTTCACCATTGATGTCCAAACCCTCTACATCCCCATTCCCCACCAGAACAATCTGAGAGCTCTCTGCTTCTTCCTCGAACAGATGCCAAACTAGTCCCCACCCATCACCACCCTCCTCTGCTTAACTGAACTAGTTTTCGCATTGAACAATTTCTCCTTCAACTCTACTCACTTCCTCCAAATAAAAGGTGTTGCTATAGGAACATGTTTGGGTTCTAGCTATGTCTGCCCTTTTGTAGGATATGTGGCACATTCTCTGTTCCAGTCCTATTCTGGTCTCCTCCCTCACCTTTTTTTTTCTGGTACATTGGTAACTGCTTTGGTGCCATTTTCTGCTCTCGCCCTGAACCAGAAAATTTCATTGACTTTCCTTCCAATTTCCATCCTTCTCTTGCTCTCACATGGTCCAAATCCGCCTCCTCCCTTCCCTTCTTTGACTTCTCTGTCTTCATTTCTGGGGATAGGCTATCAACCAATATTCACTATAAGCCCGCTGACTCCCACAGCTACACTTCCTCACAACACCACAAGCACCCCCAACACCCTGCCCATGGCGCCTTCCCATGCAAACACAGGAGATCCAGCACCTGTCCTTTTACCTCCTGCCTCTCGCAGTCCAAGGCCTCAAACACTTCCTACATTTGAAACAGTGATTTACTTCTTTCGATTTAGTATACTGTATTCTCTTCTACATTGGACAGACAAATTGCAGACTGGTTGGCCACTTTGCAGAACATCTCTCTTCAGTCCACAAGCATGATCCAGAGCTTCTTGTCGCTTGTCATTTCAATTCTCCACCTTGCTCCTACTCTGATCTTTCTGTCCTTGGCCTGCTGCAGTGTTCCAATGAAGCTCAATGCAAGCTTGCCTTATCTTTTGACTGGGCACTTGACAGCCTTCTGGACTCAACATTGACTTCAACAGTTTTAGATCATAACTTCTGCCCCCCATTTTGTTTTGTTTTTCTTTGCTGGTTTGTTTTCTTCTCTTGTTTTGCTCTTATTTCCTCTCCTTGCTTTCTGATGGCAACTATTCAGGATCCTGCCATTCACACCTCCTCTAGACACATCTTCTGTTTCTTTACTTGTCCCATTACCACTCCTTTTGACCTTGCACCATGAAACCATTTGGCATTTAACCTCTGCTGCCCTCCACTCTATTTCAGATCTTCCCTTTTGTTCTTTTGCCCACCCTCCCCCATTTCACTTGCTCAAAACCTATTATATTTCTAACTTTTATTCTAATTCTGACGAGAGGTCACAGAGCTGAATGGTTAACTCTGTTTTACTCTCTACAGATGCTGCCAGAAATGCTGAGTATTTCCAGCATTTTCTGTTTTTATTAACTAAATGTGAGATTGTGTTTTTAAAAAAATTACCAGAATGTTCAGACTCTGAAGGTGTACTCATTATTTTACTGTATAGATGGTAATGCCTAGTGATCACGTGCTAAGGCCAAATACTTCTTCAATATTTTATGCAGTAAGTAACATTTTTGACATTTTGTTGTCTATATAGGATATCATGCCCAATCCTGCTTTCGCACTTCTGTAGTTGGTTGTGTTAATTTTCTTCCGGAATAAGCATCTTTATATTTGACAAGCAGTTTTACCAAAATAAACAGTGCAATTTCTGTAAACATAGTCTCCATTTTGCATTCTTTACCATTAGTGTGCATGATTTCGTATTCAGGTACACAACCAAGTGTCTCATTCTGCTTCTTTGAGCTGTCAAATTTGATTCATTTCAATTACTATCTGATAGGGTGTCCTAACTTATTGGAATGGTAAATTCAGATTGTACCTACTGGAATATGCTGAGTTCACACGCGGTGCATGAATGTATTTACTTCAATATGTTTGAATTCCCATAGGCCACAATTCACAATCCCCCACCCCCATTATCTCTAAAATAAAAAGCCCAGTTATTCTGAGCTCAATTATGATCAATCCCATGTTCTACTTAGAGCTTTACTGTTTGGCAATGGTAATATGATCATAGAATTCTACAGCACAGAAGGAGGCCATTTGGCTCTTCATTCCTTTGCCAACTCTCTGAAAAAAAGAAATTAGTCCTGCTCCCCCACTCTTTCTTCAGTCCTGCAATTTTTTTCCTTTTTATGCATATATCAAATTTCCTTTTGAAAGTTACAATTAAATCTGCTTCCACCATCCGTTCAGGCAATGCATTCCCGAGCATAATAACTCACAGAGTAAAAGAAAATTGCCTCATCTTCCCCCTGAACTTTTTCCCAATTACCTTAAATTTGTCCTCTCAGAGTACTGATCTGCCTGCCACAGTGGCAACAGTTTCTCCTTATCTACTCTGCCAACATCCTTCATAATTTTTAACACCTCTATTAAAGTGCCCCTTAAATTTATTTGCTGTAAGGGGAACAATCCCAGCTTCTCTAGTCTCTCCACACCAAATAAATTCACTCATCCTTGGCTCTATTCTGGTAAATGCCCTTTGCACCCTCACTAAGGTCTTGATCCTTTCTAAAGTGGGGTGCCCAGAATTCGACACAATATGCTAGCTGAGGTTTAACCTATGATTTATAAAGGCTTACCGTGACTTCCTTGTTTATATAAATGCGACTATTTGTAAAGCCAGTGATCCCGTATGCTTTTTAACAGCCTTATCAACTTGCACTGCCACATTCAAAGATTTCTGTATGTGCATACCCAGGTTTCTCTGTTCTTGCAACACCTTTAAAATGTTAAAATTTAGTTTACATTGTTTCTTTCTATTTTTCCTTCTAACTGCACAGTTGTAACACTTCTCGGCACTAAATTTCATCTACCATATGCCTGTCCATTTCACCAGTCTGTCCTGAAGTCTGCTAATATCCTCCTCACTGTTTATTACATTTCCAAGCTTTGTGTCATTTGCAAACTTTGAAATTATACTCATTACACCCAAGTCCCGGTCATTGATATATATCAAAAGAGCAATGGCCCCAATACTCACCCTGGAGGGCACCACTGTACACTTCCCTCCAGTCTGAAACAACCATTCACCACTACTCTCTTCTTTCTATCACCTAGCCAATGTTGTACCCATGCTGCCACTGCTCCTTTAGTCTCAAGGCCTTCAATTTTGCTAACAACTCTATTATGTGGCAATTTATCAAAAGCCTTTTGAAAAGTCCATATACATAAAATCTACTGCACTACCTTCATCAACCCTCTCCATTATTTCATTGAAGAAATCAATGAAGTTCAACATTCGACAGATGATTAGCCTGTAACAAATTCATGCTGGCAAGTGACAATTTATTTTGTCTTGGACTATTGTTTCTGGAAGCTTCCCCACCACTGATGTTAGGCTGACTGGCCGATAGTTACCCGGTTTATTTCTCCCCAGCCCCCACCCCTTTTTATACAGCATTTTTGTTAACAGCCACTTTTGAAGACACAATACATACTTTTCTAGATCTCAGATACGGTATCTGTCTGAATTTGTTTGGTTAGTTTGTTACTGAAGCAAATCTTTAAGTGCTACACCATCAACCTGTGCTATGTGGAGATTGAAACTGAAACACCACAGCATGTAATTCAAAGCTAATGAAATAATGTTTCCCCTTCACAAATCTCGCCAACAGTTTACACAGTAGTATTTACTCTCAAATAGCTTTATGGTCTGAATAATTTATCCACATTCTTCACATGAACTGAAACTAAATGGCAAGGCGAGATACTGCATGATTAAACTTGAGTTTTTTTAAAAATAGATACCACTAAAGCTATTACAGTGATTTAGATTTGAACTATATTACCATGCAAATGACTAGGATTCTATTGGGTTCAGATAAAATTGCTGACCTTTACAATGTTCATTTTGTCGCACTTTGCTAAGCAATCAATGCAAGCCTCATCATTTTTAAAGTTTTATGGCATTGATCCCATAAAGTCGCAAATACAGGCGACTGGCCTCTTGTTACGGTTAAATTCTACCTCATTAGCTGCACTGTAATAGCATATGTTCAATCGAGTTAATAAAAATCTTTAGAAACTGTGAGTAGATGCATGCTATTTCCAAACTGTTAATACAGCAGTAGCTTACCTTTCAAAACAAATTAACTGTTGGTGCCACTCACATCTTCAATCAAGATCTTCATTTGCTTTAAAAGAAATATACAAAGCCTTAGGGTTACTTTACACATGCCTTGTTCGTCCTCAGACTGCACTGGCACTGCTGTAACTTATTCAGGCTGCTGTAGCCCATGTTTCAGGGCCATGCAGTCCTACCATCTTGCCAATGTTGCAAGGTCAGTTCCTCCTTTTATCCCGGCATTCTTCCTGTCTCATTTTATTGGTCAAATAAATTAGAAAAGCCTACAGCTATCTTATTAGCTACATTTCTTCATTTGGGCACTTAACTGAATTTTTAAAAAGGATTATATCAAGTGATGGGGCTCTGCATGACCTGTTGAAAAACAGAAAAGAATCAAAACAGTGTGTTAGTCTATCGCGCAGTAATTTGCTTTACATTTTAGCCCAGGGACTACACTTTGACCTCGGACGGACTCTTGCAACTTTCATTATCAGAGCTAAAATTCGCTTTGTGATTTACCCAGCTGTTTTTTTTCCCACAGGTGACTGGTTTATGCTTAGAGTCTCCCTTGCATTTCATAGACTTGTAATCTTCAAGGCCCCTGTTAGAAGCCCAAGTATTCCAGCTTAAAAACATCTGTTACTTTCCGTGTTGATTATAGATTGGGCAAACATTTGCCTCATTCTGAATACAGCAGGCCCTTATCTAAGGCTAAAAACAAAGCCAACTATTTCAAATTCTGTCTAGATTAGATTCATTGCACTCAATCTACAGCATGTAAAACATACATCTAGTGATGTACTTTAGGTTATACTGGAAAGGATAGTTGTTATATCTGCAATTTAATTTCCATCTGCTTCATTCAGTTGCACTTTGAATTCTGTACTTAAGCATTGTCATCTGAAATAAAAGTGATTTAATTAACCTGTGGGATTATGCTTTTTTCCTGTAAAATTTCAAAACAGCCTTTTACAAAGGAAATGTAGCCTCATGGTAGATAGAGAAGAGGTGAAGATGAGGGGCTTGATCTGTTTTAGCTTTAGACAAAATCACTTGTAAGCATAAGCACAATTTTGTTGGAAGGCCCATATATTTTTGGGCCCAAAATGTTAAAACACTGGACACTATAACAATATAATGTTAGAATCTAAAACATCAGAAAATAAGAGTAACCATACATACAGCAACAAAAGAAAGACAAATGTCTCATTAACCATCACCACAGATGCCCACTCAACTGTGCTGAGTGCCTCACCAAGTCCCAGCTCATCAACATCAGTTTCTATTCCTCTATTGTAGATGTACCGGTGTTTTGTTCAAGTGAAGATATTGACCCTTGGTGCCAAAGTGTATGGCGCTCTTAGAGTAAAGAATACCCAGTGTATAGAAGATAGCACATTAAAGTACAATCAACACCCTTGCACTGCATAGCTTTTGTTGCTCACTTAGAGTATGGCTCTCTGCTATGTTTTCATTTTTTCCCCCCAACCATTATTTTTTCCAATATCTTTTTTAGTCTCCTACACATCTTCTCCATTCCCACTTCATGCATAGATTGAAATTGTAAATCATGTTGACAGTTCATCTCCTTGTTATATCTCTTATAATTGTAAAGTTCCTCTGGGACTTGTTTTTATTAATACATTCATGTAGAGGCCTGCTTAGTCTTTGTCAGCTAAAATGAGTAAATTGTTTTCTTCATGAAAATGTTGCAATTGTAGAGTTTTTGTAATTTCCCATTTAAAATACTGCAGTCATACATTGCAATGCTTGTTGCATATTTTGGACATGCAGCGATGTTGGAAAGAAAATGCTGGTAATGCTTTGTGATGCATAATATATTGGTAAGGATTAATCACTCATTTTACATTGGGAAATCTGTCAAGCATAGAAAAACATGAAGGACTTGAGTAGCAATAAAACTCTATGCAACTGTAAGATTACACTAGGGGAATTGGAACTGAAAATCCACAAGGGTGAGATGTGTCTGCTGGGTGCCTTGGCTGCTGAACCCTCCAGCATATGCAGGGTTAGGGAATGGTTCCCTAATTTACATGTTGTGGTGGCTTTTCAGCAGCAGGTCTAGCTATTGCATAGATTTCAGGAGGGCCTATTGTCCTTATTGGGGCTAATTCTTATTTGATGTTGCCAGACATTTTCAGGGTCCAGAGTGAGACCCAGTGTTAGATCCCCATGTGGGCCCCACTTCTGTTATAGTTATGGCCGGTATGTTTTCTTTCTCTTCGAATGCCAGCTGCCTGGAGGATCCCAGGCTGGGGATAAGGAAACTCTTGGCCTGGAAAGTCCCTTCCCTCCGTTAATTCCCTTCTGATCCAGGTAAACTTGTTTAGAGTGGATGGATATCCCATTCCAAATGAGGTTCTACATATAAATAAAACCAAAATACTGTGGATGCTGGAAATCTGAAATAGAAACAGAAAGTGCTGGAAATACCCAGCAGGTCTGGCAGCATCTGTGGAGATAGAAATCGATTTAACGTTTCAGGTCGGTGACCTTTCATCAGAACTGGCAAAGATTAGAAATGTAACAGTCTTTGAGCAAATGAAAAGGGGGAGGGGGAGGAAGAACAAAAAGGAAGGTGTGTGATAGGGCAGAAGGCAGGAGAGATTAAATGACAAAGATGTCATGGAACAAAGGCAAAGCTAGTGCTAATAGTTGTGTTAGAAGACAAAGCATTAGTCCAGAGGGAATGTTAATGGCAGAATAATGAACTGCTCTGTCCAAAAGCAAAAACCTGAAAAATATGTTTAAAACAGGGCCATGGTTAAAAAAATAAAATAAAATAAAAAAAGGTTCTACATATACTTGCAGTGTTGGAGGGTAACCAGTGAATGCCAGTTTAATTCTCAGGCTTTTTGTTGCACTTCCAAAGATTTTCCACTCGGAGTAAGCTGGAAAGACTTGCACAAGTTTGGAATCATTGGCCGGAATTTTACGCACCACCCCCACTCCCCCGCCCCCCCAAGAGTGGAGGGTGGCAGGGGTGTGGGGGTGCATAAAATGGGGCAGGAGACTCTGGGGGCCCTTCCCGACGTGCTTTTGCCTCCGTCGTCACTTTACGGAGGGTGGCAGTGGCGAAATATGGCCCGCCTGCCCCAGGTCAATCAAGGCCCTTAAGTGGCCCGCCGCCATGGAGATTTTACCTCTGGCTGGTCAGGCAGCCCAGGCCTGAGAGAAGCTGCCTGACAAAGGCAGATGGTCCTCTGATGGCCTGCAGGGGGGCTCTCATGATCAGGCACACTGTGCCCGCAGGAGGGCCGCTCCTGCTGCCCCAACCACCCCCAGCACCCAACACGACCCCCTGTCCACCCAATCGACCTATCGACCTCCCTTGCCTCGCCGGGGCCTGACTGATCACCCCCGGCGAGGCATCAAAAACTTACCTTGGTTCCGGGATTTCCCGACATCTTCTTTGCGGTGGCTGGGTTGCAGTCCCAGCAGTGGCCACCGTTCCCGGTGGTGCTGCTGGGACAAAGAGCTGCCAGCCCTCTGATTGGCCAGCAGCTCCATTAAGCGGGACTATCTGCCTCAATGAAATGGAATTCCTGCCTCAGACCAATTAAAGACTTGGGGACCTCAAAATGTGGATTGGATCCCCAGGCCAGGCGGAGGCGGGTTCGCCACCGACCTTTCAGTTGGTGGATGACTCCCATCCGCCAAGGGTAAAATTTCGGTCATAATGGCCTGGATTTTACTGCCAGCGGTGATTTATTTTTTATTCTTTCATGAGATATGGGCATCACTGGCAAGGCCAGCATTTGTTGCCCATCCGTAACTGCCTGTGACAACTGAATGGCTTGCGAGGCCATTTCAAAGGGCAGTTAGGAGTCAACCACATTGCTGTGGGTCTGGAGTCACATGTAGGCCAGACCAGGTAAGGCTGACAAATTTCCTTCCCTAAAGGACATTAGTGAACCAGATGGGTTTTTACAACAATTGACAATGGTTTCATGGTCACCACTAGACTAGTTTTTTAATTCCAGATTTATTAACTGAATTAAAATGTCACCATCTGCCGTGGTGGGATTTGAACCCGTGTCCGCAAAGCATTAACCTGGGGCTCTGGGTTACTAGTCTAGTGACAAGTGGTGAAGGAAGGGCACTTGCCACTGACTTCAAAGAAAGCCTTGATGAGAGATCCTCTCATGTGCAGTAGATTGCAGTGTTCTTTAAACAGGATTCTCAGCGTGGAGTTGCAGTGATGTCATCAAGCTGTCCAGGCAGCCAATTACATGAAAGAATTCTCCAACAGCCAACCAGGAAACGAAAAGCACTGAAATCAAATCACTTAAAAATATTCACATGCAGCAAAATAAAAGTTAGGACACATACATGGAGTAAAGGTAAAAGTTGAAATAACATGAAAAATCCTTTAAAAATTATAATTATAAAAAATTAGTTTTAAAAACCAGTAATTAATTTTAATGATGACATTTAACAAAACTCCACAAATATAAAATTAGATTTTCAGGGTCAAACCTGTTGTTCGACTATAGTTATTACTCAGATCACCATTAAAAACCCAGTTACATCTGATTGAACAAGGTGAACCTTTTTATGGGATTTCTAACAGTGATGCGAGAGGGGAAAGGGGAAGTCCTCACCAGATCAACTGATTCAATAATTGCTGGCTCTCGGGGCGGGGGTGGGGGAAGGGGCACATTACAGCTTGTGATGGAGCAGTGTGTGACAAACTGCAACTTCAGGATTTCTGCATCAATCTGCAACTGGGCTAAATCCTGAAGTTGCAGGCTAGTTTCAGAGGGGGTGGGTAATGACAGCGAATGCCGTCAGTTTGCGATCAGAAACCCTGCAGAATCTGAGCAAATATATATTTTAAAACAATTAAATACCTAGAGTTATTGAAATGAAAAGCACGATCTATTGGAATGCTTTCTGTTCAAAGTATTGAAAAATGGTGATGCTATGGTATATAGTACCTTCCATTAAATATCTTAACTTTACTTAGTTCTTTTTTAGTTTCAAGGAGATCAATGTTAAACCTGCTGGAAGAAAGGTTTTTCTTCATTAAGTAAACAAGCATTGCTCCAGAATACCCATCTAATATTATATTCTACATTGTACTGCCTTGGTGTGTTAATTCCATGATTCCAACTGCTTAGAGCCATTATGTTGCAATAACATAAGTTCGCAGATGACACAAAAATTGGTGGTGTACTAAATAGTGAGGAGGAAAGCCTGAGATTACAGGACAATATAGATCTGCTGGTAAAATGGGCAGAGCAGTGGCAAATGGAATTTAATCTTGAGAAGTGTGAGGTGATGCATTTTGGGAGGACTAACAAGGCAAGGGAATATACAATGGATGATAGGATCCTGGAAAATACAGAGGGTCAGAGGGACCTTGGTGTACTTGTCCATAGATCACTGAAGGCAGCAGCACAGGTAGATAACGTGGTTAGGAAGGCATATGGGATACTTGCCTTTATTAGCCAAGGCATAGAATATAAGAGCAGGGAGGTGATGATGGAGCTGCATAAAACGCAGGTTAGGCCACAGCTGGAGTACTGTGTACAGTTCTGGTCACTGCACTATAGGAAGGATGTGATTGCACTGGAGAGGTTGCAGAGGAGATACACCAGGATATTGCCTGGGCTGGAGCATTTCAGCTATGACGAGAGACCGGAAAGGCTAGGGTTGTTTTCCTTAAAGCAGAGAAGACTGAGGGGGGACCTGATTGAGATATACAAAATCCTGAGGGCATTGATAGGTTAGATAGGAAGAGACTTTTTCCCTTAGCGGAGGGGTCAATAACTAGGTGGCATAGATTTAAGGTAAGAGGCAGGAGGTTTAAACGGGATTTGAGGAAATTTTTTTTCATCCAGAGAGTGGTTGGAATCTGGAACAACTGCCTGAAGGGGTGGTAGAGGCAGGAACCCTCACAACATTTAGGAAGTATTTAGATGAGTACTTGAAATGCCATAGCATACAGGACTACGGGCCAAGTGCTGGAAAATGGGATTAGAATAGTTAGGTGCTTGATAGCTGGCACAGACATGATGGACTGAAGGGCCTGTTTTTGTGCTGTATAAATCTATGACTCTATGACTCTATAACAGGGCTAACTTTGACTTTGTAAGATGATGTAAAAAGCTAATGACAAATCAACAGCCCATTTAACATCTCTCCTGATTTTAATTTTCATTGATGTCAATAATTCACCATCACCCACTTTACAACATCACACAATGTTGAAATTACCCCCCAAATTTGATGACTATACCTGCATTTATCATCATTACCCTCAATCCTATTTTGAAACAGCTATTAATCCACAATTTTTTTTTTAATAAGATGAAAATTCACACAGGAGTGACAGGATTAGTTGGGAGTACATTCCAAAATTCCAGTACTCTGTGGGGTAAAATTTTTTCCAGATCGCAAGTCTTGCTTGTAGCTTATTAATCTGAACATGTGCCCAATCCCCCTCAACTGAAATTTAGTCCAGGTCGGGAAGGCCGTTCATAGGCCTTCCGAACCCGCCGCCAATTGAGGCCCTTAACCGGGTAATTAACCCCCAGTTAAGGGCCTCTTCCTGCCGCAGTCACAATTACCTGTGTGGTGGGTGGCCCTGTCGCTGTACGGGAAGCACAGCATGAAAAACAATGTGGGCTGCTTCACAGCTCCGGGTGTGGGGGGGAGGTCCCTCATTCAAAGGCACTTCATGCCTTAACGAGGGACCTGGCATCGCGAAGGGGAGTGCCAGCTGAGGGCCACCCCCCTGCCCTTGCTGACAACCACCCCCCCTGACCCCCACCCCGCGTGACCCCTTCCACCCTGACCTATCTTAAGCCTTGTTTCAGCACCTCTCCTCGGTGTCTGGTTGCTCCAGTTATAGCAGCAGCCACCGCCGTTGTGGTGGCGCTGCAGCTGCCAGCTTCTGATTGGCCAGAAGCTCTACAAGGCCAGGACTTCTGGCAACAGGGTCCTACATCCTATGGAAGGCTTGCCGCTGTCCACTTAAGTACCTGATTGGCACTAAATTCAGCGGACTTTCCGAAAAAGAGTGGATGTCGGTTTCGGTTTTCCCTGATGTTGAGACCCCTGCTGCCAGCATAAGTTCCACCCCTCCCCACCATGTCTCCAGATCATTAGTCTAAGCCTCTTGATAACTAGTCCAGTAACATTACCATTATGCCATCGTTCCCAATAGCAGCATTGATAACATCTCAACATTAACCCGATAATTTTGATGAATAGTCAGTAATCACACCAAAATCCTTTTTATTCTCTCTATCTGTTAATGGGTGTCTTCATTAAATATGTACATTTGATGTTTCCTGTTCAAATGCACATAACCCTATACTGATCTACATTAAAATTCATCCACCATTCCTTAACCCATCCACTAAATTAATCTATATGCCTTTGGATGCTAAAAATCTGACTAATACATCAGCTGGTTTCCTGGCTTGATGTTACAGGCATATTTTACACTCTTGCACATTGTTTAATAGTGTGAACAGGTGACCAGACCTACGGAACTCCACTAGTCACTGATCCTTGTTTCCATTTATCATCACTTCCTGTTTACTAAATGAATTTTCACTCCAGTTAGTTAATTTGTCTCAATTTCATGAGCATTAATTCTCTTTTAAGCCCACTTCATCAGTCAGTTTTGTTATACCCTAAAAATAAAACAAACTTGTGAGACATGACCTGTTGCTGCTAAAAGCATGTCAACTATTCTTTCCTGTGCTACTAAGTGCTTTTATGCTACGACGAGGTCAACCCTGGCAATGGATTTAAAGCTATCCAATTCTCCTATCAATCTTGCCTGCTCCTTATTTACCCTGGCTGGGTAAAGGAGATTGTAGTTTGAACATCACCCTGCAGCGATTGTTTTGTATTGTTGACCATGTAATTCACATTGACAGATCAAAAAGAAATCTGGGGATAAAGAGGAAGGAAACTGTTTTTTTGCCAGAGGTGAATTGATATTTTTGGAGTGCTTTATTTAAGCATTCATAGGGGAGAGAAATTTCAAAAGAACTTCAAGGACAGCCTGGGCATCAAGTTTCTGCAGACCATGATCAAACCTAATCTGTATGAGGACCCGACCTCCTGACCATTCATTTCCTCTGACACAAGAAAATCTACAACTGCCATGACATATGAGAACACATATTTACATTTAAGTGAATCAGCCTGACTACTTCCCTAGTGATGACATTGTAGCCATACAACTCTATTAGAGTATAACAGTAACGCATTCTCTATCACTAATAGAGGACTTACGTAACCTACAAACATAAGCTTTTGCTAGTGTCATTTACTTGGACAGCATGTTTTTTGACTTTCATGAATTTGTGCTAAAGTTCAATATTCTGACTATTTGCAAGAATCTGAAAATATTACAATAACGAGTTGGTAATAAAATGCTGCCAGTTGTTTGAAGTAATTAACCAGGTAACACAGCACTGACAGCAAACAATCTGGAGGTTGTAACAAAAGAAAGAAAGCAGAATAATGTTAAAAGTGCAATGAAAAGCAGACACTACTTTCATAAAAATGTGCAGTACACTGAGGGATAAGTAATATACTTTAACCTGCCTAAGTCTGGAGAGAATTGTGTACATGAAAACAATGTCCTTTTTGTTCACACATTGACTTGAGTGAAATGTAAGCAGAACCATATCATAGAATCATAGAAACTTACAGCACAAGAGGCAATTCAGCTTGTGGTGTCAGGGTTGGCATTTTACAAGAGCAGTCGTGCTTAGTTCCACATTCCTGCTTTTTGTCCATAACCCTATAAGTTCCTTGTGTACCTGTTCAACTCTTTTTTTGAAATTATTTATGGAATCAGCTTCCTTCATCTTTTCAGGTAGAGCATTCCAGATCCCGACAATTCTCTGGCTGGGATTTTACGGGCCCCCCTGCATCGTGGGGTGGGGGGGGTGAGGGGGAGGCACACGACAGGTGCATTGCGACAGGTGATGGGGGAGCGGCGGGGTGGAGGGCCTGTTGCCCGCCTGTCATCCAGCGATCTTCCTGGTGACGGGATAGGCCGACAATGGCCATCTCGCCCACAGGCCAATTGAGACCCTTAAATGGGCTATTAATGACCAATTAAGGACCTCCTCCCGCCGCCGTTCGGATCTTACCAGCGGCGGAGGTGGGCCTTCGTCGTGTGGGTAGGATGCCTTGCAACATGAGGCGCCCTCCCTGCGGGCTTGGGTCGGGGTCTGTCCTTCATGGGCAATTTGTGGCCCACAGAGGACCCCCCACTGGGAGCAACTTTCCCCCACAGGACCCCCTCTGCCCTTGGACTGCACGACCACCCCCCCCACCCACCCCACCTCATTGGGAACTTTTAGACTGGCCCTAGTGACCCTGCCTCACCTACCTCTGTTCCGGGGTTCCACTGCTGGGCCTGGGTCAGAGGCCTCTGCAGTACTGGCAAAGGGACAAGGATCCCGCATCCTAAAACTTTGATTCAAAAAGACTAGAGGGTCGCTCCAGAAGGGCACAAAAAGGCAGAGGCACGATCTCACCTGCCTTTTCGGCCTGACGCTGGGAGCCCCACCCCCAGAAAGAAATATGGCCCTCTAAGTGAAGGTAATCTGTCCTCACCCCACCAGTAGATCTTTTGCCAGTGATTTTGAATTTATGACTTCTAGTAACTGACCCACTTACCAGAGGGAATCATTTTTCTTCATCTTTATCAAAACTTTCCATTATCTTGAATACCAACAAAAGGTCACCTGTTAACTTTCTCAGTTCCAAGGAGAACAGTCCTAACTTTTCCAACCTCTCCTTCTAACTGAAGTTCCTCAAGGAGGTAACATCCTGTTAAACCTCCTCTGTACCTTTTCAAAGGCCTCTACATTTTTCCTGAAGTGTGGTGCCCAGAATTGCCCTCAATACTCCATCTGAGGTCGAACAAGTGATTTATAAAGTACCAGCATGATCTCTTTGCTTTTATATTCTATTCCTCTATTTATAAACCCAGCTAACTCAAAAGGTGTTTTTTAACCACCTTATCAACTTGCCCTGCCACGTTTGAGAATTTTTGTGTATGGACACCAAGGTGTCTATGCACATCTAGACTTTTCAAAATTGTACCATTTCTAGTATACTGTCTTTCCATGTTAGTCCACCCAAAGTGCATTACTTCACACTTCTCCACATTGAACTCCATTTACCATGCCTCTGGCCATTTTACCATCTCGAAGCCTATAACTATCCTCAACACTATCTACTATTTTGGCAAGTTTTGTATCATTTGCAAAAATTATAATGCGGCTTCCTACACTTTCGTCTAGGTCAATTATAAAAATTTAAAAGAATAATGGACCCAAAACTGACCCTTGGGGAACATCACTGCAAATTACTTCCCAGTCTGAAAAAGACCCATCCACTACCCTTTGTTTCCTGTCACTGAGACAATTTTGTATCTATACCGTCACTTTCCTCTTAATTCCATGGGATTCCACCTTCTTAATAAACCTCCTGTCAAGTGCCTTCCGAAAGTCCATATATATAATATATAAACAAATAGACAGCTAACTTGATGATCGTTCTCTCTTACCTCATTTAAAAAAATCAATTAATTTAATCCAATTTGATTTGCCCTAACAAATCCATGCAGGCTCTCCTTGATTAGCCCATGCCTTTCCAAATGCAAGTTTATTTTGTCCCTGATAATGCTTTCCAATAATGTCCACACCACTGATGTTAGCTTGACTGGCACCTGGTTTTCTGGTCTATCCCTCTCCCCTTTTGTGAATAGCATTATAACATTATTAGTCCTCTAGCAAAACTCCTGTAGCCAATAAGGATAGAAAACTTATGACCAATTCCTCTGCTATTTCTACTTTTGCTTCTTTCAGTAACCTTTCAGACTTTCGGAAGGCATTTGACAGGAGGCTTATTAAAAAGGTGGAATCCCATGGAATTAAGAGGAAAGTGGTGGTATAGATGCAGTCCATCTGTATCAGGTGACTTACCAACTTGCAGTAACATTAATCTTCTTAACATAAATAACATATGTTTGTAATCAGTTAGATATCCCTCTACATTGATCTTCAAATAATATTTAAACTAGTTTGAATGTAGTAAAGTTAGATTTTATACATAACAAATAAAAAGGGTGAAGTAGTTTCAAAAGGAACAGATAAAAGTTCCATCACTAGTGCAACTGTATGGTTTACTTTGATGATGTGCTGGTATACAATGATACTTGGAAGGACCACATAGAACAACTAGAAGCTCTATTTAGAAAATTACAATCAGCTGATCTCATGATAAACCTTGCCAAAAGTGAATTTGCAAAAGCCAGAATGACCTACCTCGGGCATATAGTAGTGCAAGGACAAGTGTTGCCAAGAACAGCAAAAGTACAAGCATTTGTGGAGTTCCCTACCCCTAAGACTAAGCGAGAAATCATGAGGTTATTGGGGATCTGTGGTTTCTGCCGCAAGTTTGTACCAAATTTTAGCATGATAGCTGCTCCACTGACAGATTTGCTACAAAAAAAGGGAACCAAGGTAGGGTGGTCAGGGGAGTGTCAAGCATCTTTTAAGAGGTTGAAAGCCATTTTGATTAATGAACCATGCTGGCTGCTCCAAGTTCCACTAAGGCCTTCAAGATAGCAATTGATGCTAGTGACCTGGGGGTTGGTGCAGTCCTGTTACAAGACTTTCAGAAAGGCCAATGGGATACTTTTCCAAAAAGCTAAATCAACACCAAAAAAGATATTCAACCATGGAAAAAGAAACCCTAGGCTTTTATTACTAGCTCTTAAGCATTTTGAAGTTTTATGTCTGTCATGACTACAGAGAGACACTGGTATATACTGATCATATATACTGATCCTTTGTGGAAAAATTCAAAAACTGGAATGCCAGACAATTAGAATTAGAATTAGAATTAGAATATTACAGCGCAGTACAGGCCCTTCGGCCCTCGATGTTGCGCCGATCATCTGACCTACACTATTCCATTTACATCCATATGTCTATCCAATGACCACTTAAATGCCCTTAAAGTTGGCGAGTCTACTACTGTTGCAGGCAGGGCGTTCCACGCCCCTACTACTCTCTGCGTAAAGAAACTACCTCTGACATCTGTCCTATATCTTTCACCCCTCAACTTAAAGCTATGTCCCCTCGTGTTTGCCATCCTCATCCGAGGAAAAAGACTCTCACTATCCACCCTATCTAACCCTCTGATTATCTTATATGTCTCTATTAAGTCACCTCTCCTCCTCCTTCTCTCTAACGAAAACAACCCCAAGTCCCTCAGCCTTTCCTCGTAAGACCTTCCTTCCATACCAGGCAACATCCTAGTAAATCTCCTCTGCACCCTTTCCAAAGCTTCGACATCCTTCCTATAATGCGGTGACCAGAACTGCACGCAATACTCCAGGTGCGGCCTCACCAGAGTTTTGTACAGCTGCATCATGACCCCGTGGCTCTGAAACTCGATCCCCCTACTAATAAAGGCTAACACACCATATGCCTTCTTAACAGCCCTATTAACCTGGGTAGCAACTTTCAGGGATTTATGTACCTGGATACCAAGATCTCTCTGCTCATCTACACTACCAAGAATCTTCCCATTAGCCCAGTACTCTGCATTGCTGTTACTCCTTCCAAAGTGAATCACCTCACACTTCTCCGCATTAAACTCCATTTGCCATCTCTCAGCCCAGCTCTGCAGCCTATCTATGTCCCTCTGTACCCTACAACACCCTTCGACACTATCCACAACTCCACCGACCTTCGTGTCATCCGCAAATTTACTAACCCACCCTTCTACACCCTCATCCAGGTCGTTTATAAAAATGACAAACAGCAGTGGCCCCAAAACAGAACCTTGCGGTACACCACTAGTAACTAAACTCCAGGATGAACATTTGCCATCAACCACCACCCTCTGTCTTCTTTCAGCTAGCCAATTTCTGATCCAAAGCTCTAAATCACCTTCAACCCCATACTTGCGTATTTTCTGCAATAGCCTACCGTGGGGAACCTTATCAAACGCCTTACTGAAATCCATATACACCACATCCACGGCTTTACCCTCATCCACCTGTTTGGTCACCTTCTCGAAAAACTCAATAAGGTTTGTGAGGCACGACCTACCTTTCACAAAACCGTGCTGACTATCGCAAATGAACTTATTCTTTTCAAGATGATTATAAATCCTGTCTCTTATAACCTTTTCCAACATTTTACCCACAACCGAAGTAAGGCTCACAGGTCTATAATTACCAGGGCTGTCTCTACTCCCCTTCTTGAACAAAGGGACAACATTTGCTATCCTCCAGTCCTCCGGCACTACTCCTGTCAACAATGACGACTTAAAGATCAACAACAACGGCTCTGCAATCTCCTCCCTGGCTTCCCAGAGAATCCTAGGATAAATCCCATCTGGCCCAGGGGACTTATCTATTTTCACTCTTTCCAAAATTGCTAACACCTCCTCCTTGTGAATCTCAATCCCATCTAGCCTCGTAGGCTGTATCTCAGTAATCTCCTCGGCAACATTTTCTTTCTCTACTGTAAATACTGACGAAAAATATTCATTTAACGCTTCCCCTATCTCCTCTGATTCCGCACACAACTTCCCACTACTATCCTTGATTGGCCCTGTTCTAACTCTTATCATTCGTTTATTCCTGATATACCTATAGAAAGCCTTAGGGTTTTCTTTGATCCTATCCGCCAATGACTTCTCGTGTCCTCTCCTTGCTCTTCTTAGCCCTCCCTTTAGATCCTTCCTGGCTAGCTTGTAACTCTCAAGCGCCCTAACTGAGCCTTCACGTCTCATCCTAACATAAGCCGCCCTCTTCCTCTTGACAAGCGCTTCAACTTCTTGAGTAAACCACGGCTCCCTTGCTCGACAACTTCCTCCCTGCCTGACAGGTACATACTTATCAAGGACACGCATTAGCTGCTCCTTGAATAAGCTCCACATTTCGTTTGTGCCCATCCCCTGCAGTTTCCTTCCCCATCCTACACATCCTAAATCTTGCCTAATCGCGTCATAATTTCCTTTCCCCCAGCTATAATTCTTGCCCTGCGGTATATACCTGTCCCTGCCCATCGCTAAGGTAAACCTAACCGAATTGTGATCACTATCGCCAAAGTGCTCACCTACATCTAAATCAAACACCTGGCCGGGTTCATTACCCAGTACCAAATCCAATGTGGCATCGCCCCTGGTTGGCCTGTCCACATACTGTGTCAGAAAACCCTCCTGCACACACTGGACAAAAACAGACCCATCTAAAGTACTCGAACTATAGTATTTCCAGTCAATATTTGGAAAGTTAAAGTCCCCCATAACCACTACCCTGTTACTCTCGCTGCTGTCGAGAATCATCTTCGCTATCCTTTCCTCTACATCTCTGGAACTATTCGGAGGTCTATAGAAAACTCCCAACAGGGTGACCTCTCCTCTCCTGTTTCTAACCTCGGCCCAGACTACCTCAGTAGACGAGTCCTCAAACGTCCTTTCTGCCGCTGTAATACTTTCCTTGATTAACAATGCCACACCCCCCCCTCTTTTACCCTCTTCTCTGTTCTTTCTGAAACATCTAAATCCCGGAACCTGCAACATCCATTCCTGCCCCTGCTCTACCCATGTCTCCGAAATGGCCACAACATCAGGATCCCAGGTACCAACCCATGCTGCAAGCTCACCCACCTTATTCCGGATGCTCCTGGCGTTGAAGTAGACACACTTTAAACCAAGTTCTTGCTTGCCAGTGCCCTCTTGCGTCCCTGTAACCTTATCCCCTACCTCACTACTCTCAACAGCCTGTACACTGGCACTGCAATTTAGGTTCCCATTCCCCTGCTGATTTAGTTTAAACCCCCCCGAAGAGCACTAACAAATCTCCCCCCCAGGATATTGGTACCCCTCTGGTTCAGGTGAAGACCATCCTGTTTGTAGAGGTCCCACCTACCCCAGAAAGAGCCCCAATTATCCAGGAAACCAAAACCCTCCCTCCTACACCATCCCTGCAGCCACGTGTTCAACTCCTCTCTCTCCCTATTCCTCTCTTCGCTAGCACGTGGCACAGGCAACAACCCAGAGATAACAACTCTGGTTGTTCTCGCTCTAAGCTTCCACCCTAGCTCCCTGAATTTCTGCCTTAAATCCCCATCTCTCTTCCTACCTATGTCGTTGGTGCCTATGTGGACCACGACTTGGGGGTGCTCCCCCTCCCCCTTAAGGATCCCAAAAACACGATCGGAGACATCACGTACCCTGGCACCTGGGAGGCAACACACCAACCGTGAGTCTCTCTCGTTCCCACAGAACCTCCTATCTGTTCCCCTAACTATGGAGTCCCCAATGACTAATGCTCTGCTCCTCTTCCCTTTTCCCTTCTGAGCAACAGGGACAGACTCTGTGCCAGAGACCTGCACCCCATTGCTTACCCCTGGTAAGTCGTCCCCCCCAACAGTATCCAAAACGGTATACCTGTTGTTGAGGGAAACGGCCACAGGGGATCCCTGCACTGCCTGCTGGTTCCCTTTCCTTCCCCTGACGGTAACCCATCTACCTACTTCTTTTACCTGAGGTGTGACTGCCTCCCTATAACTCCTGTCAATAATCCCCTCCGCCTCCCGAATGATCCGAAGTTCATCCAGCTCCAGCTCCAGTTCCCTAACGCGGTCTGCGAGGAGCTGGAGTTGGGTGCACTTCCCGCAGATGCAGTCAGCAGGGACACTCTTGGCGACCCCTACCTCCCACATTCTGCAGGAGGAACATACAACTGCCTTTACCTCCATTCCCACTATTCTAGATTCCCAATAAATCTACTGAAAAACCAAACGAAAAAAAAAGTCAAAACTTGTTCGCTTAGCAATCCGACGGACTAAAGTTTTAAATAAAAAGCTTACCTTATCAACACCCTAGAGTCCTTTTTTTTTGGTTAGAGGAGGAGGGTGGGAGGGAGACACTACACGTGTAGTGTCTCGGGTACTGCCACTGCCCAAATAAATAGTTTTCCCCTACCCAGCAGTCCCCGGTCCTCCGAAACAAAAAAGGGATTAACTTGTAACTTACTGAAATTGACCGCTCAGCTGAAAGTCCGCTCCGCACCCCGTTCTATCAAGGCTGCTCCTCGCAAAAGACAAAGATTTTAAAACTGCCCAAATAAATAGTTTTCCCCTACCCAGCAGTCCCCGGTCCTCCGAAACAAAAAAGGGATTAACTTGTAACTTACTGAAATTGACCGCTCAGCTGAAAGTCCGCTCCGCACCCCGTTCTATCAAGGCTGCTCCTCGCAAAAGACAAAGATTTTAAAACTGCCCAAATTCTGATGGAGTTTGCTATTACAACCTTATTACTTAAAGATTGTACACATTGTGGGAAAAAATAATGTAATTGCGGATGCTTTGTCTAGAATCTAACTTTGCTTTGAGTTATCTGAATGTAAAGATGGTACAAAACCAAATTGCATTAGCTACAGGTAAAGAGTGAATGAGAATGAGTGTGTAAATGTGTTTTAATATTTTTCATCTTCTATTTTTTTCACTCTTTGTAATGCAACACATTTAAAAATAGTGTTTCATTCCTTCAAGGATGGAGGTGTTACGAAAGTGCTTTCATTTTTTATTATTTTATTTTTTGAGGACTTGTGTTAAAACTGAAAAGATTCCATGGATTTCTTTTTTGCCAAGTTCACCGAAAGGACACTTGACATGTTGTTTGAAAACCACCTGTGCTTGAAGTCATGTGCTTTGGACTTAGTAAACAACAGAACCCTTGGTGAGCTGGGGAAAAATGGTTATAGAGAAGCCACATGTCAAGGTTTATGGAGGTCAGGAGGTAGACGCTCTGTTTGGAGTTTGAACATTGTTTTCATTTCAGTTGGGGTGTGAACTGCTTGAAGACAGTTGGTGATTTCCTGCCAAGGGAAAAAGAAACCACCCAGCTCACCTCTTTCTCTAGCTCTTTGAAGAAATCCTGCAAAGATCCAGTGTGGGAGAGCTAAAATCCCTGGTGCTGCATAGCTCTTGAAAAGCTGGGAAAAAATCCTGCAATTCAAGTGTATGCTGGCGGAAAACCCTGATGTCACGTTTCTCCTAGAAAGCCTATTAGAATAATTCTTGACATCTCCAGAATGGACTCCTTCTGAAACGATCCCAGTGACCAGTCTCTGTATACCCGGACACCAGACCAAAAAAAAAGGGACAACTGACTTCCTTCCATATCTTCTGTTTTTTGTCAAGAATTAGCAAGTATTTTTTTGTTGCCTTTTTTTTGTAACAGATCTCTGCAGAGAGAACTTCTGTATTTTTTTTCCAGTATGTGTGTGAGTGTAATTAAAAAAGGAACTTTCATATTTTCAATCTGTGTGTTAATGCTTTACTTTGTTACTGGTTAAGTCTTGTTTTATAATAAATTGATATTTTTTTTGTTTTTTAAAGAAACCTGGTTGGTGTATTTTACTCTGGGATAAAAAATAGAGTACATAATTGGCTGTATCAGTAACCAGGTAAACATTTAAATATATGTTGTGACCTGTGGAGAAGTGGAACTAAAAAAAAGACAGTGCACTCCTCCCACCTCGGTCGTAACAGCAGATAACTTCACAGTTGTTGGTTGCATCATTAATTTCCAGTACATGTCTTTCAGGATTCGGATTGGTAGGACATTTGCATTAGCCCCAGTGTCAATCTTAACCCTGAGCCAGCTTTCTTTGAGCGCATGATGTTAATGGTAGCAAAAGCTTCCAGTTCTTTGACTTCATCAACATGATGTGTCAGGTTCACAATGTTAAATGCTTGCTCATCTTCTGACTGAGAATTCCTTCTCTCTGAGTCTTGTCTCAGGTCTGTTTTGCTGTAGACTTCATGTATCGGCTGGCAGTGGCCCTCACTTAAGTCCCGGGAGAGGGCACTCAAGTGGGTTATGGGTTGGGGGGTGGGCGGGGTGGCGGTGGTGCGTGATCAAGATTCTTGTGGAGTCCAAAGAGCACTTTTGCTCTTCTTGGCTCCACGAGATGTAACTTCCTGGAGCTGGCAACTGTAGGGGGCGGCAAAGATTTCCTAAGCAGGGTAGGCTTAACACATGTTCTGCTTATCACTGACTAAGTTCTTGCTAGGGTCGCTTAACAGCCTTTAGGCCCATAACTTACATATTTAAGGGCCTTAGAATCTGTTTTAAAAAAAGGCTTGCACAAATTTATAACTCCTGCATAGATCGGGCAGTAACATCAGGCGCAGGCAAGTCCCAATACTAAATTGACTGCTTTGTGTCCATTTTAAGAGCGTAAAATGGCAACGTGTGCCAATTTCTACCCCGGTATTTACATTGTACTTTCTGCCAATGACCTAACATCCTAACTATATATCTTGTCAAAATAAAATTCTGTAGCTATGTAGACCTGGAAACTGAAATAGCTGATTGGGATATTATGCCAAAATATTTTTTCCTAAGTGTTTCACAACCAATGAATTTCTTTTGAAGCGTAATCACTGCCATTATGTAGATAAGTGTAGCAGTTAATTTGTGCACAGCGAGGTCCCACAAACAATAAATTAGTTAAATGATTGACTAATCTGTTTTCAATGGTGTTTGTTTAGGGAGGAATGTTGCCAGGAGACACCAGGAGAATTTCCTATTATTTGAATAATTGCAGAATATCAATTGTGTTTTGCTGATGGAACCTTATCCAAGAGATGGTACCTCTGACAATGCAGCATTCCCTCAGTACTGTAATGAAATGTAAGCCTAGATTATGTGCTCATGTCCTGCTTTAGGGTTCAAAATAAAACTTTCTATTGTCAGCCAGAATTGCAACAATGGCACTAAAATTGATCAGAGTCCTTGGTCTAAGGTTCCTGTTCCTGATGACTAGTGAGTCCCGTTGGGAAGTATACATATGTAGATGAGGACTGGGTCAGAATTGGCTGCAATTTCTTATGATCAAGAACTGTTATTAATTGAAACAATTTGAGTGTTGAGGGCCAATGGATAGGTTGCCATAACCAGCTCATTGTAAAGCTTCCAGCAAGTTGGACAAGTGCTCTTCTGATATGACTATTATTTCAACTTTAAATCAATTTGTGCTGAACTATTATAATATTTCAGGAACCTGCCATCACTTGCTATTTAGGCTCACACATGAATGAGGCGAATTTGTATTCTTTGATATGAACATGTCAAGCCTATCAGGTGTTAACATGTTTACTTTAAATATGTTGATATTTATATTAAAATGACAGGATTTCATATAAACACATTGTGGCATCCGAGTGCCAGATGTGACTCAGTAGTAATGCTCTTGCATCTGAATCAGCAGGTTGTAGGTTGAGTACTGAATTTCCAATGAAGTACCAAAGGAGTGCGAGACTGTTGGAGGTGCCATCCTATGGATGAAATATTAAACCAAAGCCCCATCTGGCCTCTCAAATGGACATAAACAATCACAATCTTGAAGAGCAGTAGAGTTCTCCCTGGTGTCCTTGCAATACTTTTCCCTCAATTAACATCCCTAAAACTGATTATTTGATCATTATCACTTTGCTAATTGTGGGACAGCTTTGGAACATCCAGAGGGTGGGAAAGGCACTATATAAATGTAATTTTTTCTTGCTATTTGCTTAGAATGGTAACATCGCACTGTGCAATTTCACACAAGCCATCTGGCCACTTGGATTAGACACGGAAGAGCAGACAGCACCCATTGCAGCATAAAGCCACTGCCTGCAGAAGAGGGGAAGAATTGAAGAAAATTTTGAGGGGAACAGGATACTGTAACTGTGAAGCAGAAATAAATTGGGGATTCAGGAGAACCTTGTTTAGAATTTTGATGCGCACAGAACAATACAAAAGACACCAAGGCTGGTAAATTGGTCCTATTAAGTACAACTGAATGGACTGAATCAGATTTATTTCTGGACCCAGCAATTCTCATATATAATTTCTTTCACAAAAATTAATATGATCATGCCTTCAACTGCAAAAGCCCATAATAACTTGCACTCAAGTGATTTAATACTGTTTTTTTCTCTCATTGGTGAAATATTATAGTAATTCAGCACAAATTGATTTAAGGTTGAAATAATAGTCATATCAGAAGAGCACTTGTCCAACTTGGGGAAGCTTTACAATGAGCTGGTTATAGCGACCTATCCACTGGCCCTCAACACTCAAATTGTTTCAATTAATAACAGTTCTTCGGTTAAATGCGCAGAAATAAGGCAGTTTTCTGTCTGGTAAAAGTTAATTGGAAAAGTGAGGACTTTTGAAAAATATAAAGAATATAATGGCAGTCATAATAATTATCTGAGCTCCAGGACATCACTGCAGGAGTTCCTCAGGGTAGTGTCCTAGGCCCAACCATCTTCAGCTACTTCATCAATGACCTTCCCTCCATCATAAGGTCAGAAATGGGGATGTTTGCTGATGATTGCACAATGTTCAGCACCATTCGTGACTCCTTAGATACTGAAGCAGTCCATGTAAAAATCAGCAAGACCTGGACAATATCCAGACTTGGGCTGATAAGTGGCAAGTAACATTCGTGCCACACAAGTGCCAGGCAATGACTAGAGAGAATCTAACCATTTCCCCTTGACATTCAATGGCATTACGATCGCTAAATCGCCCACTATCAACGTCCTGGTGAGTTATATTGACCAGAAACTGAACTGGAGTAGCCATATAAATACCGTGGCTACAACAGCAGGTCAGAGGCTAGGAATCCTGTGGCGAATAACTCACCTCCTGACTCCCCAAAGCCTGTCCAACATCTACAAGGCACAAGTCAGGAGTGTGATGGAATACTCTCCACTTGTCTGGATAGGTGCAGCTCCAACAATACTCAAGAAGCTCGACACCATCCAGGACAAAGCAGCCCGCTTGATTGGCACCCAATCCATAAACATTCACTCCCTCCACCACTAACACACAGAAGCAGCAGTGTGCACCATCTACAAGATGCGCTGCAGCAATACACCAAGGCTCCTTAGACAGCACCTTCCAAACCCGTGACCTTTACCACCTAGAAGGACAAGGGCAGCACTTGCATGGGAACACCACCACCTGCAAGTTTCCCTCCAAGCCACACACCATCCCGACTGAGAACAATATCGCTGTTCCTTCACTGTCGCTGGGTCAAAATCCTGGAACTCCCTTCCTCACAGAACTGTGGGTGTACCTACCCCACAAGGATTGCAGCTGTTCAAGAAGGTGACTCACCACCAACTTCTCAAGAGCAATTAGGGATGGGCAATGAATGCTGGCATAGCCAGCGATGCCTACATCCCACGAATGAATCAAAAAAAAGACCTAGACTTTCATAGCTGGACATGCCAGATGAGATCTATATATCGAAACTACAGTTTCCCAAGGCACTTTTCAGGCTCCCACAGCCAAACATGCAAACCACTTTAACAACAGAAATGTTCTCTCTGTCCCAGTCAAGATAACATTAGCCTTGAACCTTTATGTTTTAGGATCATTTCCAGCAACAACAGAAGACTTACATCAGAGTCTCTGAATTGAACTGAAAATCCACCAAGTACTTTAAATTGCCTCATACCAAAAGGACTGTCAGAACACAAAACATTTTTTATAGATTACTAATTGCTATGGATCCTAACAGTGTGTGGTACAAGTGTTTTGACAGTAACGTTCCCTGGTATTTACCATTTGACAAATCGTATGTATGGAGAATGTTGTTGCCATTCTCTGCACCTTCCCTATCTCTTTAAGAGATAGCAGCAGCTTTTTCATAACTGCTGGTCTTGAAATCATGTTTCCTGGCCATTTTGTACTCGAATGACCAAATGCTCTGTGAATCGGAGAAACACACTTATATTCAAATAAATTGATCTTGCATTACAGTGCAAAGTCAGCTAATTTGATTGCTGGCACATGTAGTCCCTGAGGAGCAGTTGTCATCGCACCAAGACAGTATTATGGGCTCCACAGTCTCTCACAAACTTTTTCCATATTTTTGCCTCAATCTGAGCAATGACATGAAAGGTCAACCAGCATATTTAATTTTTCCTTAATCTCATTTTCTACATTGGGATCTCCTTCACTGCCATCTAGAATTAATGCAAAGTCTTAGATGCCTCTGGTATTTCTTAACAGTATAAGAACTCCATCCATGTAGTGCTCTCATTTTAATGGGGATTTACATGGTCCTAGCACCAAATATGATTAAGATAAAATTGTATACTTACAGCATTCATTTAATCATTGTGGTTCAAATAAGTACGACCTAGTTTTCCTGAAAATCACATAATTGAAACTAAAAAAGCAGTAAATGGCAACAACATAATTACTCAAATTTGCAAAATAAATTGTAAGTGTCTGATTATAATAGTATCTTTTATAAAATTATGGCATAATAATAAGTTGTATGATAGTTCATGAAAAGTCAAATATAAGATTTTTTTTGCCAGTTTAGTGAATCATAATGTTATGGGCTGCATATGTGTAGTTGTCAGCCATATTTCTTCAATGTAATTTTTTTGGTGTCAAACAAATGCTGACCATTAATAGCGGATATGTTAATTCTCAATAATCTTTCTTCACATCATGTAAAACTATGACAGCAGCAAACGGTGAAGTCAATATACAAGAATACATGGAAAACACAGCAAGGAAAGAATGAAGTTTCTTTATGAACATTGATCTTTGGCCACAGGTTGCCACTGGGAGACACAACTGAGCCATAATTTATTCTTTGTAAAAATCACATAATATTCCATTTTAACATACATTGAAAAGTCCTAGATCATGCTAACTCAATGGGAAATTTATAATAAAAGTATCAACATTTAAGTGCAGTATTGTTATGCCTTTAGATAGTGTGGCGATTGTTTTAAAAATGCTGAATGTGACATAACGCTAGCTAAAAGAACAGCACCTGTATAAAAAAAAATCAAGAGTGAATACCAAAAAATCAGGTTGATCCTGTATGCAGTGACAGGTTCTGGCCACTGAATGTCACTCTAGAGCACTTATTTCCGCCATGTTGGTATTGGTAAATAAGTCAGGTAAGGGTTAAAGATTTCAAGTAAAATTAGTTTTGTACTTTTCCTTTGGCCTTTGTCATCTCCCCAGGACTGTCCTCTCCCTTTGTGATCTTTTACTTTGCCTTCCCCCCACTTTCTGCAGTCCTCCATCCCACAGACCCCTGAGCTATCAGAAATCTAATTTCATGGAAAGGCCTTGGCTTCACCCACTCACCCTCCCCACATCCCAGTCATATTGCCTCAGCTATACCTCCTAACTAAGGGCATTGGACACCTCCTCACTAACTCTCCCCCAAATGTGCAGCATTTTTCCTTCTTTCCCCCACTAACCAGTGAATATTGGTTTGCTCTGAAATTCAGATGGATATGCTCATTGTTTGAAAACTGATAATGGGGTAGAAATTGGACCACATTGCACCCGTTTTATGGGTGCAAAACAGACTTAACAAGGGCCTATTTCAGAGACAAACTCCCTATGCCCAAAGGGTGACTGAAAGACATCCAATCAAATATTGGGTTGGTAATTTTTCAGGTGTCTCATCAGCCGGCTTAAACAGTCATTGGGCCTCTTACATAAGTACACAAGGGGCCTGAAGCCTTTTTGTATACATGTATGCTTCAGGTCCCCTTTGCTAAATTGAATATTGCAGAGTAGAGCAGGACCTGGGACTGCTTTACAGACTTAAGCAACGGCCACTACTAAAAGGTATGCTTTTAAAAACAAAAATTTGCTGTGTCCCAAATATTCAGAATCTCTGCACTCCCCCCACCCAATTACCCCTCCACCCTCCCTCTCCCAGGACTTAGTTCGACAGCAGCACTTTGATACTCAACAATGCAAAAGTTGTTGACACCTCTAAATCATATAAATGATGCTTAAATTCGAATTTCGAGATGGTCTCAGGCCTGAAAACGGGCTACAGGCACATTTGAGGCTAAAAAGTTAAAATATTTATATTGCATTTACTGTTTTAGAAACTATGAGTTGGATATTAACAGGGGCAGGCTATGTAGGGGGGGTAGTGAATTTTTTGTGGGAAACCCTGAAATCCACAGTGTGTGCCTTTTGTGCTTGACAGGTTCCCTGCCTGGAATTCAGCTTGATTGACAGTGTTGTCTTCCAGTCGGGCATAATGACTCCAGAGCAGGCGTCAGGGACAGGTATGGGGCGGGGAGGTGCTCTGAAGCGGGGAGTACACCTGCTCCTCCTGGCTCACAAACGTTGCTGTAAAGGCACTTAGCTTCTCCTCAAAGCTGTCCTTGCCTCCCTTCAACTGTTTCCCAAAGCCTAATAAACCTAGCCAGCCACCGTGAAACCTGCAGAGCAGGTTAACTCAGGGGCTTCCACCCTCAGTTAAATATTTAAATTGCCAACTTGCCTCCTGGGAACAGATTGGCTGCCTGTCCCATGATAAACCTGGAGGTAGGCGGGTTGGGGTCAGATTTTTAAAATTTTAACATCTGACCAGTCCCAACCTGCCCATTTTTGGGTGTTAAAATTAAGGACCTTGTTTACAAGTTCCCTTGTTGGCTCATGAATTTAACCCGTGTGTAGCTGAATCATGCAGACAATGGATGCCCCAACTTTAATCATCAGTCCACGCTGAGTTAGCTGAGTTCAGCAGTAGGAGACTTTTGGACGAGACGTTAAATCAAGGCTCCATCTGCTCTCTCAGGTGGACGTAAAAAGTACCATGGCACTATTTCGAAAAAGAGCATGGGAGTTATCACCAATGTCCTGGCCAATATCTAACCCTCAATAAAAAGCACAAAAAAACAGATCATTTGGTCACAATCAAATTACATTTTCTGGGAGCTTGCACTCATTGGCTGCTGCATTTCCTACATTACAACAGTGTCTACACTTCAAAAGTACTTCATTGGCTGTAAAGCACTTTGGGATGTCCTGCAGTCGTGAAAGTCTCTATAGAAATGCAAATCTTTCTTTCTTTCTCCCTATAATTTGCCTCAATGACCCAAGGTTAGGGAGGGGATGATTGATAAAGATTCCCATGGCTGAGGTCTGGAAGTATGCATGTATGGACTTCAAGTGGTGATCAGATTGGGCTCATTATGATACCTGCTATGGTCAAACAGCCTGCTTACACACACTGTCAAAACTCTGACATGAAGAATAGTTATTTGTGTTATGTACCAGAGGGTACCCAGTGTTCTTAGAATCCATCAAGATGCACTTAGTGAATGCCTTTGGAAGTGGAGGGGAGAAAAGTTGACAGAGAAAATTGGTGGTAAATGTTTAGATTAGAGATACAGCACTGAAACAGGCCCTTCGGCCCACCGAGTCTGTGCCGAACATCAACCACCCATTTATACTAATCCCATATTCCTACCAAACATCCCCACCTGTCCCTATATTTCCCTACCACCTACCTATACTAGTGACAATTTATAATGGCCAATTTACCTATCAACCTGCAAGTCTTTTGGCTTGTGGGAGGAAACCGGAGCACCCGGAGAAAACCCACGCAGACACAGGGAGAACTTGCAAACTCCACACAGGCAGTACCCAGAATCGAACCCGGGTCCCTGGAGCTGTGAGGCTGCGGTGCTAACCACTGCGCCACTGTTGTAACTTAAAAATCGGTACAGTTTTCTTTGGAGATGCTATTGAATAACAAAATCCTTACCGTGCAGAAGGAGGCCATTCGGCCCATCATGTCCACACTGGTTCTCCGAAAGAACAATTCCCTCAGTTCCATTCCCCTGCCTTCTCCCAATAACCATGCACCTTCTTCCTTTTCATATAACTCTCTAACTCCCTTTTGAATGCTTCAATTGAACCTGCCTCCACCATGTTCTCAGCCGTGCATTCCAGACCTTAACCACTAGCTGCGTGAAAATGTTTTTCCTCATGTCACTTTTGCACAAAGTCAGAGTAAAGCTGGTTGATATTGCATTTGTGATATGAAGCAGATGTAACCATGTTACAGCCTTGTGTGAAGTATTTCTTTTAAAGTTTTCATTATAGTAGAAAAGCTACATGTAAACTAGTTGATATAATTCCTACTATTTTATAGGACTGCAGCCACCATTGTGATTTACTACCTGAAGAAATAGCTTTGTTGAGTGTCTGTAAGCAACCATTCATAATTTGGCACTTGGCTTGATTGTTGCTGCCAAATAATTCTGTAGGTATCAACTACTAAAGCTTAAAAATATTGATCTTGGCACTTGGAGAACCAATAAAGTTTCAGATATTAGGCATGGTGAACAGAAATCCAAGCTTGAAATGTTCCATTATGGATATGCCAAACTATTTTATTTTTCTTGTTAGGAGTTAAGAGGCAAGATAACTCCTTTGCAGCTGGCTCCCTTGGGAGCTCCTCACTATGCCTGTCAATCCATGGCCATCTGCTGCGATCCATTTCTCTTTCTGCCCCTGAATCCTCTCTTCTACTGTTTAAGTTCCTCTGATTCTAACAGTGGTTGCATTTTAGCCCAAACTTCAAATTAACTGTTAGTTTCAATGGCCTCTGTTTGCTATCTCAAACCCCATCCTCTGACCTTACTTTGTGAGCTCTGGTAGATATCTGGAAAAGATCTGGATGTGGCTTTTCTCTCAAATGTGGCTGCAAATTCCTGGACTTCTCTGACATCAAGAGTGCTTTTCTGCTCTGGACTACACTAGCTATACCAAAAAGTCCGGCTTCTGTCTCTGCTTTGCTGCACTTTTGTGATATTTAATGTAACCTGGATCAGTTTACTGCCCTTCCCCCACCACTGCTGTGACTGAGAGACTTCAGTCTTCTGCTGAGCCTGTGACTGGCCACTGGTTATACTGGTTTTCCAGCTTCAGTCTGTTGCTGGCCAGAAAATCACTCGCCTGGGCTGAAGAACAAACCTCTGCTGCTTCTGGATTTTATGGTGTCCCCCAACTTCACCGTCATCTTTCTATCCTGAAATTGATACTGTACACCACCTGGATCTTCATTCCTATGAAAATGCCTCCATCAGTGCGTCCTCCGAGACTCTACCCTCAACTTCACTTGCTACACATGTCTCCGAAGTAGGACAACAAGTTATCAAGTCACTGTACCAATTCCACCCTAGCTATGTCATCATTATCCCACCGCAGGACTTACAACTTTAACTTTGGACTCCCTCTTATTATCTCCTACCTATTTCCTATTTCCCATTATGTATCATAATTTTTCAATAACCAGGCCTATGTAACTTGAGCTTTCCCTGTGTCCATTTGCATGAGCTCTGGACCCAAGCCATCAGTCTATTCCACTTTTGCTCTTTTTTTCTACTTTTCTCTTTACCCCTCCTGGACCCCTCTCTTCTATTCCCATGCCTCCTTTCACTTCTCCACTCTCAGGCACTCTGCCCTCCCAATTCCCTACCCCAACCCTTCAGTACTCCTTGACCTTCCTGCTCTCTTGCTGCCATCCTAGGTTCAACTCCTTCTTAGATAAGCCTGCAGCTTCCCTCGGTGCCACTCGACATCTGAATGGCTCATTGAGGCACACGGCACTGGCTCGTTATGAGCAGCAACACCATTGCCCCACCCCACTCTCTCGTCGACCTTCCTACCCAGTGTGCCTGCTGGAGTCTAATCTTGCCAATCTCCTTCCTGTCCAACTGAACCCTCCCACTGCTGATCCTGTGGACTCTGCCAGTTGGACAGCTCTCACCACCCCTCGATGCCGTTCACTTCATAAGGCCCTTACTATCCATGAGCTTATTGTGGATGATTGCATTGACTTCATGGCCTTGATGGAAACCAGGCTGAGAGGTAATGACATCTTGCCCCTTAATGAAGCCTCCCAACCTGGCTATAACTTACTCCATTGCCCCGTCCAGACCATAGCGATGGTAGTGTGTCACTTATCACCAGATCGTACCTTAGCCTGACCCCCCTACTCCTCTGGCATTTCTCCTCCTTTGAGTATCTCAACTTGTTCCGCACCTCTCATTCAAAATCCTTGTTCTTTACTACCCTCCCAAGTACGATACGAATGTTCTCAATGAGATATCTTCACTGTTTTCCTCCCTCAGCCTCTGCATTGAACAACTCAGTGATTTCAATCTCCATCTCAACTCATCATGTTCTCTCTCCTCTGAGTTCAATGCCCTCTTATTCTCCCTAAATCTCTCCCTGCATATAAACTCCACAACCATATTCACAGTCACTCCCTTGACCTTGCCATCTCATGTGGTCTTGCTAGACCCATTGTATCAATTACAGATAAGGTCATCTCTGATCACTTCCTTGTGTCACTCTCCACCCAAATCCCCCCTTCCAAGCCCCAACCCTATCTCCTTCAGTATCCACCCCTGGAAAAACTATCCCCCAATTCACTTACAACTGCACTTTCAAAATCCCATTTACCACAACATTTGCTCAACTGCACCCTCACTTCCATCTTTGATGCCCCAGTCTCCAATAAACCATTACTCTCTCTGACCCTGGCCATTCCCCCCTTACTGCCCTCATCTCCGATCCCTTAAGTCCAAAGGACACAGGCTTGTATGGATATGGCGGACACCTGGTTTAGCCATCCATCGCCAGGTCTTGCTGGACCACATAAAATATTATCATGTCCTGCTCTCATCTGCCAAAGCTGGTCACTATTCCAAGATCATCCCGGAATGCAAAGATAAATCCTGGCTTCTTTTCTCTACTGCAGACTGTCTTCTTAAACCCCTCTCCCGTCTCCTCCACCCTCACCTCCAACAATAAGTGTGAAGAGTGCGTGGACTTCGTTGTCACTAAAATCGAGACCATCCAATTAGCTGCCTCTGCTACGTCCCTCCCTTCCACTGGTTTCTCTCCTATCTCCCCTCATGCCCTCTCCGAGCTCATTTTCTCCATGAAACCCACCTCCTACTTCTTCAAATCTATTCCCACTAAACTACAGACCGCCCAACTTCCCCTTCTGGTCCCCATGCCAGCCGATATGATTCATGGATCTCTGTCTTCAGGTGTCATCCCTCTCTCCTTTAAATCTGTCATCATCATCCCTCTCCTCAGAAAAACCCCTTGACCTCACCATCCTTGCAAACTACCACCCCATCTCCAACATCCCTTTCCTCTTCTTGAATGTGTTGTCGCCTCCCAAATCTGTGCCGATCTTTCCTGGAACTCCATGTTTGAATTCCTCCAGTTAAGTTTCTGCCCCAGTCGCAGTACCGAAATGGCTATCAATGTCACACTTGACATTCTATGTGACTGTCACAAATTTAAACATTCCCTCCTCGGCCTTCTCAATCTGTCTGCAGCCTTTGACATAGTTGACCACACCATTCTCCTCCAGCGTCTCTCCACTGTCATCCAGCTGGGTGGGACTGCTCTCACCTCATTCCATTCTTATCATGGCCAGAGAATCACTTGCAATGGCTTCTCTTCCTGATCCCGCACCATTTCCTCTAGTGCCCCCCCCAAGGATCTATCCTTGGCCCCCTCCTATTTCTCGTCTATATGTGGCCCTTCAGCAACATCATCTGAAAGTACACCGTTATATGCTGATGACCCCCTGCTCTACCTCACCAATACCTATCTCAATTCCTCCACTGTCTCTAAATTATCAGACTGCTTATCCTGTCATTGGTTCGTTGTGTTATCTTAAGCAACACAATGAGGTGTGTGGATTCTGGTTTGTTGAAAATCTCTAGAATGTTTATTAACAGCTAAACTAGCATATACAGTACAGCACAAACTATTTAAATAACCTTTTTCTAGGAGCTTACAGTTACACAGTGACTATAGCTTCTAGTCACATTTCTACATCCTGGTACTTAGCTCATGAACATACTGAGTTCTTAAAGGGACATCGCTCTTAAGGTGATCATACAGCATCCTCTTTCTTTTCAAAGATAAGTCTTCTATGCTACAAGTAAAAACACATAAAATTTGATATCAAAATTAGTTATATGGGATAGAGATTATAAAATTTACAGGTATAAGGATAGAGATTGTGACATTTACGAGTGCAGAAGCTTAAGAGTCTATATATCATTTCGGTGGTTTGACAATTCTTCCAGATCTTGTTATGGTATAAACCTCTGGGGATGTGGATTTTACCCTTGGCTATTTTTGGTTTGCAGACATGTTGCCAGTGTATTGGTTGTTGTCCTGTTGTTCTGTCACACCCTCATCGTCAGAGTGTTCTTTCGAGTCCGCTGTGCGCAATTGGAGTATTGCACACTTCTATTCATTGGCTTTAGTTCCTCCTCAGCACTGCTCCGTTAGATGTTGTAATGTCGTAGGACCTGGGCTCACTGCATACTTTGGATACCCCTGCGGTAACCATGTTCTCATTGTGAGATGTATGACCCTGACCTTTTGTCCTACATGTAGTTGAGGTAGTTCCGCCCCTGTGTGTTGGTCATGCGCCATTTTCATTCTCCCTTGTTTTTCGAGCAGTGTCTGCTGCATTGCGGAGAATTTGGACAGATGATGTCTTGGCAGATTCGTTCGCACTTGTCTATCAAACATGATCTCTGCTGGTGACGGTAAGCCCATGTCCATAGGTGTAGCATGGAAACATGAAAATCTTGTTTCATTGTTCTACACTTCAGGATAAGTGATTTAACTGTGCGAACCATTCGCTCGGCAAGACTGTTAGATCTAGGGTAATGTGGTGAGGATATCACATGGTTTATGCCCGATTTGGCACACACATCCCTGAAAGGTCTGCCCGTATTCTGTGGCCCATTCTCTGAAGTAACTTCTTCAGGTGCACCGAACAGACTGAATACGGCACTCAATGTGTCTGTGACAACTGCGCTTGAAGTGTCTTTTACCTGTCTGACAATTGGAAATTTGGAGAAATAATTGATGGCCAAGATAAAGTCGCCTCCATTCACAGCAAAATTGATCAATAGCTATTTTGGACCAAGGGACTGACAGAATATCATGAGGGTGTAGAGCAGGGCTGTCCAATATATGGCCCGCAGGCCAGGATCCGGCCTACCAAAGATTTCCATCCGGCCCGCGGATGTAAACTATACCCGGGGCCATTCCTCATCCTCCCCAGAGGTCCATGACTGGAGATGAGAAATTTCCCTTTGTCAGACCAGCTTTTAAAAAAGATCGCAAGTCAGTTTCACAGCTGACAGATCCTGATATTGGGAACAGCAGTTTCTGAACTTCGGACAGATTCAGGGTTTTCCGGCAACCTCTTAAAATACTCCGAATCTGTCCGAAGTTCAAAAACTGCTGTTCCCGATGTCAGGATCTGTCAGCTGTGAAACTGATTTGAGATTTTTTTAAAATGCTGATTAATAATCTGCTGAGCATTCCCGCTCTTTGCAACTGTCAGTGAGAGAAAGGGGGACAGAGAGGGAGAAAGGGGGACAGAGAGAGAGAGAGGGGGCGCAGAGAGAGAGAGAGAGGTAAGGGGAACAGAGAGAGGGGGACAGAGAGAGAGAGGGCAGAAAGAGAAAGAGGGGGCCAGAGAGAAAGGGAAAGGGGGCGAGAGAGAGAGAGCGGGCAGAGAGAAGGAAAGAGAGAGAGGAGCAGAGAGAGAGCGAGGGCAGAAAAAGGGGGAACAGAGAGAGAGGGAGGGGACACAGAGAGGGGAGGGAGAGAGAGAAAGAGAGAGAGACAGAAAGTGATCAAGATCACTCCTGACAGATGAAATCTATCCAGAATACTCTGCATCACTAGAACAAGTGTGTGGGCAAATATTGACTACATGTGCAAGCAAATAAATGCCAGGTATCTCACTAAATTAGTGTCCAACATAGTGACCAGAAAGTAAGCCAATAAATTAATCTTCTCATTTAAAGCTTCTTCACAAAAATGCAGTTTTGTGTTGTTTTGATTAATAGTAAGATAAATTTTAATGCCTTTATCTTTCTAAAATTGGCTTACGGGCCCTCCATGTAAGACAAAAATTGTAATGTGGCCCCCCATGCGATAAGGTTGGACAACCCTGGTGTAGAGGTTCTTTACATTGTTGTGGCTGGTGGCTCTGGCATGCCTCGCACATACTCACTAACGTTTCGATGTCACCATTGATCTCTGGCCAATAAACAGTGCCTTGTGTCAGTTGTGTCCTTCGCTCTTTTCCCATATGGCCTTGGTGAAGTTGTGACATGATGTCCTGTCGGAGAGCATTGGGCACAATCACTTGTTTTTCTTTGAAGGTGACCCCTCTCAAGATACCGAGATCATCTCAATAATGTCAAAAGCATCTGAGGGTTTCTGGCACCTGTTTTACCATATCAGGCCATTCTTTTGGGCTGAATTTTACTAGCTTGCCGCTGATGTTAGTGGAAATCTTCAAAGATGGCTGGGTGCACAAGTGGGATTTGCTCCGCGGAGCTGCCACGCTATTAAAGGCAGCAGCTCATTTACATGGCTGAGGTGGACTGCTGCCCTGCAATGATGTGGCAACAGCATCCGGTGCCACTGGCGTGATTTTTAAAGGGCTTAGAACCCTAAATAACGACTTAAATTTTTAAAGAAGCAGTGCATTTAAAAGTATTAAAAATAATTTAAAAAATCTTTGCAGCCCCTCTTCCACTGCCCCCCAATAGCCTTACATCTCATTTCTGCCCTCTCCACCAGCCAAAATACTTACCTTCAGTACCTGACCTTCCCCCACAACAAAGTTCAGAAACTTTTACCTTTCCCCCTTCCCATCACTCCCTCGACCAATCAGGTAAGTTTGACTCCGCTCTGCCCCCACACTGACATACTTACCTCCTCCCCCTTCCCCACCAGTGTCTTGCATCAGATCTCTGGTTGGAGATCTGATGGCGCAGGAGTACCGGCTACCAACCGCTATATTGGAGCAGGACGGCCGGCAGAATGAGGTAAATAATTATTCCTTCATTTTAATGTTTTAACATATTTAAATGGATGTCCCGTCACTGAGCGGCAGGGGGGCTGCCACATGGCCTCGCTGCTGCCAGTAATATGGGGTGGGGCCTTCCTGGCATCGAGGCCCGATGCGGGCCTCTCCTGGAGGTATTTTCCTAGCCCCCCCGCCATGATCCCTGACATTGGGGGGGGGGTGGGGGCTGGTAAAATTCAGCCCTCTATGATGAATCTCCACAGCCTTCAGCTGTGGGTCATTGGCTGTTTCTGATTGCAGTTGGTCACATATGTGCTGACCAAAATGCAATAAATCAATGTGAGCACATCTTCAACCTCAATGCCCATGTTGTCTACTTGTAGACTGAGTGGAACTTCTTCATTCTTGTTTGGGTTTGGCAATCTGCTCAGCATATCCAAGGTGACCATTTTGGTACCCAGTTTGTAGCAGACATCAAAGTTGTGCCCCTGTACTTTCACTAAAAGTTGCTGTAGTCAAGGTGGTGCACTTGTCAACGGTTTGTGCCAAATCATCTTCAGTGCTTTGTAGTTGGTTTCCACAGTGAACTACTTACCAAACAGGAAGGTGTTGGACCTTGTGATCTCAAACACCAAAGCAAGTGTTTCATGCTCTATGTTTGAGTAATTGGATTGTGCTAAGGATAAACTTTTGGATCCAAATGCAATTGGTTTGCCATCCTGCAGGATGCATGCTCCTGGTCCTTTTTGTGAGGCGTTGATTTCCAGGATTGTCTTCTTCCTTGGATCATAGTACTGCAGAGTACAGGTTTCTGCTGACAATACTTGTTTGAGTGACTCAAACATATGCTGATGGTCCTCCTGCCATACATATGGTACGTCTTTCTTTAAGAGCCCTCTCAGTGATGATGCTTTGTCAGAAAAATTTGGAATGTATGGTGCCAAGAAGTTGAAAATTCCAAGACATCTCTGGAGATTTTCCTTGCCTTGTGGGTTTGGTATATGCTTTACATCTTCGAGTTTGCCTGGGTGAGGACGGATTCCACAACCTGAATAGATGGAGTCAAAGAAATTGATCTGACTTACATTCACTTGAGACATCTTGCAGTTAAAAATTAGCCCTTTGTGACGAGGTACTGCCATCATTGAATTAAGATATCGATCGTGCTCTTCTTTGGTTTTTCCCATTACCGCAATGTCATCAATATTGCATATACATCCAGGCACATTTTCTATCATTCTGTCCATATGCTGCTGAAACAGATCTTGACTGACAGATAAGTCAAAGGGTAGTCATAGGGTCATAGAGTCATAGAGTTATACAGCACAGAAACAGGCCCTTTGGCCCATCGTGTCCATGCCAGCCATCAAGCACCTAACTATTCTAATTCCATTTTCCTGCACTTGGCCCGTAGCCTTGTATGCTATGGCGTTTCAAGTGCTCATCTAAATACTTTTTAAATGTTGTGAGGGTTCCTGCCTCTAACACCTCTTTAGGCAGTGCGTTCCAGATTCCAACCACCCTCTGGGTGAAAAATATTTCCTCAAATCCCCTCTAAACCTCCTGCCCCTTACCTAAATCTATGCCCCCTGGTTATTGACCCCTCCACAAAGGGAAAATGTTTCTTCCTATCTAAACTATCAATGCCCCTCATAACTTTGTATACTAGTCTCTGGGTAGTCTCTGGAAGCAATATTTTCCAAATGGTGTTCTGATGGTGGTAACTTCCTGAGATCCCTTAGCTAGGTGTACTGACTAATATCCATGTTTAGCATCCAACTTGGAGAAAAATTTGGCTCCTATGAACTTGGAATTCATTTCCTCTAGTATTGGAATCTTGTGGGGACATCCCTTTAGAGATTGCTCCATCCTTCTTTAGTACGCACGTAATTGAGCTGCACCAGTCTGTGCGATGATGCACATGGCGGATGATGCTATTGCGTTCCATGTCATCCAATTCGCGTTTAAGCTTTTCACCTACGTGCACACTGCACTTTCTGGGAGGGTCAATTGACAGAATTGCATCCCCTCTGAGGTACAGTATGGCATCACCTTTGAAATGTAACCTGTCTGGGTACATTTGTTGTAGGACGTGGACTGACTCAATGCAGGTACCCTTGGTCTCTTCTGCTGTCATGAGTACCTTGGTGACCTCGTGGATAGTCACAATGTTGAGGTCTTTACATGCTGGTAGTCTTGCCACTGCTGGTCTGCTCGTGTCGACCAGGTAAAATATTTGTGGTTTCCATGCCGACTTGCCATAGCTGCATTGCATTGTTAGTGTGCTACTGCAATAGATGGGTGAAACATTGTATGCAGTTAACTTTACAGTTGTCGGTTGTATCATTAATTTCCAATGACCCCAGTACATATGCTTCAAGATTCGGACTAATAGGATATTTGCACTAGCTCCAGTGTCAGTCTTAACCCTGAGTGTGTGTGAGCCAACTTTCTTTGGGCACATGATGTTAATGGTAGCAAAAGTTTCCAGTTTGACTTCATCAACACAATGGGCTGCATTTTATGTTGCAGCCGCAACACGCAGGCACGGGATTTACTCCATGGATCCGCCGCGATATTAAACACGGTGGCTCATTTATAGGGCCAGGGTGGACTGCCACACCCCTCCCCCCCCCGCCCCCGTGATGACGTGGGAGGGGGTGGGCGGTCCATCCCCGGCAACGGCTTCTGGCACCATTGCACAGGCGCCGATGCCATTTTTAATGGGCTTCCAACATTTTAATCTAATGTAAATTTTAAAGATACATGATAGTAAAAAAGTAAATAAAGTTATTGCGACCCTCTCCCCCTCGCCCAGTGACCTTAAAATTTATTATTTGCCCTCTCCCCCCAAAAATACTTACCTTGGGATCCTGACCTTCCCCCCGCAAAGTTCATAAACTCTGAACTTTATCCCTTCCCACCACCCACTAGACCAATCAAAATCATTTAACCCCGCTCCCCACCCTCCCACCCTGAAAACTTACTTGCTCCCCCCTCCTAACCAGTGTTCCGCCTCAGATCTCCGAATGGAGATCCAACGGCGCGGGAGTCCCAGTAACCGACCTCAATATTGCAGCGGGACGGTCGATGGGAGCAGGTAGGTCATTAATTAATTAATTTACACTCATTTAAATATTTAAATCCTGCTCCCTGATCTATTGAATCCTGTGGCTGTTGCCTGTAGGACATCAATTCCAGGCGGTGAATTCTAAAATTCACTCTTACTCAGAGCTGATTTTCTAGCACTTTCCATATCTTTGCGGGATCTTTCTGGTCCTCTTCAGATAAGCCAGAGGTATTGATTCTGTGTAACCCCTCAATTCCAACTGCTATCTGTATTTTCACAGTTTGCTTCTCTGGTTCAACAACTGCTTGGTCTGTGAAGCATAACTGCATTCTTTGTTCAAAGCATTTGAATTCAGATAGGATATCAATGGCCTTCCAGTTCATGCTGGAAAATTTGATATCCATCTTTTTGCTGTTCTTTTGCTTTCTGCTCTATATTTAACTTTGTTCAGCTGGGTGTATGCCTTCAGCACTGTAATTAGGACTTTTTTATTTATGGTTTGAAACTGGTTTTAAAACTTGTTCTGGGTGGCACAGTGGCGCAGTGGTTAGCACCACAGCCTCACAGCTCCAGTGACCTGGGTTCAGTTCTGGGTACTGCCTGTGCAGAGTTTGCAAGTTCTCCCTGTGACCGCATGGGTTTCTGCCGGGTGCTCTGGTTTCCTCCCACAGCCAAAGACTTGCAGGTTGATAGGTAAATTGGCCATTGTAAATTGCCCCTAGTGTAGGTAGGTGGTAGGGAGAATGGTGGGGATGTGGTAGGGAATATGGGATTAGTATAAATGGGTGGTTGTTGGCTGGCACTGACTTGGTGGGCCGAAGGGCCTGTTTCAGTGCTGTATCTCTAAATAAAAAAATAAATAAATAACTCTGTGCTGTTCCCCCTTTAAGAAATTCTCTTTTATTTAGACTAACTGCTTTGATGGAGAGTAACAGGTACTTGAGAGTGTTCTCTGTTATTTTGCTTTCAGCATTTCAGCTTGTATGTTCCAGCTGTTAAATAGGCAGTTCAAAGGCTTTCCCCTTTGTTTTTTTTGCTAGAGTTTATTTATCTTCTTCTTAACTGGTTTAATGAATTTTTTTTCCGCTTTGACTGCATCAATGGAGACTCTGTTGTGTTTGGGGGTTTTCCATGCATTTATTTCAGGCACATCCGGTAATGGCATTGACCTCGATTAGCCTCAGAGAGGAATTGGGTTTTCCCCATCTTTTTTCTCTCTCCCATGGAGCCATTAAGCACTTCGAAGCTTTTTTTAAAACTGGGATTCTTCAACCATCAGCACAATGACTCACCCGATCACAGGAATTGATTTGCAGTGCTCTGTTTCCCACAGCTAGAGATAAGTTTTTTCTTCTTTCCACTGCTTGAGCCTGTATTTCTTTTGAACTTTCTGTATTTTGGCTATAGGAAGGGTCACTTTCACTGCTGTTTTACTTGTGGTCTTCAAGCTTAGCTCTTGTCCTTTCACCACCGCTGCTGCCATGTCATGGGTTTTGTTGTGTTATCTTAAGTAACACAATGAGGTGCATGGATTCTGTTTTGTTGAAGATCTCCAGAAGATTTATTAACAGCTAAACTAGTATATACAATATCAAGCAAATTATTTACAGAACCTTTGTCTAGGGTGTTACAGTTGCAGAGTGACTATGGCTTCTAGTCACATGACTACATCCTGGTACTTAGCTTATCAGCCTACTGAGTTCTTAAAGGGACATCACTCTTAAGGCAATGATGAAGCATATCCGACATCCAGTATTGGTTAAGCAGAAATTTCCTCCAATTAATTATTGGAAGACTGCAGCCATTTTTTTCAGTCCCTGCTCCAAACTTTGTTCCCTAGTTACCAACTCCAGTCCTCTCCATTGCAACTGCCTGAGACTAAATCAGTCTGTTCGCAACTTCGGTGTCAATTTTACCGAGATGAGCTTCCGACTACATATTCACACCATCACTAAGACTGCCTATTTCTACCTCCGCAAGATCGCCTGATCTCACATCTGTTTCAGCTCATCTCTGCTGAAACCCTCATCCATGCCTTCGTAATTTCTAGACGTGACTATTCCAATGCACGCCTGGCAGGTCTCCCACATTCTACCATCTGTAAACTTGAGGTCATCCAAAACTCTGCTGCCTGTATCTTAACTCGCACCAAGTCCTGTTCACTTACCACCCCTGTGCTCACTAACCTACATTGGCACCTAGTCAAGCAAAGTCTTGACTTTAAAATTCTCATCCTGTTTTCTAATCCCCCACGGTCTCACCATCCACCCCCCCCTCCATCTCGTCCAGCCCCACAACCCTCCAAGGTATCTGCATTCCTCTAATTCTGGCTTCGTGAGCATCCCAGATTTTAATCCCTCCACCATTGGTAGCCGCACCTTCAGTTGTCTGGGCCCTAAGGTCTGGAATTCCCTCCCTTCATCTCTCCACATCTCTACTTCACTTTCCTCCTTTAAGTCTGTTTCTTCAAATCTAACTCTTTAACTAAGCTTTGGTCATCTGATCTGACCTAATATCTCCTTAAGTGGCTCGGTGTCATTTTTTAAAATACATCATGCTCCTGTGAAGCACGTTGGGACATTTTATTATGTTAAAGGTGCAAAATAAATATACGTTGTTTTTGCCATAAATGAATGTGGTTACTGGGGGTCAGCTGCCATATATGTAAAGCTCTCATTCAGCCTATCACTAAAACTACTTCTGGTTTTGAAACAATGCTGTTCTCCAACATTACTTCACCCTCCACTGCTGCTGAAACCCTCATCCATCCCTATGTCACCTCTCGATTCAAATCCTCATAGGCCTCCCAAAGTCCACCATACACATAATCTCCAACACACTCAGAACTCCACTGCTCACATCCTACTCTGTGCAAAATCTTACCCACCAATCCCTCTGACCTTTGGTGATATTCATTGGCTTCCCAATTAAATGGGTATCAATTTCAAAGTCCTCAGCATTATCTTAAATTCCCTTCCTACCATTGCAACCTCCTTCATCTCTATTTCTTTGCCTGTATTCACTTCTCTTCCAACTGTGGGCTACTGTGTGCTTTCGTCACCCTCAGCTCTACCATTATCTTCAGTCATCCGGTCCTCACATTCTCAAACTTTCCTTAAACCCCTCCATTTTGCTACCTCTCTCCCTCTGTCAAAAGCCTCCTTAAAACTTTATCGGTGATAATGTTGGTGGCCAGGCACCTAATGCTTCTTCTACTTCTTCTTGCATCCAACCCCCTACCCTGAAGCACCCTGGGACATTTTGTGATGCAACTTCCTACAAGATAGAGCTCATTATGATAAAAATAGGTTTTTTTCCGTATCGTGAGAGAGAGATAGAGGAACAAATCTGCAGGGCAATCACACAGATGTGCAAGAACGATAGAGTGGTAATATTGGGGGACTTTAATTACCCTAACATCGATTGGGTTAATGTTAGAGTAAAGGGCGAGGAGGGGAAGGAATTTCTGAAATGTGTTCAGGAGAACTTCCTTGATCAGTATGTGCTCAGTTCAAATAGCAAGGAGGCATTGCCGGATCCTGTGCTGGGGAATGAGGTGGGTCAAGTGGATCAAGTGGTTGTAGGGGAGCACTTGGGTAAGAATGATCATTGTATCATAAAGTTTAAACTAGCGATGCAGAAAAGCAAGGAACAAAATAAGGTAGAACCTCTAGATTGGAAGAGGGCTAATTGCAATGCGATGAGTAGGGATCTAGCCAGGGTAAAATGGAACCAAAAACTGACAGGAAAAGCTGTATCAAAACAATGGGTCATCTTTAAGGAAGAGGTGCTTCAGGTACAGGCTAGGTACATTCCAACAAGGGCGAAAGGTAGGGGAACCAAAAAAAAGGCTCCTTCGAGATCGAGATCATGATGAAACAAAAAAAGAGGATGTATGATGCATGTCAGGTGAATTCTTCAAGTGAGAACCTGGCCACCTGCAATAAGTTGAGAAGGGATGTGAAGAGGAAAATAAGACTGGCAAAGAGAGAATATGAGAATAGAATGGCAGTCAACATGAAAGGGAACCCAAAGATCTTCTACCGGCATGTAAATAGTGTCATTCAGGCCCCCACCTTCCAAGAATGAGGCACATTGGTTTGGTCACATGAACATTGATTTTGAACTGTTGCTGGAGCGAGGAAATGACTTGTTGAACTGATCAGCTGTGGCTGGGAAAAACATTTGCATACAAACAGACGGTGCTTGTGTCGACAAAGGACCATTCCCTGACACATTCAACACACAATGAATGTTGATCACCGGACAGTGAGGGGGCGGGGAAGTGTATTCCAGGGCCTGCTGGGGTGATGCAATTTACAGGGGCCAGGACTGGTTGGACCAGCTGGTCACATGACTACCTGGCTGTTCCAGGGTTTTTTGAACTAGCCACAGAGAGTTGAACTCAGAAAGACAGTTTGCTGCTGGACTGAGAAGATCTCTCCTATCTGCTCCCATCTCTTTCTCACAAGCCTCTGAATCCACTGAAGACACATGAACCCCAAGAGAGAAAAGTCTCCTACAGCAAACAAGGTTTAAGAAGAATACTGGGCCCCGAATGAAAAGCAAGATCTACCTACAATCAAGGACTCTACATTGAGCTCGAAGAACCGTAACAAAAACTCTTCAGATATTGCCTCAAACTTTTCCACTTTATGTTTTTTCTTCTCTTTTCTGTCTCTATTTGCATGTGCGTATTGCTTATGCATGCTAGCATAGGCATGTCTTGTATCCGTAAGCGTCAACCGAATTAGAGTTTAAGTTTAATAAATTTCAACTTTTTTTCTTTAAACCTAAGAAAACCTGTTTGTGCTAGTTTATTTGCTTTACAATTGGAAAGCAGTGAACAAGGATGCACCAAGGGGGAGCTAAAAACACGATATATTTAAAATTAAACCCTGTGACGGTAAGACCAGGTGAAGGCCGAGAGGGACCCCTTGACCCATTTCTCACCTGGTTGTAACAATAGTAAGAGGGTAGTAAGAGGTGGAATGGGGCCTATTAAGGACTAAAAAGGTAATATATGCTTAGAGGTGCAGAGCAATGCTAAAATACTTAATGAGCACTTTGTATCAGTGTTTACTAAGGAAGAGGAATCTGACAAAATACTTGTAGAAACGGAAAGAGTAGAGGCAGGGTAAAAATTGAAAGGGAGAGGTACTGAAAAGGCTGGCTATGCTTAGGGTAGATAAGTCACCTGGTCCGGATGGCTTGCATCCCAGGTTACTAAAGGAGGTGGAGGCTGGAGATAGCAGAAGGCCTTGCCATAATCTTCCAATCTTCCCTGGATGTGGGGGTGGTGCCAGAGGATTGGAGAGTGGCAAATGTGAGAGCCTTATTCAAGAAAGGGTGTAAGGACAGTCCTAGCAGCTACAGGCCAGTTAGTTTAACATCAGTGGTGGGTAAGGTTTTAGAAACAATAATCAGGAAAAAATATCAACACACACTTGGAGAAGTTTGAGTTAATTAAGGTGAGTCAGCGCAGATTTGTAAAAGGGAGATCATGCTTGAGTTTTTTGCTGAAGTAATAGAGAAGGTTGATGAGGGAATACGGTGGATGTTGTCTATATGGATTTTAAGCAAGTGTTCGGTGAAGTACCATATAAAAGGCTGGTTAACAAAATTGAGGCTCATGGAATAGGAGGGTAAGTGTGCAATTGGATAAAAAATTGACTTAAGGACAGAAAACAGCGAGATGTGTTAAATGGTTGTTTTTCAAACTGGAAGATGGTAGATAATGGTGTTCCCCAAGGGTCAGTGCTGGGACCACTGCTTTTTTGCTATAAATAAATTACTTTGGTCTTGGAATACAGTGTAGAATTTCAAAATTTGCCGATGACACCAAACCTGGAGGTGTGGCAAACAGCGAGCATGTTATGAACTGCCTGCATCAGGACATAAATAGGCTAGCAGAATGGGCAGATAGATGGCAGATGAAATTTAATACTGACAAATGTGAGGTGATGCATTTTGGCAGAAGGAATAGGGAGAGGCAATATATACTTAATGGCATCGTTCTAAAGAGTGCGAAAGAAAAAAGGAATCTGGGGGTGCATGTGCATCAATCTTTGAAGGTGGCAGGACATATTGAGAGAATGGTTAGCAAAACATATGGGATCTTGGGATTCATTAACAGAGGCATTGAGTAAAAAAGCAGGGAAGTTATGCTGAACCTTTATAAAGCTCTAGTTAGGCTCCAATTAGAATACTGCATCCAGTTCTGGTCACCACACTTTAAAAAGGATGTGAGGGTCTTTGAGAGGGTGCAGAGGAGATTTACCAGAATTGTTCTAGGGATGGTGGATTTTAGTTACAAGGTTAGGTTGGAAAATCAGGGTTTTTTTTTAGATTTAATAGAGGTGTACAAGATCATGACAGGCATAGATAAGTTGGACAAGAAAAAACTGTTCCTATTAACTGATGATACAAGGACTAGAAGACGCAGATTGAAGGTTTTAGGCAAGAGATGCAGGGGAAATGCGAGGAAGATCTTTTTTACGCAGTGGGTGGTAATGACCTGGAACTCGCTGCCTACAAGAATGGTGAAACGGAGACGATCAATGATTTCAAAAGGAAATTGGATGGTCACTTGAATGAAATAAACTTGCAGGGCTATGGGGATTGAGCGGGGGATTGGGACTGATTGGATTGCTCCATCGAGAGCTGGCATATAAGTGATGGACTGAATGGCCTCCTTCTGTGCCGTAAATGACTCTATGACTCTTAGCACCCATGCTTCTTAAGAATACTGTCAGATGTCATTTGCGGGCTAAAGTTAGGAAATGTGACCCTCTGCTTTAGAGTAACCAAATTCTTGAGCATCTGAAACTAGGTCTAAATTAGAAATCCTAATTTAATTCTCTAGCAGCCACTCCTCCAATGTTAGTGAAGGTATGAGCAACAATAGAAATTCCATTTACTTACACTTTCCTTTACTAGCACAGAAACAAATTATAAAATGGAAAATCATTCCTTGTTCCAAATTTGATTGTGTAAAACTGACTTGAAGTGAACTTTTCAGAAGAAAAGCCTTCTTGTGGATCAAGAATACATTGTTTTCAAAGCCTTTCTATTGATTAAATTGTGATTTAAAATGCACAGAATAATATCAACTTTCTTCACGGTGCCTTCCTCCTTTCAATGTTAGACCTGCTATATTTGAGAAATGTTATTATATTTTTCATAAGCTTTAAATCATGCAAATAGAATAAACAATAATGTAAGAAAAGAATTAAAAGGGAAGTAGTAAATTATTGTTTAAAAAGAACTTATTACTTGACAAATGAATTGTTGCCCACATCAGCAACAGAAATATATTTGTGTAGTACAAAATACAAAGGAAATTCAGCATTTAGAAGGTTAACCCTATGAACTACCCTGGAGCATTTTGTATGACCTCACTTCCAGGGTGATGAGGTTATTAGTTTTTGCTTCCAGAACATCCAAACTAAGGTCCATCAAAGGAGCACAAGAATTAAATGTTGATCACAGTACTACTATTTGCCCAGCTGTTAATCTACAACCAACTGAGCAAGGGGGCAGGGGCATGACTGAAGGATTATGTAGAGAAAAGCATTCTGCTGGCAAGCTGTAATACGACTGCAGTGTCAGCATCGTCAAGCACAGGAGTGGCCTGAAAGTGATCATTATTAATAACGTTGAATTGATTGAAAGTCTGCAAGTGAAGTAAGCTGGGTGAATTGAAATTAGCCTGCAGCAATGGCCCACGAAAAGGAAGCTGACACAAATTAGATATTTTCTTTTCTTGCTCATGCTATCAGCACTTGTAAGGCAATGGCAGAATCTGACAGGTGATTTGTTTTCCATATAAACATTATGCCCTTTTCTACCATCCAGTATCCTAGTAAAAATACTTCAATATTGCTTCTTACTCTGGTTGGCTACCAGTGCTCTGAAACCAGCTATTTACCCTACTGGAGTGTTTTGCCTTACTGATTGTTTGTTTTCTGAATGTGGTCTCACCTTCCATCTTTTTTTACCTTGGGCCTGTTGCCAAGTCTGCTTCTTTAATCCCTCTCTGTCCTGTAGTGGCTGAGCTCCATGGTAATCCGTGTGGAGCAGAGATTGGACAGGATCTAGAGAGGAAGAGAAAAGATTGTTGTTCATGTCACAGTGACAGACCAGCTTACAATGAAGTATGGCTTTATCAGAAATCTGGATATGTGTCAAAAACAATATAATCTTCACTAACAGTTACTGTGTGATGGAAAAATGTTTCACAAACAATTAACACTTTCCAGTGTCTGGACTGTTATATAGATGAATCTTCTAAACTGTTGTAATATTAATACATGAAAATAGGCATCACTGTAAGCGCAGAGTACTAGAGACAAAAACAATGCACATTTTAGATTTATACTTATGGACCTAAATATGAAAAATAATTAAGGTTTAAAGTTGTCATCACTGTACTGCATGGAATTCTTTATTCAGACACGTAACAATTAATCTGTTCAGGCCAAAAGAACAAGAATAACTGAAAAATCACCAGAAAGCCAGAACAAATATTTGAAAGGTAAACGTTACTTGTGGCTTTTACCACAACATTATGTCAGTCACAACTACTTTTCGAATAGAAGTTATTTTGAAATGAAAAATCACAATTTTACCACAGCTACAATGAATAGACTAGAATTACCTTGCACGGTTAAAGATCGCTCCCTTTTCCCACTCTTCTTTCATTTGTCACCTATTTCAAGCTAATTTCTCTGTGGGAGCACTTCCTATATTCTTCCTGTGTAAGACGTTGGCTTCTATGTGATCACGGTGTACAGGCTGTGCTTTGATTCCGGCAGGTGACTGGACTCTTCGAGTGATGCTGTCCCTCTGGCTGGCCTTTGGTTGGGAGGTGGTGGTGGGGCAAAGAGAGAAGAGAGGTCGAATGACGTGTGCGATAGATCAAGAATCCATCTCTTCACATGCTGTTAATTTTAATGTAGCCCCATTAATCTCAAGAATACAGACTTATGCCAAATCAGCTGATATTCTGCAACCTATTTTGCTGTGTCTTTAGCTGCTGGAGGGGAATTATCACAGCAGAATAAATTGTGGCCATTAGAAATAATCACTGCAGCCCAGCTCACCCCCACACCTCTCTGCTAAGGGCCCCAGCTGATTCAGCCTGCATCCGTCCATACATAAATCATTCCCTTATTCCATTGGCTACAACGTACATGGCAAGTATTGATTTTTCTCTCTCCTTATTTCCTGGGAACCTGTAGTGTTTATTTTCAAAAGATTCAGGAAACATGATTTTCTTCAGAGAGTTTTGTTGAAACCACTAAAATAGTAAAATGTTGTGTTGTGACTTCCTCTGCCTTAGGTACCTGACCAACATTTGGCTTCCTAGTTACCTGCTTTAGAAGCCTCTGTATATTATTGAATTCCTCGCTGTCTCAGAATGGCCATGAATACGACTGATGCTAACAGCTCTGTTGTAAAAAGCTTGTGCCCTATAACCTCTGCTATCAGTATCATTTTTTTGAATACTGAGAGGGAGCAGCTGGCTTTCTGTGTTGTATCCAAGTTACCCGGAAGCAGTTTTTCATATCCTCCCTAGATACCCTCTTATTTTGCACATTTCTTTTATAAGAAGAGTAACCTTTTGCCTTCCACTATTTAACTGGAATCTGTGTTTTTCACAGTCGACATCAAGAGAGACCTTTTCTCCATAAAATCTTACACCTGACAACCAGAACCAAAGTTTTCTATATGTCACAGATAACTGGAAGTGACAATTGAACTTTCAATCTACATATTCTTTCACACTTAGTGACAATACAGAAAAGCAATGGCAAATAATTCAGTGTAATAACACTGCTTCAAATGTATTTTTACCCAGTTTTGGGATATATGTCAGAGCTGTGTGCACATTGTAGCTGATTATGATTGAAAAATCAATTAGGACACAGTCTTGGTATAATATGATTGTAAATGATGAACCCTATTAATGCCACAATAATGTGGACACACAGTCAAGATTCTCATCTAAACCACCAGCATACTTTTAATCAGCATTAATATTCAAGGTCCTGTGATGCTGTTTTAGCGTGTATGCACAGGGAGGACACTATTACTGTTCATTAATTGCTCATTTTTCTTGCTTCATCTATTCCATAAAGACAATGTAGGTCACATACAATAGTAAACAAGGCTTACTGCTATCTAAATTAGATCTAATTTTACCAGCCGGCACACTGCCTAATTACAGCAAGATAACCTAAATTCTTTTCTGGCAAGTCCAGTATTAGACAATGTTAGCAGACAAGAATAATACTTATGACTCAGCATTCAAAGCAATTCAAAATTTATTTGTGATAATTTGATTGAAAGCTTGGGTCAGTTTTAGCTCCCCCCCCCCACTGAGTTTTGGGCAGGCAGGGAATGGGGTGAGTGCGAAATGCATTGGCTAGCCTAAGTGTGAGTCCCAGGGTATTTTATCTTCTGGCCTCATCTACAGAATGCTGGTCACCTACCTGTCCGAAATGGTTGGAACAGGGTAGCTGGTTGGCAGGCAGGAGGGACAGAAATTTTGACCGGGAACTAAGGGAAAGCTTGCCAGCAAGTGTGTAAGTCACAGGGAGGGAGCTTTGTGAGGGTTCTGTGGGAGGAATGGTGGGGGGGGGGGGGGTTCGAGGGCAGGGTGGACCGCAGCTTTCCTTATGGGGTCCAGAGAAGCATGTCTGCTTCTCCTTGCTCGACTGATGAGAGTTTTACATATATCTTAGAGAGCCGTGTGTTTTCCAGATTAGATGCAGACCTGCTTCAGTCTGGTGGGAAAGCAGCAGCTGCTCCACACTCAGGCCTCTGTTAAAATGCAATCCTTTGATGTAATAGGACCTCAATTTCCATAAAGTCATGAAGCCCCTGCCTTGTTTAAGTGGATGCCTCATCTGCTTGCAGAAGCCTGAAGCTTAAAATCAGCAACGTTGGGAAAGTTGAGCTACAAGTGGGTAAGTAACCGCCTTGGCCTGGAGTTTCCACTTGATTGTGCTCGTTTTCTGTGCAATTCTCCTGATATTGGTGTAACTGGTGCAAAAGGTCGCAGAATATTAAGCACAAATTGTGTTTAGTGCAAATCAAATTTATGCAATCTTGTGCACAAATTTTGAAAACATCATGCTAGAAGCAGGCCCTTGGGCCACACCAACAGGATGAATTAATCAACATTGGGTGTTTCCGTTAACTGTGCTTATTTTCAGGCCTTCAAGGAGTCTCAAAAAGTTAAACTGGATCTTTTGGTGTAAGAACCCTAAGAAGCATGTTTTGAAAGGTTTTGATTTTTTTTTTAAATTTACTAAGAAACAGATAACTGTACTTCAATCTCACTAGAAAATAGATTTGTATATTTTTAAAAGTAATTTCCAGTCATTTAAAATTAGTTATTCACAGGTTGATACTATGATTTAAAATGCTTATTTTTGTGATAATCAAATTGCACTGAGCTACCATATATTGAGGAATACCTTTAATGCAAAGCTAAAAAAAACTATGTTTTAAAATGTTGCACAATTGTGTTGATTCATGGCAGATTTTGTATTTGCTGATATGCAAATAAATTTGAGTAGATACTCGGAAAGAAAGCACTTTTCAAATTGCTCTCTCATTTTGAATGCACTTATTGCTGCAGTAGCCCCTTAATTAAGCTTCATTCATATCTAGTTAAAAGGTAAAGAAAGCTATCTCAGAAAATAAAATGGTGTTCTTTGTGACATCAGACCTGAAGTCAGGGACATCATTGCACCAACTCCACGTTAAATGATCTCAACTCCGATGCAGAAGTTCAAATAATTTCTAAAAGGATAACACATTGACCTTAACATCCTTTAGCTAAGGAAAGATAACATCACTGCGTGCTTCTTCGGCTGATCATTATCCAGTGATCTCTGCTAGAAATGCCCATTTGGGGTTCTTGGGTTTGGCAATAATACATCCCACTGTGCTGTCTTAAGATCACTTATAAAGACTGGCAACTTGTGCAAGATGCTTCAGAGTTTCTGACACCCATGGAGCCATAATCAAGCATTAGCGACAATCACCGTTCTCCGACAAGCGATATTATTCTCTCCCTGGCTACTATCTGATCCAGATTATTTGCAACCTCAGCATTCTATTTGATCCTGATTTGAGCATTTGACCTCTGTCCTCAACATTACCAAGACTGCCTACTTCCACCTCCATAACGTCATCCATCTCAGGTCCTGCCTCAACTCCTCGGCTGCTGAAATGTTCATCCATGCTTTTGTTACCTCCAGACTTGACTATTCTAATGCTCTCCTGGCTAGCCTGTTATCTTCCAGCCTCTCCAAACTTGAAACTTATCCAAAACTGGACTGCCCTTACCCTAACCCGCACCAAGTCCCATTCACTCATCATCCCTGTGCTTGCTGACCTACAGTATCTCCCGGCCCAGCAACATGTTGAATTTAAAATGGTCATCCTTGTTTTCTAATCACCTTAGAGCCTCATGCCCCCTCCCCACACCCATTTCTGTATCCTCCAGCTCTATAACCCTCTGATAACTCTGCATTCTTCCAACTCTGGCCTCTTGTACAACCCTGATTTCCTTTGCTCCACTATTGATAACAGTGCCTCCTGCTGCCTAAGCCCGAAGCTCTAGAACTCTTTCCCTAAACATCTCCACCTCTCTATCTCACTCACTTCCGTAAAACCTACCTCTTTGATAAAGCTTTGCTCACTGGTCCACTATCTCCTCACAGCAGTGCTGAAGATTTGTGCTCCAGAACTAGCCGTGCCTCTAGCCAAGCCATGCAGTACAGGAGCAACACTGGCATCTACCTAACAAAGTCGAAAATTGCCCAGGAAATATCTTGTCCACAAAACGTAGGACAAATCCAATCCAGTGAGTTACCGCCCCATCAGTCTACTTTCAATCAGAAATAAAGTGATGGAAGGTGTCATTGCCAGTGCTATCAAGCAATGTTTATTCAGCAATAAACTGTTCACCAATGCTCAGTTTGGGTTTCACTAGGACCACTCGGCTCCAGAACTCAATATAGCCATAGTCCAAATATGGACAAAAGAGCCGGATTCTAGAGGTGAGGTGAGAGTGACTGCCCTTGACATCAAGGCAGCATTTGACCAAGTGAGGCATCAAAGAACCTCAGCCAAATTGAAGTTAATGGGAATCAGGGGGAAAACTCTCCGCTGGTTGGAGTCATACCTAGCATAAAGGAAGATGGTTGTGATTGTTGGAGGTCAATCATCTGAGCCCCAGGACATCGCGCAGCAGTTTCTCAGAGTAGTGTATTGGCCAAACGACCTTCAGCTGTTTCATCATAAGGTCAGAAATGGGGATGTTCGCTGATGATTTCACAGTGTTCCATTTCATTCACAACTCCTCAGATAATGAAAGCAAAATACTGCAGATGCTGGAATAAAAACAAAAAGTGCTGGAAATACTGAGCAGGTCAGGCAGCATCTGTGGAGAGAGAAGCAGAGTTAACATTTCAGGTCAGTGACCTTTCATCAGAACTGGCAAAGGTTAGAAATGTAATAGGTTTTAAGCAAATAAAGCAGTGTTATGCTAGGCCCCCACCTCCCAAGATTGAGGCACATCAATTTTGTCATGAACATTGATTGTTAAGTGTTGTTGGAGCAAGGAAATGACTTGTTGAACAGATCAGCCGTGGCTGGAAGAATTTTTTTTACATACTAACAGACCTAGAACGTGAGGAAGCGCACTCCAGGGCTGTTAAGGAGGATACAATCCACAAGGGCCAGGACTGGTTAGACCAGCTGGTCACATGACTACCTGGCTGTTCCAGGGTTTTCTTTTGAACTAGCCACAAAGAGTTTGAAGGCAGAGTGTCTGTTTGCTCCTGGACTGAGAAGATCTCTCTCCTGTTTGCTCCCATCTCTTTCTCACAAGCCTCTGAATCCACTGAAGACACATGAATCCCAAGAGAGAAAAGTCTCCAACAGCGAACAAGGTTTAAGAAGAATACTGGGCCCCAATGAAAAGCAAGATCTCCCAACAATCAAGGACTCTACAGTGAGCTTGAAGAACCATAACAACAACTCTTCAGATATTGCCTCAAACTTTTCCACTTTATTTTTCTTCTCTTTTCTGCCTCTATTTGCATGTGTGTAGTGCATATACATGCTCGTGTGGTGCGTGATGTGTATCATTGGCGTTAACCGAATTAGAGTGTATGTTTAAGTTTAATAAATTTCAACTTTTCTTCTTTATTTATTTTTATTTATTTTATTTAGAGATACAGCACTGAAACAGGCCCTTCGGCCCACTGAGTCTGTGCCGCCCAAGAACCACCCATTTATACTAACCCTGCAGTAATCCCATATTCCCTACCTACTCTTGGGGCAATTTATAATGGCCAATTTACCTATCACCTGCAAGTCTTTGGCGGTGGGAGGAAACTGGAGCACCTGGCGAAAACCCACGCGGTTACAGGGAGAACTTGCAAACTCCGCATAGGCAGTACCCAGAATTGAACCCGGGTCCCTGGAGCTGTGAGGCTGCGATGCTAACCACTGCGCCACTGTGCTGCAGGAAAGCCTGTTTGTGCTGGTTTCTTTGTCTTATAATTGGAAACGCTGAACAAGGATTCACCAAGGGGGAGCTAAAAACACGGTAAGACCAGGTGAAGGCTGAGAGGGACCCCAAGACACCTTTCTCACTTGATCACAACAGCGGGGTTGGGGGAAAAGAGAACAAAAGGGAAGCTGTTGATAGGACAGAGGGTCACAGAGAATAACTGACAAGGAGGTCATGGGGCAAAGGCAAAGAGTGTGTTAATGGTGTGGTAAAGACAAAACATTAGTGCAAAGAAGGTGTTAAATGACGGAAAAATGAATAGCCCTAGCCAAAAACACAAACATGAAAAAAATGGTGGGCAGGCACATGGTAAAAAAAATTGAATGATGAAACAAACTAAAATAAAATAAAAATATGAAATAAAAAATAAAACTAGAAATAAAAAAGGAGGTGTGGGGGGGGGGGGACAGTTATGCTCTGAAATTATTGAACTCAACGTTCAGTCCGGTAGGCTGTAGCATGCCTAATTGGTAAATGAGGTGCTGTTTCCTCGAAATTGTGTTGATGTTCACTGGAACACTGCAGCAAGCCCAGGACAGATATGTGGGCAATAGCATTACAGCCTTGGTTCAAACAGGGACAAAAGAGCTGAACTCAAGAGGTGAAGTGAGAGTGACTGCCCTTGACATCAAGGTAGCATTTGACTGAGTATGCCATCAAGGAGCCGTAGCAAAACTGAAGTCTATTTGAATCAGGAAGAAAACTCTCCGCTGGTTGGAGTGATACCTAACTCAAAGGAAGATGGTTGTGGTTGTTGGAGGTCAATCATCTGAGCTCCAGGACATCACTGCAGGAGTTCCTCAGGGTAGTGTCCTGGCCCAACCATCTTCAGCTGCTTCATCAATGACATTCCTTCAATCATTAGGTCAGAAGTGGGGATGTTCGCTGATGATTGCACAAAGTTCAGCAACATTTGCGACTCCTCAGATACTGAAGCAGTCCGTGTAGAAATGCAGCAAGACCTGGACAATATCCAGGCTTGGACTGATAAGTGGCAAGTAACATTCGCGCCACACAAGTGCCAGGCAATGACCATCTCCAACAAGAGAGAATCTAACCATCTCCCCTTGATATTCAATGGCATTACCATCGCTGAATCCCCCATGATCAACATCCTAGGGGCTACCATTGACCAGAAACTGAACTGGAGTAGCCATATAAATACCATGGCTACTAGAGCAGGTCAGAGGCTAGGAATCCTGAGGCAAGTAACTCACCTTATGACTCCCCAAAGCCTGTCCACCATCTACAAGGCACAGGTCAGGACTGTCATGGAATACTCTCCACTTGCTTGGATGGGTGCAGTTCCAACAACACTCAAGAAGCTCGACACCATCCAGAACAAAGCAGCCCGCTTGATTGGCACCGCATCCACAAACATTCACTCCCTCCACCACCAACGCATAGTGGCAGCACTGTGTACCATCTACAAGATGTACTGCAGCAACGCACCAAGGCTCCTCAGACAGCACCTTCCAAACCCGTGACCTCTACCAACTAGAAGGATAAGGGCAGCAAATGCATGGGAACACCACCACCTGCAAGTTCCCCTCCAAGTCACACACCATCCTGACTTGGAACTATATTGCCGTTCCTTCACTGTCGCTGGGTCAAACTCCTGGAACTCCCTTCCTAACAGGACTGTGGGTGTACCTACCTCCCATGGACTGCAGCGGTTCAAGAAGGCAGCTCACCGCCACCTTCTCAAGGGCAATTAGGGATGGGCAGTAAATGCTGGTCTAGCCAACGGCGCCCACATCCCATGAATGAATAAAAAAAAAAGAGCAGGGGTGTGTGTTGAAATGGCAAGTGACAGGATGCAGGGGGTCATGTTTTCAGACTGAGCGGAGGTGTTCAGCAAAGCGGTCACCCAATCTGCATTTGGTCTCCCCAGTGTAGAGGAGACTGCATTGTGAGCAACGAATACAGTATACTAAATTGAAAGAAGTACAAGTAAATCACTGCTTCACCTGAAAGGAGTGTTTGGGGCCTTGGATAGTGAGGAGAGAGGAGGTAAAAGGGCAGGTGTTACACCTCCTGTGATTGCATGGGAAGGTGCTGTGGGAAGAGGACGAGGTGGTGGGGTAATGGAGGAGTGGACCAGGGTGTCCTGGAGGGAACGATCCCTCCAGAATGCTGTCAGGGGAGGGGAGGGGAAGATGTGTTTGGTGGTGGCATCATGCTGGAGGTGGCGGAAATGGCGGATGGTGATCCTTTGGATGTGGAGGCTGTTGGGGTGGAAAGTGAGGACAAGGGGAACCCTGTCGCAGTGCTGGGAGGATGGGAAGGGGTGAGGGCAGAGGTGCGGGAAATGGGCCGGAAACAGTTGAAGGGCCTGTCAACCACAGTGGTGGCGGGGGAGTCCTCGGTTGAGGATAAAGGAAGACATATCAGAAGTGCTGTTGTGGAAGGTTGCATCATCAGAGCAGATGCATTGGAAACTGGGAGAATGGAACAGAGTCCTTACAGGAGGCAGGGTGTGAAGAAATGTAGTCGAGATAGCTGTGGGAATAGATGGGCTTATAATGGATATTAGTAGACAGCCTATCCCCAGAGATGGAGACAGAGAAGTCGAGGAAGGGAAGGGAAGAGTCGGAGATGGACCATGTAAAGGTGAGAGAAGGGTGGAAATTGGAAGCAAAATTGATAAAGTTTTCCAGTTCGGGGCGTAAGCAGTCATGTCTGCATGCAGCAAGACCTGGACAACATTCAGTCTTGGGCTGATAAATGGCAAGTAACATTTGCACCACACAAGTGCCAGGCATCTCCAATGCAGTTTGCAAATATGCCCATCACCAATATCTTGGGGGTCACAACTGATCAGAAACTTAACTGGATCAGCCACATAACTACTGTGGCTACAAGAGCAGGTCAGACTCTAGGTATTCTGTGATGAGTGACTCATATTCTGACTCTCCAAAGACTTTCCACCATCTACAAGGAGAGAGTCAGGAGTACAATGGAATTTCCATCATTTGCCTGGATGAGTCCAGCTCCAACAACATTCCAGATGCCTGACATCTTCCAGGACAAAGCAACCTGGTTGATTGACACCCCATCAAATAGCTTAAACATTCATTGCCTCCACCACGGACGCATCGTGGATGCAGTGTTTAACATTTACAGGATGCACTGCAGCAACTTGCTAATGCTCCTTCAACAATACCTCCCAATCCCACAATTTCTACCACCTAGAAGGACAAGGGCAGCAGATGTGTGAGAACACCACCAATTACAAGTTCCCCTCCAAGTCGCACACCATCCTGACTTGGAAATATATTGCCATTCCTTCACTGTTGCTGGGTCAAAATTCTGGAACTCCCTCCCTAACAGCCTTGTGGGTGCACCACTATATGGACTGCAATGGTTCAAGAAGGTCACTCACTCGCACCTTCTGAAGAGAAATTAAGGATGAGCAATAAAAGTTCGCCTTCCCAGAGATGCCTGCGTTCCATGAACAAATTAGAAAAATGTGGCTTGTTACCAAATTTTGTTTGATAACGTTCTTGTGACATTTTCGACATTTTACTACATTAAAGACGCTATATAAATGCAAGTTGTTGTTAATGTTGAATCACTTCAGGAGAGAAGTGCGATGGAGTGTGAAGGTGAATGGACAGGATTTTAACTGCCAGGGCCAGGCGGATTCGGGTGCGGGCAGGGACTTAAATCCCCCAAACATACTGGCGTGCCGGCAACCCAATATCATCCCGCTCACTTCCAGCTTTTACAAGAACTGGGACCAATGTCATCGCGGGGCAGTTCACTGATGCTGTTGGGGAGAATTTGAACTAACTTGGCCCCCAAAAAGCGGGATGTTGGTTTGGGGGGAGGGGGCGTAAAATGGAGTGGGAGGCTCGGGGGTCCCTTCCCGACCCGCTCCTGCTTCCACTGCCACTTTATGCAGGGCGGGCAGCAGTGAAAAACAACCCACCCACCCCAGGCCAATCAAGGCCATTAAGTGGCTAGTTCATGGCCACTTCAGGACTTAAGGGCCTCTGCCTGCCCCCATGGGGATTTTAGCCTTGGCTGGTCGAGCGGCCCAGGCCCAAGAAAAGCTGCCTTACAAAAGCAGGCAGTTTTCTGACGGCCTGTGGGGAGGGGGCCCTCATGATCAGGCACTCTGTGCCAGACGGAGGGCTGCCACCGGTGCCCCAGCCATCCCCAACACCCAACACACTCCCCATCCCCTCATCGACCACACTTGCCTTGCCGGGGACCAACCAATCACCCCCGTTGAGGCCCCAAAAACTTACCTTTTCCCGGAGCTGTCCTTCATCTTCCTTCCCATGGTTCCAGCAGTGGTCACCGCTCCCAGTGGCGCTGCTGGGACAGAGAGCTGCTGGCCTGCTGATTGGCCGGAATCTCCATTTGGCGGGACCTGCTGCCTCAATGAGGTGGAAGTCCCGCTTCAGCTCAATTAAAGGCCTGGGGACTGCAAAATGCAGGCAGGATCCCCAGGCCAGGCGGAGGCAGGTTCGCCACCAACTTTTCAGTCTGTGGACGGCTCCCATCCACCGAGGGTAAAATTCAGCCCTTTGTGTCCGTCTTAACCAAGGAAGAAGATACTGCTGAACTCATAGTGAAAGGAGAAGTAGTTGCGATACTGGATGGGTTAACAACTGATAAATAGGAGATATTAGAAAGGCTGGCTGCACTGAAAGTTGAAAAGTCACCTGGACCAGATGGGATGCATTGAAGGATGGTGAGAGAAGTAAGGGTTGGCGGGCCATAATCTTCCGAGCCTGCTTAGATACTGGGGTGGGGGGAGGGTGGTTGTGTGCTAGAGGACTGGAGAATTGTTAATGTTGCACTCTTTGTTCAAAAAGGTGTGTAAGGATAAACCAGCACAGGGGTGGATTAATTCATGAAAGCAAGAATGGATTTGTTAAAGGCAAATTGTATTTAACTAACTTGATTGAGTTTTCTGATTCGATAACAGAGAGGGTTGATGAGGGTAATATGGTTGATGTGGTGCACATGGGGTTCCAAAAGGCATTTGATAAAGTGCCACATAATAGGCTTGCCAACAAAGTTGAAGCCCAAATGGAATAAAAGGGATAGTGGCAACATAGATACGGAGTTGACTGAGTGATCAGAAACAGACAGTAGTGGTAAACCCTTATTTTTCAGACTTGAGGAAGATATACAGTGGGCTTTCCCAGGGGTCGGTATTCGGACCACTGCTTTTCTTGATATATATTAATGGCCTAGACTTGGGTGTACGGGGCACAATTTCAAAATTTGCAGATGACACAAAATTTGGAAGTAATGTGAACAGTGAGGAGGAGAGTGATAGACTTCAAGAGGACATAGACAGTCTGGTGGAATGGGCGAGCACACGGCAGATGAAATTTAATGCAGAGAAGTGTAAAGTGATACATTTTGGTTGGAAAAATGAGGAGAGACAATATAAAATAAAGGATACAGTTCTAAAGGGGGTGCCGGAGCAGAGAGTTCTGGGGGGTTTTTGGCCACAAATCATTGAAGGTGGCAGGGCAGGTTGAGAAATTGGTTAAAAAGGTACACAGGAGCCTGGGCTTTGTAATTAGAGGAATAGAGTACAAAAGCAAGTAGTTGTGTTATATAAAGCACTGGTTCGGCCTCAACTGGAGTATTGTGTCCAATTCTGGGCTCCACACTAGGAAGGATGTGAAGGCTTTAGAGAGGGTGCAGTAAATGTTTATAAGAATGGTTCCAGGGATAAGGAACTTCAGTTACATGGATAGGTAGAAGAAGCTGCGGTTGCTCGCCTTGGTAAAGAGGAGATTTGATCGAGGTGTTCCAAATCATGAGGGGTTTAGGCAGAGTAGATAGGAAGAAAGTGCTCCTACTGGTGGATCAATTGAGAGCCAGAGACACCAGAGGACAAGGTGATTGGCAAAAGAAGCAACAGGACAAGAGGAGAAGCTTTGTTACGCAGTGAGTGGTTGGGATCTGGAATGCACGACCTGAGAGTGTGTTGGAGGTGGATTCAATTGTGGCCTTCAAAGGCGAATTGGATAAGCACCTGAGAAAAAAAAAATTCAGGGCTACAGAGAAAGGGTAGGACGAGCAGAGCCGCTCTTGCAGAGAGCTGGCATGGATATGACAGGTCAAATGACCTCCTTCTGTGCTGTAAACATTCTATGATTCTATGATTTTATTAAGAGGTGCAGCTGCATCAACACCAACAAAACCTGCAGCAGCAGGCGCAACAACAGCAGCAGCTGCCTTCTCCGCAGCCACATATCACTTCACAGGACAGAAGGGATGCCTGTAGAGTTCCAGTTCAAAGGAGGCGATACCCCCAGCACAGGGTATACAGGCAGAGGATCAGCATTCTTGACGTGATGGAGCAACTGTGCCTTCGGAGGTTCAGGCTTTCATGACAGTTCGTTGTTAAAATATGCAGCCTCCTGGAACAAGACCTCCTTCCAACAGGGGCACTCATTGCTAGTGGTCGTCAAGGTCACCACAGCCCTGAATTTCTTTGCCTCCGGCTTGAAATAAAGTGCATGATTCCTTTTCATGTTGCAATAAATTAACACACTGACATTTTTATGAAACTAAAAGGTTTTTCTTTTTTTTGATTACCTAGACGTGGTGCTACCCCTATGGCTTCAGCAGAGCTAGAAGCCAGCTGCTCGCTCCCCTGCTCTGACACATGCAATGGCCTGTGGTGCCTATTCTCTTGGTTTTGGGGCCCCGCCAAAGACTGCCCCAACTGCACCTGTGCAGGACCAGGAGGCTGCAGGTTTTAACAATGAACTGTCATGAAAGCCTGAGCCTCCGAAGGCACTGTTGCTCCGTCACGTCAAGAATGTTGATCCTCTGCCTGTATACCCTGTGCTGGGGGTATCGCATCCTTTGAACTGGAACTCTCCAGGCATCCCTTCTGTCCTGTGAAATGACATGTGGCTGCGGAGAAGACAACTGCTGTTGTTGCGCCTGCTGCTGCAGATTCTGTTGATGTTGATGCGGCTGCACCTCTTAATAAAATCATAGAATGTTTACAGTACAGAAGGAGGTCATGTGAGGTTCTATCAGAGTGGGAGAGAGGGTAAGGGATGAGAAGTGGGGGCACCTTGAGCAGAGACCCCACTTCCATGAGCTCTTTCTTAATCTTGTCTCTCATGACTCATCCACACTCCCCTGCTAACTTAGAGCTGGAGAGCAATTTGCAGCACTTCAGTGAGGTGTTGAACAGCCAAGGTGAGATTTTCCTCCATTAGGTTTACTGAGTGTGCAGGCTATTGGTCAGGACAAGCATGCACTCATCTGCTTGCCGCGTCTGACGCTCTATGCAGGTGGTCACTCTTTACATGGAGGACGACATCAGCGCAAATGTTTGAGACATCATGGTAATCATGTTTGAAATGGACTTCTCCAATCTCTCTCCAATGGTGCCCAGAGCCTCTGGAATTGCTGACAGAACCTTACACATTTCCCATTGCTGCTCCAGAATAGACCTCTTCATGGATGACCCCCAGGCTCAGCATCTGTGTCCAGCTGAGCAAAGCTTGGAGTGTCCTTTGCCCTCTAACGGGGATTCTCCACTGCTGTCTGTCTCCAGTACCTGCTCCTGCTCACTGGTGATGTGCTCCTCACCATGTGACAACCTAGCTATCTCCCTTGGAGTTTCCACTGAGCTGTATGTATTTGTGCTTGTGGAGGGTGTGCATGAGTCATGTGACCGTGCTTCGTCAGAGTGCACAACCTCCTCTGAGGTCTCCTCGGCCTCCTCCTGCACCAGCTCCTGTGTCATACTTGATGGACCTGTGGGAGACGAAAGACATGAATTAGAAGTGACATGGGGAAAAGGATAAAATGTCAACATTGTGCAGATGTTCACATTTCAGTTACTGGTGACAGCAAATCAACATTAGTGATTGCTATGTGTCAGGTGGCAGTGTGATTTCTAATTTTATCACCAGGTATGTGGGAGACCCCTCCATCTCTCAATCGCCAATGGCACCCTGCCGATCTCCATGCTCTCCTCCTTCACAGTGTTCAGGGTGGCTCTCACTGGAGGGTTCAGTGTCTCTCTCTGGAGTCATGCATTCTCTTCTCCTGCAAATAAAGAAAACAGAGAGCTTTGAGTCTGAGAATGTGGAGAGGATGCAATGACAACATTTCTAGAGGGTGACTGTGAGGGATGGGTGTGAGATGCCAGTAAGATGAGGGTGAGTGCTAATGTTGGCTGTTCAGATGGAGAAGTGAGGTGGTACATGGACAGAGAGGAATGAGTGGAGCTGTAAAGTGTGTTCTGAGGTGTGTTGTGCAGGAGAATGCTGGAGAAGTCAGAGTGTGCGGGTTGGTACCTGAAAGTGAGATTCCAATCACTTCCTGCCCTCATGAGATCATTGGAACTTTTGCGGCTCTTTATTCTGGTTCGAGGGACCACAGTCCTGTTACCCACTTTCTTGGGCAGTTCCAGTTCCATCCATGCCTACTTGGTTTGAGAGGCTGGTCTCTTCCTCCCGTCTGCAGGAAACAGCACTTCACTGCAGTTGCACCAGGACCTCCAGAAAGGAGTCAGAAAACCAGGACAGCCTGTGCACATCTCACTAAGGGTAGGGTATAATGCTATCTCTTACACCAACAAGATGTGGATCACCATTGCCCAAACCAATCTCTGTTAATTGAATCAGTGAGCAATTCTTTTGTCTCTCCAAGCACTGTCTCTTAGTATGCAAATGTTTTTCCAGCCACTGCTAATCTCTTTAAGCAAGTCATCTCTTCAGTCCAGCAGCAGTTTAAAATTGATGTTCATATGACAAAATTAATATGCCTCATTCTTAGCAGGTGGGGGTCTTCATGACAGTGGTTTGAACTAAAATGTAATATTTCTATGTAGCGACAGTAGATACAATCACTCTGATATTGAATTTATTTTCACCTAAGACCCTGCTCCCAAACAATAGTAGCCCAATGGCAACAATAAAGGTTAACTGCAATCTGAATGTGACTGAATACTATGTAGACTTCCAAATAGTCTATAATTTGAATATGTGCATGGATTTTATCCACTGATTTCAGTGTGGGTAATGCCTCCCCTTCCTCCTTGACCTCTCTGCAGACTTTGACATGGTTGACCAAAGCATTTTCCTCCATCCCATCTTCCTCCATTGTTCATTGATGGGGCTGATCTTGCTCTTACCTATCTCATTATAGCTAGAGTAGTTTTACTCATGGCTTCTCTTCCCACCTCTATAGCTCTGGAGTGCCCCAAGGACTTACCATTAGCCTGTTCCTCTTCATCACCTATATTCTGCCCCTTGGTGCTATTATCTGCAGATGTGTGGTCAGCTTCTACATGCACAAAGATTACATCCAGCTCTACCTGCTCACCACCTTGATTGGCCTCTCTAGTGCCTCTGTCCTTTCAAACTGATTGCCTAACATGAAGTCTTGAATCAACCACAATTTTTTCTAGTTAAACATTGGGAAAACTGAAGCCATTGTCCTCAATCCTCACCACAAACTCCACACCCTCTCTACTGACTCCATTCCCCTCCCTGGCCACTTTCTCAGGCTGAGCCAAACTGTATCCAGCATCAGCATCCTATTCAACTCAAAGCTGAATTGCCAACCCCATATGTTCTTCATCACAAAAAAACATCCATTTTCAGTTCCATAACATCACCCATCTCCACCTCTACTTCAACCCATCTGCCACTAAAACTCTCATCCTTGTCTTTGTCATCTCCAGACCTGACTATGATAATGCTCCCAATATAATAAAAGCAAAATACTGCAGATGCTGGAAATCTGAAATAAAAACAAGAAATGCTGGAAATACACAGCAGATCTGGCAGCATCTGTGGAGAGAGAAACAGAGTTAACGTTTCAGGTCAGTGACCCTTCAACAGAACTGGCAAATATTAAAAATGTAAAAGGTTATAAGCAAGGAAAGCGGGGGTGGGGCAAGAGATAACAAAGGGATAACAAGAGGTATCTCTTGCCCCACCCCCGCTTTACTTGCTTATAACCATTTACATTTCTAATATTTGTCAGTTCTGAAGAAGGGTAACTGACCAGAAACGTTAACTCTGTTTCTCTCTCCACAGATGCTGCCAGATCTGCTGAGTATTTCCAGCATTTCTTGCTTTTATATAATGCTCCCAATGTCTGCTTGCAGCAAATTTAAGCTCATTCAAAATGCTGTTGACCGTATCCTATTCCACAAGAAGTCCTGCTTACCCATCACTCTTGTCTTTGCTGACGTACATTGATGCCAGTCTCCCATGTCCTCAAATTTATATTTCTCATCCAGGGTTTGCCCCTCCTTATTTCTGTAACCTCATCCAACTCTAAAACACCCCACACTCCAAACTTCTTTGTTCCTCTGCCTTTGGCCTCTTGTGCATTCCACCTCCTTTCACTGTACCATTGGCAATCATATCTTCAGCTATCTATGTCCTCTGCTCCTTAAAATCCACCTCTTAGACCAAACTTCTGGTCAACCCTCCTAATATATCCTTCTTTGACTCAGCATCAATTTTTTTCCCCGTACACCTCTGTGAAGTGGCTTGGAATGTTATTTTCTACATTACAGACACTGAAGATTGCTGTTGTTGCTGATACATGTACTGAAAACATGTTGATGTCTTTGGAGTGGCTGGCAATTCCAGGGTCATCTGCTGAACAGCTCTTCACACCTAAGGCCTTGTCAGTCTTACGTCCTCTTGTAAGTGCTCAGGCTGCTGCAGTACTGGCTACTGTCTGGTTGCCTCCAGAATAAGACGAACAGAAGACCTAGTTCAGAGGAGAAGGAAAATAATATCTCATGCACCTTTCAATCCCATTATGGGGTCTGAGCAGTGAACAAAGTGCAAAAAAGTCAGGAGAAAGGGAAATTAAGAACATGTTATGGATGTTGGTGTTCTCACTGCAGAAGGCTCTACTTTCACAGCTATCAATTTCCCTCCTCCCCCTCCCCATGATTGCATCGGTCTCTGAAAGTAGGCAGGGCAAAACAGCAGAAGTGCTGCAGCCTGAAGCTAGCCCATCTGGTGCTTGAGCTTACAGAGATCAAAAGCCACCGTTAGAAAAGGTGAACACCATGCTGTCCTCCTGGCTTTGTCCTGCCTTGTGGGAATCACTTAGATGAAGGACCAGACTGGTTTACTAAGCCACTGTTAGAAAGGGTAAACACTATGGTGGAAAGATTTAGTTTGATTGTGAGACACTGGAATGCTGTGAAGCAAATGTTTTGGATCCAGATGATTTATGCATAGCATTTACTGGATGTGAGGGCAGTGAGAATACCAGAGGAGGAGGGTGCTGACTTGCAAATTAGGTTTCTGTAATATGGATAATGCCTGTAAGAGATTTTATAGATGGATAATAGTTTGGCTTCTCATGAATGTTTTATTGTAAAGATCGCTGAGAGGCAGGGATGGAAAGACCATAAATGGTAAGAAGAATGTGTCCACAATAATGGCCTGGATTTTGCTGCCAGCGTTGCAGTGATGGCACTTCCTTTATGACTCTATAACTTCCTGCTGACCTCAAAGAAAGATGATCACAAAGACCTAGCGAGTTCTGTGGTGTCGAATTCACCTTTCCTGACATTAATTTCATGCTAGTGCCAGCTGTACGGGATCTCTGGCATACAGCAACAGTGATGTAATCAAGTAGGCTAAGCAACCAATCACATTGAAGAATTATCACAGCCAGCAAACCAGGAAGTAACAAACAGGTTTCATTGTTCACTTTTTATAATTTTACAAAAAGCAAAATAAAGATTGGAATTTACACATGGGATTAAAATAGAAGCTGAAATATCAAGTTAAAAAAATAACTTCTAGCATTTCAAAAATCTTTGGAATTTTTATCATGGAATGAAAACATTTGATATTCCACAAATATAAAATTAGTTTTTTAGGGCCAGAGAGGTTGTTCAGCATGTAATCATGACTTAGTATGCCATTAAAAACCCAGTCACACCTCATTCAACAAGGTGTAACATTTTCAAGGGTTTTTACACTAATAATAGTGTTGACTGTCAACTCAGTGATTTCAAGATCATTTCCATCTGCGAGGACTTCAACAGCGCACCCTGTGAAGGAATAGGGTTTCACTGATAAAAGATTCTAGGTTTTCATGTTTAACTGTGCATTTGCTGTCATTACAACTACAAAATCTGGGCCAATGTTTCTCCGGATGGTTCTACTCTGTCAGCCTCCTCATCTGGTGAGCTATCCTGCTCCTCCACACTTTGCATTTCTACCTCTTCCTAGGTGACTCCACTTTTCAATGGGCAAGTTACAGACAATATAGCGAGTTACTTTGATCCTGGAAATCTTTCCCAGATTGTATTGCAGGGCTCCCCCAAATGATCCAGGCAACAGAACCTCTGCATCAATATGTCAATAGTGCAATAATGTTCTCCATGGTGACTCCAGTAGAAGCATGAGCATTATTGTACTCTGGTGCACAGCAATCAATGTGTAATATAGGGACACCAACAGCCATGGTAACAATGGCGGAATTCTGGATAGGCAAAAAATAAAATTATTGGAGATTATCATGCACTGAGTAGAACTCCTTATAGTTCTTATGAGGGGCATTTCTACCTTTTGGAACGCTTAGAACTACATAGGTGCCATCAATTACACCCTGCACACTGAGAAAACCAGTGAGACAAGAGTGCAAAAGCAAAATATTGTAAATGCTGGAAATCTGAAATAAAAACAGAAAATGCTGGAAATATTTTGCAGATCAGACAGCATCTGTGGGGAGAGAGACAGATTCTGGGCTGGATTTACTGAGCCCATCGTGGGTCCCGGTGGTGGACCTGGAAGAGGGTGCCATCCCCGCTCGTCACGTGTGCAACCGGCCCGCCGCAATTATGTGGCGGGTGGCCAATTCTAATAATGGAGGTGCAGGGCCCGGCCAATTACACGATGGGGGTGGGATTCGAGGTGTCGAATACAGCGTTTGATGACTCCGGAGCAGGTGCTGGCACCATATTTAAAGGGTTACCAGCCCTGCATTCACTCCTGCTGGGTTTAAAAGAGTGCCTTTAAGTGCTCTCTGCTGCCCTAGGACCACTTTTGCTGCCTCTGCTGCCTGATAGACAAGGAGCTGAAAGCAAGCCTGCAGCGACTATGGCTGAAGCAAGACACCGCTAGCCCCACAGTTTAACGATGCCTCCCTGCAGATTCTCCTCCAGGCTGAAAGGAAAAGGCTGAACGTCCTCTTCCCCAGTGATGACAAGAAGTCCTCCCGCCTGACCAAGGAAGCTTGGATGGAGATCACAGAGAAAGTCAGCAGCCATGGGGTCACCCCCGCAGCCCCCCCCACCCCCCGAACATGGGGGCAATGCTGCACGAGGGTCAATGACCTCCTTTGTTCTGCCAATGTGACAGCTCCATACCGCCCTCCTTTTTAAGGATTGCATGTGGCTGTGCAGAAGGAAATGGGGCATGGGGAAGGAGGCACCACAAAGGTGCTGGCAAAGGGGGTTAATCATTACCTCATCCTGACAGTTGCATGGCTGCATCTCGGTCACAGACTCAAGATCAGAATCTCAGAATTGTTACAGTGCAGAAGGAGGCCATTCAGCTCATCGTGTCTGCACCGGCTCTCTGAACGAGCAATTCATTTAGTACCAGAGGACACCCTTCATCTCCTACTGCGGTAGCCTGTCTCGCTCATCCTCCCATCAACTCTCAGGGAAGTTAATGGTGGTGAGCTGTGGAAGAGGATCACAGGCCATCCTTTTTTACAGCTCACCCCCATTAATTCCCCTGAGAGCTGATGGGAAGATGAGCTATATAGGCTACCATAGTAGTGGACGAGGGGCTACTACTAGCATAACTGTCCTGTTGCTCTTTCTCTGAATTATGAGTATCTCCCCCTTTTCACTTTCAGGACAAAAGGGTCCATAACAGTAGGGATATATCATGGACAGGCGGAGGTATCCCAGATATCAGGCATTTCCTCAAGGCTGAGGAAGTGGCACTTAAATTAGCAGGGAGGCAAAGTGGCCACTCAATAGCAGATGGTGAGACTGGAGTCTCCATGCAAGAGAGTGAGGATTGTCTTCCATTGACGTACAGTTCACTTCTGGAGACCCACATCATACATGGTTGGCATGACAAGATCTCCACAGCCTAACCCATATGTGTTTGTGTTCTCTCATGCAGGTTGCCGTCAGCCGGAGACTCTAGTAGAAGGGGGACATAATTCAACCTCTGAGGAGGATCAGTTAGAAGATGCACCATCACAGAACTCTCATGTACCTTCCACCAATGGAGATACTTTCACCTCAGTGGGTTTCCACTAGACTGTAGAATCAGGGTCACAAGCTGGTGAAAGCACCACACATGCGCCCGAGCAGCTGGCTGAGGCTGAGACAGCCGAGGCCTCTGACAGTTGCAGGACTGTGGATGGTCAGGCCTATGCTGAGCCCCAGGATGATGATGAGCCTCTGGTGTCAACAGCACAGGGCAAGCTGGAGTTGCAGAAAGGGCTTAGGAAACATCTGGTAGAGATGTCAGAGACCACGCACAGCCATGAGCAGATGATGGAGAAGTCGATCCATGCCATGAGTGCTGCCCTGTCTCAGGCATGTGAGCATATGGCTTCCTTCATTGAGAGATTGGTACACTCATTGAGAGCCAGATCCCACAAATGCACACAGACCTGCACACCATCACCTTGGCCATGAGCTCAACACAGCAGTGGCAAGGTGAGAGAAGAATGAGGGCTCTGGAGTCTTGTCCTTCTCTGGTCAGCAAGGAGGTTCACGTGAGCCTTGAAAGGAGGACAGGCTGACCTCCATAGCTGGGGGCTCCCCTCAGGGCAATCTGAATGTGGACAGTGTCTCCTCAGCCCCTCCGCCAGGATGCCCAGCTCCAGTAGCTGCGAAGACTGAAGTGAGTCTAGTACCAATGCAAGAAACTCTCAGGCAGTCAGGGCCCTGAAGGCCTCAGGCAGCCAGAGGACGCTGCTGATGTCATCACGGGGTAAGGGGCAGCCTGATCAGTAAACTGCCTCCAGCCCAGCTGCTAGTGCAAGGGCCACACCCTGTAGAAGCACACGTAAACGTATGAAGAAAATTATCGAGACACACTTGGGGTTTCACAATTGTTTGACATTTGCCATTTGTTTTGTCTTACAAAGTTTTTCCATTTTGAAATTAACTTTCATTGGGGAAAATGCTTCTTCTAGCATGCCTTAATAATGAGCTGCTGACTTCCCCCTTCCCCCTTAGTGGCTGCCAATGTAGGCAGAGCCCTCATTTAATTAGCGTCTCCCATGGGCCACAGCACTTGGTTAAGCTGGGTGCTAGGCACGGAAGACAATTAGAAATGAGGTGACAGACTGAATGCATTGAGGTGAGTCTTTATTGAGGCCATTGTGGTGGCTGGAAATGGTTGTATGAGACTGTCTCTTGCTTCCTTGGCCCATCGCTCAATGTGCCTGGCTTCCGGCGTGAGGGGTTAAACATGCAGTTCTACCTGCTCGTCACCTTCCTTCACATCCTCCGTGTCGATGGAGGAGTGACTGTCTATTATGTCCTTGTCATGCAAGGCCTCCCCCCTCTGCCATGCTAGATTGTGCAGAGCACAGAAGACCACCACAATACACGAGACCCTCGCTGGGGCATACTGCAGGACTCCAGCTGATTGATCCACGCACCGGAATCTCATGTTCAGCAGCCCAATGGCCTGCTCGATGGTCACATGGTGGAGCCATGGGAACTGTTGTATCTCTCCTCTGCTGCAGTGCGAGGGTTCCTCACAGGTGTCAATAGCCAAGTCTTCAATGGGTAGACCTTGTCCACGAGAATCCATCCCTGAAGACGAGTGGCTGGCCTGAAAAGATGTGGCACCTGGGATGCCGAAGTATGTAGGTGTCGTGGCAGCTTCCCGCGAAGCGGGCACACACCTGCAGAAAACACTTCTGGTGGTTGCAGACCAACTGTACATTGATGGAATGAAAGCCCTTCCTGTTGAAGACAGCTGGCTGGTCCATTGGAGCCTTGATGGCCACATGTGTGCAATCTATGACACCTGGGGAATCCAGCAATGGCCCCAAATCTGATTGCCCTCTCAGCATGATTGTAAGGGTCAGTCTGGTAGCACACATAGTTGCTGACCTTCTTGAACAGGGCATTCATCACCACCTTGATGCAGTGGTCCCCAGTGGGTCCTTAGAATGATCCAGATGTGTAAACGTTAAGTGCCACAGTGATCTTCAGGGCCACTGGCATAGGGTGACCACTGAATCCCACAGGTCGCAACTCATCCTGCAGCATGGCATATCAGTCAGTGATGGCCTCCCTGGAGAGCCATAGTCTTCATTGATCATGCCACTCAGACAATTGGAGGTAGCTGTTTTGAGCCCGGTACACTCTCTGGTGCAGGTGGGCCCTTCTTGGCATGTCCAGCTGCTGCTGTTCTTGTCATGGAGCTTCATGGAGAGGCACAGATGGCTCCTGCCCTCCCTCCATTAGAGGCACTGCATCATGCCATGGGGGTTCAAAAAGACAGGGATAATGAGACCCATGCCCAGTGGCCAGTAGGCCTCCAGAGCACTGTCCTTGCAGAGATGATTCTGCCTTGGCTGCTTTGCCTTTGCTACTTCTCTCAGCAGACTCGCGAATGGTCCTCAGTGCCACCCTTGCTAATAACCAGCCTTCTCACCCAGCAGTATGGCCATGCGACGCTCTCACTCAACTGCATGGGCACCTGGTACTGTCATCCAAAACCAAGCCCCTCCCTTACAGACCACCCGAGACCAAGCCTACCCATGCAGAGTGCACAGCACTGCAGTCTGATGATGGCCTCCACTCCCCCGTCTTCCCCTATGCAGTGCTGGTCATGGCTGCCTACCCCTCATGGCATTGAGGCCTTGTCTTGGTGCCGCCAGCTTTCAAAGGCCGGGGGTCCGATGGCACATGAAGGTCACCCATCGTCCAATTAATTGCAAGTCCCCCCCCCCATTGAATTGTGATCGATTATATGCTAATGAATTAAAACTAACTGTTCTACAATTTAAATTGCACTCCCGGTGCTTCTGGGCGGCAACGTGCTTGGTGCTTTCCCGCCACTGACTAAATCCGGAACTGACGTCACAACGTTGGATTTATGGGCGGACTCGCCACACGCTATTCTCCGGCACCCCCATGCCTCCATTCCCACTCACTAAATTCCGCCCAGAGTTAATGTTTCAGGTTGATGGCCTTTCATCAGACAAGGGCGCATGCTTGCTGCTCCCTGGCATCGTTTAAAAATATAGTCAATTGCTCTGGCAATCAGGGCACTAGTGACTAGGTGGACACATCTACACTCCACTTACTAGTTGATAAAGACAATGTCAGCTGTGGCCCCTGAAGCCTTCCAATGGCAACAAATTTGAGTGCTGATAGTCATTTTGCTGGCACTGAAAGAGCTGTGGAGACTTCACAATTAGAAGATGATTAATAATTAATAAAGGAGAATCCTAAAGGGCACCCCCATCCCCCATCCTGCACCTTGCACTGACACCCTCCCAGCAAAGTAAAATATCAAGACGAGGATCAATGCCATCCATCTACTTCCAAAATTGCCAAGTTCTTATCTCACTTTCAAAATATCTGTCAGTTACCCAATCTGCAGACACAGGCCTCACAGCACCAAAACAACTCTCCAAAATTTCACACCACCCTGTTTTTGTGGGGTCAGTTTGTCCAGGACCTGTGACCGCCATTGGAACTGGGCTGCTGTGATGTTATAAACACGATTGAACACTTGATTTGAACACCTACTCCCTCTTCAGATACTGTGATTCAGGCTTCTCAAAGTAATGAAGAAGGAATTTTGAGATCTGGTGTATGGGTTTCCACCCATGTTTCTGGTTCGCTGCACTGCTTCTGCAGATGCTCCTGGGATTCCAGGGCCAGGAAAATCAGCTGTGATCACTTCATGTAAGAAAATATTGCTATTATCCATTGTGTTTTTATATCTTCATGAAATTTGCATAGAAAATTGAGTTTCAATTTGAATATAGGTTTCAGATCATCATTTTTCAGCAGTTATTTTATTACCACTATGCTCACTTCCTCATAGTTGATATGTCCACATCTCAACATATCAATTCCTCTTCTGAAGACTACTGGGATTCCTGATGGGGTGGAGGAAGGAGAGTGTGACACTACAAATTCCAAGGTGGAGGAGCAGAAGTAGCAAATCAGGAAGTCAAAGTTCACCACAACCTGCAACTCAGAAGCAATGCCAAAAAAAGCTTGGTGGCTACAAGGGGAGGAAAACACCTCTAGACCTGGACCGCAAAGGGCCACTTTTGAAAAGGTGCCTGAAATCGACGAGCAAGGGACAGATCAGGCACAGTGAAGTTAGACCTTCAATCAGACTCCCACAGCGGTTTGGAAACAAGAAAAGGCCCAAGGACCATCAGCACTGAAAGTGTGTATTGTAGCAGAATCAAGCTCATACTAGATAAATTTGCTAATTATTTTTATTGGTGAGCCCAGTTGACTGAACACCTTCATTCTTTTTTAGCCTGTTTACTGTACTGTGTATCCTCCATCTGATATCAGCAGTCAGAGCTGCTTGGAAACTACCAAACATAAATTTGTTGGAATTAAAGGAAAAACCTTGAGTGCCACTTTCCTGTGAGTTAGACCATGTGTTTGACTAATATCCGTAGTAAGGAAGAAAGCTTTTTTTGATTGATTATTTTACTATATAAAATATAATAATTCACTTAACTTTTTATTAAAGAAGTGTTAAATAAAACATATTCCTTATTATGTCTGTTTGCAACTTGTTTTTCTTGATGTGGGTGAGGAGCTACTATTTCAGAATTTTAAAAAAGCCCGAGGCACCAGGCACAGGACCAATTCCCTCCACTTGCATAAACCAAGACAGCAGTGGCATTTTGCTGCTCATATACAGGATAGCCCTTGAAGGAACTGTAATGAAATGATGCTGTTACATATTACTTCATTATTGGATGTCAACACGCCTACAATAGATTTGGTGTGAAAATGTAATTAGTAGAGAAGATGCTCGTGCAAATTTAAAGGAGTTTTCTACGTTATCAGAAGTACATTTCTCCTTTAGGTTTGAAAATATTTCTGTTGTTTACTTTGTTAGCTAAAAAGAAATTGTAATGAATTATTACCTCAGATTCAAATAGATTGATTTTCTTGCGTTTTTTTACTGCAGCAACATGGAAAAATATGACTTTCTAAGTCTGTTAAACAAGACACAGGAGTTAACTGACTTCTTGATTGTTTGTTAACTGCCTAAGAATACTGTAATTATTTGGACTGTCAGTAACAGTGAGCCTGTTTTTTCTCCAGGAATTTATAATTCTGGCAATAGAACATAGTATTAATAGTTAACAAAAGTGCTAAGACTGATTGAGGCAGATTGTTATGGATTGTGGATTATCTGCAGGCTGTATAATGGCCTCATAACTAATTGGTTATGTTGGACTAGTAATAAGTTTGCTTTTTAATCATGGATCATTGAATCGCTTTGAAAAGTTTGCAATTTCTCCATAGTTTTCTCAGATGTCATAACACTTCGTGACAGAGAAAGCTTTGCAGAATCTTTTCACAGGAGATGTAGCAGGTTCACTAAAGTGCATTAGTGATTTATACACCCCTGTGCTGATGTTAAAAACAAATTTGGGAAAATTCTCTGCTGCAGGGCAGAGGTCTATCAGGGTGGAACTTTCATCTGTCCCTCCCATTCTGTCCCAATCCCAACACTTTCACCTGGGTCAAGGTTCTTTGCACATGCGTGGTGGGCTTAAGGTGGGATTCCCACCGAAGGAACCCACCAATGCAACTGAGGAAACTCTGGTAGTGCAACAGTGGGGTTTAATGAAGAAAGGAGGGAGCTATAAGGCTCACATAGGATATCACATAGCCATTAGTGCTGTTATCAAGGCCTACTGCTACCTTCTCCATGTCAGTCCCAGAAAGCAGCAATAACAGAGGTGTAGGGGAGGGAAATCCACCGAGTATGTGGGCTCTAGTAGTCTCCCACTGGCACTTACAGATGGGAAAGGAGAAATTGTCAATTGTCCTAGGCCTCCGGAAATGCAGCTCAGACAATGAGGCAACATTAGCTTTCACTATTGAAATCTTCCCTCATTCTATATGACATTCCCACATAATTTCAGGAATTCAACCCATAAAACCCACGTCCACACTTTTATGAGAGACTTTAAGTGAAAACATTAGTTAAGACGTTAAAAGACACAAAAGGACATTTCGATAGATAAATCTAATTGTTATTGTGAAATGTATATTTTTTTGAATTTGAAACATTTGTTTAAACTTCCATTTTGGACATCAGAAATTTCTTTTACAGAATGAAAATGGCAGATGATGAAAGATCCAGAAAGCGTTCTAGTGATCTGTGGGTAGCCAGTTGCCAGAATGTGCAATCATAGGATGATGTACTCTCACTATAAAATAGCAGCTATTGTTTATCATACAGTATTGACACCATTAACATTTAAAAGCCTATCACAGAAACACCTACAGACATTAACAGGTACTGCAGGTACCTGTTAATTGCCTGTCCCATTTACCAAATGTAATACATATGTATATATTAACATTCTTCTTCCTGTGCATGCTTGCGGTCAACTTCCCCATTATGAATTCTTATGCCCATATATAGAATGTAAATTATCTATGTCAACAGTGCAGCTGTAGTGCCTAATTTTACATCTCCCAGCTCTTTAACCTATATTAGAGAGGGAATACTATGCTCCAACCAACTCTATCTTTCTGCTTCCTAAATTGCCTTCTATTTTACAATTTAACTATGAATAATAACAATATAAATCAAAGGATTATATAAATAATGACAGAATGCATAAATTTCAAATGGCAAATAAATTATATCTATGATCCATATATGTTATGCCCTCCAACGCTGATTCACCTGCAGACTACTCTTGGTTTTGCCATGTGCAGCACTATGGGGTATAACATATGAAACTTTTGCCATGACCTATACTGGCTCAGGAAGGTACAGAGGCCTGCAGTTCGCATTCCTGGTATTGGCCTTGGGGCCTGTAAACTGACCTTGGAACTTCCTTTTGGTTTGCTGCTAAAGCAAGTGTCCTTACAATTTCAATTGGCTATATAGCAAAATGCTTTTTGTGGTTCCAAGAGTAGTCCAAAGTTCATCAATGCTCATGCATTATAGAAAGTATAGCACCAGCCATTTCTACCATGTGTATTGGGATTTCAGACTACACCGGCATGGGAGACCTTGGTTTTAAATATACCACAACAACTTCAACTTGTACATATATAGCACCTTTAATGTAATAAATGTCCCAAGGTGCTTCACAGAGGCATTATACAACAAGATATGACACTGAGCCACATAAGGAGACATTAGGGCAGATGACCAAGAGCTTGGTCAAAGAGGCAGGTTTTAAGGAGTGTCTTAAAGGAGGAAAGAGAGGTAGAGAAGTGGAGAGGTGTAGGAAGGGACTACCAGAGCTTAGGGTTCAGACAGCTGAAGGCACAGCCATGAATGGTGGAGTAATTACATCAGGAATGCTCAAAAGCCTGGAATTAGAGGTGCGCAGGTATCTTGGAGCGGTGTGGGGCTGGAGGAGATTATGGAGATAGGGAGGGTGAGGCCAAGGAGGGATTTGAAAACAAGGATGAGAATTTTAAAAATCGAGGCATTGCTTCACTGGAAGTCAATGCAGGCCAGCAAGCACTGGAGCAATGGGTGAATTGGATTGGTGCAAATAAGGACACATCTGCACAGTTTTGGATGACATCAAGTTTACGAAGGGTAGAATGTGGGAGGATGGCCAGGACTGCATTAGAATATTCAAGTCTAGAGGTAATATAGAAATGTAATATATGTTAGAAATGTTACTATTGAACTGAATATAGATCTCAAAGGGTTATGTTCACAGGACAGCAGCGTTGACACATTAGATTAGGTTTCAGATGGGGAGACTGAACCTGCACACTGCAGACAATGAAAGATAATTTGACATTCCAATGATATTTACAATTTATTTTTGGCGTGACAACCCTATTCTGTTGAACTCAACACAGGTCACTGCCAAGGTAGATTGTTGGTTGATTCTGTTCTTTGGAGGGTTAGGCAGTTTTGACTAAAAGCTGATACTGGAGTCAAGCTTTTTTAAAAAAGAGAGACTTTTGGGTGGCAGATAAGCTGAAAAAGGTAGCCTAATTTGTTAGACAAAAAGCTGTGAGAGCTTTACCAAGGTGAAGACATTAGGAATGCTGGAGAGTAGTCAGGAGGCTTCTTGTTTAAATCAAATAGAATGACCCATGAACTGAGAAAACGTGGCATATTCTTTATTTCGTATCACAATACAAGCTGTACCAAATGAAATAAGTGAATTTGACTTAGCTATTGCTCCGTCTATTTACCTTATTGTGGAATAAGTAGATTAATGTTTGGAACCCAGCCTTGACGCAGTCAGTGGTTGCTCTGTCTCAACAAAATACTATTGTTATGTTCCCAGGTTATACTATGGTACAAGTAGATAAAGGGCAGTATAAATCAACTCTCATAAAAAATGCTTAGAATGCTTATGGGAGTGCTGGTGCCCCCGAACCTCAGTCAATACCTATGGCAGTTCTAAATCTGTAACATTCCCCTGGCTGTAGCATTGGCAGTGTGCAATAAGAACCATATAACTGCCATGTCATGGAAACAAAGTAAGAGAGCTTTCATATCTTTTGTCTTATCACGTTTTATTTATGTATTATGTATTTATTTATGTTTCCATTTCTGCCTTTTGCAATATAGCCAAAATACCTGCTGGCATGTATCTCCTCTTGTCTTTTCCTTGGCCCCTCTCCTGAAACCCTTGACACTAGGACTGTTGCTTTGCTGTCCAGTTACCTATCTGGCATCAAGTTGTGTTTGCGACAAAAATTATTCAGACTCAATGTTTGCAAGACTGAAACAATCCTTAGCAGAAGCTATGCATCCTAGCTCTTAGATTCACATATACTAAACTCAAGTGTACAACTTCAATATCCTGTTGATCTTGAGTACAGTTTCAAACCCCATATCTAGTCCATTACATATTTCCATCTCTGAATATTTCTGTCTCCATCCTTATCACTTCTGCTGAAGCCCTTGACCCACACTTTTATCACCTTATAGGGTTGGCTTCAGCAATGGTCTCCTTGCCAGCATCCTGAGTTTCAACTCATCTAGAATTCAACATCCTATCCTGTACTTAGTCCAGATTACCTTTCAGCCCTGTCCTTGTCAACTTATACTGCCTACCCATTCCCCAACACATTCATTTCAGTCTGTGCCCTCCATATATCACTCGACCCTGTTTCTATGCTTTCCTCCAGTCCTACATCTAATTCACATCCCCTACTCTTCTGAGTCCCACCTTCTGTGTGTTTCCCTTTCATTTGGTCTACCACTGTCTGAATAGCCTTTGGCCATCAATTCTAGCACTTTAAAATTGTCCCCCAAAATTTCTCCCCCTACTAAAACTCTCACCACCTGCAAAAACCTCCACAAAATACATCTATTCCAACTTGCCTTTGGTAACCTCCAAAACTCTTCTTCCAATTCCTACTTGGTGTCCAAATTGCTCTGCCTACTTTCACATGAAGCACTTTTTATATTTCTCTGTTAAAACACTACATAAATGGAAGCTGATTGTGTTACTTTAACCAGTTGTGGCATGCAGCTTCTTGTCTACTGATGCAGACTACACTAATTCCTTCAATAGTTCTGTTTTGTTTCGCAACATAATTCTTTTTGCATTTTTAAGCAACCTTTTCTGTTGCATTCGTGTCTTACCATATGCCTTGACCATGTTTGATTCTGGTAATCACTACCTAGGTATTTATTCTTTGGGTGTTGTTCAATAGAGACTCTACTGGGGAGATTTTTTTATTTGGACACCAAATAATTTTTATTTGGGCACAATATCAGTGACGGATTCATGGCACCATGCAAAGGTGTCACAATTGGGAAGTGGGAGTGAGTCTGTGGCAAGTGAGGCCTGAGCTTTCCTAGTAGGGCCTAGGGGACCACTCCTACTTCTCTTGGCGTTAAAGCAAAAGTAATGAAAACATTTTTAAAAACTTACCTTTTTGGGCCTCCTCAGTCCAATCTGCTTCCTCGCTTGGTCTGGTGGGACACTTGTTTTGACTTTCCACTCAGGCCGTTGAGTTAAAATTGCAATATCAATTTTTTAAAAACGTATATAGTGGGCAGATGTCCTTGCCCCTTGCTCAACTGAGCAGGTTAAAATTGTGAAGGTTCAGCTTCCAGCCGTTCCATGGCAGGTAGGTAATCTGGGTGATTTTCACTGCCCACCCATCTAGTTGCCGCTGAATGGGCAGTTAAAATTGCTCCCTTTTTTAAAGGACAAAAACTTTTTCTAAATCCTCGTCACATCTACACATCTAATCTATGATACATTGTCTTTCCTACTCAAGCATGGACATCATTTTCATAGAACAACTTGCAATTATGTTTACCATAGCTAGAGTGTGGCTCTGTTGCTTTCTCGGGAGTCAAAGGTTACCTAGGTGTGTGCTGCAATTGCTTTTTCTAGTTATTTTTAGTTATTCCAATTTATGAATTTGAAAGTTGACTTTATATTACTGCTGATGTTTATTCTTCAATATTTTAACAATTAACAGCATATTTGCCGTCACACAATAAGATAATCTATAACTGGATCTTTGTAAATGCAATATTGGTAAAAGGGGATTTGTCTTCTGTTTAACTCCGACAGATTCAACATAATTACTGACACAAATTATAAGTGAACATATTGCCCCTCCATCTAGCTAGTTTTCAAGTTAAGGTTCTATTTTACGATTTGTTAATACATGTCTTAGAACTGATGATCCTGATGCTCTGCTTGAGGTTTGTTGTCACTAAACAAATTATCCGAACAATATTGTCTGCTGCACCATTACCTCCAATGAACACAAAAATGTAGTTTTCAGCCTTCAGATATTTTGAATGGCGTAATTGTCTCATACTGTCTAAAATAATATTCTGAAAATGTATAATGTAGAAGAATTTCAAAAATGAAAAAATGATTAAAGTTGCAACATTTATTTTATCTGAGATAACATCTGTAATAAAAGCAGAAATAATCTATCTTCTCTGTAGTTTGAACACAATGCAAAAATAGTACCATGAGCTCACTAAGGTTAAACTACTTAGATTATAATACAAAACATGTACGAGAAATAAATTGGAATACAGCTACAGCATATATCCTGATTTCATTTTGTACATATTCTGCTCAGATTATTATTTTTTAAATGCAAAACATGTCCAGTGCCTGGCTACTTTAGAACTGTCATATTTACTCACATCTACAAGTAGAGAATGAAGGCCACAGACAGCTGCTTCCTACTGAGCCATAATCTCAAAATGCCTGTAATCCTTGTATGAAAACCTGATAAAGATGGAAGCTGGGAGAGGCAGCTGCTTAGGGAAGAGACGGAGATGTAAGTAACTGAAAATCTGGCTGTTCAGCTGTAATGAATTCATAAGGTGCTAATTCATCAAGCCCCTATTGCAGAAATACCCTCTGACAGAAAGAAAAATTGTAGGTGATTTGGAATGGCCTTTTTGTATGGTCAGCGAGAGATAATTTTGCAAGGGCAGAAAAGGAGCAGATGATAAATTTAACGGCGTTGAGGTCACAGGTCCTGGCTGCAAAAAAAGATGACCCAGCTTCATTAATCGTCGCCTGCTGCTGAATAATAGGATAGATCTCTCTCAGGACCAGCTTACTTACTCTCACTTACAAAATGCATTTTAAAATCCCAATAAATAAATGCCACATTACTTTCTGAATACGGTCAACATTAGTTTGCAAATCAGAAATAATGGTATTGAGACTCAATAAATTCAGCTGCAACAAGCTAAGTTTCTTTTGTGTTTTCCAAAGCACGATTAAGGTTTCTACTGAGCCCAGTTATAAAGCAGTGTAATTGCCTATGGTCTGAACAATTGAAATACTGTGTCTAAAAATTACTCTGATTAAAGGAATTATAAACTGTAATTAGAACCAAATAAAAATTAAAACAAAAGCAAGACTATTCAAAACATTATGATTGATTTTCTCCCTCTTCTCTTGGCTCTTTCCAAGGCAAGCAAGAAGCAGTTTCTTTGGATTTTTGCCACTTACGTGACGTGATGATCTGAGGATTTTGGTCAATACATTATATATAAATTATGCAGCATCATTCTTGAAAATGGACATTAATTTGATTATAATTTTTGAAGGTATTTGGGCACAGGTTGACAGCAGCTGAGAAATATATGCTTCCTGTGATCAATACGATAATCACTGACTACGACTAAGGACAGATATATTTATTTTTTACACTCAGTCACCATTAAAGCCAAAATGCTCTGTGATCAATGTGACAGCTATTACAGAATCATTTATAAAGCAGATGTGAAGAATCTTGTTCTATTTGAATGGCTTTTACTAAATTATAGATTTTTGTGAGAAGGAAAATGAGCTGTAGGGAGGGATGCTAGGATATTTCTTTTCTCCATCACTAAACACATTAAAAAAAAACATTGTTGGAGGAAAACAGTCTCTATATTATGCCCCGAACTTGCAGAGTTGAACACATAATGACAATGTCAGGGGATCAGGGGGAAGAAATATTAAAGTTAGCTCATTTTCAGTTGACTATTTTCTGATTGGCAGTCTGTAACTTGTGGCGTAACACAAGGCTCAGTAATTGGGCCTCAGCTACTTACAATCTATAATTTAGATGAGGGGACTAAATGCAATAGATCCAAGTTTGCTGGTGAATCAAAGCTAGCTGGGATGGAGGGTGGAGAAATGTGAAGTTAACCACTTTTTATTTGTTTCATGGGATATGGGCATCACTGGCAGGACCAGCATTTGTTGACCATTCCTAATTGCCCTTGAGAACGTGGTGGTGAGCTGCCTTATTGAATAGCTGCAGTCCATCTGGTGTGGGTCTACCCACAGTGCTGTTAGGGAGGGAGTTCCAGGATTTTGATCCAGTGACAGTGAAAGAATGGCAGTTTATTTTCAAGTCAGGGTGGTGGGCTGAATCTTACCAGCCCCTCGTTGCCGTCGGTCGTGGCGGGGGTGCCCGTAAAATTCTGCGGGGACATCGAGAAGGGACCTCGTTGCGGCCCCCATGCTGCTTGGCGGCAGGGCCTTCATCTAAATGTTCAAATGAACATAAATAAGATACAAATTACCCTACCTGTTGGCAGTGGCCATCCCATGCCAATTTTACAGCCACCGATCCCAACTCGCGACAAACTGGTGGAGCGGGGTGGGGGGGGGGGGAGGAGTACAATTTTCAGGGCAACGGGTGGGGAGGTGGGGAAAACTTTTTTTATTGGCTGTGGGGATGGTGGGAAGGGGTTGAAGGGCAAAAGTGAAGACGTTGGGGGGGAAAGTTGGGGTTGGAATAAAAATCATGTTGTTCATATTGCCCCGAAAACAAACATTTGGGGCGGTTGGGAAAGGACCTCTATCATTTATTGCAATTTATACACTAAATGCACCGAAATATTACATTAAAAATTACAATTACTTCCAAGGGCTTGTAGCCCTTTAAAAATGGCACTGGCGCCTGCGCGGTGGCGCCAGACACCATTGCCGGGGACCCGGCGGCCGCCCCCTCTATGTCATCAGGGGCGGCCGCTCTGCCCCCTCCATTTAAGTGAGCCCCCACACATAATATCGCAGGGGCTCTGCAGCGGCACTTCCACGTCAGAAAGCACTGCTGTCACAGTGTGCCACTGCGGAACAGGGCGCACTGATAAAATTCAGCCAGGTGAGTGGCTTGGAGAGGAACTTGCAGATGCTGGCGTTCCCACGCATCTGCTGCTCAAGACCTTCTAGGTGGAAGAGGTCATACGTTTGGAAGGTGCTGTTGAAGGAGGTGTGGTGAGTTGCTGCAGTGCATCTTCTTTATGATACACACTGTTGCCACTGTGTGTTGGTGATGGAGGGAGTGAATGCTGAAGGTGGTGGATGGGGTGCCAATCAAGCAGGCTGCTTTATCTTGGATGGTATCAATGTTCCTGAGTGTTGCTAGAGCCGAACTCATCCAGGCAAGTGGAGAGTATTCCATCACACTTCTGACTTGTGGCTTGTAGATGGTCGAAAGGCTTTGGGGAGTCAAGAGGAGGGTTACTCACCACAGAATTCCCAGCCTCTGACCTGCTGTTGTAGTCACAGCATTTATGTGGCTGCTACAGTTCAGTTTCTGGTCAATGGCAACCCCCAGTATGTATATAGTGGGGGATTCAGTGTGATGGTAATGCTATTGAATGCCAAGGGGAGAGGGTTAGATTCTCTCTTGTTGGACGTTGTCATTGCCTGGAACTTGTGTTGGGCGAATGTTACTTACCACATCAGCTCAAGCCTAAATGTTGCCCATTTGGACATGGACTGCTTCAGTATCTGAGGAGTTATGAATGGTACTGAACATTTTACAACCTTCAGCAAACATACCCACGTCTGATCTTATGATGGAGGCAAGGTCATTGATGAAGCAGCTGAAGATGGCTGGGCCTAGGACGCTACCCCGAGGAACTTGTGCAGAAATGTCCTATGGCTGAGATGATTGGCCTCCAACAACCACAACCATCTTCCTTTGTGCTAGGCATGACTTCAGCCAGTAGAGAGTTCTCCCCGATTCCCATTGACTTCAATTTAGCTCGAGCTCGTTGATGCCACACTCAGTAAAATGCTGCCTTGATGTCAAGGGCAATCACTCTCACCTCACCTCTTGAGTTCAGTTCTTTTGTCCATGTTTGGACTAAGGCTGTAATGAGGTCAAGAGCTGAGTGGCCCTGGTGGAACCCAAACTGAGCATCAGTGAGCAGGATTGTTGCTGTTTAAGTGGCACTTCATAGCACTGTCGATGACCCTTCCATCAATTTGCTGATGAGCGAGAGTAGCCTGATGGGGCGGTAATTGGTCGGATTGGATTTGTCCTTTTTGTGAATAGGACATCCCTGGACAATTTTCCACATTGTTGGGTAGATGCCAGTGTTGTAGCTGTACTGGAACAGCTTGGTTAGGGGCGCGGCTAGTTCTGAAGTACAAGTATTCAGCACTATGGCCGGAATGTTGTCAGGACCCACAGCCTTTGCAGTATCCAGTGCCTTCAGCCATTTCTTGATATCACGTGGAGTGAATCAAATTGGCTGAAGACTGGCATCTTTGGTGGGAAAAATAGAAAAACAGATTTTTTTTTTAAAAAGTGAGAGACTGGGAATGTTGGTATTCGGAGGGACATAGGTATCCTTCTACATAAATCACTGAAAATTAATGTGCAGGTTCAGCAAACAATTAGGAAAGTAAATGCTGCATTACCTTTTATTAAAAAGGGATTAGAGTATAAGAGCAAAGATGACTCACTGCAATTGTAGAGGACATTGGTGAGATCACACCTGGAGTACTGTTTACAGTTTGGTCACTGCGTAAGGAAGGATATACTTGTCATAGAAGAAGCGCAATGAGGGTTCTCTAGACTGATTTTTGGGATGAGAGGATTGTTCTGTGAGGAGAGATTGAGTGGACGCAGCCTTTATCCCTAGCATTTAGACTGAGAGGTGAACTCATTGAAATATAAAGAATCCTTCCTCGACTTGACAGGATAGATGTAGGGTGGATGTTTTCCCTAAAAATGGTGTTTCATAAATTTATTAGGGTTCTTTGAGGATGAAACAAGCAGAGTGGATAAAGGGGGACCAGTAGATGTAGTGTATTTGGATTTTATTTAGAGATACAGCACTGAAACAGGCCCTTCGGCCCACCAAGTCTGTGCCGACCAACAACCACCCATTTATACTAATCCTACATTAATCCCATATTCCCTACTACATCCCCACTATTCTCCTACCACCTACCTACACTAGGGACAATTAACAATGACCAATTTACCGATCAACCTGCAAGTCTTTGGCTGTGGGAGGAAACCGGAGCACCCGGTGGAAACTCTGCACATGCAGTACCCAGAACCGAACCTGGGTCACTGGAGCTGTGAGGCTGCGGTGCTAACCACTGCGCCACAGTGCGACCCAAAAGTTTCCAAAAGTCATTTGATAAGATACCACATAAAAGGTGACTATACAAAATAAGAGCTCATGGTGTTGGGGGTAATATATTAACAATGGATAGAGGATTGGCTGATTAACAGAAAACAGGGGGCTGAACTTTACAGACCCCACCACCCCCGACGCCGGGGTCGTATTGGGGGTGGGGGGGCGGGTGGAAATTGCCTCCGGCAGAGGCCCGCTATGGGCCTCGACACCGGGAAGGCCCAACCCGATATTGCTGGTGGCAGCAAGACCTCATGGTGGTCCACCCGCCGCTCAGCAATGAGACACTCATTAACATATTTAAATACATTAAAATTAATGAATAAATCAGACCTGCACCTCAGCCTTCCATCCAGCTGCAATATTGGTGCCAGTGGCCTGCACTCCCACACCTTCGGATCTCTGTCCGCGGAACCAAAGCGGAAAACTGGTGGGGAGGGGGTAGCAGGTTAGTTTTTCAGTGCGGGAAGGTGGGGAGCAGGGTCAAACTAATATCATTGGTTTAGGGGATGGTGGGAAGGGTTAAAGTTTATGTACTTGTGGTGGGGGGGAGGGGGGCGGGGGTGGGTGTGGATGTCAGGTGGACCAAGGGAAGTGTTTTGGGTGGGCAAAAGGCAAGAAATTAATTTCATGGTTACGGGAGAGCTTTAAAATGTTTTTGTAATCTCTTTCTTTAAATAGTTAAATCGAATGGAAAGGCTCAAAGCCCTTTAAAAATGGCATCAGCGAATGCGCACAGGCAGCTGACGCCATTGCTGGGGATGGACAGCCCGCCTCCTCCACATCATCGGGGTGGCCATTTAAATGAATCGCTGTGCTGAATATCGCGGTGCCTCCGTAAAACTCCAGCCCAGAGAGTCAGGATAAATGGAGCATTCTTAGATTGGCAAACTGTAACTAGTGGAGTGCCACAGGAATCAATGCTGTGGCCTCCACTATTTACAATCTATATTAATGATGTCGATGAAGGGACTGAGTGTATTGTCGCTAAATTTGCAGATGATACAAAGATAGTTGCCAGGAGGACACAAGATGTCGGCAAAGAAATATAGATAGGTTAAGTGAGTGGGCAAAAATTTGGCAGATGGCGTATAATGTGGGAAAATGTGAGGTTGTCCACTTAGGCGGGAAGAATAGAAAACCAGAATATTATTTAAATGGAGAGGGACTGCAGAATTCTGTGGTACAGAGGGATCTGAGTGTCCTTGTACATGAATCACAAAAAGTTAGCACGTAGCTACGACATGTAATTAGGAAAGCAAATGCAATATTTGTCTTTATTGCAAGGGGAATGGAGTATAAAAGTAGGGAAGTCTTGCTACAATTGTACGGGGCATTGGTGAGATCGCACCTACAGTACTGTGTACAGTTTTGGTCTTCTTACTTAAGGAGCGATTGACTTGCATTGGAAACAGTTCAGAGAAGGTTCACTAGGCTGATTCCTGGTATGAGGAAAGGTTGAGCTGATTTAGCCTATACTCATTGGAGTTTAGAAGGAGGAGTGATCGTATTGAAACATATAAGATTCTGAGGGGGCTTGACAGGGTAGATGCTGAGAGGATGTTTCCCCTCGTGGGGGAATCTAGAACTAGGGGGCACAGTTTCAAAATAAGGGGTCTCCCTTTTAAGATGGAGATGAGGAGGAATTTCTTCTCTCAGCGTCATTAATCTTTGGAATTCTCTTCCCTCAGAGCAGTAGAGGCTGGATCATTGAATATGTTCAAGGCTGAGTTACAGATTCTTGATCTGCAAGGGAGTCAAGAGTTAGTGAGGGGCAGGTAGGAAAGTGGAGTTAAGGCCACAATCAGATCAGCCATGATCTTATTGAATGGTGGAGCAGGCCCAAGGGGCCGGATGGCCTACTCCTGCTCCTATTTCTTATGATCTTATGGTCTCACATGGCCATCTGGTTAAAAAATTAGAATCCCATAGGAACCAGGGAAATGCAGCAAGGTGGATACAAAATTGGCTCAATGGCAGGAAACAAAGGGTAATTGTTGACGGGTGTTTTTGTGACTGGAGGGCTGTTTCCAGTGGCGTTCTGCAGGACTCAGTACTGGGTCCTCTGCTTTTTGTGGTATTTATTAACGATTTGGATGTAAATGTGGGGGGGCATGATCAAGAAGTTTGCAGACGACACAAAGATTAGTAGATAGCGGGAAGGATAGCTGTAGGCTGCAGGAAGATATTGATGGTCTGGTCAGATGGGCAGAAAAGTGACAAATGGAATTCAACTTGGAGAAGTGTGAGGTGATGCATTTGGGGAGGCCAAACAAGGCAAACAAATCCATGATTAATGGGAAACTACTGAGAAGTGTAGAGGAAGTGAGGGACCTTGGAGTGAATGTCCACAGATCCCTGAAGGTAGCAGGACAGTTCGATAAGGTGTTAAAAAGGCATATGGAATCCTTTCTTTTATTAGCCGAGGTATCGAATATAAGAGCAGAAAGGTTATGCTGGAACTGTATAGCTCATTGGTTAGGCCACAAGAGAGGATACAGAGGAAATTTATGAGAATGTTGTCGGGACTGGAAAAATGCAGCTATGAGGGAAGATTGGATAGACTGGGGTTGGTCTCCTTGGAACAGAGAAGGCTTAGAGGAGATCTGATTGAAATGTATAAAATTTTGAGGGGCCTGGATAGAGTGGAGATGAAGGGCCTATTCACCTTAGCAGAGAGGTCAATGACTAGGGGGCATAGATTTAAAGTGATTGGTAGAAAGATTAGAGGGGAGATGAGGAAAAACTTTTTCACCCGAAGGGTGGTGGTGGTCTGGAACTCACTGTCTGAAAGGGTAGTTGAGGCAGAAACCCTCAACTCATTCAAAAGGAATCTGGATATGCACCTCATGTGCTGTAATTTGCAGGGCTACGGACCAAATGCTGGAAGGTGGGATTAAAATAGGGGGATCGTATTTTGGCTGGCACAGACACAATAGGCCAAGTGGCCTCTTTCTGTGCCTTAAACTTTCTATGATTCTAAGCTGGGAAGTGTATAACTAGGTGTCACAGTCTGAGAACAAGGTCTCCATCATTTACAACTGAGAAGAGGAGAGATTTCTTCACTCAGTTGCGAATCTTTGGAATTCTCTACCCTAGAGGTCTGTGGATACTCAATTGTTGAGTATACTCAAGACAAAATTGCTAGATTTTTGGATTCTAAGAGAATCAAGGGATATGAGGATAGGACAGGAAAGTAAAGTTGAGGTCGAAGGTCAGCCATAATCTAATTGAATGGCAGAGCAATCTTGAAGGACTGAATGGCCTTTTCCTATTTTTAGTTCTTATGAGAGTAGGGAGGAGACTGCATTGCTCTCAGAGACAGTATGATTGTAATAATGTGAAGATAACATTTCTCACAACAACAAATATGTATGTTTATATAGCACCTTTAACATAATAAAACTTTCCAACGTGCTTCCTAGAAGCATTATAAGCAGAGTTGGACACCAAGCCACATGAGGCAGATATTAAAGCAGATGGCCAAAAGCTTGAACAAAGACATAAGCCAGAATTTTTTGTTCGGCGGGAGGCCCCGTCCACCGACTGAAAAGTCAGTGTTCAACCCGCCTCTGCAGGGCCTGGGGAGCCAGACCGCGATTTTCTGCTCCCCAGGCCCTTAATTGGTCTTGGGCGGGACTTCCACCTCCTTGAGGTAAAAAAGTCCCGCCTAATGGAGCTGCCGGCCAAACAGCGGGCAGACAGCTCTTAGTCCCAGCAGTGCCACCAGGAGAGGTGACCACTGCTGGGACTACACCCAGCCATCAGAAGATGATGAAGGACGGCCCCGGAAAAGAGGTGCGTTTTTAGGGCCTCGCTGGGGACAATCTGTTGGGCCCCGGAGAGGCAAGGGGGATTGGTTAGGGGGAGGGGAAGTGTTGTGTATTGGGGGCAGTTAGGGCTTTGGGGGTGCCTGATCAGGAGGGCCCCCCACCAGCCCACAAGTAGGCTGCCTGGTTTCATTGGGTGGGCTTCTTGAGGCCTCATCTGCCCACTAGCCAAAGGTAAAATACCCATAGCGGTGGGCGGAGGCCCTCAAGTGCCAGTTAATTGGCCACTTAAGGGCCTTGAATGGCCTGGGGCCGGCGGGCCATTCCTGGCTGCCACCACACTACATAAAATTGCAATGGGGGCAGGAGGAACCCCCCATCTCCCACTCAAAGTTACGCCCCCCCCCCCCCCGCCCCCCCCCACCACCAGCCCACTTGTTTGGGTGGGGTAAAATTCCGGCCATAGGTATTAAGGTGCATCTTAAATGAGGAAAGAGAGGTAGAGAGGTAAAGAGGTTTAGGGAGGGAATTCTAGAACTTATAGCTCAGGCAGATGAAGACACGGGCATCAATGGTGGAGCAATTAAAATTGGGGAATCCAGAATTAGAAGAGCTCAGATGTCTAGAAGGGGTTTGAGCTGCAGGAGATTACAGAGGTAGGGAGGGTCGAGGCCACAGACGAATTTGAAAACAAGAATGTGAATTTTAAAACAGAGGCATTGCTTAAGTGGGAGCCAGTGTAGAGCAGCGAGCACAGGGGTGATGGGTGAACAGGACTTGGTGCGAGTTAGGATATGGGCATCAGAGTTTTGGTGATCTCAAGTTTATGGAGGGAAGAATGTCAAAGGCCAATTAAGAGTGCATTGGAATAGTCAAGTCTAGGCGTAACAAAGGCCTGGATCTGAGTCTTAGCAGCAGAAAAACTGAGGCAGGAGTGGAATCAGGACATGTTACGAAGGTGGAAATAAGTAGTCTTAATAATGGCGTGGATATGTGATCAGAAGCTCATCTTGGGGTCAAATATGACAACACAGCCGGAATTTTACCTTGGGTGGGAGGCCCCACGCACCGGCCCAAAAGCCGGGAGCGAGCCCGCATCTGCCGGGCATGGAGAGCCACGCCAGGATATTACGTTCCCCAGGCCCTTCACTGGACTTGGGTGGGACTTCAACCTCCTTGAGGCAGGATGTCCCGCCTCCAAGAGCTGCAGGCCAATCAGCAGGCCGGCAGCTCTTAGTCCCAGTTGCGCCATTTGGTGCAGTCTCCACTGCTGGTACTGCATCAAGCCATGGCAGGATCGTGGACATCTGCCCCAGAAGACAGGTAAGATTTTGTGCCTCGCTGGGGACAATCAGCTGGGCCCTGGCGAGGCAAGGGGCATTCGGTTGGGATCGGGGGAGGACTTTATTTCAGTGGGTGAGGTTGGGGCTTCAGGGGGGGGGCCCTCCATGGGGTGCAGAGTGCCCCATTAGGAGGCCCCTCCCCCCACCAGGTTTTAACTGGCGGCATCCTAAGGTGCCTGCCGACTGCTGGTAAAATCCCAGCAGCGGAGGGAGAAGGCCGAAGGTGTTGGGAACGGCCTCCCCGCCCTGCACTCAATTTTATGCCAATCCCCGACCCCCGCCACCAGACCTCTCCTGTTGGGGGGGGGGGGGGGGCGGTGCGGCGTAAAATACCAGCCCATGTTACAGTCTGCCTCAGCCTCAGAAAGTTATCAGTGAGAGAGATGGAGTCAGTAGTTAGGGAACAGAGTTTGAAATAGGTTCCGAAGACAACGGGCAGAATTTAAAATACTGACGCATTTGGCTGGGGTGGGAAAACAGCCTTAAGTGCTGGCAGAAGGTCAAAGTCCTGTAAAGTGGTGCCATGTTGGGAACCAGACATGATCCCTCCACTTCCGGGTTTAACCCCCTGTGGAGCTGGCGGGTAAGTAAATAAAATATTTAAATCCCAATTAACTCAGGATTTAACCCAGCATTCTAGTTTTAACAGCCAATGCACAGTTTTCCCGAGTTGTGTGGAACTCAACAGTGCGAGAGCACAGCCCGAGTGCTTATTCAGTGAAACTGACAGGTTAGGAAGCCTTCAAAGAGTGAAACTGACTAGCTACAGCCCTGCCCAGGTGAAAGGTTAGTGCTCAAAGCATTTGTTCTCAGAGTCCTTGCACTACCTGACAGGTGATTGCCAATTTCTTGGATGTCAGTTCATCTATCTCTGACTTTACTCATCTTGATATGATCTTCCTGCTGTCAGCCTTCACTGAAGCATGTGAGCAGCTTATGCAGTTCTACCTTGGACCTCTGATGAGGAACAAGAGGAGCAGTACCAGCAAAACCAACAGCATCAAAAGCAGCAGGAGCAACACCAGCAGCAGCACCAGACACCTACTCATAGCAGAGAGAGGATGGACATCGAGATCCAACTTCAAGGAAGTGAATTCAGGCTGTACTAGGCCTGGTATGATGCAATGAGATAGGATTAATTAATGATGTCATAGTGAAGGTGCACCCAGGCAGCAGACATCATAATGTGATTGAATTTTACATTCAGTTTGAGGGAGAGAAGAGTGGGTCCAAGACTAATGTTTTAAACTTAAATAAGGGCAATGATGAGGGCATGAAAGAAGAGCTAGCTAAAGTGAACTGGGATAGGTCAATAGAGATGCAGTGGCAGATATTTGAGGGGATATTTCAGAATACACCGAATGGATACATTCCAACGAGAAAGAAAAATACCAAGGGGAGGACCCACCATCTGTGGTGAATTAAAAAAGTTAAAGATAGTATCAAAATTAAAGAAAAAGCATATAATTGCGCAAAGGTGGGTGGCAGGTCAGAAGATTGGACAGAATATAAAAAACAGCAAAGAATGACTAAAAGATTAATAAGGAGGGAAAAATTAGAGTACGAAAGAAAGGTGGCTAGAAATATAAAAACAGATAGTAAGAGTTTCCATAGATATTTTTAAAAAAGTTTACAAAGTGAGCGTTGGTCCTATAAAAGGTGAGTCTGGGGAATTATCAATGGAAAATAAGGAGATGGCAGCTGAATTGAACAGGTATTTTGCATCACTCTTCACTATAGAGGATACGAGTAACATCCCAGAAATAGCTGTAAATCAGGAAATGGAAGGGAGGGAGGAACTCAAGAAAATTACAATCACCAGAAAAATGGTACTGAGCAAATTGTTGGAGCTGCAGGCTGACAAATCCCCGGGTCCTGATGGACTTCATCCTAGGGTCCTAAAAGTAGTGGCTAGTGAGATAATTGATGCATTGGTATTAATTTTCCAAATTCCCTAGATTCAGGGAAGGTTCCATTAGTTTGGAAAATAGCGAATGTAACTCCTTTATTCAAAAAAGGAGGGAGACAGAAAGCAGGAAACTACAGGCCAGTTAGCTTAACATCTGTCATAGGGAAAATGTTAGAAGCTATTATTAAAGACGTTATAGCAGGGCACTTAGAAAAATTCAAGGTAATCAGGCAGCGTCAACATGGTTTTGTGAAAGGGAAATCATGTTTAACCAATTTATTGGAGTTCTTTGATGAAGTAACATGGGCTGTGGATATTATTTATTTATTTATTTAGAGATACAGCACTGAAACAGGCCCTTCGGCCCACCGAGTCTGTGCTGACCAACAACCATCCATTTATACTAACCCTACAGTAATCCCATATTCCCTACCACCTACCTACACAAGGGGCAATTTACAATGGCCAATTTACCTATCACCTGCAAGTCTTTGGCTGTGGGAGGAAACCGGAGCACCCGACGAAAACCCACAAGGTCACAGGGAGAACTTGCAAACTCTGCACAGGCAGTACCAGAATTGAACCTGCGTCCCTGGAGCTGCGAGGCTGCGATGCTAACCACTGCGCCACTGTGCCGCCCAAAAGGGGAACAGGTTGATGTATTGTACTTAGATTTCCAGAAGGCATTTATTAAGGTGCCACATCAAAGGTTATTGTTGAAAATAAAAGCTCATGGTGTAGGGCGTGACGTATTGGTATGGATAGAAGATTGGCTAGCTAACAGGAAACAGAGTAGGCATAAATGGATCATTTTCTGGTTGGCAAGATGTAATGAGTGGTGTGCCACAGGGATCAGTGCTGGGGCCTCAACTTTTTACAATTTATATAAATGACTTGGATGAAGGGACTGAAGGTATGGTTGCTAAATTTGCTGATGATGCAAAGATAGGTAGGAAAATAAGTTGTGAAGAGGACATAATGAGGCTACAACTGGATATAGATAGTTTAAATGATTAGGCAAAGTTCTGGCAAATGGAGTATAATGTGGAAAATGTGAAATGGTCCATTTTGGCAGAAAGAATAACAAAAGCATATTATCTAAATGGTGAGAAATTGCAGAGGGATCTGGGTGTCCTAGTGCATGAATTGCAAAAGGTTCGTATGCAGGTACAGCACATAATTAGGGAAGCTAATAGAATGTTATCATTTGTTGTGAGGGGAATTGAATACAAAAGTAGGGATGCTATGCTTCAGTTATACAGGGCACTGGTGGGACCACAACTGGAGTACTGTGTACAGTATTGGTCTCTTTATTTAAGGAAGGATGTAAATGCGTTGGAAGCAGTTCAGAGAAAGTTACTAGACTAATACCTGGAATGGGGTGGGTTGCCTTATGAGGAAAGCTTGGACAGGCTAGGCTTGTATCCACTGGAGTTTAGAAGACTAAGAGGCAACTTGATTGAAACATATAAGATTCTGAGGGTCGGGAGTCTTTGGAACTGTCTTCCTCAAAAGACGGTAGAAGCAGAGTCTTTGAATATTATTAAGGTAGAAGTAGATAGATTCTTGATAAGCAAGGGGGTGAAAGGTTATTGGGGTTAGGCGGGAATGTGGAGTTGAAGTTACAATCAGATCAGCCATGATCTTGTTGAATGGCAGAGCAGGCTTGAGGGGCCGTGGTCTACTCCTGCTCCTAATTTGTATGCTTGTAACTCCCCATCATAGGGTCTACAGGTGGAGGATCAGCTCTATCAACTTGTCTGAGCACCAGTATCTTAGGAGGCTCAGGCTTTTAAAGCAGGGTGTTGCTGATATCTGCAGCCTCCTGGAACAAGACCTTCTTCCCAGCGGACCAGGTGGACATGCAATGCCAGTGGCCATCAAGGTGCCTGTCAGTAGAGGGCTCCCCCCGACCCCCGCCCCCAGGTTCTCTGCCTCTCCCCTGAATTTTGCATTCTCTTCTGCAAGAACAGAAAGGAGAGAGTTGTGAGTGTGGGAAATTTATTGTGTGGAGAAGGGAAGAAGGATATTTGTGGAGGGTAACTGAGGCATAGGAGTGAGATGGCACAAAGGTGAGGGTGAATGTGAGTGTTCGCTGTTCATATGGGGAAATGAGGAATGAATGGAACTGCAACGTGTGTTGGTGTGAGGAGTGTTGTGCAGGAAAATGCTGGGAAAGACAGAGGCTGGGATTTACCGAGAAGGCGGTGGCCCTGTCCACTGGCTGGGAAGTCAGGAGTGAGCCTGCTTCCGCTGGCCCAGGAATCCACAACGTTATTTTGCGTGGCTCAGGCATTTAATTGCCTGAGGCCATGGCTTCCGCCACTTTGAGTCAGGATGTCCCACCTCCAAGAGCTGTCACCCAATCAGAGAGCCAGCAGCTCATCAGTCTCAGGAGCACCACTGGGAGGGGTAGCCACTGCTGGGGCTGCAGCAGGCCCTGGTCCCAGCCAACGATGGAGGCCAGAGAAAAAGGTAAGTGTGATTGAGGCTTCCTTGGGCCAGCTAGCCAGGCCCCATCGAGAGGGAGTGGGATTGTTCGTGAGGACAAGGGGGGGTCTTCCAGCAGGGGGAGGCCCATGCCACTGGGGGGGTCCTCTGTGCAGCACAGCCCACAAGGAGGCCACCAGGTTTTACTGGGTGGCTTTCCCAGGTGGTGAAGTGCCCATGCGCTGCTGGTAAAATACCAGAAGCAGCAGGAAGAGGCCCTTAAGTGACTATTAGTTGGCCACCTAAGGGCCTCAATTGGCTTAAGGGTGGACAGACAGCCCAACACCTCCCCCGCTACTGGTAAAATTCCAGCAGAGGCAGGTAGGCGACGGACATGGCAACCCCTGCCATCCCACCCGATTTTATGCTTCTGCTTTCCAAATTCTAGCCAGGGTTTGGGACTGGGGCCTTAAAGTGTTATGCCATTTACCTTTCCCAACCTCCTGGGGTCCTTGAACTTCTTGGTGCACTGTCCCCAGGTTCGAGGGACCACACACCTGCTGTTGTCTTCCTTGGTGACTACCAACCACTTGAGAGGCTGGCCTCTTCCTTCTATCATTGGGAAAGATCACCTCACTTCAGGTTCTCAGAACCCACAGCAGGACCTCCAGCTAAGTGTGAGAGACCTGGGGTGGAATCGGGAGGGGTGGTGGGGAAGGGGAGGCAGCCTTCCCAGGTCCCCTTTCCATTCCTGTGATTGCCAAAGGCCCAGGAATCAATGTACAGTTCAGCTGTTCTGAACACTGCCAGGGTCCCTTTAACAAAAAAGTCTTCATTTGACGCCTGCCCTCTTTGATTGGTCGGAAAGCCAGAATCAGGATACTAATGCCGTGGCTGAGTTAAGGAGCTGTGGCAAAGCCCACTTCAATAACAAATGGGTTCCTGGCTTTCTACTGGCCTCCCTGCTGCGTGCAGGTCTGTTTAGATTAAATTCCATCCAAAGGCTTTGGTTTTCCAAATATTTAATTGGAGGAAATTTCTGTTCATCCAGAATTGGATGTCAGATAAGCAGTCTAATAAGTTAGAGGCAGTTGAGGAGTCAAGAGAGGTGGTGGTGAGGTACACCTGGATGCCATCAATGTACACGTGAAAACTAATTCTGTGTTTTCGGATGATGTTGCTGAGGTGCAGCATGTAAATGAGAAATAGAAGGCGTCCAAGGATAGATCCTTAGGGTACCAGAGGTAACAGTGTGGGAGGAGAAGCCATTACAAGTGTAACTCTGGCTAGGACACGAGAAGTCATTGGCGGATAGGATCAAGGAAAACCCTAAGGCTTTCTATAGGTATATCAGGGATAAAAGAATGACTAGAGTTAGATTAGGGCCAATCAAGGATAGTAGTGGGAAGTTGTGTGTGGAATCAGAGGAGATAGGGGAAGCGTTAAATGAATATTTTTCGTCAGTATTTACAGTAGAGAAAGAAAATGTTGTCGAGGAGAATACTGAGATACAGACTACTAGGCTAGATGGGATTGAGGTTCACAAGGAGGAGGTGTTAGCAATTTTGGAAAGTGTGAAAATAGATAAGTCCCCTGGGCCAGATGGGATTTATCCTAGGATTCTCTGGGAAGCCAGGGAGGAGATTGCAGAGCCTTCGTCCTTGATCTTTATGTCGTCATTGTCGACAGGAATAGTGCCGGAAGACTGGAGGATAGCAAATGTTGTCCCCTTGTTCAAGAAGGGGAGTAGAGACAGTCCTGGTAATTATAGTCCTGTGAGCCTTACTTCGGTTGTGGGTAAAATGTTGGAAAAGGTTATAAGAGATAGGATTTATAATCATGTTGAAAAGAATAAGTTCATTAGCGATAGTCAGCACGGTTTTGTGAAGGGTAGGTCGTGCCTCACAAACCTTATTGAGTTTTTCGAGAAGGTGACCAAACAGATGGATGAGGGTAAAGCCATGGATGTGGTGTATATGGATTTCAGTAAGGCGTTTGATAAGGTTCCCCACGGTTGGCTATTGCAGAAAATACGGAAGTATGGGATTGAAGGTGATTTTGAGCTTTGGATCAGAAATTGGTTAGCTGAAAGAAGACAGAGGGTGGTGGTTGATGGCAAATGTTCATCCTGGAGTTTAGTTACTAGTGGTGTACCGCAAGGATCTGTTTTGGGGCCACTGCTGTTTGTCATTTTTATAAATGACCTGGATGAGGGTGTAGAAGGGTGGGTTAGTAAATTTGCGGATGACACGAAGGTCGGTGGAGTTGTGGATAGTGCCGAAGGATGTTGTAGGTTACAGGGGGACATAGATAGGCTGCAGAGCGGGGCTGAGAGATGGCAAATGGAGTTTAATGCGGAAAAGTGTGAGGTGATTCACTTTGGAAGGAGTAACAGGAATGCAGAGTACTGGGCTAATGGGAAGATTCTTGGTCGTGTAGATGAGCAGAGAGATCTTGGTGTCCAGGTACATAAATCCCTGAAAGTTGCCACCCAGGTTAATAGGGCTGTTAAGAAGACATATGGTGTGTTAGCTTTTATTAGTAGGGGGATCGAGTTTCGGAGCCACGAGGTCATGCTGCAGCTGTACAAAACTCTGGTGCGGCCGCACCTGGAGTATTGCGTGCAGTTCTGGTCACCGCATTATAGGAAGGATGTGGAAGCTTTGGAAAGGGTGCAGAGGAGATTTACTAGGATGTTGCCTGGTATGGAGGGAAGGTCTTAGGAGGAAAGGCTGAAGGACTTGAGGTTGTTTTCGTTAGAGAGAAGGAGGAGGAGAGGTGACTTAATAGAGACATACAAGATAATCAGAGGGTTAGATAGGGTGGATAGTGAGAGTCTATTTCCCCGGATGGTGATGACAAACACGAGGGGACATAGCTTTAAGTTGAGGGGTGATAGATATAGGACAGATGTTAGAGGTAGTTTCTTTACTCAGAGAGTAGTAGGGGCGTGGAACGCCCTGCCTGCAACAGTAGTGGACTCGCCAACTTTAAGGGCATTTAAGTGGTCATTGGATAGACATATGGATGAAAATGGAATAGTGTAGGTCAGATGGTTTCACAGGTCGGCGCAACATCGAGGGCCGAAGGGCCTGTACTGCGCTGTAATGTTCTATGATTAGATAGATAAGAATGGAACCAGGTGAGTTCAGCCCCACCCAGCTGGATGACAACGGAGAGGTGTTACAATCTTGATTATATCTTCTGCATCTAATGTGGGTGGCAATTGTAACTTTCTCATGTATGAAGCTCATAAACTTCTTAAAATATAACAGGGGAAGTAATGGCTTTGTTGACTCAAATGTAACAAACATAAATGTTTGATTTCATCATAGCCAATAAAATACTGAACACACTGCTGTTATACAAGATAAACTAAATTCCTATTTATTCAGCTGGTTAAGGGTTAAAGGTCAAGAAGCTCTTTATTGATGAAGTTAGATCAGCTGTTTCAACCCAGGCTCCCACCTTAAATCAGAATTGTAATGAGCGAAAGATTCTGCTTTAACTTAACCCTTTAACTGCCCAATTTCTAAGTTCATTGTTTTGTTTTACAAATTTCCACGGACTGAATGCCAAATGTGATATTCACCATAGTTGACTGTTGATCATCAATGAAACACAAATGCCATAGTATGTACACATTGCAGCATCTTTTATAACTGTTCTTATCTTACATATTTCATTGATCTAGTACAATTCAGCTACTCAGCTATATAAACACATTGTTTAAAGTACGTGAATTTAGTTGATGAAAATATTAGAAAGAAAGCATCAAACATGGTTAATTTTAATGGTTTTGTCACATTGAATCGCGCAGGAGGTTTTTTGGGTAAAGCTGTTTTTATTCAAAGCCAATAATAGCCTACTACAAAGATTCTACAATAACACTATTTTTTGGCTGCTGGGGAAAACCAAAAGTACAGCAATTTTTTATTATGTGTTTTTTGATTTTTGAATTTCATTCTTTTGAAACTATAGTAAAAATAATGAATTATTGTGGTCATCATTGCAACCATTCATTTTCTTGCATTCTCTTCAGTATACATTCATGATGTTGCAGAATACTTTACCACAAGCACAAACCCCCTTTTTGTGCTTTGAGTACTTAGGAACCTCTGAAATACATTAGCACATAACACAGTTTGTATTCTCTCAATATATTTATATAGTCTTTCTTACAGAAAATTGCCTTAATAAAATTCATAAAGAAGGATTGTAGATAGTTTATGTCAATAAAAGAGCAAATCTATTTTTATATTTAATGGTCTGAAACACTTTTATCAGTAATGTCTGATTAATGGTCCTTAAAAAGGCCACATCAAATCTCAAATGTTGATTCACTCCTTAGTGAAAAAAATATTCAGCAATAAGTTCATTGACTAACTTAATGATAAATATGGTTATAAATTACAAGTATCCCCTTACATGAAACTTTGTTAATGATGGACTAACCTGTCAGGTGGCATTATAGCAGACACTTTACGTGCTACCTAAGGGCTAGGCTCTGTTATGCTGTGGTCTTTAACTGTAACTACATAGTCTGTTTACAAACAACAATCATTTCAGCTGCAAACTATTTTTTTCCCCTACTTTCTCCCCATCTGTCCTGAAGGCAGCAACTTATGCTGACTGTATTTGGGCTCCTGCACCTTGCCCAAACTGCTCTTCCTGTGCGAACCTGAGAAGTGCATGATGGTCAACTATCTGGTCATGGCAAGCAACACAGCCAAGCCTAATCCATTCTTCACCTGACACTTGTATAGTGAGAGTCAGTGCATGATGAGGATGTTAACTCCTTAATCCAGGAGTACCAAAGCAAACTGTAGTGCACCTACTGGCTGAAATCTGCTAATTTCACATAAAGCAGGATGTAAACTTGTTCTGTATGAGTCATAGAATCATAAAATGGTTACAGCACAGAAGGAGGCCATTTGGCCTGTCGTGTCCTTGCTGGCTTTCTGCAAGAGCAACTCAGCTAGTCCCACTCCCCCACTTTTTCTTCAGATAATTATTTAATTCCTTTCTGAAAGCCATGATTGAATCAGCCAAATTCTCAGGCAGTGCATCCTGGATCCTAACCACTTGCTGCGTGAAAAAGTTTTTCTTCATGTTGCCTTTAGTTCTTTTGCCAGTCACCTTAAATTGGTGTCCTCTGGTTCTCAACCCTTTCGCCAATGGCAACAGTTTCTCCCTATCTACTCTGTCTGAACCCCTCATGGTTTTGAACACTTCCATCAAATCTCCTCTCGACCTTCTGTTCTCAGCTTCTCCAATCAGTCCTCATAACTGTAGTCCCTCATCCCTGGAACCATTCTCGCAAATCATTTCTGCACCTTCTCTAATGCCTTCACATCCTTCCTAAAGTGCCTTGCCCAGAATTGGAAACAATACTCCTGTTGAGGATAAACCAGTGTTTTATAAATGTTCACCATAACTTTTTTTGTTTTTGTACACTATGCCTCTATTTATAAAGCGCAGGATCCCATATGCTTTTTTTAACCACTTTCTTAACCTGCCTTGCCACCTTCAACAATTTGTGCACATATATCCCCAGGTCTCTCTGCTCCTGCACCACCTTTAGAATTGCAACCTTTATTTTAAGTTGCTTCTCCAAGTTCTTCATCCCAAAATGTATCACTTCACACTTCTCTGCATTGAATTTCAACTGCCACTTGTCCGCCCATTCCACCAGCCTATGTCCTCTTCAATTGTATCACTATCCTCCTCACTTTCACAATAGTTCAAAGTTTTGTGCTGGCCACAAATTTTGAAATTGTGTCCTGCACACCAGGTCTAGGTCATTAATATAGATGAAATAAAGCAGTGGCCCTAATACCAATCCCTGGGGAACTCCACGATATACCTTCCTCCAGTCTGAAAAACAACCGTTAACCTCTACTCTCTGTTTCCTGTTACTCAATCAACTTTGTATCCATGCTACCACTGTCCCTTTTATTCCATGGTCTTATACTACATTATATTCTATTATATTCCAGTACCACACCAGGGACCGCATGTACCCAAAGAACCATACCATTTGATTCCTAATAACTGGATTCTCATAAGACAATCCATCTCCTTTCCTGTAATTAAATGGTTCAATCATATATCATTAATATTAAATAAACTCTAATCACGATTATTCATAAGGTCTAAAATGGGTCAACACCTGAAAAGTTCACCTATCTTTTCTTGCATTGTGTCTTTCTGTTTTTAATTTTGGGTTTTTAGTATTTGCAACTTTTTTTCGGGAATGCAAGGCTGGCAGAAATTCTGTTGCTCTCTATATTCTGATTTTTGTTAGTCTTTTTTATACAGTTTTGATAGATACTGAACAAAACTGAAGCACTTCTGTTCAATTTTAATTTTGTAGCAGTCCCTTTAACTTACAAGGAGTTTAAAAACCAACAAGAGCAAAAATTATGTGCCCTGCCTTACTCAATGCAAATTTTGCAATTTTTTTTGGCTGTATCCAAATCTTGAAGGAGGATTTAAGCCATATTCAAACAAACACATTGTACTGTTGTAGTGTTTTGAAATTGCAATTGCATTGTGTACTCTAAAGGCTGCTGTAGAACACACATGCAAGCAAAGGGAAATTGCAATTAAAACAGAATAAAGAAGCCTTTGTGTTCAGCAGCCTGCAGTTTTGTCTCGCATATCTTACACCAAACCTGGCCAAACGTCACTCCAGACCGGAGGACATCGCACACATGCTGAGTGATTTGTTCAATTATTTGTATTACTAGAAACTACTTTTAAATGTAGCTGGCAGATATTCAAATCCAGGAAGTCCTGCAACATGTTCAGAGATATTTAGTGAACTGGAGTAATTCAATATTCAAAATTGAGTTAAGTGGAGTTGAATTTAGTCTTCTAGAACCATTACAAAGGTAGCTTAGGCCATTTAGTTCCTGCAGTTATAAAGATGAGAGGGAGAAATAGGTGCTACATATATAAGGGTTACCTGCAAAATAAGATAGAACAAATAAATTGGGATCATTTATTGTTCTGTGAAGATATGGTTAATATAATATCGATGGTAAATATGCATATAATATGCTATTTTGTATGATTTGAGAGGTGTTTAAAATGATTAAGAGTTGGAGTAAATAGAAAGAGACAGATGACATTAAACATCAGTGGGGGTTCAAAACTGTTGGTATTTGTCAGGCAAGGCCCCCACCTGCCAAGAATGAGGAAAATTAATTTCGCCACATGAACATTGATTTTAAACTGCTGATGAAGAAAGAACTTGTTTTAAAAAACAATTGGAGACTTTGGCTGGATAGAGTCATTAGCACGTCCACAGACAATACTTCAAAGGACAAAGGGGCTATTCCCTGCTCCAATTTAATCCACAATGGACTTTTGATTACCAGACGTTGAAGGTGGAAAGGCTAGCATTCCAGGTTAACTGCTAAGATGGCTGAATACACAAACAGATGTGGTAGGACTGGCTTGGTCACATGGCTGAAGATGGTTGAAGTTTTTTGAATTTGAACTTCCAACAGGGAACAGAAGGCTGTTTTCTCCTGGACTGAGAACACCTCTCACCTGTCTGCTCTCGTCTCGCTCTCACCAGCTTCGGTAACCATTGAAGACATATGAACCCCAAAGGAGAAAAGTCTCCTACAGTGAACAAGGGTTAAGAAGAATATCGGGCCCCAATGAAAAGTAGAGCTATCTACAATCAAAGATTCTATGGCGAGCTGGAAACACAACAGTAACAAGAAACTTCCTTTTAGAGACTGCCTCAAACCTCTATTTTAGTTTGTTTCTGCACTTTTCTGTGCCTATTTGCACGTGTGTATTGCTGTGCATGCTAGCGTGGGCATGTCGTATATCTGTAGGCATCAACCACATTAGAATTTAAGTTTAAGGTTTAATAAATTTCATTTTTCTTCTTTCAACCTCAGGAAAACAGTGGCACAGTGGTTAGCACCGCAGCCTCATAGCTCCAGCGACCCGGGTTCGATTCTGGGTACTGCCTGTGCGAAGTTTTCAAGTTCTCCCTGTGACCGTGTGGGTTTTCACTGGGTGCTTTGGTTTCCTCCCACAGCCAAAGACTTGCAGGTTGATAGGTAAATTGGCCATTATAAATTGCTCCTAGTATAGGAAGGTGGGGATGTGAGAGGGTATTGGGATTAATGTAGGACTGGTATAAATGGGTGGTTGATGGTCAGCACAGACTTGGTTGGCCAAAGGTTCTGTTTCAGTGCTGCATCTCTAAAAATAAAAAAAAACCTCGCGTGCTCATTTCTTTGCCTAATAAGTGGAAAGCTGTGAACAAGGATTTACAAAGGGGGAGCTCAAACCACAGTGTGTTTAAAAATAAAACCCTGTTACAATAAGACCAGGTGAAGACAGTAAAAGACCCCTAGACACCTTTCTCACCTGGTTGTAACAGTATCAGATCAACAGCCCGCTATACACCTCATTGTCTTCAATGAAAAGGAAAATTGGGTGGAGGGGGGTATAACTGTTTTCAGTGATTTAGAGATTTGGAACAAGAGGACAAAGATACAGATAAATTGGAAGAGCTTTGGGATAAAGAGCAGGAGAACTTTAAATGCAGAGGGTTGCGAGGTTTGGAATTCAGTACCAGAGTTTGTAATTGCAGCTGAGTTCAAGAACTGAATTTTTCGGCCCCCCCACCGATATCAAGAAGGTGGGGTGGGGGGGTGTGGCCTTGAAAATACCACCACCTGGTGGCATGTCAATTTCAGGATGCCGTTCCCAGCGGTGGCAATAATCACCAGGGCAGGTGGAGGGTGGGACAGGAATCCTGCTCTCCTTCCAATTGAGGCTAATTAAAACTGTTAAAAAACTTGTTAAAAGCTCAAGATTTAAGTATAATTTTTTTAAGGGATACACGGTTTACCTGCACCTTCCGAAGCAGTTCAGCAGAAGGGAGGTGGGTAAAGAGTCAGGAACCAGTCATGGCTGCCCCAGGGCATCAACTGTCATGAGTTTCTTTGTGTTATCTTAAGCAACATAATGAGGTACGTGGATTCCAGTTCCTTGAAGATCTATGGAAGGTTTCTTTACAGCTAAACTAACACACAATACAGAGCAAATTATATCTAGAACCTTTGTCCAGGGTGTTACAGTGCAGAGACACCATGCTTTTAGTCACATGACTGCATCCTGGTATTTAGCTCATTAGCATACTGAGTTCTTAAAGGGACATCACTCTTAAAGTGATCATACAATGTCACTCTGGCCTAATGAGAGGGTCAGCGGGTAAAGGAGGACTCGGAACAGGGTAAGGAGGTGCCCTTGGTGCTGTGCAGGTGGCAGGAAAAGTGGGCCCTCTGCGCCTGGGCATCACGGGAACACAGGAGCAGGGGGCAAGGCTGCCAATGATAACTGGGCAGTCACCTGCCCAGAAGGAAGGCTCCAGCTGGCAATGGGGGCATGTCTGTCAGAGTTTGGTCCCAGTGGCGATGAGGGGCTACACTGTCTGCAGGAAGGGAAGAATCCCAGGCAGCAGGAAGGCACAGCAGAGGAATGGACATCTGTGCTCTCTTTGCTGAAGACCTTGCACCTTGCAGCACAGGTTGCCAGTGGCCGTCTAAGCCACTGTGACCTTGAACGTTTTCACTTCTGGCTCCTTCCAAGGATCAGTTGAGGACCTTAGCAGCATCTCAAAAATAGCTGCACACCACTGCATCCCACTGGTCCCTGATGCCCTCTTTCTCAGAGCTGGACAGCACATTCATTTACTGACAGACAGGGCCTCACAAGGCCAGAGGGCATTGGGTTTTGCCTCCATCGCTGGATTCCCCCAGGTGTAGGGCATCAGTGATTGTACCCACATGACCATTAAAGCACCCAGTGACCAGCCAGTGAGATCCGTCAACAGGGTTTCCTCTCCCTCAACATTCAACTGGTCTACGCCCACAACAAGAGCTTCCTCCATGTGTGCACTCATTTTCCTGGCAGCTGCCATGACGCCTTCATCCTCCACCAGTCCAGGATGCCTCAGATTTTCACTCCATCCCCCAAAGTACTTGGGTGGATCCAAGCGAACAAGGGAAATCCTTTGAAGAAATGGCTACTGATTCCTCTATGGGAACCCCAGACAAAGGCGATAAAACCAATACCACCTGCTCAGTAGGACAACCATTGAGCAGGCCATCAGGCTTCTTGGATGTGATTCCAGTGCCTGGGTGTTGCCCTCCAATACACTTCTCAGTCATTGTGGTGGTCTGCTACACTCTCCATTAAATGGCCCTCCAGACAGATGTGGACCTTGAGGACAATGAGGCCCTGGAATGAGACAGCTCATTGGGGGAGGGGCAGGAGTAGGTGAGAGAGGAGGAGGAAGAGGAGGCAGAGGAAATTGGCGGTGGTAAACAGAGAGACGCCCCGCTACATGACGAGGTGGTCTTCTCCTGCCACCATCCGGGTATGGGATCTTCCCTCCCTCATGGCCTCCAGCATTAGATCCAGTTGGGTATCGATGAAGCGAGGGGCTTCCCTGCCCCAGGTGCCAGGCCTCTGGCTCCCCTGTGACATTTTGCTTCACTCTGGTGTGATGGAAGGTTTTGGCACAATCAGCAGATTTCTCCCTTCAGACAACCAGAAGCCTCAGTGACGGCTGTAGTGTGGTGTCTAAATGAGTTCCACACTTCATCTGACCTGCTTCCGTTCTCACTCCCACTGGCCGTAACTGGACAGGAAACTCATCTCCATACAAATTAAAGGCTTGTCCCTGCGAAAATCTTACCTTTACTCAGTTTTCCCCGCACATAGGTTTCTGACCTGACTCCTGTTTCTCGTCTCCTTGGTGAACATTCAGCCCCAAGTCCACTTTTAATAGGTTAAATAAGTAGTTAAGAAAAAGGGAATAAAGGGATATGGGAACAAGGCTGGCACATGGGATTAGGATGGATGCTCGTGTGCAGGATAAACACCAACATGGACTGATTGGGTCAAATGGCCTGTTTCCATGTTATGATTTCTGTGCTATCAATTATTCAATAAATTCACCTCTTAGTTAAAGATTGAAGCAATGATTGATGTTGCTTTTTGAAGAGGACAAAGGACCTGTGGGGCACTGGAAAAATCCAGTAGCTAAAGCATTTTACAGGAAGTATTTTCATTCTTCATGTTGGGCCTGTTATCAATAATGCATTCAGATATCTGGTCTCTGAGATTGAAAGGAGCTAAATCTCATTTATAAGTAATCTCAAATACTGAAATCAAAGTATCTAGAGTAAGAAGGGCAGAAAATATAAAAAAAACCTAAGGCTCTATATTGGAACATTAACATTCTGGGCTGGATTTTACCAAGCCCTCGACGTCGGTCTCCATAGTGGGTGGGTGGGGCCGAAAGATGGGGCCAGCCCGATCCTCCCAGTGGCGGTGAAGCTCCATGTAAGCCTCCCTGCCATTGGGCGACGGGACCTGGATTTCAATATTTTAATTAATTACATGCATAAATTTAAATGGACTTGCCTTCAACCTTCTGGGCCCACTGCAATCTTCGGCGCGGCAGCTGCATTCCTGTGCCTTCAATTACCTGTTCGGGGAAAGCCAGCATGACACTGTTGTGGAGGGTGGGGGAGTTAAAATTTTCAATGTGGGGGTGGTTGAACGGGGTCAAATAAATGTAATGGGTGTAGGGGATGGTGGGAAGGGGTGAACTTCAAACTTTGTGCAGTCTGGGGTGGGGGCTAGGTCAGATTTGAAAGGTACGCGTTTTGGTGGGAGGTCACATAGTTAATGTAATTGGTATTGGGGGGTGGGAAAGGGGTGTTAGAAATTTATTTAATAAATTTTGGGGGTATGTATCTTTAAAAATTCAAATTGACCTGCAGGGCTGGCTGCTCTTCAACAATGACACTGACGCCATTGACTGGGATGGACAGCCCACTCTCTCCACTTGATTGGGGGAGGGAGGGGACGGGCCCTCCAGCTACTTAAATGAGCCACTGCGCTTGAGATCGCAACAGCTCTTTGGCGGCGGCTTGGGGGAGGGGCATGCCACCATCTTTTGAGCTTGCCATCGAGATCGGTGGCGGGCTCTTAAAATCCAGCCCACTTTTTTCAAATACAAATGATGATGCATCTGTTGTCTATTGTCTGTTTTTATTTCTGTCCTCAATTTTTTTTGTACTAGAAATTGCCCTACCCTTTCGGAGTACGGGGACCATGATTTGGACCTGACTGCGCCGATTCTGATGGAGGTGGGGAGCACGTTATTTTGGAACTCCACCTTATTAACTTGATTGTCTTGTGGATCTGAGCATATCCCAAGCTCCTTGTTGCGCTGCTGGCGGCCTCTGCGATCAGCAGGGGGCTGAGTAGAGTTAGGCTGATAGCACCTGAAGTAGGCAGCCTTTGCTACTTAAAGGAACTCTCGCTATAAAAGGAAAGCAACACTAATGAACTAAAGTCTGCTGGTAAATGATTTTGCAATATTAAACTGCCAGATTTAGCATTGCTGCCTTGGAGGCACTTATCACCCAAGGGAAGCCAGGAGAGAGGCCATGTTTTCATGTTGGGTAATTGCAAGAGGCGCTCAAGGAACACCCTTACAATGGGAATGGGAGCATGTAGCCATGGAGCTGAATGCACAGAGGCTGGCACCAAGGACATGGCAACAGTGCTGAAAAGTGTTTAATGACCTCACATGGGTGACTAAGGTCAGTGAATGCATCTTAACATCACATCTTATAGCCACCACCACACCAATCTCTCATGCTGCTCAATGCACCACATCCTTATCACTCATTTAGTGGCACTCCCTGGCACTCAGGTCTCACTCCTAACACTCATACTCCATCTGACCCGTACACACTTTTCAATCTGGAAGATGAATTTGTAGAATGCTTTCACAACAGTTTCCTGGAACAATACGCTATGGAATCAACTAGGAATAAAGCTATTTTAGATCTGGTATTGTGCAATGACGTAGGTTTTTTTATTCATTCATGGGATGTGGGTGTCGCTGACTAGGCCATCATTTATTGCCCATCCCTAATTGCCCTTGTGAAGGTGGTGGTGAGATGCCTTCTTGAACCTCTGCAGTCCATGTGAGGTAGGTACACCCACAGTGCTGTTAAGAAGGGAGTTCCATAATTTTGACCCAGCGACAGTGAAGGAACGGCAATATAGTTCCAAGTCAGGATGGTGTGTAACTTGGAGGGGTAGTTGCAGGTGGTGGTGTTCCCATGTATTTGCTACCCTTGTCCTTCTAGTTGGTAGAAGTCATGAGTTTGGAAGGTGCTGTCTAAGGAGCCTTGGTGCATTGTTGCAGTGCATCTTGTAGATGGTACACACTGCTGCCACTGTGCGTCGGTGGTGGAGGGAGTGAATGTTTGTAGATGGGGTGCCAATCAAGTGGGCTGCTTTGTCCTGGATGGTGTCGAGCTTCTTGAGTGTTGTTGGAGCTGCACCCATCCAGGCAAGTGGAGAGTATTCCATCACACTCCTGACTTGTGCCTTGTAGATGATGGACAGGCTTTGGGGAGTCAGGAAGTGAGTTACTCGCCACAGGATTCCTAGCCTCTGACCTGCTCTTGTAGCCACAGTATTTATATGGCTACTCCAGTTGAGTTTCTGGTCAATGGTAGCCCCTAGGATGTTGATAGTGGGGGATTCAGCAATGGCAATGCCATTGAATGTCAAGGGGATATGGTTAGATTCTCTCTTGTTGGAGATGGTCATTGCCTGGCACTTGTGTGGTGCGAATATTACTTTCCACTTATCAGCCCAAGCCTGGATATTGTCCAGGGCTTGCTGCATTTCTGCACGGACTGCTTCAGTATCTGAGGAGTCGCGAATGTTGCTGAACATTGCTGTGCAATCATTAGCGAACATCCCCACTTCTGACCTTATAATTGAAGGAAGGTCATTGATGAAGCAGCTGAAGATCGTTGTGCCTAGGACACTACCTGAGGAACTCTTGCAGTGTTGTCCTGGAGCTCAGATGATTGACCTCCAACAACCACAACCATCTTCCTTTGCGCTAGGTATGACTCCAACCAATGAAGAGTTTTCCCCCTGATTCCAATTGACTTCAACTTTGCTAGGGCTCCTTGATGCCATACTCAGTCAAATGCTGCCTTGATGTCAAGGGTAGTGACTCTCACTTCACCTCACCTTTAATTAGTAATCTTATAGTAAAAGGTCCTCTGGGAAATAGTGATCATAATACAACTGAATTCCATATTCGGTTTAAAAGCTACAGATTCCCATCCTAAACAAGACCTTTGAACATAAACAAAGCCAATTACATAGGTATGAGTGGAGAGCTGGCTAAGGTTGATTGGGCAAGTAGACTAAATGGTATGGCAGTAATTAAACAGTGGTAAACATTTAAAGAAATATTCAAAATTTTCAACAAAAATGTATTCCATTAAAATCAACAGGAAAGATCCATTTGTGGTTTAGTAGGGAGGTTAATGATAGTGTTAGATTAAAAGAAGCTGAACATGTGAAGAATATTCGTAAGCCTGAGTATTGAGAGTGTTTTAGAAACCAGCAAAGTGCAACCAAAATGTTGATAAAAATGGCAAGATACAATATGAGAATAAACTAGCAAGGAATATAAAAACAGGTTGTAAGAGCTTTTATAAGTATATAAAAGCTTTTACAAGTATATAAAAAGGAGCTTCTAAGGATTGCTTCTAATTTCCACCCTTCTCTCACCTTTATATGGTCCATCTCCGACACTTCCCTTGCCTTCCTCGACTTCTCTATCTCCATCTCTGGTGATAGGTTGTCTACTAATATTCATTATAAGCCCATTGACTCCCACAGCTACTTCGACTACACTTCTTCACACCCTGCCTCCTGTAAGGACTCCATTCCATTCTCCCAGTTTCTCCGTCTCCGACGCATCTGCATTGATGATGCTACCTTCCTTGACAGCGCTTCTGATATGTCTTCCTTTTTCCTCAACCGAGGATCCTCCCCACTGTGGCTGACAGGGCCCTCAACCGTGTCTGGCCCATTTCCTGCACCTCTACCCTCACCCCTTCCCCTCCCTCCCAGAATCGCGACACCACAAGTGATGGTGTCCTCACTTTCCACACCATCAGCCTCCATATCCAAAGGATCATCCTCCGCCATTTCTGCCACCTCCAGCGTGATACCACTACCAAACGCATCTTCCCCTCCCTTCCCCTGTCAGCATTCCGAAGGGATCGTTCCCTCCGTGACACCCTGGTCTACTCCTCCATTACCCCCACCATCTCATCCCCTTCCCATGGCACCTTCCCCTGCAATCGCAGGAGGTGTAATACCTGCCCATTTACCTCCTCTCTCCTCACTATCCCAGGCCCCAAACACGCCTTTCAGGTGAAGCAGCGATTTACTTGTACTTCTTTCAATTTAGTATATTGTATTCGCTGCTCACAATGTGGTCTCCTCAACATTGGGGAGACCAAACGCAGACTGGGTGACCACTATGCAGAACACCACTGCTCGGTCCGCAAGCAGGACCCCGAGCTTCCGGTTGCTTGCCATTTCAACACTCCCCCCTGCTGTCATGCCCACATCTCTGTCCTGGGATTTCTGCAGTGTTCCAGTGAACATCAACGCAAGCTCAAGGGAACAGCATCTCATTTACCCATTAGGCACTCTACAGCCTGCCGGACTGAACATTGAGTTCAATAATTTCAGAGCATGATAGGCTCCATTTTATTTTTATTTTCAGTTATTTTTTTTCTTTTTCCTTTTTTAAAATTTTTTTTGTGTTTATTTTATTTCATCTTAGTTTGTTTAGTTTGCTTACCCACTGTTTTTTTTCATGTTTGTACTTGCGGCGGTTCAATTTTCAGTCTGTTAACACCCTATCTCTACTAATGCTTTGTCTTTCAACACACCATTAGCATATTGTTTGCCTTTGCTCCACGACCTTCTGGTCAGCTATACTTTGACCTTGTCCTTTTTACACCTTCTCCTTTGTTATCTCTTGCCCCACCCCCGCTTTACTTGCTTATTACCTTTTACATTTCTAATATTTGCTAGTTCTGAAGAAGGGTCACTGACCTGAAACATTAACTCTGCTTCTCTCTCCACAGATGCTGCCAAACCTGCTGAGTATTTCCACATTTCTTGTTTTTATTTCAGATTTCCAGCATCCACAGTATTTTGCTTTTATTATATAAAAAGGAGAGTAGCTAAAATAAACTTTGGTCCCTTTGAGGCAGAGACAGGAGAAATTATCCTGGGGAATGAGGAAATGACAGAGATGTTGAACAAATATTTTGGGCTGAATGGCTGAAGTTGGGAATGGAGGTGAGGGGGCCCCAAAAATATCGGTGTCAGGTGGCGTGTAAATTTCAAGACACTATTCCTAGCGCTGGTAATATTCACCAGGGTGGGGGGGGAGGATGGGAGAGGAATCCTATTCTCCGCCCGAATGAGGCCAATTAAAACAGTTTAAAAGCTCATTAAGAGCCTGTCAAGGCTGGAATGTGAAATTTTTAAAGGGGTGCACAGGGTACCTGTGCATTCAGAAACAGATCAAAGTAAAGAAGGTGGGTACAGAGTGAAGGGCCAGTCATGGTTGCCGCATAGCATCATCCCAATCTCATAAGATGTTCAGTGGGGCAAAGGAGGACTTGGCACTGTGCCAGTGGCAGGGAGAGGGGCATTGAGCACCTGGGCATTGAAGGAGGTTGGCACCCTGGCATCATGGGGGCAGAAGAATAGGGGAAAAAACTGCCAAGGACATTTGGACAGCTAACTTCCCAGAAGGAAGGTTACAACTGGCAATGAGGGCATGACTGTCAGTTTATCAGCTCAGTGGTGATGAGGGGGCAATACCCTCTGCAGTAAAGGTGGAACCCTGAGCAGCAGGAGGGCACAGGAAAGGAAAGAACGGCAGGAAGGCAAAAGAGGCATTACCCTCAACACAGGATCAACCACTGAAGACGGAGCTACCTGGAGACGACCGAGATCCAGTGCTGCAGGATACTGCATCTTTCCAGGTGCAGATGTCTGTGACCTCGTCGCCAAAGACCTTGCAGTACTGGTCGCCATGCCCTGCCAGTAGCTGTCAAAGTCACTGTGGCCTTGAACTTCTTTGCTTCTGGCTTATTCCAAGGATCAGCTACGGACCTTGGTGGCATCTTGTGAGTGGCTGCACAGCACTTCATCTTGCTGGTCACTGATGCCCTCTTTGCCAGGGGTCCTCACTTTCTATCCCACCAGCCTCCACATCCAAAGGATCATCCTCCACGATTTACACCACCTCCAGCATGATGCCACCTCCAAACACATCTTCCCCTCCCTACCTGCATTCCAAAGGAACTGTTCCCTCTGTGACATCTTGGGCCACTCATCCATCACCCCCGACACCTCATCCCTTCCCATGGCATCTTCCCATGCAATCGCAGGAGATGTAATACCTTCCCTTTTACCTTCTCTCTTCTCACCATCCATGGCCCGAACACTCCTTCCAGGTGAAGCAGCAATTTATTTTTCTCTATTTATTATACTGTATTCACTGCTCACAATGCAGTCTCCTCTACAGTGGACAGACCAAATGCAGATTGGGTGAACACTTTGCCGAACACCTCCACTCGGTCTGCAAGCATGACCCCCAGCTTCTGGTTGCTTGCCATTTTAATTCACCACTTTGCTCTCACATCCACATTTCTGTCCTCGGTCTGCTGCAATGTTCCAGTGAAACTCAACACAAGCTCGAAGAACAGCACCTCATCTTCCAATTAGGCACTTCACAGCCTTCTGGACTCAACACTGAGTTCAACAATTTCAGACCATGACCCAGTCTTAAACTTGTTTCTCATGTTTTTGCTTTTGGACAGAGCTTTTTTATAGAAATCATAAAAAGTTTGCAACACAGAAAGAAGCCACTTGGTCCATCATGTCTGCGCCGGCTGAAAAACAAGCCACCCAGCCTAATCCCACCTTCCAGCAGTTGGTCTGTAGCCCTGCAGGTTACAGCACTTGAGGTGCATATCCAGACAGCTTTTAAATGAGTTGAGGGTTTCTGCCACTACTACCCTTTCAGGCAGTGAGTTCCAGACTCCCACCACCCTTTGGGTGAAAAATAAATCCTCATCTTCCCTCTAATCTTTCTACCAATCATTTTAAATCTATGCCCCCTGGTCACTGACCTCTCTGCTAAGGTAAATAGTCCCTTAACATTCACTCTATCCAGGCCCCTCACAATTTTGTACATTTCAATCAGATCTCCCCTCAGCCTTCTCTGTCCCAAGGAGAACAACCCCAGCCTATCCAATCTTTCTTCATAGCTTCATTTTTCTAGTCCCATCAACTTCCCCAATCTCCTCTGTACCCTCTCTAGTGCAATTACATCCTTTCTGGAATGAGGTGACCAGAACTGCAAACAATACTCAAGTTGTGGCCTAACCAATGATCTATACAGTCCCACCATAACCGGCCTGCTCTTGTTTTCTATACCTCAGCTAATAAAGGAAAGGATTCCATATGCCTTCTTAACCACCTTATCGACCTGTCCTGCTACCTTCAGGGATCTGTGGACATTCACTCCAAGGTCCCTCACTTTCTCTTAATTTCTCAGTATTCTCCCATTAATCATGTATTCCTTTGCCTTGTTTAACCTCCCCAAATGCATCACCTCACACCTCTCCATTTGCCACTTTTCTGCCCACCTGGCAAGTCCATCGATATCTCCCTGCAGCCTACAGCTTTCTTCCTTGCTATCAACCACATGGCCAATTTTTGTGTCATCTGCAAACTTCTTGATCGTGCCCCCTACATTTATTTTCAAATCCTTTATACCACAAAAATCAGGGGACCTAGTACTAAGTCCTGCGGAACGCCACTGGAAACAGCCTTTCAGTCGTAAAAGCACCCTTTAACAATTATCCTTTGTTTCCTGCCACTGAGCCAATTTTGTATCCACCTTGCTGCATTTCCTAGGATCCCATGGGCTTTTATTTTTTTAACCAGTCTGCTATGTGGGACCTTGTCAAAAGCCTTGCTAAAATCCATGTAGCCACATCAACTGCACAACCCTCATCAAACTTCCTTGGTACTTCTTCAAAAAATTTAATCAAGTTAGTCAGACAATATCTGCACTTAACAAATCCATGCTGACTATCCTTGATTAATCTATGTCCTTCTGAGTAACAGTTTATCCTGTCTCTCAGAATTGATTCCAATAATTTGCCCACTGCTGAGGTTAGTCTGACTGGCCTGTAATTGTTCGGTCTATCCCTCGCTTCCTTTTTAAACAGAGGTACAACATTAGCAGTCCTCCAATCCTCTGGCACCACACCTGTATCCAGTGAGGACTGGAAAATGATGGTCAGACCTTCCGCTATTTCTTCTCTGGCTTCTTTTAACAGCCTGGGGTACATTTCATCTGACCCTGATGATTTATCCACTTTCAAGGATGCTAATCCATTAATACTTCCTCCCTCCCTCTGTTTATCACATCCAATACTTCACACCTCTCTTCCTTGACTACAATCGTCCCCCTCTTTTGTGAAGACAGATGCAAAGTATTCAGTAAGAACCATACCAACATCTTCCACCCTGACAGATAGGTTACCCTTTTGGTCTTTTATGGGCCCTACTCTTTCCTTTGTTATCCTCTTACTCCTAATGTATTTATAAAACATCTTTGGGTTCACCTTGATTTTGGTTGCCAATATTCTTTCATTCCGTCTCTTCGTTTCCTAATTTTCGTTTTGATTTCACCCCTCCACTTTCTATACTCCTCTTGGCTTTCTGTCCTATGCTGTCGGACATAAGCTTTCTTTTTCTGCCTTATCTTACCCTGTAAAATCCTTGACATCCATGGGGCTCTTCATTTGGCTGTCCCACCCTTTTTTTTGTGGGAACATGTTTACGACAAACCTTTGAATATTTCCTTTGAATGCCTCCCACTACTCTGACACTGATTTACCTTCAAGTAGCTGTTTCCAGTCCACTTTCATTAAATCACTCATCAGCTTAGTAAAATCGGCCTTTCCCCAATAGAGAACTCTAACTCCTGTTCTATCCTTGTCCTTTTCCCTAATTATGTCGAAACTGACTGAATTATGATCACTTCCACCAAAATGCTCTTCCACTGCCACTCCTTCCACCTGCCCATCTTCATTTCCTAAAACTAAGTCTAAAACTATGCCCTCTCTTGTTGCATTTGCTACATACTGGCCAAAAAATTTCCCCTGAATGCACCTCAAGAATTCTGCTCCCTCACCTCTTTCCACACTAAAACTATCCCAGTTAATATTGGGGTAGTTAAAATCCACTGTTATTGTTGCCCTATTGTTTTTGCTCTTCTCAGAGATTTGCATACATCTCTTCTATCTCCCTCTGACCATTTGGGGGTCTATAGTACACTCCCAGCAGTGTGATTGCCCCTTTTTTGTTCTTTAGCTTGATCTATATGGCCTCAATTGATAAATCTTCCAACACATCAACCCTACTCATGACTGTAATTGTAACTGTAATCTTTGACTAAATTTGCCACCCCACCTCCTTTCCTATCCCCCTCTCTATCATGCCTGAAAACTCTGTAACCAGGAACATTGAGCTGCCATTCCTGTCCCTCCTTAAGCCATGTTTTTGTAAGAGCTATGATAGCAGTTCATTGATCTGCCGTTAACACTCTCTGGACAAACGCTTTGTCTTTTACTACAATTATTACCAATCCTTTTGCCTTTTATTCCATGACATCATTGTCATTTAATCTCTCCTGCCCTCCACCCTATCACAGACCTTCCCTTTTGTTCTTCTGTCCCCCTTCACCCTTTCACTTGCTCAAAGCCTATTGCATTTCTAACCTTTGCCAGTTCTGATGAAAGGTCATCGACCAGAAACATTAACTCTGTTTCTCTCGCCACAGATGCTGCCAGAGTATTTCCAGCACTTCCTGTTTTTGTCCAGTTTTTAGTTAACCTCTGATGATGACTGTACCAGACCTATAGTTGCTATTTCTAAAGAAAACATTTACTGGAATGGGCTGAATCAGTATATTAAAGTGGAGGTAGCTAATGCCACAAGAAAGGCCAATAACATTCTGGATTTTTTTTCAAAGGAACAAAAAATGGTTATGAAAGTGTGTACAATGCAACAGTTAGGGCATAATTCTAGTATTGTGTGCAGTTTTGGACAGTCCATTACATTTTTTCACCCAGAGGGTGGTTGGAATCTGGAACACACTCTCTGAAGGGGTGGTAGAGGCAGGAACACTCACAACATTTAAGAAGTATTTAGGTGAGCACTTGAAATGCCATAGCATACAAGGCTATGGGCCAAGTGCTGAAAAATGGGAGTAGAATAGATAGGTGCTTGATGGCCAGCACAGACACGATGGGCTGAAGGGCCTGTGTCTGTGCTGTATACCTCTACGACTCTATGACTCTAACACTCAGAGTGTGGATATGTGACCTAGAAAGGGAAGGTACAGTAATCCACAGAGATGTAAACTACCAGAGATCGTATGTGGTTCACACAACTGAAGGAAACATATGTTGAAATAGGAGAAACATTAATAACATCGGGAGAGTTGTGAAACCTTTAGAAAGGACATTAAAGCCATAGAAAGACAACAGAGTAGATTAGCATGATGAAATCAGAGTTGAGTCAATCTACAGGGATTATGTCTACAGGTAGATTAAATTAAATGTTTACTTGTAATGTAAACTAGCTCAACTGAATAGTTTAAAACTAAAAAATAAGCCAACTTGATTAAATAATAAACTTTAATATATCATATTTCATACATTATATGTGTGTACCATCTACCATCATATGTGTGTACCATCTACAAGATGCACTTCAGCAACAACCCAAGGCTCCTTAGACAGCACCTTCCAAACCCACGACCTCTATCACCGAGAAGGACAAGAGCAGCAGATGCATGGGAACACCATTACCTGCAAGTTTCTCTCCAAATCACACACCAGCCTGACTTGGAACTATATTGCCATTCCTTCACAGCTGCTGGGTCAAAATTGTGGAATTCCCTTCCTAATAGCACTGTGGGTGTACCTACCCCACATGGACTGCAGCGATTCAAAAAGGCAGCTCACCACCACCTTCTCAAAGGCAATTAAGGATGGGCAATAGATGCTGGCATAGCCAGTGATGCTTACATCCCAGGAATGAATTTTTAAAAAATGATAGATTATACAATGCACAATCACTGTTTAATAAACACTGATAAAGTTAAAATTAGCTAGAGGGATAGTAATATTAAAAGGTTCCAAATTTTTCATTAACATAAAATTTGAAATATATTGATAATAAGCTAAGTAAAACATTTAAGTTAACTTAATACAGATCAAGAAATTAATTTAAAACTACAAATAAGCTAAGTTGAATTAGAGAGCCCAGAGGTAAGGCAGCATGAGCGTTAGGAAGAGAGGGTTAAACAAAAAACAAAAGTAATAAGAACAAAGAACAAAGAACAGTACAGCACAGGAACAGGCCATTCGGCCCTCCAAGCCTGTGCCGATCTTGATGCCTGCCTAAACTAAAACCTTCTGCACTTCCGGGGTCCGTATCCCTCTATTCCCATCCTATTCATGTATTTGTCAAGATGCCTCTTAAACGTCTCTATGGTCCCTGCTTCCACCACCTCCCCCGGCAACAAGTTCCAGGCACTCACCATCCTCTGTGTAAAGAACTTGCCTCGCACATCCCCTCCAAACTTTGCCCCTCTCACCTTAAACCTGTGTCCCCTAGTAACTGACTCTTCCACCCTGGGAAAAAGCTTCTGACTATCCACTCCGTCCATGCCGCTTATAACTTTGTAAGCCTCTATCATGTGGCCCCTCCACCTCCGTCGTTCCAGTGAAAACAATCCGAGTTTATCCAACCTCTCCTCATTGCTAATGCCCTCCAGACTAGGCAACATCCTGGTAAACCTCTTCTGCACCCTCTCCAAAGCCTCCACGTCCTTCTGGTAGTGTGGCGACCAGAATTGCACACAATATTCTAAGTGTGGTCTAACTGAGGTTCTGTACAGCTGCAGCATGACTTGCCAATTTTTATACTCTATGCCCCGACCGATGAAGGCAAGCATGCCGTATGCCTTCCTGACTACCTTATCCACCTGCGTTGCCACTTTCAGTGACCTGTGGACCTGTATGCCCAGATCTCTCTGCCTGTCAATACTCCTAAGGGTTCTGCCATTTACTGTATACTTCCCACCTGCATTAGACCTTCCAAAATGCATTACCTCACATTTGTCCGGATTAAACTCCATCTGCCATTTCTCCACCCAAGTCTCCAATCGATCTATATCCTGCTGTATCCTCTGACAATCCTCATCACTGTCCGCAACTCCACCAACCTTTGTGTCGTCCGCAAACTTACTAATCAGACCAGCTGCATTTTCCTCCAAATCATTTATATATACTACAAACAGCAAAGGTCCCAGCACTGATCCCTGCGGAACACCACTAGTCACATCACTCCATTCAGAAAAGCACCCTTCCACTGCTACCCTCTGTCTTCTATGACCGAGCCAGTTCTGTATCCATCTTGCCAGCTCCCCTCTGATCCCGTGTGACTTCACCTTTTGTACCAGTCTGCCATGAGGGACCTTGTCAAAGGCTTTACTGAAGTCCACTGCCCTTCCTTCATCAATCATCTTCGTCACCTCCTCAAAAAACTCAATCAAATTAGTGAGACATGACCTCCCCTTCACAAAACCATGCTGCCTCTTGCTAAAAGTTTGTTTGTTTCCAAATGGGAGTAAATCCTGTCCCGAAGAATCCTCTCTAATAATTTCCCTACCACTGACGTAAGGCTCACCGGCCTATAATTTCCTGGATTATCCTTGCTACCCTTCTTAAACAAAGGAACAACATTGGCTATTCTCCAGTCCTCTGGGACCTCACCTGTAGCCAATGAGGATGCAAAGATTTCTGTCAAGGCCCCAGCAATTTCTTCCTTTGCCTCCCTCAGTATTCTGGGGTAGATCCCATCAGGCCCTGGGGACTTATCTACCTTAATGCTTTGCAAGACACCCAACACCTCCTCCTTTTTGATAATGAGATGACTGAGACTATCTACACTCCCTTCCCTAGGCTCATCATCCACCAAGTCCTTCTCCTTGGTGAATACTGATGCAAAGTACTCATTTAGTACCTCGCCCATTTCCTCTGGCTCCACACATAGATTCTCTTCTCTGTCCTTGAGTGGGCCAACCCTTTCCCTGGTTACCCTCTTGCTCTTTATATACGTATAAAAAGCCTTGGGATTTTCCTTAATCCTGTTTGCCAATGACTTCTCATGACCCCTTTTAGCCCTCCTGACTCCTTGCTTAAGTTCCTTCCCACTGTCTTTATATTCCTCAAGGGATTCGTCTGTTCCTAGCCTTACAGCCCTTACGAATGCTTCCTTTTTCTTTTTGACGAGGCTCACAATATCCCTCGTTATCCAAGGTTCCCGAAACTTGCCAAACTTATCCTTCTTCCTCACAGGAACATGCTGGTCCTGGATTCTAATCAACTGACGTTTGAAAGACTCCCACATGTCAGATGTTGATTTGCCCTCAAATAGCTGCCCCCAATCTAAATTCTTCAGTTCCTGCCTAATATTGTTATAATTAGCCTTCCTCCAATTTAGCACCTTCACCCGAGACTACTCTTATCCTTATCCACAAGTACCTTAAAACTTATGGAATTATGGTCATTGTTCCCGAAATGCTCCCCTACTGAAACTTCGACCACCTGGCCGGGCTCATTCCCCAATACCAGGTCCAGTACGGCCCCATCCCTAGTTGGACTATCTACATATTGTTTCAAGAAGCCCTCCTGGATGCTCCTTACAAATTCTGTCCCATCCAAGCCCCTAGCACTCAGTGTGTCCCAGTCAATATAGGGGAAGTTAAAATCACCCACCACTACAACCCTGTTACCTTTACATCTTTCCAAAATCTGTCTACATATCTGCTCCTCTGCCTCTAATGTCAGCACAAGGGAAGGAACTGATTGGTGAGTAGCTGCTGAGTGTTTTTTTTTAGTTTTTATTTCTGTTAGGTTATTTAGTAGTCTAATAAATAGAAGCTTGATAGGGCACCTCAGTCCTATGGAATGCATATCCTGCTCCATGTGGGAACTACAGGACACTTGTCGTGTCCTGGATGAGCACATGTGCAGGAATTGTCCTCAAATGGAGGAGCTCAAGCTTCAGATTTTGGAGCTTGACCAGCAGCTTGCATCACTATGGTGCATCTGTGAGGCTGAGAGCTATGTGGAGAGCATGTTTCTGGACATGGTCACCCTGCAGCTTAATAGTGTGCAGGCAGAGAGGGAATACATGACTGCCAAACGGTAAAGGAGGACCAGGCAGGTACTGCAGGAGACCCATGAGTATATTCGGTCTCGAAACAGTATTCAATTCTGAATATTGGTGAGAGTGATGATTCCTCTGGGAGTTCAGCCAGAGCCAAGTCAACAGCACCACGAGAGGCTCAGCTGTACGTGGGTGGGGAAGGGAGGAGGAAGATCAGGAATGAAATAGTTAAAGGAATCGACAGGTGTTTCTGTGGCCACAGACAGAATTCCAGAATGGTATGTTGTCTCGCTGGTTCCAGCATCTAAGATATCACTGAGTGGCTACAGAACATTCTGGTGGGGGGCGGGGTGGGGGGGTGGGTGTGTGGGCGGGTTTGGGGGCAACTGTGAACAGTCAGAGGCTATGGTTTGTACTGGTACCAACGACATAGGTAGAAAGAGGACGGAGTTTCAGTAAGCAGATTTTAGGAAGCTCCGGAAGCGATTAATAAGCAGGATTTCAAAGGTAGTATATCTTCCAATGCCATGTGTTAGCGAGTATAGAAATAGGAGGATCGAGCAGTTGAATGCATGGCTGGAGAGATGGAGAAGGAGGAAGGGTTTTAGATTCATAGGATATTGGGACCGTTTCTGGCCTGAACAGAGCCTGGCCTAATAGCCTAGTGGGGCAGTTTGCTCTTGCTATTGGGGAGGGTTTAAGCTAACGTGGCAGGGAATGGGAATCAGAATGTGGCATGAGAAAGCACAAACAAGGTGCATGGAGAATTGGGAAAGACATATAGCTCTAGAGCAGGGTTGTCCAACATACGGCCCACGAGCCAGGATCCGGCCAACAAAGTTTTCCATCCAGACTGCAGATGTAAACTGTACTGAGCTGTTCCTCATCCTTGCCAGGGGTCTGTGACGGGCAATTTCAGAGATGAGAAATTTCCCATTGGATTCTTCTTCCAGACTGGCTTTTTAAAAAAATTGCAAGTCAGTTTCACAGCTGACAGATGCTGGAAGCAGGAACGGCGGTTTCCCAACTTTGGACAGATGCAGGGTTTTCCGACAGGATTTTAGAAAAAGGTCTGAACCCGCCCGAAGTTGGGAAACCACTCTTCCGGCTCCCATCACCCGTCAGTGTCATGAGTTTCTTTGTGTTATCTTCAGCAACACAATGAGGTACGAGGATTAAAGGCCGACTCGGGTCTGCAAATGAAACCTGACACGAGCCCAACAGAACCACATCTGACCCCGAGCCCTTCCCGGCCCGAGTCCTTCCATTTTTTCCCGCGTCTGACCCGACCCGACCATCAGTTAACCTACCTTCCATTTTTCACTTTGTTGCTTATCTGCACAAGCTTAAAATAACTGTAATAAAACCACCTTTCTGGTCCAAACATTACTTTAACATTGGAGCCACTTACTGGAGGTTGTGATAGAACGGGTCTGACCTGGCCTGACCTGACCCGAGCCCGAATACTGGACCTGAAAGTGCGACCCGACCCGAACCCAACATAACTCGTCGGGTCCCGTTGGGTCTGGGTCAGGTAGTCGGCCTTTAACGTGGATTCCAGTTCTTTGAAGATCTCTAGAAGGTTTATTTACAGCTAAACTAATACACACAATATAGAGCAAACTATATACAGAAACTTTTGTCCAGGGTGTTACAGTGCAGAGAGAGACTCTGGCTTCTAGTCACATGACTACATCTTGATACTTAGCTCATTAACATAATGAGTTCTTAAAGGGACATCACCCTTAAAGCGATCATACAACAGTCAGTTGCTCTGCTGAGTCTTCTCACTCTGCAACTGTCAGAGAGAGAGAGAGAGAGACAGTGGGACAGGGAGAGAGAGAGAGACTGGGGTACAGAGAGAGCAGGGACAGTGGGTGAGAGAGAGGGGGCAGAGAGGGAGAGGGAGAGAAGAGGACAGAGTGAGAGAGGGGGAATGATAGAGAGAAAGAGAGGGAGAACAGAGAGAGAGAGGGGACAGAGAGAGAGAGGGACAGAGAGAGAGGGGAGACAAAGAGAGAGGGGAGGCAGACAGAGAGAGTGGGGGACAAAGAGAGGACAGAGAGAGGGGGGACAGAGAGAGAGGGGACAGATAGAGACAGGGAGAGGGACAGAGAGAGGGGAGGTACAGAGAGAGAGAGTCAGAGAGGGGTGACAGAGGGGGAGAGGGGGACAGAGAGAGAGAGCATAGAGAGAAAAGGTACAGAGAGAGAGAGAGGGGCCATATAGAGAAAGGGACCACAGACAGAGGGAGAGGGTTACAGAGAGAGGGTGGGGGGGGGACAGAGAAAGAGAGAGAGAACAGAGAGACAAAGAGGGGAAGAGAGAGAAGAGAGGGAAAGAGATAGGGAGAGAGAGGAGAGGGTTGACACAGAGAGAGTGAGAGGACATAGAGAGAGCAAGGGGAGCAGAGAGAGAGAGTGAGGGGAGACAGAGAGCGAGACAGTGATGAGGGACAGAGAGAGAGGTACAGACAGAGAGAGGGGAACAGCAAGGGGGACATAAAGAGCGAGGACATCACACAGGGGGACACAGAGAGGGGGGTCACAGAGAGGGGGATCACAGAGAGAGAGGGTGAGAGCATGAGTGATAATCAATATCACTCCTGACAGATGGACATCTATCCGGAATACTTTGCATCGCTACAAGTCTGCCGGCAAACATTGACTACTTGTATGGGCAAAAGAACGGCACGTGTTTCACTAAATCAGTGTCCAACATTGTGATGAGGAAGTAAGTCAATAAATTAATCTTCTCATTTAAAGCTTCTTCACAAAAATGCACATTTGTTGTTGTTTTGATTAATAGTAAGATAAATTTTTCATGCTGTCATCTTTCTGAAATTGTCTCAACGGCCCCCTATGTAAGACAAAAATTATAATGTGACCACACCCCCCCCCACCACGCGAAATGGTTGGACAACCCTGCACTGCAGCAAGAAATTGTCATATATTAGGTGGAGTCAGACTAACAGGGAATACATAAGTCTAAATTAGCTTTACAATACATATATGTAAACACACGAAGTGTGGTAAATAAGGTTGGTGAGCTATAGGTGCAAATAGCCACATGGGAATATGATGTCCTGGTGAAAATGGAGAACTGGCTCAAAAAAGGACAAGACTGGGTACTAAATATCCCAGGATGCAAGATGTTCTGGAAAGATGGGGAAAGAAAGGAGGACGGGTGGCAGTATTGATTAAGGAGAATATTACAGTGCTGGAGAGAAAGGTTGTCCCGGATGAGTCAAGGACAGAATCTACTTGGCTAGAGTTAAGAAACAATAGGGGTCCCAGAATCCTGGGATGAAGGGTCACAGACCTGAAATGTTAACTCTTTCTCTCTACACAGATGCTACCAGACCGGCTGAGTATTTTTGGTCTCATTTCTTATTCCCTTTTGCTTTGTTTACACCCATTGTTACATTCCAGCATATGCTAATAAGATTGGCAGGAAATTCAGGTGTAAATAAACATCGGCAAAATGGGCACATGAAAATCTTCCTGATTTTTCCCTCACAGAGAGTTCCACTCCCTGCAGTCTACAGCATGAATGGCTCAACGTCCTGGCATGCAGCGGCTTCAATAACCAATGAGAATGTAGATCTTCAAATCTCCATCTGTTAGCTCCAGTTATTCAAGAAAACTAAGCGTAGTAACTTGATCTCCTACATTTACTTCTGTATATTTGTTCGGTATGCTGCCACCTTAGATAGTCTAGCTAGAGAGATTTTTTAGTCTGGAGTAGTTAGAGCATTAACCTTTATTACAATATAACTATTTACACTTTACACCAGTCTGTGTGACTCCTCTAAAGCCATGCTGCATCTATCTTCAAGTCTCTCTCACATGTGATTTCTTACATCATCAAGGTAGGCGGTATCCTTTACACTCTTTCAACATTAACCCTTTCAGATGCTTATACTACAACCCCGCCCAAGTCTTTATCCAAATATATATTCACATACATTTGCTTTTTATTTACATGTATCTCCCCTCAAGTTTCTGAATTCATAGATTCAATCTGTCAGGAGGCTTCACAATTCTCCCTGATCTTGCTTTCATCAGATGCGGAAGATTGGTAGTCTTTCTCTGAACTCTTGGATGGCCTTCAGTGAGGTTTGGAGTATCCGGTGCTTTCTGAATTTCAGATTCAACATCTGACTTGTCCAAATGTATGACCGATTGATGTCTTTGATAAATAGGAATAAAATTCCTTCTATTTCTCCTTATTGTTCTTTCTGAAGTTCTTAGTAAATAAGATTGCTGTTGATTTTCCTCTCTCTGAAGAATTACTCCTTCTCTGCTTTGGTCTTGTACCCATACCTTTTGCTCTTTTGACAACTTTGGTAGGTTCCTGGTACAGTATTTCCTGTTATAACTATTGGCTTGTCTTTTTGGTAAGACCTTTCTCTGTCTTGAACTCTCTGATAATCCTTGATTTGTAACCCTGGAAGTAATCTCTTGGGTAGGCTTGGAGATTGCGTTCGAAGTTTTCTTCCCATTAATATTTCAGATGGTGCCAATCCGCATAACAATGGAGTAGTTCTGTAGTTCAGAAGTGCTGTTTGAAAATCTTGATTTTTCTTTAACAGTGCTTTAATAGTTCTGACTGCTCGTTCAGCTTCTCCATTAGTTTGTGGATACATAGGGGAACTTTTTAGATGTACAAATTTACAGTTTTCCTTAAAGTGCATGAAGTAATCATTGGCAAATTGTAGTCCATTATTGGATACTATCTGATCAGGTATAGCAGGTGTTGCAAAAATTTCTTGTAAAACTCTAATGATTGCTTCGGTTGTTGTGTACATACATTTGATCTCGATCCATCTTGAAAAGTAATCGACTATAATTGGATAGGATTTTCTATCAAAAAATAGATCCATCGCCAACTGTTCCCACGGTCTGGTTGGGAATTGGGTCGAGATAAGAGGTTCGCTCTGATCCTGGCTGTGAACTGCACATACATCACAATTTTAAATAATTTATGCTATATCCTTTGATATTCCTGGCCACCACATGAATGCCTGAGCCCGTGGTCTACATTTTGTTATGCCCAGATGATCCTGGTGTATTTTCTCTAAGATATCTACTGGGAGTGACTCTGGAATCACCAGTCTCTTGTCATATACCAGCAAATCATCCACTATTGTAAGGTGTCTTCTTTGTTCAAAGAAAATTTTCGTTCTCTTACCACTAGGACTCTGTTGCGGTCAACCTTGCTTGCAATATTGGCCGACATAGATGCATTGTTCACCTTGCATCTGTGCCTGACGAGTTTATTTGAACTTTCCGGCAATTCTGATGCAGTGACATGAGAATATGACTACATTTTGTTAATAAAGTTAACATCCTGTTGAGTAAGATGGTCGACCATCGCTCTGGACAATGCATCTGCTGTCATTTGTTGCTTGCCCTGTACGTATACCGTTTCATACGTGAACCTCATTAGCCTCAACTGGAATCTCTGGATCCACAGTGGCATCCTAGAGAGTTCCTTATCATCAAATAAGGATCAGTCGCTATGACAACCTTTAAGCCTATAATGTAGTCCAAAAACTTCTCACAAGCCCAGGTGACTGCGAGAGCTTCTTTATCACGCGTATCTCGACTCAATGTCAGACAATGTGCGTGATGCATAATAAACAGGTCTTTGACTTCCATCGGGCTGTTCTTGGAAAAGGACTGTACCTATCCCTGTGGACAAGGCATTAGCTGCAATTGTGGTTGGAAGTGAAGGGTTGTAATGGACTAAAACATCCAGCGAAATCAAAATCTCCTTGATCCTTTGAAATGCTTGTTTCTGATGTGCAACCCAGCACCATGCTTGAACTTTCCTTAATAGTTGTCAAAAAGGCTCAGTAACTTGGGTTAAATTAGGTAGGAATTTTGCCAACTGATTGACCATGCCAAGAAACCATTGACGATCGTGGACAGAAGTAGGAAGTCAGAATTCACTAATGGCTCTCGCCTTTTGCGGGTCTGTCATTATGCCGCTACTGCTGATGATGTGTCCCAAAAAACAAATGGACGTTTTTGAAAACTCACACTTCTCATTGAGTGTTACGCCTTTGTCCTGCAGATGATTCAAAACTACTCTAACCCTTAGGTGATGTTCTTCAATGGACTCACCGTGAACTAAGATGTCATCTTTATGGCATATTACACCTTCAAGGCTCTGTATAGTATTCAACATAGTTCTTTGGAATATTTCCGGTGCTGACGTGATACTGAATGGACAACGGTTAAAACAAAATCCTCCAAATGGAGTAATGAAGATTGTCAATAACCTTGACTTCTTAACCAATGGAACTTGCTAAAAGCCACTATGTGCGGCAAGCTTCATGAGCACAGTATTTTTTCCAAGCTTTCATCCACTGATGAAATCGGATGGACCTCTCGTGCCATAGTCTTATTGAATTAAGTCTACACAAATGTGAAGATCACCGTTAGGTTTAGGAACTGGAACCATTCCCGAGCACCACTCTGTAGGTTCAGTAACAGGAGAAATGACTCCCATCCTAGTCATTGATGTTGGATTTGCTTCATTAGTGGGTGTGGAATCTTCCTAGGCATGAAAAAATGTACTAGTTTAGCATCTTTTCACAAAGTAATACTATATTCGGTCTTCGGTCTCCCTCGACCAATAAATAATTTTGGGAATTCCTTTTGGAAGTGACTCCTGGATTCTTGTTGCTTAACGTCTACTTTCTTTATGAAATGAAGGTCAATACAAGTTCTTCTACTTAAAAGTGAGAACTCCTGATTCTTTAGAACATAAAAGTGTTTCTAATATCTGCTTTCCCTTGCACTGGAGTGTTGTCTGTAGCTTCCCCTTTACTTTGAGTTCAACCCCTCCTGGGCCATGTAACTGAGTTTCTGTTGGTTGCAGAAAGTGTGTTGATAACCATGGCTCTTTGTCCAATAAGACCGTTGCACTTGCTCTGGTGTTGAGTTTAAAATGAGCAATATGTCCACTGAAATATATATCTGCAGACCAAAATGCCTGATTAGGATCATTGATCTCACCAACAAAGTGTTTCGATTGCTTTCCTGAAGGAGGTTTTTTAACTTCGTTAACCACTCTAATCTTGAATGCTTTTCCTTTTGAACTTGAGGGAGTCGAGATTTTACTTTGGTACATTTTACCAAAATGCCCTATTTTCCTACAGTGGAAGCATTCTACTCTATTTGCAGGACACTATTTGGGACTGTGGGTACTTTTTGCGCCACATCGCTGGCAGGGTTTAATGGCATCTTTCGCTTTTACCCCCCAGTGTGCCTTTATTCCTGGTGCCTCTTTTTCAGCCCTTTGGTTAGGGAACTGTATGGTTGCCGGAGATTTCCTGATCCAGGGGGCTGGATTTTACCATGCCCTCGACGTCGGGCTCCACAGTGGGGGGCACTGGGGGGTGCGGGTGTCCTAAAGATGGATCCAGAGAGGCCCGCCATGGATCTCAATGCCAGGAGGACCCAGACCTATCCTCCTGGCAGCAGTGAAGCTCCGTGGCGGCCCCCCCACCACTGGGAAACGGGACCTCAATTACAATATTCCAATGAATAAGTTGACAGAGACTTACTTGCAATCTTGAGGTCCCGCCGCGATCTTCAGCGTGGCAGTCAACACTCCTGCACCTTCATCTCCCCACCCAGGGAAAGATAGTGTGACACTGGTGGTGAGGGGGGAGGAGGTAAGGCTTTCAGTGCGAGGTGGGGGGACAGGGTCAAATACATGTAATGGATGTAGGGGACGGTGGGAAGGGTCGAACTTCAAACTTTGTGCAGTCTGGGGAGGTGGAGGTCACATTTAAAAGATGTGTTTTGGGCGGGAAGGGCAAATAGTTATTGTGATTGTTATTGGGAAGGGTGGGAAAGGTGCGTGAGAAATTTATTTATTTAATTTTGGGGGTATGTCTTTAAAAATTAAAATTAGGCAGCAGGGCTGGCTGCCCTTTAAAAATGGTGCCAGCGCCTGTGCACAGGCAGCTGACACCATTATAATAAAAGCAAAATACTGCGGATGCTGGAAATCTGAAACAAAAACAAGAAATGTTGGACTCACTCAGCAGGTCTGGCAGCATCTGTGGAAAGAGAAGCAGAGTTAACGTTTCGGGTCAGTGACCCTTCTTCGGAACTGACAAATATTAGAAAAGTCACAGATTATAAACAAGTGAGGTGGGGGTTGGGCAAGAGATAACAAAGGAGAAGGTGCAGATTGGACCAGGCCACATAGCTGACCAAAAGGTCACGGAGCAAAGGCAAACAATATGTTAATGGTGTGTTGAAAGACAAAGCAGTAGTAGTATATTCACACCTAATCTGTACTAATGCTTTGTCTTTCAACGCGGGTTTCCCCTGACTTATCGGCCCATCCCGGGAGCCCTGCCTCCTGCATAAAACTGAGTCCAATGTGTGAATAGAATGGCAGTTAACGTAAAAGGTAGCCCAAAAAATCTTCTACCGCCATGTAAATAGTAAGCGCGTCGTCAGAGGTGGGTGGGGCCTATTTGGGACAAAGAGGGTGATATATGCTTAGAAGAACAGGGCAAGGCTAGAATATTTAATGAGTACTTTGTATCGGTGTTGACTAAGGAAAAGCATGCTGACAAAATATCAGTAGAAGCGGAGATGTTAGAGGTAATGGATGGGGTGTAAATTGATAGGAAGGATATACTGGAAAGGCTGGCTTTCTTCGAGTGGATATGTCGCCTGGTCCAGATGGCTTGCATCCCAGGTTGCTGAAGGAAATGTGGGTGGAGAGAGTGGAAGGGCTTTCCATAATCTTCTAATCTTCCCTAGATACTGGGGGGGTGCCAGAGGATTGGAGAGTGACAAATGTGACACCCTTATTCAAGAAAGGGTGTAAGGACATTCCAAGTAACTACAGCCCGGTCAGTTTAACATCAGTAGTGGGTAAGGTTCTAGATACAATCATCCTGGAAAAAAATCCACTGACACTTGGAGAGGTTTGAGTTAATTAGGGAGAACCAGCATGGATTTGTTCTAACTGAATGTTTTGATGAAATAACAGAGAAGATTGATGAAGGAAAAGCAATGGATTTTATCTATGTAGATTTGAAGAAAATGTTTGACAACGTACCAGGTAAAAGGTTAATTAACAAAATTGAGGCACATGGAATAGGAGGGTCAGTGTCAGCTTGGATAAAAAAAATTGGCTTAAGGACAGAAAACAATGAGTCGTTCTATATGGTCTTTCAGACTGAAGGATGGTAGACAATGGTATTCCCCAAGGGTCAGTGCTAGGACCACAGCTTTTTTGATATATATAAATGATTTGGATGTTGGAATACAGAGTATAATTTCAAACTTTGTCAAAGATACCAAACTTGGAAGTGTGACAGACAATGAGGATTATACCAATTGACTACAACAGTACATAAATAGGCAAGCAGAATGGGCAGAAAAGTGGCAAATGGGATTTCATACAGAAAAGATGAGGTGATGCATTTTGGCAGAAGGCATAGGGAGAGGCAATACAGTTCTAAAGACTGTGCAGGAACACAGATACCTGGAAGTTCATGTGCATAGATCTTTGAAGGTGGCAGGACATATTGAGAGAGTAGCTAGCAAAGCATATGGGATCGTGGGCTTCATAAAAGGAGGTATTGAGTACAAAAGCAGGGAAGTTATATTGAACCTTTATAAAGATCTGGTTAGGCCACAACGAGAGTATTGCGTGCAGTTCAGGTCACCACACTTGAGGAAGGATGTGATGGTCCTTGAGAGGGTGCAGAGGAGATTTACCAGAATAGTTCCAGGGATGATGGAATTTAGCTACAAGGTTCGGTTGGAAAAGCTGAGGTTGTTCACCATGGAGCAAAGGAGGGAAGATTTGATAGAGGTGTACAAGATTATGACAGGTTTAAATAAAGTAGACAAAGAAAATCTGCTTCCATTAGCTAATGGTACTAGGACTAGGGGCACAGATTTAAGATTTTGGGCAAAAAATACAGGGGAGGAAGAAGAAGTGAGGAAGAACATTTTTACACAGCAAATGATAATAACCTAGAACTCTCTGCCTACAGGGATAGAGGAAGTGGAGACGATGAATGATTTCAAAAGGAAATTGGATGGGCACTGAGGAAAATAAACATGCAGGGCTACAGGAATGGAGCATGGGAATGGGGCTGAATGGATTGCTTTACAGAGGCATGGACTCAGGGGGACAAATGGCCTCCTTCTGTGCTGTAATGACTGCATGGGCAGGATTTTGTGGAGGAGGTGGAGCTCCTGGTGTGGGCCAAAAAGGCGGAGGGAGCTCTGCCTCAGCCATTTTGTGTTCCCCTGGAGCGATCCTCCATTATTTTGCTGCCTCAGTGTCCCGCGCCGGGATCACCATTCTTTTAAAGTTGGGGATCCCACTCCAAGAGCTATCGGCCAATCACAGGCCTTGGATCCCGTCCAGCGCTGGTACCCCGGACCTCAGGCAAGTGAGAAGAGGTCACCGGGGCCAGTCCAGAAGGCCCTGGCGAGGGGGTTTGGGAGGGTGGGTGTGAAATCCAGAAGGGAGCTGCCATAGAGTTGTAGGTTTTGCTGGCGGGAGTACTCCGTGGGCCACAGATTGCCCACAAAGGAAGGATACCCCCAAGCCCGCAGGGCGGGCACCTCATTTTACAAGGCGCCCTCCCCGCGTGGCAGAGACACCTCCTCGCTGTTGGTTAGATCCCAGCAGTGACAGGAAGAGGCCCTCAAGTGGCCATTAATTGTCCACTTAAGTGCCTCAATTGGCCTCTGGGCAGGAAGGCTGTTGTGGGCATTCCCGCCGACAGCAAAACCGCTTGGCAATGGGGTGGCGATGGGCCCGCCACCCCCTCCTTCCCATCATGATTCTATGGGACCCCTGCCTCAGGGGTGCCATAAAATCCAGCCCAATGACTTTATGTTTATTGGTCTAGGACTATATGACAAATCATCTAAAACTGGGAGAGAATAAATGCAGTGCCAGGCTTGGGGCCTTCACTTATCTTCACTTACATTTGGGAACTGAGAGCAATCGGACCTGCGGGGGAGCACCTAGACAGCTTCAGGAGTTGGTGCGCGCTGAACTGAGGTTGAAAATAAATTCAAACAGTGACATCACAGAAAGTGATTGGTTGTGGGGGGTATCTGTAAATAGCGAGGGTTGTTAGGGTGAATGTGTTAATAGCTAGAATTTAGAAAAAAAATAAAATTAAAAGTTATGTAATTGCTTTATAATTAATTAAGACACAAAAGCAGAAGGGAAGTAAGAAGCTGGTGAGTATATTGTTCTGTTTTATTTTTGAGCAGTAAGGTTTCTTGTATTACCAAGGTTTAAATTGGCGTGGTAAGTACTGGTGAGGAGAGCCAGTAACTAAAATAAAGTAACTAATTAATTAGTTATTTAAAACACAATAAGGATGACAGGGCAGATGATGTGTTGCAGCTGCAGTATGTGGGAGCTCATGGACACCAGTGAGTTCCACAGCAACAACGTCTGTGGTAAGTGTCTGTGGCTCGAGGAACATTGGCTCAGAGTTCATAAGCTGGAGGTCGAGTGGCAGGCACTGCGACACATCAGGGAGGGGGAAAGTTACCTGGACACTTTGTACCAGGTGGTGGTTACACCCATTAGGATAGGGTCTTCTGACTTGGTCCATGGTCAGGGACAGGAGAGTGTGGCTACGAGTGAGGTAGGCATGGGAGCCCAGAACGGAGAAGCTGAGGAGCCTTAGCCTTTGTAATTGTCTAACAGGTTCGAAGTTCTCTCAACCTGTATGGATGAAAGTGAGGGTTACAAGGTGGATGAGCAAACTGAGCATGGCACCATGGTACAGGAAACAATTCAAGCTGGGGGACTAAATAGGAATGTAGTGGTAGTAGGGAATAGCATAGTCAGGGGGGATAGACACAGTTCTCTGCAGCCGAGAGTGAGAGTCCAGAAGGCTGTGTTGCCTGCCTGGTGCCAGGCTTCATGACGTCTGCTCTGGGCTAGAGAGGAACTTGCAGTTAGAAAGAGAGGATCCAGTGGCGGTGGTCCATGTAGGTACTAACGACATAGGTAGAACTAGGAAAGAGGTCCTGCTGAGGGAATATGAGAAGCTAGGGTCTAAACTAAAAGCAGAACCTCAAAGGTAATAATCTCTAGATTACCTGAGCCACGTGAAAATTGGCAAAGGGCAAATAAGATTAGAGAAATGAATGCGTGGTTCAAAGACTGGTGTAGTAGAAGTGGGTTCCGGTTTGTGGGGCACTGGCACCAGTACTGGGGAAAGTGGGGGCTGTACCGTTAGGACAGTCTACACCTGAACCATGCTGGGACCACTGTTCTACTGAGCCACATCACGAGGGAAGTAGAGAGAGGTTAAACTAAATAGCGGGGGCAAGGGATCAAGGTTGGGAAGAGGGGGTAAATCAAAGAGTAGAGACAAGGCAAGAGAGAAAGGTATTAATATGGGAAATGATAAATAGACTATGAAAGGAAGGGACAGAGAGTACAAATCTGAGTAAATCAGCAGATAGGGCTAGAGGTTACAAAAATAATAAAAGGACAAAACTAAAGGTTCTGTAACTGAATTCACGTAGCATTCAAAACAGAACAGATCAACTGATAGCACAAATAAAATAAGTAAATATGATCTGATAGCCATTACAGACACATGGCTGCAGGATGACATAGATTGGGACCTGAATATGAAGGGTACATGACATTTAGGAAGGGCTGGAAGCTCGGAAAAGGTGGAGAGGTGGCTCTGTTAATTAATGATGGTATTAGCACAAGAGAGAGGGATGACCAAAGTTCAGGAAACCAGGATGTAGAAGCAGTTTGGATAGAGATGAGAAATGAGAAAGGCAAGTCACTTGTGGGAGTGGTGTACTGGCCTCCTAACAGTAACCACATGGTAGGACGGGATATAAAGGAAGAAATAATGAGAGCTTGTCAGAAAGATATGATGAAAAGCATGGGGGATTTAAATCTACATATAGAGTGGAAAAATCAAATGAGCAAAGGTAGCCTAGATGAGGAGTTCCTAGAATGTTTTTGGGATAGTTTCTTAGAACAGCACATTCTGGAGCCAACCAGAGAGCAGGCTATACTAGACCTGGTATTGTGCAATGAGATAGGTTTAAGTAATGACCTCACAGTGAAGACGCCCCTCGGCAGCAGCAATCATAATATGATTGAATTTTACATTCAGTTTGAGGGAGAGAAGAGTGGGTCCAAGTACTTTAAACTTAAATAAGGGCAATTATAAGGGCATGAAAGTAAAGCTAGCTAAAGTGAACTGGAAAAGTAGGTTAAGGGATAGGTCAATACAGATGCAGTGGCAGACATTCACGGGGTTGTTTCAGAATACACAAAATAGATACATTCCAATTAGAAAGGAAAATACCAAGAGGAAGACCCATCATCTATGGTTAACTAAAAAAGTTAAAGATAGTATCAAACTTTAAAGAAAAAGCATATAATTGTGCAAAGATGAATGGCAGGTCAGAAGATTGGACAGAATATAAAAACAGCAAAGAATGACTAAAAGATTAATAAGGAAGGAAAAATTAGAGTATGAGAGAAAGCTAGCTAGAAATTTCAAAACAGATAATAAAAGTTTCTATATTTAAAAAAGAAAAGAATGAACAAAGTGAGCATTGGTCTGATAGGAAATGAGTCTGGGGAATTAATAATGAATAATAAGGAGATGGCAGATGAATTGAACAGGTATTTTACATCGGTCTTCACTAAACAGGATACAAGTAACATCCCAGAAATAGCTGTAAATCAGGAAATGGAAGGGAGGGAGGAACTCTAGAAAAGTACAATCACCACGGAAGTGGTACTGAGCAAATTGATCGAGTTGTGGGCTGACAAGTCCCTGGGTCCTGATGGACTTCATCCTAGGGTCCTAAAAGAAGTGGCTAGTGAGATAGTTGATGTGTTGTTTTAATTTTCCAAAATTCCTTTGATTTGGGGAAGGTTCCATTAGATTGCAAAACAACAAATGTAACTCCTTTATTCAAAAAGGGAGGGGGACAGAAAGCAGGAAATTAGAAGCCAGTTAGCTTAATATCTGTCATAGGGAAAATGTTAGAAGCTATTATTAAAGACATTATGGCAGGGCACTCAGAAAAATTCAAGGTAATCAGGCAGCATCAATATGGTTTTATGAAAGGGAAATCATGTTTAACTAATTTATTGGAGTTCTTTGAAGAAGTAACACGTTCTGTAGATAAAGGGGAACCGGTGGATGTACTGTACTTAGATTTCCAGAAGGCATTTGATAAGGTGCCACATCAAAGGTTATTGTGGAAAATAAAAGCTCATGGTGTAGGGGGTAACATACTGGCATTGATAGAAGACTGGCTAGCTAACAGGAAACAGAGAGTAGGCATAAGTGGGTCATTTTCTGGTTGGCATGATGTAATGAGTGGTGTGCTACAGGGATCAGTGCTGGGGTAATGGCAGGAAGAATAAAAAAGAAGAATACTACCTAAATGGTGAGAGATTGCAGAGCTCTGAGATGCAGAGGAATCTGGGTGGCTGAGAGCATGAATCGCAAAAGGTTAGTATGCAGGTACTGCAAATAATTAGGAAAGCTAACAGAATATTATCGTTTATAGTGAGGGGAATTGAATACAAAAGTAGGGAGGTTATGCTACAATTATACAGGGCATTGGTGAGACCACATCTGGAGAGTACACTATTGGTCTCCTTATTTAAGGAAAGATGTAAATGCATTGGACGCAGTTCAGAGAAGGTTTACTAGACTAATACCTGGAATGGGCAGGTTGCCGTATGAGGAAAGGTTGGACATGCCAGGCTTGTATCCACTGGAGTTTAGAAGACGAAGAGGCAACTTGATTGAAATATATAAGATTCTGAGGGGTCTTGACAGGGTAGATGTGGAAAGGATGTTTCCTGTTATGGGAGAATCTAGAACTAGGGGTCACTGTTTAAAAATAGGGGTCACCCATTTAAGACTGAGATGAGGAGAAAATTTTTCTCTCAGAGGGCCGTGAGTCTTTGGAACTCTTCCTCAAAAGGCGGTGGAAACAGTGTCTTTGCCTATTTTTAAGGCAAAGATAGATAGATTTGTGATAACAAGGGGGTGAAAGGTTATCGGGGGTAGGTGAGAATGTGGAGTTAAGGTTACAATCAGATCAGCCATGATCTTGTTGAATGATGGAACAGATTCGAGGGGCTGAGTGGCCTACTTCAGCTCCTAATTTGTATGTTTGTCTACACCCACCATCAACACCCTAGGGTCTCCACTGACCAGCCGCATTAATAATGTAGCTACAAGAACAGGTCAGAGGTTATATTCTAGATCAAATGATTCACTTCCTGGCTCCCCAAAGCCTGTCCACCACTTACAAGGCACAAGTCAGGAACGTGATGGAATATTCTGTCCTTTCCTGGTTGGGTGCAGCTCCAACAACATTCAGGAAGCTTGACATAATCCAGGGAAAAGCATCCCATCCACCACTTTAAAAAGTCCACTACCACTATAATGTGGCTAGAGTGTGTACCATCTACAAGATGCACTGCAGCAACTCACCAAGCCTTTTTCAACAACACCTCCCAAACCTGCAAACTCTACCACTTAGAAGGACAAGGGCAGCAGGCACAAGGCAACACCACAAGCTCCAAGTTCCCCCTTTAAGTCACACACCATCCTGACTTGGAAATATATCATCATTCCTTCATCGCTGCTGGGTCAAAATCCTGGAACTCCCTATCTAATAGCATTACGGGAGCACCTACGATACACGGCAGGCAGTGGTTCAAGAAGGTAGCTTACCAGCACCTTCTCAATGGCGGTACAAAGGGATCTGGGTGTCCTCATACATGAATCACAAAAGGTTATTGTGCAGGTACAACAAGTAATTAGGAAGGTAAATGGATTGTTGGCATTTATTGCAAGGGAGATGGTGTATAAAAGTCTCAAAGTCTTGCTACATCTGTAGAGGGTGTGGTGAGAACACACCTGGAGTACTGCATACAGTTTTGGTCTCCTTATTGAAGGAGGGATAAAATACATTGGATGCAGTTCAGAGAAGCTTCACTAGGTTGATTCCTAGGATGAAGGGTTGCCTTCTGAGGAAAGATTGAGCAGGTTGGGCCTATACCCATTGGAATTTTGAAGAATGAGAGGTGATCTTAATGAAACATATAGGATTCTAAGGGGAGCTTGACAAGGTAGATGCTAAGAAGATGTCTCCCCTCATGGGGGAATCTAGAACTAGGAGGCACAGTTTCAAAATAAGTGGTCTCCTATTTAAGGCAGAGATGAGGAGGAATTTCTTCTCTCAGAGGGTTGTTAAACTTTGGAATTCTCTGCTCCAGAGAGCAGTGGAGAGTGGGTCATTGAATATATTCAAGGCTGAGTTAGACAGATTTTTGATCTACAAGGGAGTAAAGGGTTATGGGGGGCAGGCAGGAAAGTGGAGTTAAGGCCACAATCAGATCATCCATAATCTTATTGAATGGCAGGGAAGGCTCAAGAGGCCAAATGGCTGACTCCTGGTCCTATTTTGAATGTTCTTAAGTTTAATTAGGGATGGGTAATAAATTCTGGCCTTGCCAATGATGCCCATATCCTGTGAATGAATAAAACAAAAATTTGGATCTTTACCTACTGTACTGAGGAGGTGGAAAGGACACCCATGACCCTTCTTCATTTATATGCATACTGGATGCTGATGACATTATCAAGACCCAACTGCACTTTCCCGCCAGGTGAAGACAGCAGGAAGAGAATCCTAAGCAGAAAAGGCCTGACCAGGGAGGATATTTTACTTACTTTCTGTAATGTATTTGTATATTATGTTAATGATGTAATGGCATGATGATGTCATGATGTAAGTAAACACTTTCTTGAACTGGTCATGCTTGGTGTCCGTCTTGTCTGTTAGTGCCACCCAAATATATCGCAGAAAGTGGTGATGAAGATAGGATAAATGTCCATCAATGTAGGCAGCAAACAGCAGCAGGGACTGCAGTGAAAAAGTTCATCTAGCTTCTGATGGTCTACCTGCTCAGTTGGTGGAGATTTTGGCTGGTTTGTGCAGAACCCGAGCCTCAAGTTGGTTGACTGGGATTCTGCAGGGTCCTAAAATGCATCGGATTCAAAGTGTTCATTTGGGTAAGAGAATATTTTCAACCAATGACTAGACTGGTTTTAGGTAGCACTGTTACTGACAGCTGCAGTAAAGTGTTTACTGAATTCCTGTTAAATTGCGAACAGGACAATATGCTGCGCCCATGGGATACATTGGAATGCTAGGAACATACGAGAGGGCTCAAGAACCATTCAGTTCGTATATTGAATGAATGGACGTGTTTTTCAAAGCTAATAACATTTTTGAACTTGAAGGCGATAATGAAAAGGTCAAGACTCAGAATAAGGCAATTCTTGAATGCAAGAAAGCAATTTTGCTAACGGAAATTGGCTCGGAAGCGTATGGAACGCTAATGAACTTTCTTGTTCCCAACAAGACAAAGGGTGTGCCCTTCAAAACAATCATCATCATGTTGGAGGAAATTTTCAACCCTAAGCCACTAGAGAAAGCAGAAAACTACAAATTTGGAACCAGAAATCAGAAAAGTAGTGAAATAGTTGGTGAATACATTGTGGCACTGGAGAATTTATCAATACATTGCAACTTTGGCACATTCTTGGATCATGCACTACGGGACTGATTTTTGCATCGATTTTGTGGATGAAAGAATCCAATTGAAGTTACTAAACACACAGTAAATCTTACATTTGAGCTAGCATGTAAGATTGCTCTTTCGATAGAGATGGCATCAAGGAATGCTAATGAATTTTGTTCTATGCAAGTGACTAGTACAGCTTTTTCCCACTGTCAGAAGGCTTCTGTCAAGCCTGAAGTAGAGAGACCTAGTCAGAAGAGTGCTAATGATAGCAGTTTAGTGTCCTGTTATTGCTCTAAGGGCAACCACACGGCACAAGCATGTCAGTACAGTCATGTCAAGTGTTTTAATTGCCAAAAGAAAGGTCATATTGCAACTGCTTGTCAAGCAAAGGCCAAAACAGGAAAGGGAACTCATTCCAGTGGTAATGGAAAACAGTGACGTCACAAGGGTGAAATTCACAATCTTGTAGAGAATCCAGAGTGCCTAAGCGAAGAGGAGCTCGGATGTGGAAAATGTAATAGAAGTGTTATACTTGGTTGAGATTGATGGTAAAGTCAGAAATGTCCATGTAAATCACGGGATCCTGGCAAGGGATGAATTAAAACATGAGCACGATCTGCATGATCACGCACTCATGTCTGGGTTTGAACCAGTTCAGACCTCAGTGTCTGACATGTCAATTTTTGAGAAAGGAACAAGATCTTCTCTAAGTTCTGAACCTAAACCAAGCAGTCTAAAACCTGACTCCACACCAAAACCTGTCAGGAGATCAGAAAGACTTCGTAAACCTGTTATTAAACTTGATTTGCAAATATAGTTCAAGGTAGAGAAAAACATTTTTCTTTTGAAAACGGAAGCACACCTGTGTGTCTCCTTCAAAACCCATGCTGTAACTGTTCTTGAATCTCTCCCACATGATCGCTTACCTCATCATGGTGGGCGACAATCCTTACAGTCTCTCACGATTAACTCTATGATCCCTTATACTACAAGATGCATCCAAAGATACTGAAGGAAGTGAGAGTGACTATTGTGGAGGCACTGGCCATAATCTTCCAATCTTCCTTCGATACAAATGTAGTGCCAGAGGACTGGAGAACTGTAAATATTACACCCTTGTCAAAAAAGGTGTAAGGATAAGCCCAGCAACTACAGGCGAGTCAGTTTAACTTCGGTGATGGGAAAGCTTTTAGAAGTGATTATCTAGGCCAACATTAACAGTCACTTGGACAAATGTGGATTAATTAAGGAAAGCCAGCATGGATTTGTTAAGGGCAAATTATGTTGAACTAACTTGCTCGAGTGTTTTGATGAGGTAACGGAGAGGGTTGATGAGGGTAAAGCAGTTGATCCTGGGTACATGGACTTCCAAAAGGCATTTGATAAAGTGCCACATAACAGGCTTGTCAGCAAAGTTAGAGCCCATGGAATAAAAGGAACAGTCGCAGCATACAAAATTGGTGACAGGAAACAGAGAGTACTTGTGAAAGGTTGTTTTTCTGACTGGAGGAAGGTATATATTGGGGTTCCCCAGATGTTGGTGTTCAGACCACTGCTTTTCTTGATACATATTAATGACCTAGACTTGGGTGTACAGGGAACAATTTCAAAATTTGCAGATGACACAAACCGTGGAAGTATTGTGAACTGTGAGGAGGATAGTGATAAGTTTCAAGAGGACATAGGCAGGATGGTGGAATGGGCGGACAAGTGGCAGATGAAATTTAATACAGAGAAGTGTGAAGTGATTCATTTTGGTAGGAAGAACAAGGAGAGGCCATATAAATTAAAGAATACAATTTTGAAGGGGGTGCAGGAGCAGAGAGACCTGGGGGTATATGTGCATAAATCATTGAAGATTGAGAAACCGATAAAAAAACAGACAGAATCCTGGGCTTTATAAATAGGGGTATAGAGTACCAAAACAAGGAAGTTGTGATAAACCTGCATAAAACACTGTTTTGGCTTCATCTGGAATATTGTGTCCAGTTCTAGGCACCACACTTTAGGAGGGATGTTAAGGCATTAGAGAGGATACAGAAAGGTTTCTCGAGAATGGTTCCAGGAATGAGGATCTTCAGTTACATGGATAGGTTGGAGAACCTGAGGTTGTTCTGCTTGGAGAAGAGAAGAGTAAGAGGAGATTTGATAGAGACGTTCAAAATCATGAAGGGTCTGTAGATAGGGAGAAGATACAGAGTAGATAGGGAGAAACTGTTCCCAATGGCAGAAGGATCCAAAATCAGAGGACACAGACTTAAATGATTGGCAAAAGAAGCAACGGCAGCATGAAAAACTTTTTTACACAGCGAGTGGTTAGGATCTGGAATGCACTGCCTGAGAGAGTGTGGTGGTGGCGGCAAATTCAATCAAGGCCTTCAAAAGAGAATTGGATAATTATATGAAGAACAAAAATTTGCAGGGCAGCTGGGAGTGGAACTAGGTAAGTTGCTCTGGCTTGGACATGATGGATTGAATGGCTGCCTTCTGTGCTGTAACTGTTCTATGATTCTTTTCCTACCTTTTTCTGATTTTATCAATGCACAGAGGCTCAGAGTCTCGCATACTCAAACGAGATCTGAGCAACAGTTGAGTTGTGAAGGGAACTGGCAGCCATAGTTTGAGCTGTCTGCAGGCTGTGTCTTCAAGAAGTGATGCTATCAAGTTTGGAGGCACTGCAGACGGTGGGGCCAAAGTGAAGTGATGTTAGTGGAAATGTGTCTCCCAGGTGCACAGCAGCCACTGGCGGTGACAAGGTTCTTGAGAGGTATATCACAGTGGAGGCTTTGTCTGACTATGGCGTCAATGCTTTGTGACTCCAGTGAGGAGGAGAGAGGCACAGAGATGGGGATGCAAGCACATGGAGCACTCGTGCAGTGGCCAGGGGAGCTCCAGTGGCCTGAGCAAGCCATTGGACATGAATGACAAGGGTGCATGTGGGCAAGAGGGCAGCCTCGTGGTTGCAGAAGGCATTACCCAGCTTAAAGGGTGCCAGAGGCTCAGCTTCATGGAGGTGTCCAAGCATCAATATCTATGAAGACTGCATCTCTTCAGTGAGGTGACGGCGGATCTGTGTGCTATGTGGTATGCTGGAGCAGGAGTTGATGCCAATGGGAAATAACCAATGCCTGTAGCCTTAAAGGTGAAGTTGACACTCAGCGTTTTTGCCTGTGGTTCATTCCAGGTATCGTCTGGAGATCGATGTGGCATCTCTCAGTCAGCGGCCCATCACAGCATAAAAGAGGTCACGATGCCATTTACCGTCGGGGTGTCCAATATATTAAGTTCACACCAATTAGGCCAGTCAGGCTGCGAGGGCACTTGGCTTTGGGGCCATGGCTGGATTTCCCCAGGTGCAGGGGGTCATTGACTATACTCATGTGGTCATCAAGGCTCCCTCAGAGCAGCCAGGTGCCTTTGTGAACAGGAAGGGGTTCCAGTCCCTCAATGTTTAAATTGTTTGTGACCACCATAAGTGGATCATGCAAGTGTGTGCAAGGTTTCCGGGAAGCTGCCATGACTTCTACATCCTTAGACATTGCCTCAGCTGTTCAGGAAATCCGAACCCTTCGTGGCCGGATACTGGGGGACAAAGGGTATCCACTGAACTTGTGGCTTTTTCTCCCTGTATGCAACCCCAACACACAGGCTGCCATATGACTGACTACAAGCGCAGTGGTTAGCACTGCAGCCTCACAGCTCCAGCGACCCGGGTTCGGTTCTGGGTACTGCCTGTGTGGAGTTTGCAAGTTCTCCCTGTGACCGCGTGGGTTTCCGCCGGGTGCTTCAGTTTCCTCCCACAGCCAAAGACTTTCAGGTTGATAGGTAAATTAGCCATTGTAAATTGCCCCTAGTGTAGGTAGGTGGTAGGAGAATTGAGGGAAGGTGGGGATATGGTAGGGAATATGGGATTAAGGTAGGATTAGTATAAATGGGTGGTTGATGGTCGGCACAGACTTGATGGGCCAAAGGGCCTGTTTCAGTGCTGTATCTCTCTATGACTCTAAGGGCCACCATCGAGTAGGCCATTGGCCTTTTGAAGATGGGGTTTGGCTGCCTCGATAGATCTGGGAGAGCCCTGCCATATGCACCTTCTAGAGTATCCAACATCATTGTCGTCTGCTGCACATTGCACAACCTGGCAATCTAGAGGGGAGTCATGTTGGAGCCAAAGGAAGGCACTGAGCGAGCCACCTCCTTAGAGGAGGAGGATCAACATGAGCTGCCTCAACAGGTGCCAACCAATAAAGATGGCACCGTGGGGCCCAGCTCACAGGACAGTGACATGCATGGCAGAGAGATTTGCGACTCTCTGATCAGCAGACACTTCACTGGAGGACAAATGCAAGGGGCCACCGAACCAACAAGTTCTCTCTCGTCTCAAGGCGGCTTTGCTAAGCTTTCATGAGAGACCCATAGCATCTCTATGTACCCGTCAACACAATATGCCAAGGCCTTCTGTAAACAGAGGTGCTCATGAAACCTTCACGTTTATATCCCACCCATCTATTTGATTCCACATCTGGTCACTGCTGCATAAAAAGAAATACATGAATCTTTATACATTGAATGCCAACACCTTTAATTTTCATTAAACATTAAACGTTTCTGCAGTTAACAAATTATTATCACCTAATGAAACCCCAAGTTCTTGTCCATGCATTTACATGCTCGCTTATGGTCACTTCTACGGGGTGCTGCCGCTTCACCTGGAGTTGTTGTGGAGGGAGGCCATTGCCATTCGTGTTCCGGTGAATTAGATGGCTGTGGCTTGCATCCCCTGGGTTCCTGAGCCCTACTGGGGCCCAGTAAATTCGACACCACCTGTATTTATGCAGGGGGCCACCTCAGTCATCAGATCAGCAAGCACGTTGGTATCACCATCAAAAGGGTTGAGGATCTGCCTTCAACTATCAAAGTGCCCTGAGAGAAGCCCCCATTGCCTTCAGCCTGACCCTCCTCTGCCCTTTCAGACCCCACAAGCACTCCTGTGCTGGCCTGGAGTGTTTCAACTCCTGGCAACAGGGAGATACGTGGCTGGCCCATCTCACCCACACATTGCTCCATAGACCTCATCGATGAGGCCACGCTATGGAGTTCTGTGCATCCCCCCCCCCCCCCACCCGAATAATCCACTCAGTGCTATGCTCCAAGTGTCTCTCCATGAGAGTTGCCACTCTCTCAATGGAGGATGCCATGCATTCACATGCCAGAGATATGGCGCCACTCATGGCATGGATGGACTCCTCCATCATTAGCGCATGGGACTTCACTGCCTCCGGAAAATCCGACAGATGTCCGACACATTTTCTGCTGTTGCTGAAGCATCTGCTGCTTTGCTGATGGCACCCGAGACTCGCTATCTGCATGAGGTTGAGCATCTCTGGGCCTCTCCTCAATCCTCTGAGGGGAAGTGGCTGCCGCGGTCATTGCTTCCTTTACGCCCTGCTGGGCATCTGGGCAGTGCTCACTAGATGGTGCCACCTATTCTATACATGCACCAAAGCCCACTGATGTGAGTGTATCTGTGCTGGTGGAAGGTGCGCTGGAATAAAGTGACACAATGTCTTCAGACGTCCGTGCATCCACAGAGCTTTCCATTGTAACAGGAGCCCTCGTCCCTTCCTCATCTGCTGGAGAGACATGGGAGACATGAAGTGAAACAGTTGCTCCTTCAACCAAGCTCTGGTGCCTCCTCTTGGTCTGGAGCTTCCAGTGGTGTTAAAAGCCCACACAGGTGCCACAGGTCACACATGGTCTTGGGAATGTTGGCTGTGACAATCGCTTTACTCGTTCTCCGTAGCTTCAACCTGATTGCCCTCAGTAACAGGCTATCCTGCTGTCACCCATCTGATATCCATGGTCTCCTCCTCCATTGATGTCATCACGGCGATGAATGGCACTCCATCTCTGACGTGTTGATGCTCCCTGGCATTCTGAGCGTGCTTCTCCTGCAAGCACAGACATACACAATGTCACTCCTGTCTTATGGCCCATCTGTGCTGGTCACTCTGAGGCACTGTAAATGTGTAGCACCATGCCGCAGGGATGGCATGGTGAGGCGGTCCTTCAGCCACCTCAATGCAGCATTCACCCATCACTGACCATGGGGTTGGTTCTATGTGAACTGGGCACCTGGATGTTGATGCCTGGTGTTGCCCCAAGCATTGGTCTACCACAGGGCCTCAATTTCATGGCTGCCTTTTAATTCATGCTGGGCTTCCAGTTTGCAAATCTAAATGTCACTCACCTTTCCAGACCGCAGCAGGTCATTCAATCTCTTCCTGCACTGGATCCAGGTTCTTGCGATGACCCCTCAGCTGCTCACTATGTTTGCCACCTCCAGCCATGCCTTCTTGTTGAGGCTTGTTGGCTTCCTCTTCCCGTCTGATGGAAAGAGGACATCTCTCCTTTCTCTGACTGCCTGCAGGAGCACCTCCAGAGAGGCGTTGCTGTATTGTGCTGAAGCCATTTCTCTGCTGCCTTCATTGCTATAGACTCCCTCCTTTCTGCCTGCGTCTTCAGCCTGCTTGACTGCTGCACGTGTGCCTTTAAAAATGTTGCCTCTGTGCAAGCTGCCAGCACTATGACACACCCGCAACCATTAATTGGCTGACTCCCCTGCCTGCTGACCCTTAACTGGCTCTTCCTGGTAAATTATTCACGGAGTAAATCCTGCCTTCCATGATGCTACCTTCCATGACTGCGCTTCTGATATGTCATCCTTATTCCTCAATCGAGGACTCCCCCACACTGTGGTTGACAGGGCCCTCAACTGTGTCCGGCCCATTTCCCGCACCTCTACCCTCACCCCTTCGCCTCCCTCCCAGAACTGTGACAGGGTTCCCCTTGTCCTCACTTTTCACCCCATCAGCCTCCATATCCAAAGGATCATCCTCCGCCATTTCCGCCACCTCCAGCGTGATGCCACTACCAAACGCACCTTCCCCTCCCTTCCCTTGTCAGCATTCCGAAGGGATCGTTCCCTCCACGACACCCTGGTCCACTCCTCCATTACCCCCACCACCTCATCCCCTTCGCATGGCACCTTCCCCTGCAATCGCAGGAGGTATAATACCTGCCCATTTACCTCCTCTCTCCTCACTATCCCTGGCCCCAAACACTCCTTTCAGGTGAAGCAGCGATTTACTTGTACTTCTTTCAATGTAATATACTGTGTTCGCTGCTCACAATGTGGTCTCCTCTACATTAGGGAGACCAAACGCAGACTAGGTGACTGCTTTGCGGAACACCTCCGCTCAGTCCGCAAGCAGGACCCTGATCTTCCGGTTGCTTGCCATTTCAACACTCCCCCCTGCTCTCTTGCTCACATCTCTATCCTGGGCTTGCTGCAGTGTTCCAGTGAACATCAACGCAAGCTCGAGGAACAGCATCTCGATTAGGCACACTACAGCCTGCCGGACTGAACATTGAGTTCAATAATTTCAGAACATGACGGGCACCCCATTTTACTTTTATTTTTAGTTATTTTTTCTTTTTTACATTTTTAACATGTTTTTTTGTATATTTATTTCATTTCATCTTAGTTTGTTCAGTTTGCTTACCCACTGCTTTTTTTTCATGTTTGTACTTGCTGCTGTTCAATCTTCAGTTCGTTAACACCCTATCTGTACTAATGCTTTGTCTTTCAACACACCATTAACATATTGTCTGCCTTTGCTCCATGACCTTTTGGTCAGCTATGTGGCCTTGTCCAATCTACACCTTCTCCTTTGTTATCTCTTGCCCCACCCCCGCTTTACTTGCTTATAACCTTTGACATTTCAAATATTTGCCAGTTCCGAAGAAGGGTCACTGACCCGAAACGTTAACGCTGCTTCTCTCTCCACAGATGATGCCAGACCTGCTGAGTATTTCCAGCATTTCTTGTTTTTATTTCAGAGTAAATCCTGCCGTCCGCCCATGCGTGGCGCTAACCTGCATATCCCCCTGATGTCCGGTCACTCCCCCGATCAGTAAAATCCAGGCCCTGCTTTCTGTAATGACTGAGAAAAGAGTTTAATGGCATGAGGAGAAGTACCATGGTTAAGTGCAGACACCTTTGCATACATTGGTATTTTTGATTTCATACAGAGTTGGCCCAATGTATTAATTTCCTGCTCATTTGGCGAGACAGGGTGCAAAGTATGCACCTACCATTCACCCATTTTTTCAACTCCCCTGGGCACAGCAGAAGTTGCATGGCATTTTTGCAGTGGTGGACAATAATACATTTTGCAAAGAGGCTGAATGACACACTGAAAAGTCTTAGGGAACAAAATTCGATAGCCCCAAAAACAGGCAGAGGATCGTAATGCGGGATTAACCTGCACCCATTTCTTCTGAAGCAGGCAGCTTTGTACTGCCTTTTAATTTAAATGATAGTAGACTGCAGCCCAGCTTTAGAATTATAGAATGGTTACAGCACTGAAGGAGGCCATTCGGCCTGTCGTGTCCGTGCCAGCTCGCTGCAAGAGCAACTCACCTAATCTCGCCCTTTCCCCGTACATCACTGTTGAGTGGCTGCACACGTCAGCAGGGGCCCAAGTTCGTTCGAGGCTAACACGACTTCAATCTAACCTGAGTTACCTAAAGCCAACCTTCACCTCATTAAGAGGAGGTGAATTCGGCCTGGAATAGGTGTTGTAAGTGTCAGGGGAAGACATTGTGAGCAGTAAGAGTGACTAATGGTGCAGCAGGGTTGAGAGCATACTCCAAGGTTCTCTGACACTGCATTGGATAAGAGGAGAGATGTCCTCTACCCACTGGGGCCCGGGAGGCCCTCCAGACAAACTTTGAGAAGTCAATGGAAGCACACAGCCATTGCCATCAATGTAAGAAATGTAGCCTCAAGGGCAGTGCCACTAGAAATTTAATAACCTTGCAGGAGCAGTCAAGGTCAGAGAATTCATCTTCAAATACCATATCCTTCCAACAGATATACTAGCCTCAGACACTGCTCAATTCATCACACCCCCATTACTTACCTACCAACAATCTCTTTTAATCATGACTCATAACTTATTATTCAAAGCTTCATCTCATGCTTACACACTTAGCATTGCTGCAAGCCTCACACTCGCATTTCATAGCTTGCACACACAGACAGCTATTTAACCATGACAGTCACATCACCTAAACTCATTGCACCATAGTCATTGGCACACTTCATTCTCTCTTGTAGGATAAGGTGGCACGTAACTGGAAGCAGCAGTATCCAACTGGCAGGGGAGATGCACGGCTGCGTGTCCTTACTTCCATGGAAGAGATGGTGCTGGCAATCATGAGGGAGGCCACAACAGAGGCCATTGGCCAGCGGTGGTACTGAAACCATCAAAGATGACAGTAAGCTTACACTTAATCCTGCTTCTCACCTCCCACTTACCTTTGTGCCTTTCTCCTTTCAGATACCCTAGAACTACAGCCTGACAAGGCAGTGGTGGAAGGAAAGACAGCAATGGAGAAGAAATAGTCACTCACTCTCATACTCACAACCATCAGCTTTCATACTGACACTACAAGTACTTTAGAATCTAGCTTAGAAGCAGAATCTGCATGTGGTGAGACACTAGGCATAAGTGGCCTGCAGCCAGGGCAGGGGACAAGGGTAATGCAGGGCCCACACAAGTTCTGCTGCAGAGGACTCAGATGAGGACTTTGATGGGGCGTCCTACAGAAAAAAGCTGATGTGTATGCATAATGAAACATCGGGTATATTGGTAGGTTCAATGAGGAGTGCAGGAGAGCATGCCAGAAGCAGCACTAGGCATACCTAAAATGAGGTGTCAGCCTGGTGAAGCTACAACACAGGACTACTTGCAAGCCAAACAAAGGAAGCAGCATGCGATAGACAAGGCTAAGCGATCCCGCAACCAATGGATCAGATCTAAGCTCCACAGTCCTGCCACATCCAGTCATGAATGGTGGTGGACAATTAAACAACTAACCGGAGGAGGAGGCTCTGTAAATATCCCCATCCTCAACAATAGGGAAACAGCTTCCACTTCCTCAACATAAAACTAGTCTGTGACCACAACAAGAGCTTCCTCCATGTATGTGCTCACTTTCCTGGCAATTGCCATGACTCCTTCGTCCTGTACCAGTACAGGCTGCCTTGGTACTTCACTCCATCCCGCAAAGTGCATGGGTGGATCTAAGGGGACAAGGGAAATCCCTTGAAGAGATGGCTACTAACCCCTCTACGGGAGCCTGAAACAGAGGTATTGAGGTGATACAATCAATACCACCTGCTCAGCAGGCCAACTATTGAGCAGGGCATCGGGCTTCTGAAGATGCGGTTCTCATGCTTGGACAGGTCGGGTAGTGCCCTCCAATGCCCTTCTGCAAGGGTCTGCTGTGCTCTCCATAACATGGCCCCCCAGAGAGGTGTGGACCTCGAGAAGATTGAGGCCCTGGAAGGAGACAGCTCATCGGGGGAGGAGTAGGAGGAGGAAGAAGGGGAGGAGGGGGATGACACTGAACAGAGAGGTGCCCCTGTTGCATGACAAGGTGGCCTCCTTCTGCCACCATCTGGGAAGAGGACCTCACTCCTCTCACTCATGGCCTCCAGCATTATATCCGCGTCAGCATCAATGAAGCGAAGTTCTGCCCTGCCCCTGGTGCCAGGCCGCCAGTTCCCTTGTGACATCTCACTTCCTTCGGGTGCTGTGGAAGGCAGCTCTCTCCCTCAGGGCAACCATTGGCCTCAGTGATGGCTGCCATGGCAGTCTACATGAATCCCATACTTGATCTGATTCATCTCCATTCCTGGGCCCACTGGCTCTAAATGGATAGGAAGACTGTCTCCATACCAATTAAGGACTTACCCATTTGAAAATCTCAATCTGAATCAGTTTACCACCAGTGGTGGGTTTCTGACCCAAAACCAGACCTGGGGCTGGATTTTCTTCGCAGTGGTGGGTGAAAAAAATGGAGGCCCGCACATCACATGCCACCATGCCACCGCGATCTTCCTCATGGCAGCCCAGGATAATGAGCCAGTCGGGCCATCCATCCCCTCCCAATCACGTGGAGGAGGCGGGCTCTCTGACGCTGGCAATGGCGTCAGCTGCCTGTGCGAAAGTGCTGGTGCCCTTTTTAAAGGGCAGACTGCCCTGCTGGGTCATTTCAATATTTAAAGGGCTTCCCCCCAAAGTACCACTGTTAAATCTATCACCCCTTCCCCCCACAATCACAATTAAATTCAATTTTTGCCCTTTGCCCCCCACCCCGCGCAAAACACTTACCTTCAACACTTGACCTTTCCCCCCACAAACCAAAGTGCAGAGGTCTCCCCTTCCCAACGTCCCCTGTACTAGTAATTTGTAGTAGAGCCCATTCCCCCACCTCAACCACTGCACTAAATATCATTACTTAGCCCCTTCCCCACCACAGTGGCGCCTGCTTTCCCTGACAGAAAAGTGAAGGCACGTGAATGACAGCCGCTGCTCGGAAGATTGCGGGCCAAAGGTAAGATCGTTGTTGATTTTATTTAAATGTATTCATTTCATTAATTTGAATAAGTTAATCTGGGTCCCGTCGCCCAGCAGTGGGATGGCTGCCACAGGAAGATTGGGACCGGCACACCCGGCATCGGGCTCTGTGGCAGGCCACTGCCAGAATGATCTTCCGACCGCCACCCCCCCCGCCACGGTGCCTGATGTCAGGAGCTCAGTAAAATCCCAGCCTTGGTTCCTATTTTCTGCCTTTGTAATGGAAATCTAGCCCATTGTTCCTCAGTGAGTTTGAGACAGGAGAATTGCTCTCTGAGGACTCTGGATGGATCTAGCCTCTGGCTGAGAGCCCTTCTCCCTTTCCGCCTCATTCTCCCTGTCATGCTGCAGGCCAAGGGGAATACAAACCACTGCACCCATATCTCAGAGCGATTGTTCTGAGTAGAAACCTTGAAGTCAGGACTAAGTCCTTCAGCATGTGCCACACCACTCCCTGTAGACTTAAGCAACTTTAAATAGCAGTCCAAACCACCAAACACTTCTATAAACACAGCAACGCCCAGTAGAAATCAATCAGCAACTAACCTGAGTGTGGTTTATGATCCCTTTAAATAGCGCTGGTAGTTGGTCCTACCGGCTGCTGATGCATTTTCAGCTGTGCGAGGTTGAGGAAGGATGTTAGCTGGAACATTAAGGTCAAAAATGGTAGTGCAAGCTTCAAATCAGCATTACAAGCTGAATGATGTCACGATCTACTGACTGCATAATTCTGGCGTATGCTCCCTGCATGTGTGCTAACTCCCTCACTAAAATGGCCTCTTGTGCGAAGGCACCGCTGCTGTTGTTTTGGAACCAAAACAGCACCTGTAGCGCTGATAAAATGGGCACCACGCAACCAGATTTTGCAGCACTGCCATCTAACCTGTCTTCGAAGAAATTGTCTGGGGATGCATTTTACAACTTTATCCTTCCCTATTCCTTTAGGTTCTTCCCAAGATGAGGAATTGACAGCAGTGGCACTACCAACACAGGCACATCATAGCACATTAGGCCAAACCCACCACCTATCCCAAACACCACCACTCCAGAGAGTGTAGTTTAAAGAAAGGGCAGCGAATAAATTACAAGTCATAAGTGAAGAAGTGCAGGTGGCATAATAGCCAGCCCTGCAGCAAGAACATATTTAAGTTATAGTAAATGGACATTAAAGAATCAAGCCGCTGCATGACGAAGGCAGTTTGTAAATTGACAATCACCAGAAATGGGCCAAGTTTTGTATCCTGGGAACTAACAGGACTTTTAACTGAATTCTCAAAACAAACTGGGAGCTGAAATGAAATTATTCATACAGAGACACAGACACGGTGGATTGACTTCATGAATATGTTCACCATGAAATAGTTGATGCAATCAGACAATGTAATGGTATGCATCTATCCAAGTTTAAGTGAATTATCGCAACCATTGAACTCATGTAGCCAAACTGTAAATAGCACTTACAAGCTAATGAGCTGTGGGTTCCAATATGTCTGGGCAAACACTCACATACTTTGGAAAAGCGAATTCCAAAAACCATTTCATTAAGGTGAAATTCATTCACCAATCTGATGATGCTGATAAGCTAGAATTCTCCCCATCGAAACACCGTCATATGTTAATGAGCTGTGCACGAACCCAAGATGTTGAATTGTTGCAAGATTTAAGAAGTTACAATCAAACGCAGGAGGGGTTTACGTCAATCATTGTCATGGGTGCAATTTTTGTACTCTAAGAAATGTATGTTCAGGGACAAGAGCAGCGACTTGCAAGGGAACCGTGGGCAGGATTGATCATCCGCACAGATGGGAACATACTCCTCTGAGTGATCATCAGGGTGACTGCAGTTCGGAAATTTAGGAACAGCATTTGTGATTACTGATTCAACTTGAAGGTAGCAGAGTACTGATGTTTGTAAGTTATTGGTGGTACAATAAACTGTTAAAAGAATACTGAGTGTACTGAGTCGTGAGCCTTGACCATTTTCCCCACCCAGACAGGTTCGGGTGGGATTTTAGAGTTAAGAGTATAAGAGGAGAGGTGCCGGTTCGCCTACCTACAGCATCAAACACTGGCAAAAAATTTGGCCATGCTGTGAGTCTACACTGCATGCCACCCCCATAAGCAAATGATTTTTTCTTTCTTTTTTAAAATTCGTTCTTAAGATATGGGCATCTCTAGCAAGGTTAACATTCATTAAAATTTGTCCTATTACGTTTTCAATAGACGGATTCAGTGGGCAGTTAAGAGTCAATCACATTGTGAGGGACGAGAGTCACATATAGGCCAGCCCAGGTAAGGACAGCTAGTTTCCTTCCCTAAAGGATAACCGGTGAATCAGTGGGTTCCTGCAACAGCCTGGATAGCTTCTCGGTCACTTTGACTGATACCAGCTTTTTATTTCCAGACTTTTTAAACTGAATTCAAATTCTCAAACCACCATGGTGGGCTTTGAAAGCATGTTCTCTGGAGTTTAATCCAGACCTCTTTGATTATTAGCCCAGCAACACTGTTTTAATTATTGGATGTATCTAATATTTAAAAACATTCACAACCTTGTGACCAATCCATTGGACCATACAATCACTCTTTATCAATTTTATGCAACAGAAACCAAGGCATGACTAAAGCATAAACAGCCTCACTATCATTCTCCTACGCTCCACAGACTAGTCCAGTAACATGACCACTGCACAAATGTCTTGGCTTTGCTTAGCCAACCCCTTCCGAGGATTCACGATGTGCTCCATTGCAATACAGCTAAGAGACAGGCCTTCAGCTATTTCAGAGATATCATAGGAGCCTGTACCCAGAGGTTGAAGACCATGACCAAATAACAGGCCTACCCTATCAAGCTTCAACCCACCACCATATTTGTTCCTTCCATCTGGGGAGGCCTCAGGCACAGCCATAGGTTAAGAATTTGAACAAGCAAACTTATAAGATTGCCAAAAGGAAGCCTAATTTTGGATTAACAGCACATCAGCTGTGCAAATATCCTGAAATAAATATTAATATTTTTAAATCTTCTTTGAATGAAGAGTGTTTGTTGGATGGAAGGTTGGTTGGAAAAAGCATCCTCTGCTGTTTTACAACTGGGGGTTACTTTTGAATTGCAGGCAAGCACAGCAACCAATTTATATATGGCAAGGAGTCACAAACAGCAAATGAATGGATGACCAAATAAACTGCCTGGAGTTTTCTATTTCTGCAGTCACCAGTTGACAACTTTCCACCAATTAAAGTGAACAGGCAGAAAATCACAGAAACAAAACATTGTGACCCTTGCTTATAGTGATGCTGCTTGAAGAAGGAATGGTGGCCAAAAGCTCTGACAATGCAGCAGTCCCTCAGTACTGCTTGTTCAAAATATAGTATTACAGAGAGTTGGGAAGTGGTTTGGGTGGTTTCCACTTTTCACCTCCCAGCTGACAGATAGTGTTTTGTTAAAAATGGTGTGTCAATCCTTGAGTGTTTTTTAGGGTCAAATAAACAGACAAATGACAGGTTTTCTCATAGGTTTTACGAAAAAAAGGTTTTATTTAAACAGCAAAACCTAAATTGTTCTCGACCTTTACCCACTCATGCAGTCACACACACATGCACACATGCAGATAGATAGAAGTGAAAGAGTAAGATGCAATTTAAGTCCCAAGTGATGTAAGAGTTCATATTCACAGAAACCTATTGAATCTTTTTGAGTGGAAAGTCTTTTCAAAGGTGCAGGGCTGGTTGTTTGTAGCCATGAACTTGCTGAGGTGTTATAGATTTCTGGTGGTTAAAACTTCAATCTGGAGGCGGTGGTCACCTTTTAATTTCTCTGCTGCAGCAAGTTGAAGTATAGTATCAGCAGCAGGGTTTCCTCCTTAGCTGGACTGATTCCACAGCCTTTTGCTGGAACTGACTTTCTGTGGTCTTTCTTGATCGTCCCTCTCTCTCCAGAGGACTATCTTTTAAGGTAAAAATATATCACATTTGAGTCTCTGTCAGGTGGCATAGGACCCTTCCCCCTGGTGTGACCACACAATGGTCCAGGATATGGAAACCATTCTTTTACAATAGTACTATTTCACGCCTATTCATCTGGGTTTGGGCTGTGGAGTCAGTTTGTCTACAGAACTTTTGTTAGTTCATTCATGTCATTAAAATGTAATGGGCTCCTTTCAATTTCAATGGGTTCTCCCCAGAGCTAATTCAGACGCAGTTAGTGAGTTTTGTCTTTGCAGACATGCTTGTTTATTGACAGTACAGGAGGGGTCACCTGACCTCTACTTCATTTTGACTGTGGTACAAATGTGCCCATTTTCTTGTGGTTCAGTTTAACAGTTGACATTTAATTTCATAATTTCTACAGTTCATTGTTTATTTCATCACGGCTCCTTCTGAGCATTATAATAGTTTTGGATGAGCAACAATGTCTTTCAGCTAAATGTTGAAAAGACCAAAGCAATCATTTTCAGTCCCCACCAAAAACTCTGTACCTTTTCCCAACCGCTATCTTGGGCCCAACAAATCTGTTTACAAACTTGAAGCCCTGTTCCACCCTGGGTTTCTGATCTCACATCCTCTCTATCGCAAAGATCGCAAACTTCCTTACATAATATTGCCCACCTCCACAAACTCCACACCCCACATAATTCAGCTAATCTGCTAGTAAAACTTCCCAACTACTGGTGGTAGAGTGGCTCTTATCACTGAATCACACCTTGGTCTGTCCCACTACTCCTCTGCACCTTCTCCACCTTTGAGCATCTCACCTTGTTCTACCCCTCTCACCTCTCATTTAAAAACTTCATTCATTGACTGCCAACCTAAACACCATGGCAACTGCTTTCCTCCTGTAGCCTCTGAACCAAGTGACATCTCAGCTTTGGTGATTACAGCCTCCACATCAACTCAGTATGCCCTTTCTCCTTTGATATCACTGCCCTCCTATCCTCCCTTAATCTCTTCCTCCATATAAAGTTCCCTACTCATCTTCCTGGCTATGCCCTCAAACTTGCCATCTCCTATTCTGTCAATTACAGATAAAGCCATCTCTGATCACTTCCTTGTATCGCTCACCACCCACATCCCCTTGCCCTCTCCCAACCTTACTTCCTTCTGTACCTGTGCCTGCAAATATTTATCACCCACTTCACTTACATCTGCACTTTCAAAATCCCAGCTTTCTAGCCTTTGGCTCTCCATTCACCATGATATTTGTGCAGCTACTGATCTTAACCAAACCCTCACCTCCATTTATGATGCCCCAGTCTCCATTAAAACCATTGCTCTCTCTCACTTTAGCCATCCCCCATGGTACAGCCCATCTTGCTCCATTAATACAAGGGAAACTACTTGAAAGTATATGGTGGGCAACCAATTTAGCCAGTCATCCCCATATCTGGCTGAAACACATAAAGCAGTATCAGCTTCTACTCTCCACTGCCAAAATTGCTCACTATTCCAGGGTGATCTTGGAATGCAAAGATAACCCCGGCTTCTTTTCTCTACAGCAAACATTCCTGTTCAACTCCTCTCTCCTGCCTCCCCCACCCTCACCTCCAACAATATGTGCTAGAGTTCATGGACTTCTTGTCACTAAGATTGAGACCATCCATTTAGCTACCTCTGCTGCTTCCCTCCTTTCCCTGAGTCCACAGGGCCAAACCTCCTCTAAGGTTCCTAATGCTCTAGCTCTGAACTCGCATCTTTCTCTAGTTTCGCTCCTATCTTTCCTCATGCCTTCTCTGAGCTCATCTGGTCCATGAGACAAAAGGTGTTTGATAAAGCCACATAACAGGCTTGCCACAAAATTGAAGCCCTGGAATAAAAGGAAAAAAAGTGGCAGCATGGTTACAAAGTTGGCTGAGAGACAAGACAGCATAGTGGTGAACTGTTGTTTTTCACACTGGAGGGATGTATATAGTGGTATTCCTCAGGAGTCAGTACTAGGACAGCTGCTTTTCTTGATCGATATTTCAAAATTTGCAGATGATTCAAAACTTGGAAATAATGTGAACTGTGAGGAGGATAATGATAGACTTCAAGAGGACGCATGGCAGATGAAATTCAACATAGAGAGGTGTGAAGAGATACATTTTGGTAGGAAGAATGAGGAAAAGCAATATAAATGAAAGGGTGAAATTCTAAAAGGAGTGCAGGGCAGAGAGACCTAGGGGTATATGTACACAAATCATTGAAGGTGGCAGGGTAGGTTGAGAAAGTGGTTAAAAAGGCACACACGTTCCTGTGTTTTATAAAGAGTGGCATAGAGTGTAGTGAGAAACTTTTTCTGTTGTCTGATATATGAGATAAATGAGATGTGTGGAGTCCAGGTTGTTGAAGATCTCAAACAGGTTTATTAAACAGCTAAACTATTATATGTACAGAGCAAACTATTTACAGGACTTGCTTTTTGGTGTGACAGTTACAGAGTGAGACTGGCATGTGGTCACATGACTGCACCCTGGTACTTGGCTCATTAGCATACTAAGATCTTAAAAGGCAACAAAAGTACAAAAGCAAGGAAGTTATGGCGAACCTTTATAAAACACTGGTTCGCCTTCAACTGGAGTATTTGTCCAATTCGGGGCACCACACTGTGACGTGAGAGGGTGCAGGAAATGTTTACGAGAATGGTTCTGGGCATGAGGAACTTCAGTTACATGGATAGTTTGGAGAAACTGGGGTTTACTCCTTAGAGAAGAGAAGGTTGAGTGGAGATTTGATAGAGGTGTTTAAAATTATGATGTGTCTAGACAGAGTAAATAGAGAGTAACTATTCCCATTGGTAGAAGGGTTGAGAACTAGAGGACACCAACTTAAGGTGAATGGCAAAAGAACCAACGTAACATGAGGAAAAATGTTTTTACATAGCAAGTGGTTAGGGTCTGCAATGCAATGCCTGAGAGGATGGTGGAGAACGATTCAATTGTGGCTTTCAAAAGTGAATTGTATAAACAACTGAAGGGAAAGATTTGCAGGATTACAGGGAAAATGCAGAGGAGTAGGACTAGCTAAATTGCTCTTGCAGAGAGCTAGCATGGGATCGATGGTCCAATGGCCCACTTCTTTGCTGTAACCATTCCATGATTCCATGTATCTTGGTCAGATTCTGGGAAGTTTGCAGTGAGTAACTCACCTCCTGACTCTTCAAAGCCTTTCCACCATGTGTAAGGCATAAGTTAGGAATATGATATAATATTCTCCACTTGCCTGGATGAGTGCAGCTCCAACAACACACAAGAAGCTCAACACAATCCAGGACAATGTAGCCTGCTTGATTGGGACACAATCCACAACCTACATTGACTCCTTCCCCCAGCGGTGCACCATAGCTACAGTGTGTACCATCTACAAGATGTACCTCATGCACTCGCCAAGGCATCTTTGACAGCACCTTCCAAACCTGTGACCTCTACCGCCTATAAGCACAAGGGAAGAAGGCACATGGGAACACCACCACCTGCAATTTTCCCTCTAAGTTGTACACCATCCTGACTTGAAGATATATCTCTACACGTTCATCATCACTGGGTTAAAATCCTGGAACTCCCTACCTAACAACATTATGGGCCAGATCTTATTCTCCTCCCAACAGCAGATTTTGTGGGGAGGCGGTGCCAGAGAATTGGAGCAGCAGCGGCCACCACGGAACCCGATGCTGGAAATGTCGGTTCCAATTCTCCTAGAGGTGGGATAGACCAATGACGGACTTCCTACCCAGAGGCAAATTGAGGCCCTTAAGCCCTTCCTGTGAGCTTGGGGGCGGTGCCTTCCTCCGTGGGCAATTTGTGGTCCATGGAGGACCCCCACTGGGAGCCAATTCACCCACCGAGGCCCTCCTTCCCCTGGACTGAACGACCACCCCCCAACTCCCCTTGCCAGGGCCATCCGAACTGGCCCTGGTGATCCCGCCTCAGCTACATCTTTCCCGGATTTCCAGCACTAGGCCTGATTCCGAGTCCTCTGCAGTACCAGCAGTGGCCACCACTCCTGGTGGATCCCTATTAGGTGTTTAAAGGGATGGGGATCTTGCCTCCTTAAACCTTCACCCCAAAAGACCGGAGGATTGCTCCAGGGGGCTGAAAAAATGCAGAGATGGGGTTTCCCCTGCTTTTTCAACCCAGCGCTGGGAGCCCCACCTCCTGCGCAAAATCTACATGGGTGTATCTACATCACATGGACTGCAGTGGTTCAAGAAGTCGGCTCACCAGTCCTTCTCAAGGGAAATTTCGAATGGTCAATAGGAATAATTTTACTCTCTCCAACTCTTGCATAATTGTGACACATCTATTATTTACCTATAATTTCCTCTGGCCCATTTAATACAGCCCTCGTTTTCAAGTCTCCCATCGCAATGATCGCCTCTTATCCTGTTATCATTCTGATGAATCAGTTCCCCTTTTCCATAAATCTAATATTCATTCTATAATGGGTCCTTAAAATTACATACAGTACATTAACTGGGGAAGATTTCTTATCACTTCCATGTTTTTTAAAATATATTTGACGCCCTTGAATATAACACCTGGAATCCAATTTGCCATGTTTATGGTTTTTTCCATCTGCAATCTTGCTTTTAAAGATTTGTGGTCTGTATTTTAAATTTTGTAGTTCTTTGATTCCACTGATTTTTTCTTCATTTAGGGTAAATTTTCATTTTTTGCTCTTTATCACCAAATATATGACCTCATATTTATCAACATTGAATTGCATTTGCCTCTAATCTGCCCATACCTCTAATTTATTTATATCCTACAGTCTCCCACATTCTCCCTCACAATTTTCTCTGTTGTCTAATTTGATATTCTCAGCAAATTCTTATTATTCCCTCAATTTTCATGCCCAAATCATCCATTGTCCATGAATTCCATAGAACATAAAGTGTAAAATCTAGAATCTGGTGGCATGAACATTTGTTCTGTGTTTACCTATATTGTTTCCTCACCTATTCAAGAGTGCTTTGTGTGTCCTCCTTTTAACTGGAAGTATTGCAAATAAGTTGAATTTGGTCCATAAATCTTGACATGAAGAGCACTTCACTGCTTTGTGAGTTTTGACTCATATCTACTTCTGCTCACCTAATAGGATAAGAATATTTGATTTAGCAATTGCTCTGCCAACACATTATGAATTCCTTAAAGATGTCTCCCTTTCAATCTATTCAAAGTTGATGAGATTCTGTGCACTTGTGACCACTTGCTTTAAATACTAGCTAACGCACCAAGCCCTTTAATCTAACCAAACTACTGCAAAGCAGGCTTTTTAACTATGCTACTTGGCTGCAGATCCTGTGTAATATTTAAAAGGAAAACAGCAACACAACCCTCCACCAAGTTAGATTTATTACAGAAACCAGTAAGCAATGGAAAGGTTAAACACACTCAGTAATTTTGCTGCTCTTGTCAAAATATTTTAATTACAATCAGTTCTCATTATAAACAAAAACATAATTTTCTAGAGACAAATCATCTTTATCTAGTCTTCTGACAGTTGCAGTCTAAAACTCAATTACTGTGGATTACATTAGTTTCAGCACATGCTTAATTATTGGTCATTGAACGCATGGAAAGTACATCTTCTCACTGAGGCTGAGGCAATTACATTAGATAAATCAGGACTTTATTTCAAGTCTAAGAGCTAACTTCATCATTTTAATTACTCCATTTGAATCTTCATTTTCTGACTGCCAAAGCAATGAACTTGTCCAGCATCTTAGACAGTGGTATTTAAAGTTCACTGCTGATCGTAAGTGCTGGATCAGTTCTGAACCTAAAATCCTGACTGCAGCTGTCTAAAAGAGAAAAGGGTAGAACTTGCATTGAGGTTTTCCTGATCTCCTGTCATAACTTTGGCAGAAAGATAGGCAACATCTTTGGAATAATTATGCAATTGACAAGCTTATTTGGTTCACAATTTCATAGTAGTATCATAGTAGTAGGAGGCCATTCAGTCCTGTGAAGGCTCTTTGGTAAAACTATCCAACTAGTCAATTCCTCTGTAGCCTGTAATTTTTTTTTCTCTTCAACTATTTGTCCAATTCCCTTTTGAAAGTTACTATTGAATCTGTTACCACCATCCTTTCAGGCAGTGCATTCCAAATTGTAACAAAGCACTGCATAAAAAAGTTGCCTCATGTCACCTCTGGTTCTTTTGCCAATCACCTTAATTCAGTGCCCTTACTGACCCTCTGCCACTGGAAATGGTTTCCCCTTATTTACTCATGGTTTTGAACACCTTAATCAAATCTCTCTCAACCTTCTCTGCTATAAGGAGAACAACCCCAGTCTCCAGTCTCTCCACTAACTGAAGTCCCTCATTGCTGGTACTAATCTAGTAAATCTCTTCTGCACCCTCTCTGAAGTATTGACATCCTTCTTACCATGTGGTTCTCAGAATTGAACATAGTACTCCACCCGAGGTCTAAACAATGTTTTATAAAGTTTTAGCATAATTTCTTTTCTTTTGTACTCTATGCCGCTATTAATGAAGCCAAGGATGCCATATGTTTTTCCAACAGCCTTCTCAACTTGTCCTGCCGCCATCTAAGATTTGTGTACATACATCCCCAGGTTTCTCTGTTCCTCCACACCCTTTAAAATTGTACCATTTAATTTCTGCTGCCTTTATTTTTCTTTCCAAAATGCATCACTTTACATTTCTGTGCATTAAATTTCATCTGCCATGTGTCTTACCATTTTATCAATCAGCCAATATCTGTCTACGTCTTCCTGATGTTTGTTACTATCCTTTGATTGCAATTCACCTGGGCAAGATCCCTTTTTAATGCATTGAAATTAGCCTTCCTTGAGTTAAGTATTTTTATGCTTGATTATTCTTTGTCCTTTTCCATGATTATTCTAAATCTAATGCTATTAAATCAGGAGAGAGAAATAAGAAATATGTGAGCAAAACATTAGAGCAGGAGGACATGTTAGGGTGTATGGCCCAAAGAAGGGTTCTTTATACAAACACACAGAGCATAAACAACATATTGAATGAATTGCAGGTGAAAATTCAATTTGGAGGGTATGTCATGGTGACCATTACTGAGACATGGCTGCCACGCGATCAGGCCTGGGAACAAATCATACCTGGTTATAAGGTCTACAAGAAAGATATGGAAAATGGCAGAGTGGGAGGAGTAGCCTTCATAATTAAAGATTAAAACATTTCAATGGCAAGAGGGGATATAATGAGAGGTAAGCAGGCAGTGGAAACTTTGTGGATAGAATTAAGAAACAGAAAAGGATTTAAGACAGGACTGGGAGTTGTACATAGGCCCCTTGGTGGCAGCTGTGAAGTGGTAAATCTCACAAATGCAGAGATTAGACAAGCATGTAGCAAAGGCAGAATGGTTTTAACAGGGATTTTAACTTTCATATAGATTGGGATAAGCAGACTAGTACATGCCAGAAAAGTAATGAATTTCTTTGTTTCTGGCATAGTTTTCTGCAACAATATAACCTTGAACCAAGAAGGGGGAACGCCACATTAGGGGCTGGATCTTCTTGTCCCACTGCTGGGAGCAGCAGCGGGGGCAGAAAATGGTGGCCACCCCACACGGGACCCGCACCGCAGGCTGCCAACCCTGGAAAACAAAATGCAGAGATCCCCCTGTCCGCCCCCATTCATAAAATAATAGAGTTCATCCCTTCCCCCCCACATCGATACACAAAATGCAGAGGTGACCCCTTCCCCTCCTCGGTGACGCCAACTTCTCGTGGATGGGAAAGTGAAGGCATATGAGTGCCGCATGTCGAGCTTAAGATCAGGAATGGATGGGAGGATTGTGGCAGATGACATTGAAATTTATGCAGAGAGGTACTTTAAAAATTTAAACTAGGGTCCCATTGCAGAGCGGCAGACGCACCGCCATGGAGCTTTCTCCAACCCCGGGAAGATGGGGCTCAGCAATCCCAGTGTCGGGTTCTGTGGAGGCCACAGCCACTCCGATTCTCCAGCTCTCCCACCATGGAACCCACATCAAAAGGATAAAAAGATCCAGCCCCAGATTTAGTAATAAGTAATGAGCCAGATTTAGTTAACATCCGAATGGTGCATGAACATTTTCTCATGCCAATCACAATAGGATCATATTCAAAGTAATAAATGAAAAGGAGAAATGAGAGACAGCTACTAAGATTCTAGATTTAGGTAAGGCTGACTTCAAAGGGATGAGACAGAAACAGCCCTCAGTCAACTGGGCAAATCTGTTAATGAGTAAAATGACAGAAGATTAGTGGGAGATGTTCAGAAAAGAATTTAATGCTTCTCGGCCTTTTGGCTAAAATCAAGTGTAGTATCTGCTCTTATCAGTGCTTACTTGGTTGAGAAGAGACCATGATCATTGCCTTTTGATCATGGGGAAGCTTTGAGTAAAATGGTTATAACCAATCTTCGAGCTTCGGGTCAGGGAGTGCGCAACACCGTTCGGGTGGTCATGAAGGACAGGAAAGGAGATGTACCGGTCAATTGCACCTTCTTCATCAAGAAAATTCTCTTCGATTGCTGCAGATTTCAAGCGATGGACGTCTTCTGCCTGCAGGATTTCCCCAGCAGTGGATACTTCGACGTGACGTTCCGGAACGTGGCGGGATGCATCAAGTTCCTGAAGGCGTTCAAGGAGAAAGGGGACTGGGCACCACTGTCGATCGATCCTCACAGCAGAGCCACTCTTCACGCTTCCTTCACAACGGGACCGGGTGGAGATGATTCACCTCTACAACCCCCATGTTCCGGTGGTGGATGTACTCACCTTTCTCGCCAGGTACGTCGAGGTGGCTGGCAGCAGCACAGATGTCAAGGACCCCTTTGGGATTTGGACCAGCAAGCAGCAGGTCAAGGTGACCTTGAAGGTCGATCCCAGTGGAGCCATCATCCACCCTCCCTCCAGCTTCGCTATCGGGGGAAGTCGAGGCTTCTTGGTCTACGCTGGGCAGCCCAGAGTTTGCCGCACCTGTGGCAAATCTGGTCACGTGGTGGCCAACTGCAGCACGGTTGTTTGCAAGAACTGCAAGGAGGAAGGCCATCAGACCAAGGACTGTAAGCAGGCTAAGTGTTGCAACTTGTGCGGTGCGGCAGGCCATCTCTACAAAACCTGCCCCAAACGCTGCCTCAGTTATGCTCAGGCGGCAAGGTCCAAGGAAAGGCCAGGAGAAGGTTCAACGAAGGCGTCCGGTGTTCGAAAGGAGACCAGCAACCTTCTCCGCAGTGAGGAACTTCAACCTGAGAAGGAGAAGGAAGGGGAGGCAGCTGAAACCAGCGACCCAGCACCTACCCTGCGCTCGGAAACTCCTCCTCCACAGACAGAATCAATGGAGGAGGAGGCAGCAGATGGACAAACAGGTCAGTGGCAAGTGGTCCAGAGGAAAACCACAAAGAAAAAACATCCAAAAGCGGAACAGGCCACCACCCGAACCAATGTCAAGAGGAGGCTACCTTCTGAATCAGACTGCAACAGCTCCTCTTCACTGGACGGGGGAATGCTGGAACGACAGCCCCTTCAAAAGAGGCGGCAGAACTCCAAGGAGATGGAAGATAAAGCATCCCAGCCCCCGGGCACTGGAAGCTGTGATTGGCCCGGCGTGCCCCAACCCCAAAGCGCCACACGTAAGGACATGGCCAACGCATCTCAGCTCCGGGACACCGGGAGCAAAGACACGTCTGGCGCACCTCAGCTCCGGGAAGCCGGGATGTTTTCGAGGAGGAACAGATGGAAGCAGCAGAGGATAACCCAACCTTTGCTGCCTACAAGACCCCCCCGATGTCACCCCAGCGGAAAAACCCCTGCATGAAAAACCAGGAGGGGTTTCTAAGCCCAACTATTGTCAAACAGCTTGCTCACACGATGGGTATGCAGGAACATCCCGAAGGACTGGGACTAGCAAGGACAAATCGTATGGGAAGCAACAATTAACTTTTTAAAGAATGGGTGTAAAGATTGCTTCCATTAATGTGCATAGCAATGAATCTACTACGCGATGTGTTTCAACCTTGCATTACCTCGCCAAGGTCAAAGCCGACCTACTGTTTCTGCAGGAGTGTGGAATACCACACGTCAGCACCTACAGGCAGTGGTCGCGATGGTGGTCCCACGGGCCATCGATCTGGTCGGGGGGTAATGATTGCCGTTCCTCCGGCCTGGGTATTCTGCTGCGGGGAGGTAATTTCACCATCTCCGAAGTTAAGGAGGTGGTGGGCGGTCGCCTCCTCGTAGCAAATGTAATGTACAACAACGCTCCGCTCCGGTTGATCAACGTGTACGCCCCGGTACAACGCAGCGAGCGGCTGACTGTCTTCCAGCTGCTCCCACTGCTGCTGGCGACGTCCAGGCCGGTCATCCTAGGTGGTGACTTCAACTGCATCATCGATGCGGCTGGACGATCCGGCAGTGACGACAGCAAACTGGACGCTACGTCCAGATTCCTAATAGAAACAATTAAAGATGCCAAACTGCACGACGTCTTCAGCAAACCTGCAGACGGAGCGCAGCGCAGATACACATGGTCAAGATCGGACGGGTCTGCCCGTTCCAGGATTGACTTCCTGTTTGTGTCCCGTGCCGTCATGGTCGGATCCACCGATGTCAAGCCGGTGTTCTTCTCCGACCACTGCCTCTTACTGGCCGACTGTCACTTACACGATGACCAGCGGGTTGGCAGAGGGACGTGGAAGCTCAATGCTACACTGCTGACCCCAGAGAACGTTGAGGAACTTAAAAGGGATTACAGAGGTTGGAGGACCGTGAAACCCAGTTCACTGGTGGGAAGCGATTAAGGAGAACATCAAGAGGTTCTTCATCCACAAAGGTGTTCAGAGGGCAAGAGAGAGACAGAGGGAAATGTCCCCACTCCAGAAAAGTATGCAAAATCTGCTCCAGTTGCAGTGAATGGGGGTCGAGGTCAAGGAGGACCTCCAAGAGGTGAAGAGCCAGCAGGCCTCGCTCTTTGCCAAGGAGGCCTCCAAGATCATCTTCCGGTCCAGAGTCCACTCCATCGAGCAGGATGAGACGTGCTCGCGTTACTTCTTCCAAAAGGTACACAGAGAGAGCTCTGTCATCAGCAGCCTGAAGGAAGAAGATGGCTCGGTAACGTCTTCGCAGTCCGACATACTAAGGATCAGCAAATCCTTTTATGCTGGGCTGTATGACGCGAAGCCCACAGACAGCAGAGCCTCCCAGTCCTTCCTGTCATCTATCACAGAGGTCTTAGATGACAGCAGGAAGGAGAGACTGGACAAGCCGCTAACTCTGGACGAGCTGACAAAGGCCGTCGAGTCCTTCGAGACGAGTAAAACTCCCGGAAGCGACGGCTTACCGGTCGAGTTGTACTCGGCCCTGTGGGACTGGGTCGGCCCAAACCTGCTGGAAGTATACGAGAGTATGCTCCTGGCCGGCAGCATGTCGGAATCCAGGAGGAAAGGCATCATCACCCTCATTTACAAGCGGAAGGGGGAGAGGGCAGAAATCAGAAATTGGCGGCCCATCTCACTGCTTAATGTTGACTACAAGATTCTGTCCAAAGTCATAGCCAGTCGAGTCAAGTCTGCTCTGGAGTTGGTGATCCACCCTGATCAGACCTGTACTGTACCCGGCAGGAAGATCTCCGATAGTCTCGCGCTACTCAGGGATACGATCGCCTATGTACGGGACAGGAGGGTGGACACCTGCCTCATCAGCCTGGACCAGGAGAAGGCTTTTGACAGGATATCGCACACCTACATGATGGACGTGCTTTCCAAAATGGGGTTTGGGGAGGGAATCTGCAATTGGATCAAACTCCTCTGCACAAACATCAGTAGTGCAGTCTAAATCAACGGGTGGGAATTGGAAAGTTTCCCGATCCAATCTGGAGTCAGACAGGGCTGTCCTCTCTCCCCTGTCTTGTTTGTTTGCTGTATTGAACCCTTGGCTGAGTCTATTAGGAAGGATGCGAGCATAAGAGGGGTGACAATCCCAGGCAGCGGAGGCACTCAGGTTAAAACCTCCCTGTACATGGATGATGTCGCCGTCTTCTTCTCGGCTCCGCGGTCTGTTCGCAGACTGATGAGCATCTGCGACCAGTTCGAACTGGCCTCGGGAGCCAAAGTTAACCACGGCAAGAGCAAGGCCATGTTCTTTGGGAACTGGGCTGACCGATCCTTTGTCCCGTTCACCGTCAGGTCAGATTACCTGAAGGTGCTGGGGATATGGTTCGGAAGGGCCGGGGCGTGCACCAAAACCTGGGAGGAGCGAGTAGCCAAGGTACGACAAACGTTGGGCATGTGGGGGCAGCGATCTCTCTCCATCATGGGCAAGAACCTAGTCATCAGGTGCGAGGTGCTCACGTTGTTGCTGAACGTGGCGCAGGTCTGGCCCATACCCCACTCCTGCGCTGTGGCGGTCACCCGAGCCATTTTCCGCTTCATCTGGGGATCTAAAATGGACCGGGTCCGGAGGGACACGATGTTCAAATCTCTGGATAAGGGCGGGAAAAATGTACCCAACGTGGCCCTCATCCTGATGACCACCTTCGTGTGCGGCTGCATCACGCTGTGTGTGGACCTCCAGTACGCAAACTCCAAGTGTCACTACGTGCTGAGGTTCTATCTGTCCCCGTTGTTGCGGAGGATGGTCCTGGTCACATTGTCTCGGAACACTCCATGCAGTTGGGCTGTGCTGTACCACCTATCCTTCGTGGAGCTGTTTCTGCGGGAAAACACCTTTGACTGCCGGTCCATCAGGCAGTGGTCTGCACGGAATGTCCTCAAGGCCCTACGGGAAAAGGAGACGGTGGATCCTGTCGGATGGTTCCCCGAGCAGACCGTCAAAGTCATTTGGCGGAATGCCTCATCACCAGAACTTTCAAACAAGCACCAAGACGTAGCTTGGCTGGTGGTGAGAAGGGCCCTCCCCGTCAGATCCTTCATGCACACCTGAAGTCTCGCCGCCTCTGCACAATGCCCCCACAGTGGCTGTGGTGGGGAAGAGATGGTTGCCCACCTCTTCCTGGAATGTGTCTTCGCAAAGCAGGTGTGGAAAGAGATGCAGTGGTTTTTGTCGAGGTTCATCCCAAGCAGCTCTGTAACACAGGAGTCTGTGCTCTACGGGCTGTTCCCAGGGACTCACACCGAGACAAACATCAACTGCTGCTGGAGGACTATCAATTCAGTGAAAGACGCCCTTTGGTCTGCCCGAAACCTGCTGGTCTTCCAGCGCAAAGAGTTGTCCACCACCGAATGTTGCAGACTGGCACATTCCAAGGTCCAGGACTACGTGCTGAGGGACGCACTAAAGCTTGGGGCAGCCGCAGCAAAGGCTCAATGGGGAAAGACCACAGTGTAAGGTCCCCCACCAAGCTGGACTGAGGGGCTGGATCCATGGGAAACCCCTCGAACTGTATCGTTAATATTCTGAATTGCTGTAAATGTAAAACTGTAATTGACATGACAATTGTGAAACGGAAGGGTTGTGAAGAAACTCATGATAGTATTGAAGGAAACTGATCTCCCTTGCAATGTCTGTATTTTTTGGTGCTGTTTGAAACTGTTTGGCAATGTAATTTTCACAGAATTTTATGAATAAAGTTTATTTTGGAAATAAAAAAAAAGAAAAGAATTTAATGTGTTACTGAGCCAGTTTATACCCCTAAAGGGCAAGAGTCTACTTGCCAAAAGAGACAGCCATGGAAAACTGAAGAGGTAAGAAACAACATAAAACTAAATGAATAAAAGAGACAAAGATGCAAAAAATGGCACAGATCCTGGTGAATGGGAAAGATAAAGAGAACAGCAAAGGGTGACAAAACAGATGGTAAGAGCTACAAAAAGTGAGTATGAAAAGGAACTTGCAAGGGATAACAAAATCAACATAAAAATGTTTTACGATTTTATTGGGAAAAATAGGGTGGCCAGGAGCAATGCGGGCCCCTTCAAAACTGATAACGGTAATCCTGTCAATGAGAATAATGAAATGACTGATCGGCTGAATAATAACTTTGCAACAGTATTTACAGTAGAGGAAGAGGTCAGCATGCCAGAAATCCCAAGGAAACTAATACTGAATCAAGGACAGAGACTCACCAAATTAACATGAACAAAATAACAGTAATGAAGAAAATAATTGCATTAAAGAATGATAAATCCTCAGAACCAGATGGTTTCCATCCCAGGATGCTAGATCAATTGTAAATTTTAAACCTGAGATTGATAGATTTTGTTCTCCAAAGGTGTTAAGCAATATGGGGCTAAAGCGGATATATGGGGCCAGATTTTGAAAGGGCCGTGGAGTCGGGAGCCGGGGCAGACGCGATTTAACCTGACGCCCCCAGGATGTCCGCAATTTTTAATGTGAGGGTGGGGGGGAGGGAACGAGGAAGCCGCTCGCCTCCAATTAAGGGGCCATTAAGCACCTTTTGGAGCTCGTTAAGGAGGCTGGGGGGTTGGGGGGGGGGGGTCCGCACCACAATTTTCAAAGAGGAACCTGCGAGCCCGACCAGTGTGATGCACAATAATGCACAGCTGTCGGGTTCGCAGTGGGTCGGGGCCCAACTTTGTTCTTTGAAGAAGAAATGTTTTCAACCTATGGGGATCTTGCGCTGGGCCCAGCTCAGGATATTTTTTTTTTATTATGGAACTGCTGTCTCACCTGTTCATTCTGCTGTCCTGGCTGAGGAGCTGCTTGTTCTCCTCTGCAAGGCAGTGGCAGATCACATTATGGCTGCCGCTTGCCTTTGCCTCTGGCGCAGGAGGGCAGTTCCCATCTTCTGCAGACATTCAGTGCCACTAATTGGGCACTGAGCTCACCTCCTGCCCATTTGAGGATCGCATCGCGTTGGCAGTGCAGCTGAGGTGCAGGGTCGGGATCCGGAAATCATCCAGGCGTCAGGTTCCCGACCCTGCTTTGAAAATCCAGCCCATGATCAGCCATGATTTCATTGATTGGTGGGACAGGCTCAAGGGGATGAATGGCCTTGACCTGTTCCTATGATCCCTGACCCCTTAATGCTCCCTCATGTAAACCTCCTCCACTTGCCCCAGTTCATTTCCTAGCACTAGATCCAGCTCTGGTTCCTTCTTCATTGTGCTGGAAACACACTGATCATATAAGTTCTCTTGTACAGATTTCAGAAATTCCTCCCCATTTTTGTCCTTTACACTGGGTGGTGCAGTGGTTAGCACTGCAGCCTCACAGCTCCAGTGACCTGGTTTAGGTTCTGGGTACTGCCTGTGTGGAGTTTGCAAGTTCTCCCTGTGACCGTGTGAGTTTTCATCGGGTGCTCCGATTTTTTCCCACAGCCAAAGACTTGCAGGTCGATAGGTAAATTGGCCATTGTAAATTGCCCTTAGTATAGGTAGGTGGTAGGAGAATTGAGGGAAGGTGGGGATGTGGTAGGGAATATGGGATTAATGTAGAATTAGTATAAATGGGTGTTTGATGGTCAGCACAGACTTGGTGGGCTGAAGGGCCTGTTTCAGTGCTGTATCTCTCTATGACTATGACTGTTAAGATAATTGACATTCCCCATTATCATTACTCTAAAATTCTTGTAGCTTTCTATAATTTGCCATTAAATATGCTCCTCTTTCTTCTTCCCACGATTTGTTGGCCTATAGTATACACTCAGCAACATAAAAGCTCTTCTATTGTTTCTTAATTCTAATTAAATGGATTCTGTCTTGGCCCTTCAACTACATTATCCGCTTACAGTGCTAGAATAGCTTTTATTTAATGAATACAGTCATCCCTTCATTTTTCTTCCTTCCCTACCTTTTCTGAATACCTTAAAGCCAGGAATATTAATCCTCCCCGTCTTTTAGTCAAGTTTCTGTTATTGCCACTGCATCATAGTCCCATGTGGTGACTTGTGCCTGAGGTTACCAACCGTATTTATCATGCTACCTACACACACTCCAAATTCACCTTAAAGTCCTTTGCATTTGCTCCCTGTCTGATCCCTCCTACTTCTGAACTATTCTTTACTCTAGTGTATTTGTCTCTCTCAGTCCTCCTTGCACCTTGTTTCTGCTCTCTAATGTATCATCCTAATTCCCATCCCCTTCTTCAGGGAAAATAATGCTAAGCTCACAGTGCACACCCTTATTATTGGCTAAAACTCGCAGCAGCTTAAGGTGAGGAAGAAATACATCATGAGTTGCAGATCACCATAAATGTTTGGAAGACATGAGCTGCTCTGCCATATGCCTGGCAGACACTGGAGCTCGCCATCAGTCTCCTCGTGAGTTTCAAGAAATTGCTGCATTTGCACTGTTAAAACAATTTTTTTTATTCGTTCAGGGGATTTGGGCGTGACTGGCTAGGATAGCATTTATTGTCCATCCCTAATCGCCCTTGAGAAGGTGGTGGTGATCTGCCTTCTTGAACTACTGCCGTGCTTGTGTGTAGGTACACCAATAGTGCAGTTAGGAAGGGAGTTCCAAGATCTTGACCCAGCGACAGTGAATGAACAGCTATATAGTTCCAAGTCAGGATGGTGTGTGGCTTGGAGTGGAACTTGCAGGTGGTGGTGTTCCCATGCATCTGCTGCCCTTGCCCTTCTAGGTGGTAGAGGTCACGGGTTTGGAAGTTGCCATCGAAGGTGCCTTGGTGAGTTGCTGCAGTGCATCTTGTAGATGGTACATACTGCTGCCAATGTGCATAGATGGTGGAGGGAGTGAATGTTGAAGGTGGTGGATGGGGTGTCAATCATGCGAGTTGCTTTGTCCTGGATGGTGTTAAACTCAATGCAAAATTTTAGGGTACGTACTTAACACAGGAAGAACCCTTTTAATGACAATATTTATGTTCCTGCCATGCCACTTTATCTCGGAGGCCCAGGGACAGATCAATTGAAATTGTGGCATTTCATTCCTGCTGGTGGAAAATTGTTCCTAGATATTTTTAAAAGTTAAACTGTGACAAAAATAGGTTTTTCTTATTTTTCCTTTCTGTCTCTTTTCTCTCACTACTTCTTAATCCAATCTTTTTTCCTTCTCGTCTTTTTCTGTATCTAATTTGACTTACCTTCAGGAGCGGAGAGCAGTCGGACCTCTTCCAGCGTGCGCTGGAGTTTTGAAAAAAAAAGAAAAAAGCCAACATTAACGTCACAGGAAAGGTGCAAGGTGATTGGTTGGTGAGTCACTGCTGTTAGGGAATAGCTCTAAATAGCTGGGTAAGTATTTAAGGTGAGAAAGGTTTACATTTTTTTTTCATATATAGTAAGTAGTGTTTTTTTAGGGAGTTCTGTGGTAATGAGGGCCAGGGAACAAGGGCCCTAGAGTAACTGATATTATTGGACATTAAGATCTTCCAAAAGGTTAATTTAAAGGGTTAAGTCATGGCAGGAGAGCTCAAAGCCGTGGTGTGCTCCTCGTGCTCCATGTCGGAAGCCGGGAACATTTCTAGTGCCCGGGACCAGCATGTGTGCAGGAAGTGTCACCAGCTGCAACTCCTGGAAGCCTGGGTTTCGGAGCTGGAGCAGCAGCTGGGGACACTGTGGGGCATCCGCGAGGTGGAGAGTATTGTTGAAAGCACATATAGAGAGGTGGTCACACCGCAGGTTCAGACTCCACAGGCAGGAAGGGAATGGGTGACCAAGGCAGGCAGTTCAGGAATTTCCTGTGGCTATTTCCCTGCAAAATGGATATACTGCTTTGGATACTGTTGAGGGGAATGGCCTCTCAGGGGAAAGCAGCAACAGCCCAATTCGTTGCACCACAGTTGGCTCTGCTGCACAGGGGAAGAGTAAAAAGTGTGGGAATGCAATAATTATAGGGGATTCAATTGTAAGGGTAATAGATAGGCTTTCTGTGGCCGCAAAAGAGACTCCAGGGTGGTATGTTGTCTCCCTGGTGCTAGGTCAAGGATGTTTCAGAGCAGTTACAGGACATTCTGAAGGGGGAGGGTGAACAGCCAGTGGTCGTGGTACACATTGGTACAAACGACATAGGTAAAAAAAAGGATTAGATCCTAAAAGCAGAATATAGGGAGCTAGGAAGTAAGTTGAAAAGTAGGACCTCAAAGGTAGTGATCTCAGGATTACTACCAGTGCCACATGCTAGTCAGAGTAGAAATACAGAATATATCGGATGAACACGTGGCTGAAGAGATGGTGTGACAGGGAGGGTTTTAGATTCCTGGGACATTGGGACCGGATCTGGGGAAGGTGGGACCAGTACAAACTGGACGGGTTACACCTGGGCAGGACCGGGATGATGTCCTAGGGGGAGTATTTGCTAGAGTGGTTGGGGAGGGTTTAAACTAAAATGGCAGGGGGATGGGAACCTTTGCAAAGAGTCAGAGGAGAGGGGATCAAAGACAAGAACAAAAGACAGTAAGGGGAATAAGAAAAGTGATAGACAGAGAAATCAAAGGCTAGAATCAAACAGGGTCACAGTGAAAAAGAATGGGAAAGGGACAAGTATTGTTAAAAAGTCAAGCCTTAAGGCTTTGTGCCTTAACGCGCGGAGCATTCGCAATAAAGTGGATGAATTAATTGCGCAAATATATGTAAACGGTTATGATATAGTTGGGATTACAGAGACATGGCTGCAAGGTGACCAGGGATGGGAAGTGAACATCCAGGGGTATTCAGTATTTAGGAAGATCAGACAAAAAGTAAAAGGCGGTGGAGTTGCATTGCTGGTTAAAGAGGAAATTAATGCAAGAGTGAGGAAAGATATTAGCTCAGACGATGTGGAATCTGTATGGGTAGAGCTGAGGAACATTAAGGGGCAAAAAACTTTAGTGGGGGTTGTATATAGACGCCCAAATTGTAGTAGTGATGTTGGGAATGGCATTAAACAGGCAATTAGAGACGCATGCAATAAAGGAACATCTATAATTATGGGTGAATTTAATCTGCATGTAGATTGGGCAAATCAAATTAGTCACAATACCGTAGAGGAGGAATTCTTGGAGTGTATATGGGATGGTTTTCTGGACCAATACATTGAGGAACCAAGTAGAGAACAGGCCATCCTAGACTGGGTATTGTGTAATGAGAGAGGAATAATTGACAATCTAGTGGTGCGAGACCCCTTGGGGATGAGCAACCATAATATGATAGAATTCTTCATCAAGCTGGAGAATGATGTAGTTGATTCTGAAACAAGGGTCATGAATCTTAGTAAAGGAAACTACAAAGGTATGAGGTGCGAGTTGGCTATGACGGATTGGGAAACGTTACTTAAAGGGATGACGGTGGATAGGCAATGGCAAACATTTAAAGAGCGCATGGATGAACTGCAACAATTGTTTATCCCTGTCTGGCGCAAAAGTAAAACGGGAAAGGTAGCCAAACCAAGGCTTACAAGGGAAATTAGAGATAGCATTAGATCCAAGAAAGAGGCATATAAATTTGCCAGAAAAAATAACAGACCTGAGGATTGGGAGCAGTTTAGAATTCAGCAAAGGAGGATCAAGGGATTGATTAAGAAGGGGAAAATAGAGTATGAGAGCAAGCTTGTGGGGAACATAAAAACTGACTGTAAAAGTTTCTATAGGTACGTGAAGAGAAAAAGATTGGTGAAGACAAATGTACGTCCCTTACAGTCAGAAACAGGGGAATTTATTATTGGGAACAAAGAAATGGCTGACCAACTAAATGCATACTTTGGTTCTGTCTTCACAATGGAGGACACAAATATCATACCAGAAATGTTGGGGAACACAGGGCTTAGTGAAAGAGAGGAACTGAAAGAAATCGGTATGAGTAGAGAAATGGTGTTGGGGAAATTGATGGGATTGAAGGCCGATAAATCCCCAGGGACTGATGATATGCATCCCAGAGTACTTAAGGAAGTGGTTCTAGAAATAGTGGATGCATTGGTGGTCATCTTCCAAGATTCTATAGACTCTGCAACAGTTCCTACAGATTGGAGGGTAGCTAATGTAACCCCACTATTTAAAAAGGGAGGTAGAGAGAAAGCAGGGAATTATAGACCAGTCAGCCTGATGTCAGTAGTGGGGAAAATTCTAGAGTCCATTATCATAGATTTTATAGCAGAGCACTTGGAGAACAGTGGTAGAATCGGGCAGAGTCAGCATGGATTTACAAGAGGGAAATCATGCTTGACAAATCTACTAGAATTCTTTGAGGAAGTAACGAGTAGAGTTGATGAGGGGGAGCCAGTGGATGTGGTTTATTTGGACTTTCAGAAGGCTTTGGACAAAGTCCCACATAAGAGATTAGCATGTAAAATTAAAGCGCATGGGGTTGGGGGTAGTGTATTGCGATGGATAGAAAATTGGTTGGCAGACAGGAAATAAAGAGGAAGGATAAATGGGTCTTTTTCCGAATGGCAGGCAGTGACTAGTCACAATATATATTAATGATTTAGATGAGGGAACTAAATGTAATCTCTCCAAATTTGCAAATGACACAAAACTGGGTGGGAGGGTGAGTTGCGAGGAGGATGCAGAGAGGCTTCAGGATGATTTGGACAAGTTGAGTGAGTGGGCTAATGCATGGCAGATGTAGTGTAATGTGGATAAATGTGAGGTTATCCACTTTGGTAGCAAAAACAGGAAGGCAGATTATTATCTGAACAGCTATAAACTGAGGAAGGGGAATATGCAACGAGATCTGGGTGTTCTCGTACACCAGTCACTGAAGGCAAGCATGCAGGTCCAACAGGCGGTAAAAAAGGCAAATGGTATGTTGGACTTCACAGCGAGAGGATTCTAGTACAAGAGCAGGGATGTCTTGCTGCAATTATGCAGGGCCTTGGTGAGGCCACACCTGGAATATTGTGTGCAGTTTTGGTCTCCTTATCTGCTTATCTTGCTTTAGAGGGAGTGCAGCGAAGGTTTACCAGACTGATTCCTGGGATGGTGCGACTGACATATGAAGAGAGATTGAGTCGGTTACAATTATATTCACTGGAGTTCAGAAGAGTGAGGGGGATCTCATAGAAACCTATGAAATTCTAACAGGACTTGACAGGGTAGATGCAGGAAGGATGTTCCCGATGGTGGGGAAGTCCAAACCAGGGGTCATAGTCTCCTACGGGGTAAACCATTCAGGACTGAGATGAGGAGAAATTTCTTCACCCAGAGAGTGGTGAACCTGTGGAATTCGCTACCACGGAAAGCAGTTGAGCCCAAAACATAATATGTTTTCAAGAAGGAATTAGATATAGCTCTTGGGTCTAAAGGGATCAAAAGTTATGAGGTAAAAGCGGGAACAGGTTACTGAGTTGGATGATCAGCCATGATCAGAATGAATGGCGGAGCAGCCTTGAAGGACCGAATGACCTACTCCTGCTCCTATTTTCTATGTTTCTTTGTTTCTAATTCACATTATTTCCTTCTCCATTGCTGTTACTTTATCCTTAAATTTCATTGGTTAAGGAGATAGATTGTTGGTTCCATCATTCACCAGGGTCTCAGTTACTCCACTGCTTTTTCTGCAGATTTATCAGCTCGAATTTCTAGCAACTTGGAGGGCAAAACCTTTTCGACCTGAATGTTCCGAGAAAAAGTCTAACTCACGGAGAATGCTATAAGACATCCCACTCCAATAAATTCTGGGCCATTGTTTCTTTGCGCTCTCCACTGCTCTCTCACGGAAGAGTTTGGGAAAAAAAACTCCTGTGGAAATTGTAGCCCACATTGTTTTTAGTTAACCTAAGAGATATGTTCTGATGAAGAATTAGACCTGAAATACTGACCTGCATTTTGTCTTTTTTCAGATGCTAATTAACCTGTTGTGTATTTCCAGTGTTATCTATTGTATTCCTTTGTGATAGGATGTCTCTTGAAATGGATGTTTCAGCACAATGATAAATAAATATGTTTTTTTCTGATTTTGCTCACATGAAATAAACTTATTTTAGACCAAGTCATTGAAACAATCCTGAAGAGATACTGGAGACCTGTATCAAACCAGACTGAAGAACTATTCATTTTACAGTAACAGGAAGAGGGACTCAAGTGTTAACTGTGGTCGGCAACATGTCTGCACATGGACACCAGTGTTCGTGGTAAAAAATTTTTGAGGTTTGTGGTTTCCATCTGGCCCGCCAATCCCGACTGACAGTGGGCTGCCTGTGGCTTGGCTTTCATTGACAGTTCTCCAATTAAAGTGTACATCAGGCAGAGGTGGAACCTGTAATAAAAACAAGAAATGCTGGAAATACTCAGCAGGTCAGGCAGCATCTGTGGAGAGAGAAGCAGAGTTAACGTTTCAGGTTAGTGACCCTTCATCAGAGAGGTAGGACCTGTGTCTGACAGATGGTGGATGCGTGTCTGTGATTGGTCACTGTCTGTGTCTGACAGTAGAATGCCTGGGCGGGACGAGCGTTGATCGGTGTTTCACAGTGTAGGTGCACTGGGATTGGCCGCCCATGCTGTTTTCACGCAGTTCAGGAAGTGAGTGGGAGTGGTTGCTGTCAGGGGGAGAGGGAGAGAATGGCCGAGGGGAGACCAGGAAGTGGGACAGCACACAGCCGGAAGCGCCGTTGTGGAGGGAGCATGCTGAGAGTCAGGCAGTCCTTTAAACAAGCACCAGCCCAAAGACCGGGTGGGGCGGGGGGATGGACATAGAGGGGGGGAGAGGAGGTGCACACAGATGGTGGGAGAGTGGGGTGGACACAAAGGGCAGGAAGAGGGGCGTGAACACAGAGGAGGATGGACACAGAGGGGGGAGGGGGGATGGTCACGGGGCGGGGGGAGAGGGGAATGAACAGAGAGAGAGAGGGATGGTGGACAGACATGGCGAGGCATAGAGAGAGAGATCACAATCATTCCTGACAGATGGACATCTATTCAAATTCTCCTCATCGCTACATCAAGTGTGCAGGCAGATATTGACTACTTGTGCAAGCAAAAACACAAAGGGTGGGACAATACCAGGTATCTCACCAAATAGGTAGCAATGTGTTTTAAATTGGACTGTGTTTCCATGGCACTAGGTTAGCTATACACTTTATATACAGATTAATTTCTCCCATGTCCACGGCTGAGTCAATAATTTTGTCAAATGTCTATCATGCAACATGTCGGTGCCTATCCCTGCTGCATAGGTTTAACTGGAAAGGATTGTTCATGGGCTTCCCAGCCAGGTAGCCCCTTTTCCAGTTTTAATTTATTCTGCAATTGACTTCGGCATTAGGGGTTTCTAATATTTGTTTCTTTTTCATTCTTATGATATTTTTATCCTGCTTGAAAGGAATTTTGTGTTTTCGATTGTAGTCCTCTTATAGTTTTAAAGTCTATTAAATAAATTTTCCTAGATTCAATGGCCACTGCATAAACTCTTTAATATTGGTAAAGGCTTTACTGATGTTAGATTTTATGGCCAGTTTCACAATAGAGGGGAAAGAATATAAAATATGTCAGTGTGGGTTAAATAATTTAAAAAGCTATTGTTTTGCTTTTCCTCTTTGTTCTCAAAAATAATCAGGGAGGATTATTAAATTTTAAACAATCTGCTCTTCTCTGCAGCCTTATAAACACAATACACCAGCCAAAAGTCTACCATGTTTGTATTATTTATTTATACACATTGCCTAAGTACTTGTATATGTGACTATCTACTAACCATAAATTATGGTTTAGGTTAAAGGAACATTGGAAGAGGAGAAGGCCATTCAGTCCCTTGAGCATTCAGTTAGATAATGGCTGATCTGTATATTAACTCTATCTACTCAGCTTGGTTTGTAACCCTTAATATCCTTGCCTAATAAAAATCTATCAATCTTAGTTTTGGCATTTTCAATTGACCTAGCCTTAACAGCTTTTTGGGGAGCAAGTTCCAGATTTCCACTGCCCTTTGTGTGGAGATGTGCTTTCCGATATCATTGCTGAATGACCTAGCTCCAACTTTTAGGTTATGCCCCTTGTTCTGGACTCCTACACTAGAAAAAACAGTGGGCTGAATTTTATGGGGGTGGTGGGGTCCTGCTGCCGGGGCCGAAAGCGGGGGGCAAACCTGTGTCAGCGGTCAGCATCTTGTCGGCGGCAGCCAATTAAGTGACTGCCTCCTGGGCTGCCGTCCCTATTAGGGATGGCATCCTGCTTCCTCAGAGCTGCCAGCCAATCAGAGGACTGGCAGCTCAGCAGCCTCAGCAGCGCCAATGCTAGCAGTGGCCATTGCTGGGACTGCACCTTCAGGATCAGGGCGCATCAATGAGGTCTGGGTGTGCTGAGGCCAGTCAGGCCGGCTCCGGTGAGAGGGGGAGCGGTTCCTGAAGGTAGGCAGTGCGTTGCCACAGGGGTGGCTATTACCACCAGGGGGACACCTCCTTGGGTCAAAGAGTGCTTGAAAAGGTGGGCCCCCTTCCACAGCCTTCCAGGAGGCCGCCTGGATTTACCTGGCGGTCTCCTCATGCGGCCGAGGGCCTCCCTAGCACTGGTAAAATGCCAGCGGAGGCAGGAAAAGGCCCTTAATTGCCCACATAAGTAGCTCAATTGGGCTCCGGGCAGGCAGGCCTTCTGCCACCTTTCCCACTGCTGGCAAAATGACATGTTAGTGGGAAGACGCCAGGCATGCCTACCAGCCTGTCCCCAAAGGCTGTTAAAATCCAGCCCACTTCTCACTATCTACACTACCAAATCCTTTAATCATCTTAAACTCCTCAATTAGATCACTTCTAAATCTTCTATATTTAAGGGAATACAACCCCAACCTATGGAACTGAACAAAATAATGTCACAAAAGAGTGACAATTACCCACCAGATGGTTTCCATCCCAGGATTTTAAAGGAAGTAAGTGAGAACACATTGCAGATGCCCTAACTTTAATTTTGCAAAGTTCTCTTGATCTGTAAACCATTCCTTTAGTTTGGGAATTTGCACTTTTCACCGCTGTTACAGAAGGTAAAAGAGGGAAAGCAGCCTGTTCCGTCCTTCAATGAGATCATGGCTGATCTGCAACCTAGCTCCATATATCTGCTTTTGCCCCATATTCCTTGATACCTTGGTTAACAAAAATCTATCAATCTCAGCTTTAAAACTTGCAAATGATCTAGCATTAATTGCCATTTGCAGAAGAGAGCTCCAAATTTCTGCCATCCTTTGTGCATAGAAGTATTTTCTAACTTCACTTCTGAAATGTCTCTCCCTAATTTTTAGACTATGCTCCAGTAGAAATAGTTTCCCTCTATCTAGCCTATCTGTTCCCCTTAAAATCTTGAAAACATTGATCAAATCTCTCCTTAACCCTCTAAATTTAAAGGAATGCAACCCTAGTTTGTTTAGTCTTTCTTTGTAGCTTAACCCAGGTATCATTTGAGTAAATCTATGCTGCACTTCCTCCAAGGCGAGTATATCCTTCCTAATGTGTGGTGCCCAGAACTGCTCAGAGGGTTCCAGGTGTGGTCTAGCCAGGCTTTGCATAGCTGAAGCATGACCTCTACACCCTTGTATTCTAGCCCTCTGAAACACTCTCTATGTACTCGTGCATGTGTCAAGAACAGGGTGCATCTGTTTACTGTGAGACCCCGTACGTGTTGAGCTGTTGAAGTCGTTTTCTTTGACGACCTGCACATCTTTGCAAAATGGTTCCACTTTGAACATGAGTTACACTTTTTTCCTTGAGCTGGACATGGCATTGTGACTTGATGAGGGTTTCCACAATTTGGGCACAGTTTTGAAGGTAACTGACCATGAATTAGGTACATTTTGATAAGGTTGTTGAGGTCTTCTTGTCCTTAACCCTTGCACTGAAGCTGGTTGGGCAAGCTGTATCTGCAACCCTGAGTCTAAGGGTGCATGTGTGTCTAACCTCTTTGAGTCTAACATGGCAGATTCGATCTGGACTGCTAAGGTTATGGCTTTTTCCAAAGTAAAATCATCACCCTCCATGAGAAGACCTTCCCTTAATCATGGAATTGAAGTCTTTTCAATTAATTGGTCACAAATCAGTTCATTGATTACTGTGCCAAATTTACACGTAGCCGCCAATTGCTGTAATGCTATCACGTATTGTTTAATGGACTCATCATGTTCCTGGGATCTCTGGAGGAATGCGTATCGCTCTATCATCATGCTTTTTTTAGATTAGAGATACAGCACTGAAACAGGCCCTTCGGCCCACCGAGTCTGTGCCGAACATCAACCACCCATTTATACTAATCCTATATTCCTACCAAACATCCCCACCTGTCCCTATCTTTCCCTACCACCTACCTATACTAGTGACAATTTATAATGGCCAATTTACCTGTCAACCTGCAAGTCTTTTGGCTTGTGGGAGGAAACCGGAGCACCCGGAGAAAACCCATGCAGACACAGGGAGAACTTGCAAACTCCACACAGGCAGTACCCGGAATCGAACCCCGGTCCCTGGAGCTGTGAGGCTGCAGTGCTAACCACTGCGCCACTGTGCTTTTCTGTGGCCCAAAGTATTTTTCAAGAGCACTCACTGCCGCATCAAACGTAAACATTTCTTTTGTGAACTGCTTGAAAACATGCTGTCCTTCTGCCCCTAAACAATGTACAAGTATCGCTTTCTTACTATTTTCTGCTATATCTGGGCTGCCCATCCCCATAGCGAGCAAGTAGGTCTTGAACTCTGAAATCCATCGTTCCCAACACAAAGGAGAATTTCCTGGTGTCGGAAGGAAAGGTTCTGGAGCTGGTCACATTAGATTTTGTTGAATCATCTTCATCGCCACATTTTTGTTATGTTTACACCAGGTTACTTGGTTTAGTTTGTAATATCTGATTTAACTCAGAGCAATGCAGATATCACACTTGTGTCAAATAGCCAACTGGTTTATTTAGAGGACTTAAACTATAATGGTTCTTACAGGATTTCAGTGCAATGTTTTCTCATTGCAGCCAGTATTCTGTGGAAGCTTCTAGCTGTGTGTGTGTCTTAGTTTCACTTTCACTCTGCAGCTCCAAAGCAATCAAATGCAGTGAACACTGATAGTGGACAGACTTATACAATCAAACCCTGATCAATCAAACACTGCAGAATGTACTCGGGGTAGGAGACTTCAATGTCCATAACCAAGAGTGGCTCTATAGCACCACTATTGACCGAGCTGGCCAATCCCTGAGGACATATCCGCCAGATTGGACCTATGGCAGGTGGCAAGGGAACCAACAAGAGGGAAAAACTTACTAGACCTTGCCCTCACCAATCTACCTGCTGCAGATGCATCTGTCCATGACAGTATTGTTAGGAGTGACCGCTGCACAGTCCTTGTGGAGACGAGGACATCTTCCATTGTGTTGTGTGGCAGTACCACCATGCTAACCATGATAGATTCAGAGCAGATCTGGCAGCTCAAAACTGGGCATCCATGAGGTGCTGTGGGCCATCAGCAGCAGTAAAATTGTATTCATGCACAATCTGTAACATCGTGGCCCGGCATATCCCTCACTCTATCATTACTAGCAAGCTAAGGGATCAACCCTGGTTCAATGAAGAGTGCAGGAGGGCATGCCAGGAACGGCATCAGGCATATCTAAAAATGATGTGTCAACCTTGTGAAGCTACAATACAGGACTACTTGCATGTCAAACAGTGGAGCAGCATGCAAAAGACAGGGCTAAGCAATCCCCCACCAACAGATCAGATCTAAGCACTGCAGTCCTGTCACATCCAGTCATGAATGGTGGTGGACAATTAAACAACTCACCGGAGGAGGAGACTCCAAAAATATCCCCATCCTCAATGATGGTGGAGCCCAGCACATCAGTGCAAAAGATAAGGCTGAAGCATTTGCAACAATCTTCAGCCAGAAGTGCCAAGTAGATGGTCCATCTCGGCCTCCTCCTGAGGTCCCCAGAATCACAGATGCCAGTCTTCAGCCAATTCGATTCACATCATGTGATATCAAGAAATGGCTGAAGGCACTGGTTACTGCAAAGGCTATGGGTCCTGACAACATCCCGGCTGTAGTACTGAAGACATGTGCGGCAGAACTAGTCGCACCCCTAGCCAAGCTGTTACAGTACAGTTGCAACACTGGTATCTACCCGACAATGTGGAAAATTGTCAGGCATGTTCTGTCCACTAAAAGAAAGACAAATCCAACCTGGCCAATTACCACCCTATCAGTCTATTCTTGATCATCAGCAACATGATGGAAGGTGTTGTCGACAGCGCTATCAAGCCACTTAAACAGCAACAACCTACTCATTGATGCTCAGTTTGGATTCCACCAGGGCCACTCGGTTCGTGACCTCATTACAGCCTTGGTCCAAATATGGACAAAAGAGCTGAATTCCAGAGGTGAGGTGAGAGAGATTTCTCTTGATATCAAGGCAGCACTTGACTGAGTGTGGCGTCAAAAAGCCCAATCCCAGTCAATGGGACAACTGAAGTCAATGGGACATCACTGGGGGAGCTCCTTAGGGCAGTGTTCTAGGCCCAACCATCTTCAGCTGCTTCATCAGTGACCTTCCCTCCATCATAAGGGCAGAAGTGGGGATGTTCACTGATGTTCGCAAAATGTTCAGTACCATTCGTGACTCCTGAGATACTGAAGCAGTTCGTGACCATATGCAGCAAGACCTGGAGAACATTCAGGCTTGAGCTAATAAGCAGCAAGTAACATTCGCACAACACAAGTGCCAGGCAATGACCATCGTCAACAAGAGAGAATCTAACCATCTCCCCTTGACATTTAATGGCATTACCATTGCTGAATCTCCCGCTATCAACATCCTGGGGGTTATCATTGATCAGAAATTGAACTGGACCAGTCATAGAAATACTTGACAACAAGAGCAGGTCAGAGGCTAGGAATCCTGTGGTGAGTAACTCACCTCCTGACTCCCCAAAGCCTGTCCACCATCTACAAAGCACAAGTCAGGAGTGTGATGGAATACTCTCCACTTGCCTGGATGTGTGTAGCTCCAACAACACTCAAGAAGCTCGACACTATCCAGGACAAAGCAGCATGCTTGATTGGCACCCCATCCACCACCTTAAACATCTACTCCCTCCACCACTGATGTACAGTGGCAGCACTGTGTACCACCTACAAGATGCACTGCAACAACTCACCATTCTTCTTTCACCAGCGTTACCTACATCCCATGAAAACAAAACAATGGTCACACAGCAATAGCACATTAATGGAGTGGTAGCCCTTGTGGTTCCTGTACTTCTCTCTGTTGACCTGTGAGGTCCCCAGCACCATGTTCATACAGTCAATTGCTCCCTGCACCATTGGGAATCCTGCTATCCTGGCAAAATCATGTGTCTTCTCACTCTGCTTCTCTCTGCTGAGGGAAAAATTGATGTATTCTTCTCTCCTGGCATAGATTGCCTCCTTTATCTCCCGGATGCATTGATGGACGGCGTACTGGGAGATGTTCGCTGTCACCTGCTCCTGCCTGGAAAGGTGCGGACACGTAGAAGTTTATTGCCAATGTAACCTTTAAAACCATTGATAGTGCTGTCCTCACTTTGGTGTGACCACCTCTTTGATGAACCTGAGTTGCCTCAGGCACTGCTCCTGGGCTAGGTTGAGATAAAAGAAGTGTTCAGTGGACATGCACAGACCAAGTTAGTGACATTTGTGTTAAATCAGCTGCAACGGTTGATTGACACTGCAATCCGACCTCTCCTCACACTACCACGCATGGCACACCCATGCCAGTGCCCTGCCAGTATTGGGAGCCTGCGGGACTCACCGGAAGTGGCCAGTAGTGCGGCCCATGCCATTTTATGCTTTATGGTTTCAGTAATGGTCGCACCAGTGGTCCTTTGGAGCTCAATTTCCTGCCGCACAGTGAAAAAGCAAGGAAATCATGCTAACCCTTTATAAACCCTTGGTTAGGCTCCAGCTGGAGTACTGTGTTCAATTCTGAGAAAGCTGTTAAAAATCAGAAGTGGTCTTTGGCTTTATAAACAAAGGCATGGGGGGAATTTTATTTCCCCCACAACAGGCAGGTGAGGGTTGGGTGTGGAGGCAGGGTGGATAGGTGGCGGGGGTGGGGGGAGTTCAATGAGTAAATATACAAAACCCAACCCCAACGTGCTGTGAATGAGTCTACTTCCAGTTTCACTGCTGTGGGTTTGGGGGCATCCGAGTTATCTGCACTGGCAAGGTGGGACGGTAATTATAATATGCTAATGAGACTCCATTTCTCAGATTTTGGAAGCTATTTAAATTTATGGCTGTGGGCTGGGTTTCCCAGAGCTTGGGAAATTGGCAGCTCAAGAGAGGTGGGAGCTGACATTACCAGCTGGTATGCATTTCTTAGAGCACTGATGTCGGCCAGAAGGAGCAAAGTTGTTTACCTCCCAACCCCTCAAGCAAATCTTCTGCTGCGTTCTGCCTCTCCTCACACTAGGCCTCCCTCGGGGTAATCTGCTGACTTACCCCACTTTAACATTTCACATATTTACTGATTTAATCCCCCCCCCCATACACAATCTGTCTTTTGTGGGGGAGTTAAAATTTCCTGTTCTGCTGAAAGGTTACTGACCTGAAATGTTAACTCTGCTTCTCTCTCCACAGATGCTGCAGACCTGCTGAGTATTTCCAGCACTTTTTGTTTTTATTTAAAATCCGCACCCCCCCCCGCCCCCCCTTTATAAAGCCCATCTTGATCATTCTCTCCCTCCCTCTTTGCTGCCCTACTCCAAGGCTCCCTACACCATGCTCAGATCTTTTATGACTGCCAGGGCCCATTCCCAACAGTCCCCGGCTGTAGCCTCCTATTGCTGGCTTTCCCATCAGCGAGCCTCTCAATCTGGCTTCTTGCTGGGTGAAAAACAGAGTAAAGTTGGGCAAACCCTCCATGTTACCAGCATTTCTGGCAAACACACATCCCCGCTCTCTCTCCACCTCTCTGTAAATATTGGGGCTATAGAGTACAGAAGCAAGGAAGTTTTGCTAAACTTTTATAAAACCCTAATTAGGTTCCAGCCGCAGTATTGTGCACAGTTCTGGGCATCACACTTTAAGAAGGATGCCAAGGCTTTAGAGAGGGTACAGAGGATGTTTATAATGTTAGTACCAGGGGTGAGGGCCTTCAGTTATGTGGCAAGACTGGAGGATCTCAGATTGTTCTCATTAGAGCAGGGAAGATTAAGGGGAGATTTAATAGAGCTGTTCAAAATCATGAATAGTTTTGATAGAATAAATAAGGAGAAACTGTTTCCAGTAGCAGAAGAGTCAGCCACCAGAGGAAACATACTGAAGGTAATTGGCAAATGAACCAGAGGCAAGATGAGGAGAACATTTTCAATGCAGCGAGCTGTTATGATCTGAAATGCACTGCCTGAAAGAATGGTGGAAGCAGATTCAATAGTAACTTTCAAAGGGGAATTGGTAAATACTTGAAGGGAGAACACTTACAGGGCTATGGGGAAAGAGGAGGCGAGTGGGATTAATAGGATACCAAAGAGCTAGCACAGGCCTGATAGGCCGAATGACCTCCTTCTGTGCTATATCATTCTAGGATTCTGATTGATGCTCAATGTCTCCTGCTGAGAATTACATATATGTGGACCAGTGCTGACAGTGGCACTTCCCAAGTTTAAATAGTTTGTTGACAAACATTTCTGGGCTGATATACAATAGCAGCCTCTTAGGAGGATCCGGAGAAGGGGGCAATGATTCTGGGACCCTTTGTCAGCATGAGTCAGCACCTTCAGAGGAAATTAATTTTTTTTTAAATGAAGTGTCTTGACAATTTTGCACTTGCCGATTGCACTAAATTAGAGAGGCAATGCAACCGTGTTGATGGCTTCCAAGACTTTTTCATATCTCTGCTTCGTATCTCTGACAATTAGCTTGAACATGACTGGTAACATGCACCAAAGAAACTTGTGCCCATTTTCAGGGGATAAAATGGGGGAAAACAAATCAATTTCATTCCACGTATGCTTTGAGTAAAATGGCTGTAACCAATTCTAGAGCTTCAGGCCAGGGAGTGCGTAACACCATTCGGGTGGTGGTGAAGGACAAGGAAGGAGATGCGCCAGTTGATCGTACTTTCTTCAACAAGAAAATCCTCATCGATTGCTGTGGATTCCAAGCTACAGACGTCTTCTGCCTGCAGGATTACCCCAGCAGTGGATATTTCGACGTGACGTTTAAGAATGTGGCGGGATGCATCAAGTTCCTGAAGGTGTTCAAGGAGAAAGGGAACCTGGCGTCGCTGTCCATCCTCAAAGCGCAGCCACTCTTCACGCTTCCGTCACAACGTGACCGGGTGGTGACAATTCACCTCTACAACCCCATGTTCCTGTCGTGGATGTACTCACCTTTCTCGCCAGGTACGTCGAGATGGCCGGCAGCAGCACTGATGTCAAGGACCCAGTTGGGATTTGGACCAGCAAGTGGCAGGTCAAGGTGACCTTGAAGGTCGATGTCAATGGAGCCATCATCCACCCTCCCTCCAGCTTCGCTATCGGGGGAAGTTGAGGCTTCTTGGTCTACCCTGGGAAGCCCTGAGTTTGCCGCACCTGTGGCAAATCTGGTCACGTGGCAGCAAACTGCAGCACGGTTGTCTGCAAGAACTGCAAAAAGGAAGGCATCAGACCAAGGACTGTAAGCAGAGTAAGTGTTGCAACTTGTGTGGTGCGGCTGGCCATCTCTACAAAACCTGCCCCAAACGCTGCCTCAGTTATGCTCAGGTGGCAAGGTCCTAGAAAAGGCCGGGAGAAGGAACCACCAATGCGTCTGGTGCTGGGAAGGAGACAAGCAACTGTCTCCACAGCGAGGAAAGTCTACCTGAGAAGGAGAAGAAAGGGGAGGCAGCTGAAACCAGCAACCCAGCACCTACCCTGTGCCTGGAAACCCCTCCTCCACAGACAGAATCAATGGAGGAGGAGGCAGCAGATGGACAAACAGGTCAATGAAAAGTGGTACAAAGGAAAACCACAAAGAAAAAACCTCCAAAAGCGGAACAGGCCACCACCCAAACCAGTGACAAGAGGAGGCTACCGTCTGAGACAGACTACAGCATTTCCTCCTCACTGGATGAGGAAGTGCCGGAACGATGGCATCTTCAAAAGAGGCGGCAGAACTCAAAGGAGCTGGAAGATAAAGCCCACCAGCCCCCGGGCACTGGAAGCTGTGATGGGCCCAGCGCACCCCAAACCCAAAGCACCAAACCTAACGACATGCCCAGCGCACCTCAGCTCCGGGACACCAAGAGCAATGACATGTTTGGCGCATTCCAGCTCCGGGAAGCCGGGAGCAGTGATGTTTTCGAGGAGGAGCAGAGGGGAACAGCAGAGGACAACTCAATCCTTGCTGCCTACAAGACCCCCCCGATGTCACCCCAGCGGAACAAACCCTGCATGAAAAATCAGGCGGGGTTTCTGAGCCCAACTATTGTGAAACAGCTTGCTCACACGATGGGTATGCAGGAACATCCCGAAGGACTGGGACTAGCAAGGACAAATGGTATAGGAAGCAACAACTAACAAAAAAAATGGGTATAAAGATTGCTTCAATTAACATGCGTAGCATTAAATCCACTACGCGATGTGTTTCAATCTTGGATTACCTCGCCAAGGTCAAAGCCGACCTATTGTTTCTGCAGGAGTGTGGAATACCACACCTCAGCACCTACAGGCAGTGGTCGCGATGGTGGTCCCACAGGCCATCGATCCGGTCAGGGGGTAATGATTGCCGCTCCTTCGGCCTGGATATTCTGCTGCAGGGAGGTAACTTCACCATCTCCGAGGTTAAGGAGGGGGTGGGCGGTCACCTCCTCATAGCAGATGTAATGTATAAAAATGCTCCGCTCCGGTTGATCAATGTGTACACCCCGGTTCAATGCAGCGAGCGGCTGACCGTCTTCCAGTAGCTCCCACTGCTGCTGGCGACGTCCAGGCCGGTCATTCTAGGCAGTGACTTCAGCTGCATCATCGATGCAGCTGGACGATCCGGCAGAGACGACAGCAAACTGGACGCTACGTCCAGATTCCTAATAGAAACAGTTAAAGATGCCAAACTGCACGATGTCTTCAGCAAACCTGCAGACGGAGCGCAGCGTAGGTACACATGGTCAAGATGGGATGGATCTGCCCGTTCCAGGATTGACTTCCTGTTTGTGTCCCGTGCTGTCACGGTCAGATCCACAGACGTCAAGCCGGTGTTCTTCTCCGCCCATTGCTTTTTACTGGCCAACTGTCACTTACAGGATGACCAGTGGGGTGGCAGGGGGACATGGAAGCTCAATGCTACACTAACCCTGGAGAACGTTGAGGAACTCAAAAGGGATTACAAATGTTGGTGAACCCCTCTTTGAGTCTCCAGTTCACTGGTGGGAGGCAATCAAGGAGAATGTCAAGAGTTTCTTTATCTTCAAAGATGTTCAGAGGACGAGAGAGAGAGACAGAGGGAAATGTCCTGACTCCAGAAAATAATGCAAAATCTGCTCCGGCTGCAGTCGATGGGGGTCGAGGTCAAGGAGGACCTACATGAGGTGAAGAGCCAGCAGGCCTCGCTCTTCGCCACGGAGGCCTCCAAGATCATCTTCCGGTCCAGAGTCCGCTCCATTGAGCAAGATGAGATTTGCTCGCGTTACTTCTTCCAAAAGGTACACAGAGAGAGCTCTGTTATCAGCAGCCTGAAGGAAGAGGATGGCTTGGTAACGTCTTCGCAGTCCGACATACTAAGGATCAGTAAATCCTTTTATGCTGGGTTGTACAACGTGAAGCCCACAGACAGCAGAGCCTCCCAGTCCTTCCTGTCATCTATCACAGAGGTCTTAGATGACAGCAGGAGGGAGAGACTGGACAAGCCGCTAATTCTGGACGAGCTGACAAAGGCCGTCGAGTCGAGTAAAGCTCCCGGAATTGATGGCTTACCAGTTGAGTTGTATTCGGTCCTGTGGAACTGGGTCGGCCCCAACCTGCAGGAAGTATACGAGAGTATGCTCCTGGCTGGCAGCATGTCAGAATCCATGAGGAAAGGCATCATCATCCTCATCTACAAGCGGAAGGGGGAGAGGGCAGAAATCAGAAATTAGCGGCCCACCTCACTGCTCAATGTTGACTACAAGATTCTGTCCAAAGTCATCGCCAGTCGAGTCAAGTCTGCTCTGGAGCTGGTGATTCACCCTGACCAGACCTGCACTGTACCCGGCAGGAAGATCTCTGATAGTCTTGCACTACTCAGGGATACGATCGCCTATGTACGGGACAGGAGGGTGGACACCTGCCTCATCAGCTTGGACCAAGAGAAGGCTTTTGACAGGATATCACACACCTACATGATGGACGTGCTTTCCAAAATGGGGTTTGGGGAGGGAATCTGCAATTGGATCAAACTGCTCTACACAAACATCAGTAGCGCAGTCTCAATCAACGGGTGGGAATCGGAAAGTTTCCCGAAACAATCTAGAGTCAGACAGTGCTGTCCTCTCTCCCCTGTCTTGTTTGTTTGCTGTATTGAACCATTTGCTGAGTCTATTAGGAAGGATGCGGGCATAAGAGGGGTGACAATCCCAGGCAGCGGACGCACTCAGGTTAAAACCTTCCTGTACATGGGCGACGTCGCCGTCTTCTTCTCAGCTCCGCGGTCTGTTTGCAGACTGATGAGCATCTGCGACCAGTTCGAACTGGCCTCGGGAGCCAAAGTTAACCACAACAAGAGTGAGGCCATGTTCTTTGGGAACTGGGCTGACCGATCCTTTGTCCCCTTCACCATCAGGTCAGACTACCTGAAGGTGCTGGGGATATGGTTCAGAAGGGCCAGGGCTTGCACCAAAACCTGGAGGGAGCGGGTAGCCAGGGTACGACAAACTGAGCATGTGGGAGCAGCAATCTCTCTCCATTGTGGGTAAGAACCTGGTCATCAGGTGCGAGGTGCTCACGTTGTTGTATGTGGCACAGGTCTGGCCCATACCCCACACCTGTGCCTTGGCGGTCACCCGAGCCATTTTCCACTTCATCTGGGGATCCAAAATGGACCAGGTCCGGAGGGACACGATGTTCAAACCTCTGGACAAGGGCGGGAAAAATGTACCCAACGTCGCCCTCATCCTGACGACCACTTTCGTGTGCGGCTGCTTCAAGCTGTGCATAGAGCCCCAGTACGCAAACACCAAGTGTCACTACATGCTGAGGTTCTATCGGTGCCCAGTGTTATTTATTTATTTATTTATTTAGAGATACAGCACTGAAACAGGCACTTCGGCCCACTGAGTCTGTGCCGACCATCAACCACCCATTTGTACTAATCCTACATTAATCCCATATTCTTACCGAAGGATGGGCCTGGTCACATTGCTGCGGAATGCTCCATCCAGTTGGACCATGCCGTACCACCTATCCTTCGTGGAAAAGATTCTGCGGAAAAACACCTTTGACCACCAATCCATCAGGCAGTGGTCTGCACGAAATGTCCTCAAGGCCCTACGGGAAAAGGAGATGGTGGATCCTGTCGGATGGTTCCCCGAGCAGACCGCCAAAGTCATTTGGCAGAATGTCTCATCACCAGAACTTTCGAACAAGCACCAAGATGTAGCTTGGCTGGTGTGAGAAGAGCCCTCCCCGTCAGATCCTTCCTGCATTCCCGGAATCTCAACCCCTCCGTACAATGCCCTCGAGGTGGCTGTGGTGGGGAAGGGACAGTTGCCCACCTCCTTCTGGAATGTGTCTTTGCAAAGCAGGTGTGAAAAGAGATGCAGTGGTTTTTATTGACGTTCAGCCCAAGCAGCTCTGTAAAAAAGGAGTCTGTGCTCTATGGGCTGTTCCCAGGGACACAAACCAAGATAAACATCAACTGCTGCTGGAGGACTATCAATTCGGTGAAAGACACCCTTTGGGCTGTCCGAAACTTGCTGGTCTTCCAGCGCAAAGAGTTGTCCATGACCGAGTGTTGCAGACTGGCACATTCCAAGGTCCAGGACTACGTGCTGAGGGACGCACTAAAGCTTGGGGCAGCCGCAGCAAAGACTCAATTGGGAAAGACCACTGTGTAAGGTCCCCCCACCAAGCTGAACCAAGGGGCTGGATCCATGGGAAACCCCTCGGACTGTATCCAGAAAATATGGGTTTGCTGCAAAATATACATGGCATGTAAAATGAAATGGAAGAATTGTGAGGCAACTCACTCCTGTATTGAAGGAAACTGATCTCCTTTGCACTCTTTGTATTGTCAACTTGGTGCTGTTTTGAACTATTGTGTAATGTATTTTTTTACAGATTTTTATGAATAAAGTATATTTTGGAAAAAAAAAAGGTAGCAGCCCAAATTGGATCTGGCAGGTCATTGTGACTGTTATTTATGTGTCTGAGAATGAGATGTAGCCAGTTTTTACTCCATCATCTTTTGTCAGCTGAAGTGCTGGGAGAAACCTCAGTAAACCAAGAAACAGTGGGACGCTGGCAAGAAAATAACTTGATATTGGGGCCAAAAGGTTAAATTATGAGGACAGGTTGCATCGACTAGGCTTGTATTGAGGATTAAGGGGTGATCCAATTGAGGTGATCATTCAAATATTTCATAGCATAGATCGAGAGAAACTCTGGTGGGGGAGTCCAGAACAAGGTGGCATAACCTTAAATGTAGAGCTAGGCCATTCAGGGGTGAGAACAGGAAGCACTGCTTCATAGAAAAGGCAGTGGAGATCTAGAATACTCTCCACAAAAAGCTATTGAGGCTAGGTCAGTTGAAAATGTCGAAACTGAGGTTACTAGGTCTTTGTTAAGTAAGGGTATTAAAGGATCTGGAACCAAGAAGGGTAGATGGTGTTAAGATACAGATCAGCCATGATCTAACTCAGTGGTTCTCAAACATTTTTTGGTTGAAGTACCCCTTTTCAAATGGATTAGTAATCACAGTGCCCCCCCCCCATTTAAATTATGATACTGTATAATACTCATAATATGGAAGTGCTGCAAATAAAGAGTGTTTTAATAATGCTTTTAAGAAAACAGATATTTACTTGCAGATACCAGTGAGATAGGTGTGCCTGCTCCTCACTGCAAAGCCAGTTTATCCTTGGTCTGTTGTTTGCCACATTCTGCTCCTGCTTCCCGGCTTACACCGTGTCCATCTCATTATTACTTTCACACTATTTCGCAGAGCCACGGAAAAGTCTCTATGGCTCCCCAGGGGTTCGTGCACCCCAGCTCGAGAACTGAATGGTGGAAAAGATTCAAGGGGCTGAATGGCCTACTCCAGTTCTTATGTAACATCTGCACCGAAATATGAATTTTATGGATCTGAGGAAGCACCTATTCAGTTTAGGGAATTAGTTTATATAAAATTATCTGAAATTATAAAAATCTGTGCGCACAGAATAAATGGCATAAGTTTTCAGTCAAAACTGCAGTGCCATTGATTTCTTGTTGGTGGAGCTGCCGATAAACAGCAATGAGCTGAGGCAGTTCCACACTGCCACCATCAGAAATGTATTGGAACTGCAAGAATGCTGCTTAAAATTACAATAAAATGTAAAACGTAATATTCAGAAAATCATTTTTATTTATTCTTAAGTGAAACTAAACGGCATACTGTATATTTTCTAATTTTATACCTGTGCAATAGTATGGTCTATCGTACTTAATACTTGTAAAATTATAATGGTGTCTCTCTATCATAAAGCTGCTGCTTGGCAGATCGTGATTTCATTCGATTATAATACACTATTTTTTGTCTTGGAGAAAGGGGGGATCTTAAGCTCATTGAGTTGGAAGATCCTACAATTGAGGAATAGAAAATGCTTCCACATTTTGCACCCAATGTGAGTATAAGGCACTCCCAGATCAGGTATAGAACAGCTTAGGATCAAACATGTTATCTTAACTCCAGAAGTCCCTGCTCTTCCTACTGTATCAGCCTGATGTTTTCATTTTTGACAGCAGACATCATTCTGCCCTATAAGTGAGTCTGCTAATCCAATGTCTACTTATTATAAGTTATGAGGATTAAGATGGCAAAGATGCACTATCAGCACGGAGGCGCAGGCATCCACAAGCATCAGATCTTTTGTCCATTCTGTTACATAGGATCATATAGGAATAGAAAAGACCACTGTGCTCTATCTGGTTGATCCTAATGTTATAACTCAATTTCCAACACCAGCTTGTGTTTGGCGAGGCTTGGCACCAGGAGCTGAATCTTCCAAATTGCCTTGTGGTAAATTCTGTGCTGTGGGCTCATTTCCACTTGGGACTAGAATGGGGCTACTGAAAATTCACTTCATATGGAGCCTTTGGAGTCAGCTGAAAGAGAGGGGATTTGCAAATCTGGACTGTATTCAAACTCTGGTGAGTGTGTTAGTTAACCTCAACAATGTAGGTACTGGGTGAGGTAAGGCATTATCAATTGGTGTCAGATTCCTTGAACTAAGGACTGGCTGTGATTTCCAGTCCTAGGGCTGGATTTTACCAGCTGGATGGCGATGAGCTGGAAGGTGGGAGAAGTCAGAATATCATGACAAAAGGCATCGGGAAGGCAGTCCGATGTCTTTACATCACAACCGGATATTCCGAAGGGTGGTCAGCATGGCAGGAGGACCTCATGCTGAAAAGTGGTGGGAAGTTAATTAAGCCTGTTCAACAGGCAATTTATTGCAATTTCACCAGGGATTTTGAATTTTACAAAGAGTCCACGGGAACTATGGGACTTCAGAGCCTTGCCAGGTAGAAGGAGGTGGTGGATTGGTGGGAGGTCAGTGCTGGCTGCAAATAACAGCCATTGGGAATCCTAGAATGGCTCAGCAGTGAGGGTGGAACAGATTGGGCATTGGCAGTTTGAAGAAGGGACAAACGTGCCAGCACAGAAGGGGCATGCCGCTTCAGTGGCATCTTAGAAGTGGCAGTTGTGTAAATAGAGCAGGGCGGATGAATGAGGCCCTGGAAACTGAATGCAGCTATCTGCCATTGGCCTCATTCGCCCAGACTGCTAGACCTCCAGCACCAGAGAGGACGAGAGCTGCAGCCACAGGCAGCGGGCCAACAGGAGCTTCAGACTCAGAGAGGGAACACTGGAGGAGGGTGCAAAGGGGCACACAACCAGCACAAAAGAGGTTACCCACCAGAGAGGGTCTACCATCAGAGGCTGAACTTCCTGCAAATTTTGGATCAGCAGTGTCGCCGAAGACTACGACTCTCCAGGGAGTCTGTCACAGAGCTATGTGCCATAATGGAGGACGAGCTGAGCCTTATGGGAAGTGGTAGCCACTCAATGCCAGTGCCATTAAAGATCACCATGGCGCTGAATTTTTACACCAGGATCATTCCAGGGATCTTCTGAAGATATGTGTGGGATCTTGCAGTCTGCAGCTCACTATTGCATCAAGATAGTCACCAATGGCATCTTTAAGAGGGCCAGCCATTATGTGTGCTTTTGTACCAATCCAGACAGTCAAGCTGAGAGGGCCATAAAGTTTGGGACCATTGCTAGATGCCCCCAGGTGTAGGATGTCATCAACTGCATGCATGTGGCCATCAAGGCTCCCACAGACCAGGCAGAAGCCTTCATCAGTATGAAGCACTTCCACTGGCTCATTGTACAACTTGTCTGCGGCCACTGCAAATGGATCCTTCAGGTGTGTGCAAGGTTCTTGGGACAACTCAAACGACCATCGAGCGGGCTTCTGAAGGTATGGTTCAGATGCCTAGATCGATCTGGTGGAGCCCTTCAGTATGCCCCAGCAAGGGTCTCACATATCAAGGTGGTCTGCTGTGCACTGTACACCCTGACATACAAAGAAGGGAGGCTTTGAGCAATGAGGACATCCCAGACTGCGATGCCTCCTTCGACAATGAGGATATACAGGAAGATGCTGACCAGGCACTGAATAATGCAGACCCCCAGGCGACGCAATGAGAAAAGGGCAAGGGAGGCTCATGACACACTAATACAGCAGTGTTTCAGATGATCCTTAATGACACATCCATGGAATCCAATAAAACTACAGTCCTCCGCAGCCCTGTTGCCATTTCCTTCATTGCCCTTAACATCCATTAAGATATTAGACAACGGCATGGAGAATGCATTGACCTCAAGTAGTATGGTCCTTCCCATCACACCCCCTTGCGGGAGCCAATATATTGCTGAAGGCCCAGCAGTCTGCAAAAAATAAACGGATTCCTCTTGCCTTGCAACGTTACAAATTTGTTGGAGAACAAAAGGATTGCAAGGCAGCATCCATTAACAAAATTTAAACCCACGTACTCCAACTCCAGCTAGGTGCTCTCTTTAAATCTCTTAGCTGTTGTCCTAATGGTAATTCCCCTATTCTGTCAGTTGTGATGGAGGCAGGCTGCTGACCTTTGTGCTCCATGACTTTCGATGACCTTGGTGACTGTCCTCTATCTGCCTGAGGCCTGGAGGGCCCCGGCATATTCAGGGCCTCCTACACAGGTGCAGGAGCCACCTCTGTCATCATGGCTACATGAGGTGTTGGTGGCACTGACGAGAGGAGCCCCCCGATGCATCAGGCAGCCGTTCCTCTACCCTTTCAGGGCACAATTATCCCTCCCAACTCAAGGACCTGGCAGTGAGTCTGGGCACCTCACCCCCCACCCCCCAACTTCACGTCCAGCCATTCTTCCACAGAGCTCATAGAGGAGATGATGGTCTGCAGGTCTGCACGCATCTCCGGTATCCACTGAGTGGCCTGCTGGACATGGTTCTCCATGACGGTTGCCAGTCTCTTGATGGAGAATGTGAAGCACGCACATGCCAGAGATAGGGTAGCACTCATGGCCTGGATGGGATCCTCCATCATCCATGCCAGGTTCCTCATAGCCTCTGAGAGCTCCGCCAGATGTTGCCGCATCTCATGCTACAGCTCCAGCATCTGCCACCTTGCTGACGACTCCAGAGACATGTCATCAGTCTGAAGCTCAGTATCACCTGGGCCACCCACTGTCCTCTGATTGTGAGGGTCCTTGGTTGTCACAGCCTCTGTCAGCTGCTCGGGCACATCCGTGATGTGCTCACCAGGTTGTGACTCCCAATCCAAGCGCAAACGTATACCTCTGATGTGAGAGTATCTGTGCTGGTGGAAGGTGCAGGGGAATGATGTGATGATGCACCCTCTGAGGTCCACTCCTCCTCCTCAGAGGTGGATGGCTGTCTCCCGGTCACTGCAGGTGGCTACTCTTGTCCTCGACCTGCTTGAGAGGGAGGATTAATTTGAGGGTAATGCACATTTCTTTACGTCCTTCAAATTACTTCTACTGTGGAGATTGATGTGACAAGTAGTGGAACATGAGCACTATGCCTCATGTTCGCCAGAGGCTCACTTGCGCGCAGCCATAGGACTCCACTCCTGTCTCACCATCTGCTATGGACCGCCTTGCATGCAGGCCTCCGAGCTCCTGAGCCTCTTCCTCCATCAGCATCAGCATGGCGAGGTAAGGGATACCACTGCCCATCTTGGCCCTTTCTTTAGCATTGTGGGCAGTCTTCCCCAGCAAGCACATACATGTTCTTGTTAATCGCCCACCAAAGCCACACACAACACCAATGCTGGTGGCAGCCTGACTGTCCATGATGGTGCCACAGCAATGCCTGCTGCATGCGGCCACTCAGAAGCAACAGTACAGGAGTCAACTCTGACTGGGGCCCTTCACAGAGGCTGACATGCCTCTGACAGGCAATGCAGCTGCCTGGCTATTGCCAGTGACTGGGCTGGCATGCCTTTTCTACCAATCTCACATTCACACCTCGTCACATGTAAGAGTGTAAGTTAAACAATGTGTGGTGCACTTACCTTGGCATATCACATGAGGTCATTAACCCTCTTGCGGCACTCCAGCCAGGTTTGAGGGACGACCCATGGCTGCTGACCTCCTCTGTGATTCCGTCCAGGCTTATTTGGTTTGATGGGCCGATCTCATCCTCCTATCTCAGAGTAAGAGGACCTCCCTCCTTGCCTGAGCAGCCTGGAGGAGAACCTGCAGGGAGGCATCACTGAACTGTGGGGTTATCCTAGATCTTCCTTCTGCCAGTTCTTGTGCTATCTTTTTCTTCAGGGCTTCACCATGCTGCCTGTGTGGGTGGATGTAACTGTCAAAGTGCTGACAGCCCTTTAAATATGGCGCCAGCACTTCCAGCAGCATGACCTCACGCTGCCTGTGCTGGGCAGCATCTCCCACTTCCAGTCACGTCAACAGCAGCTCGGATCTTTCAGCAAAATAGTCCCTAATTACATTCTAGTAGTTGAAGGGTATATGTCTAAACACAAAACGAGGCTATGACTCCCAGAATGTTCAGTGCTTGAGATATATGTTTTCCCTCTCATTTCGATCAACAGCCCAACAGATCAAGTGAACAGCATTCCCCGTTGGGCCATCCAATGACTGTAGGAAGTAAAAGGGGGAGGAAAGTGCTGGTACCACGTCTGATTCCAATTGATAATGTTATTGAAGTCTTGCAGATCCAAAAGCTTAACACGTGTTTGGTATTGCCTCTCTCTTCAGGCAGTTACTCATGTTCAAAGGAATAAGATCTGGTACATTTATGAAAGGAGCCGTGAGAATAGCAACATTTTCAATTTGTAGTTCAAAAGACTATTTTTAAGAAGAGGCATTTTGATCAAAAACCAGCCACATACTGAAAACCAGGTGCAGGTGAATGATAAGCAATTTGTCTGTCTTTCTTCTTTATATTTTTCGTATCTTGTTATGAACCACCCTATACTGTGACCCTGCCCAGATTTGAAAAGGTTGCATGTACTAAATGTATCATTTTACCTAAGGTCACAGAGGAAATGATTACTGCTAGATTCACAATTTATCTCTGAAACTAGTTGTATTTAATGAATTGATCCTATATTTTCCATTAAGTGTGATTTTCAGTTGGTAGCCAGTCTTTTCTGGAGAGAGATGAGAGGCAGCATACATTATTACTGAGTATTCACAATGCATTACATCGTCCAGGCCTTAAAAAATAAGAAACTTATCACAATTTATCTATCCCAAATGGAATATTATAATCTGAATTATACATTGTGCCGGTAGTAGTTTTGTGGGGCGAGGAGCGATTCGTGATATTATTATGAACACTGGACCTGTAACATGATTACATTTTAAAAATTGTGATTTTTTAAAGTTCGATATGGAGTCCAGAAGGTCAGGTGACCTCACATCCCCTCTACAAAAGGACAAGACAGAAGTTTTGGTTACCAGGACAACAGAAAACACAGATCAAAGACTTTCTTTTGAAAAACAGAGACAGCAGGACTAACAGCTGAAGAACAATGGGTTGAACCCTCCCAGACTGCGAGTCAGAAAACAAGGAGTCAGTAATTTGAAAGATGCAAATGTACCAGGCAGCTGTTAACACCTAGGAAGAATGGAAGGCCCAAGTGGCTCTGTGAAACCAGATTTCTGCACTCTGCGTATTGGAACAGTACAATAACCTCTTGACTTTTAAATCCACATAAGTTTAACAGACTTTCTGAAGTCAGGCAGGCTGTAAGAAGGGAAGTCAGCAGTTGCAGCTTCACAGCAGGTTTTAAGAAAGGAAGACAACCAACAGTGGCAACTCAAAAGAGAGAGAGAGGGCACACCTGCTGTCAGAAGCCAGATACAATAAAGGGATGTGAAGACTTGAACCTGTTTTGAAAATTGAAGCTTGCGAAGTAGACGACCAGCTGGATCACCAGGAAATGCTTTATTCACGGATGTCCAAGTTGGAAGTGTTTGGAGAAGTGAGTGAAGAGGGGACATTGATTTTTGAAAAGGTCTGGGAGATCCAACCCATTGCAACTGTGAGGAGTTTGGGACTTTTAACCACAAAGGATTTCATCATTAGAGAAGACTGTGTAACATATAAGTGAGGTGTGAGGTTTTCAAATATAATTTTCTTAAATAAGTAAAAAAGATAACTTTCTTTGTAATTTGGGGTATCAGCTACTTACAAAGTACTATTCAATTAACTGGGGATTTCTTTTAGTTTAGTTGTTATAATAAAAGTCTTGAAATATGAAATGTTGTCGTGTAATTCTTGAAATTGGTCTGGGGGTTCATATCTCGATTTTTTCATATTAATAATCTCACTGAGGTCATAACAATATCTTCTTCTTCTTTGGCCTCCTTATCTCGAGAGACAATGGATAAGCGCCTGGAGGTGGTCAGTGGTTTGTGAAGCAGCGCCTGGAGTGGCTATAAAGGCCAATTCTAGAGTGACAGACTCTTCCACAGGTGCTGCAGATAAAATTGGTTGTCGGGGCTGTTACACAGTTGGCTCTCCCCTTGCGCCTCTGTCTTTTTTCCTGCCAACTACTAAGTTTCTTCGACTCGCCACACTTTAGCCCCGTCTTTATGGCTGCCCGCCAGCTCTGGCAAACGCTGGCAACTGACTCCCATGACTTGTGATCAATGTCACAGGATTTCATGTCGCGTTTGCAGACGTCTTTAAAGCGGAGACATGGACGGCCGATGGGTTTGATACCAGTGGCGAGCTCGCTGTACAATGTGTCTTTGGGGATCCTGCCATCTTCCATGCGGCTCACATGGCCAAGCCATCTCAAGCGCCGCTGACTCAGTAGTGTGTATAAGCTGGGGATGTTGGCCGCCTCGAGGACTTCTGTGTTGGAGATACGGTCCTGCCACCTGATGCCAAGTAACAATATACTTCTACACAAGCAACTACTCACAAAACTCATAAACATTGCAGGATGTTTTATTCCCCCTTTTTTGAGATATTTTTCCACATGCAGATGCTGGGCAGCACGTGCCCTCATTACTCGAGAGGATGAACAGCTGTTCCCACAATACTGCAACACCAGTCTTCAGACAGCCAAGTAGAAGGCCCACAATTCTAGTGTGGCTTTCAGCCCATCTCACGCAATCAAACTTACAGACTCCAGCATGTTTGAACCTATAGATCACCCTCGGTGCTACAATGCAGTGAATACATTTTAAACATAATACATAACACAATACATTTCCCTGTGAACATGGATGTACTGTATACTGTCACAGCATGACATATTGTGGATGTTTATTCACATATCTCCAATCCTTGTCTCATGATCAAGGCTCCATGTTAAGCTAGTCTCGAAATAGACAACCCTGATTTAAGGGTCTCAAATAGATTTTTAAGCTACGAGAATCTTTGTTTCGAGCTCAAGTATTGTGCATTAAAATGTTTCATAACATTAACTTTAACCCACACCTCATCACAATATCCAAAATGATTATATACCAATAATCATGTTATGATAAGGCAATGTGTATGAATAAAACAAAATTCCAATGCATCATGTTCTGGCTCAAATTTGAAAATTAGTTATTTTGGCAAGATCGTTTGTGTAAATAAAGCACAACAAATTCCTGAAATGTTCTGAATGAGTGCCAACTGAAATCTTCGATCTCTGAATTACTGGTTGACAGAACATACTCTGTTCTGAGCAATTGCCAACATTTTACGTGAAATGAATCTGTGTAAATCTATAAAACCTATATAAACAGCTGAAAAATAAGAGATAATTGTGTTTCAAATTAAACTTTTACTGGGAGTTAATTTCTTTCGATCAATGAAAAAAGGAACATAATTACTTGTTTTGCAAAAGCCAATGTTTAAATACCACAAAATGACCAGTTAAAATAAGAGTTAAAACAGCTGCAAATGTGTTAATGCTTTAATAAGACAGCTGAGGCACAGCAGCGCTGAGACTGCTGCTTCTCAAATGATGTCCTACAGAGCAGTCCTCACCTCATTGACTTTATGTTTATTCAATACATGACATAATGGGAACTTGCAAATATTATGAGGGTGAGATTTTCAGTGCCCGCAGCTTTAAAGGGCTTCTGGCTATCCTAAAAGATGAACTTCATTGTTTGCAACAAAATAGTGGCTTGGGAGTCTTGCAGCAAATGGTAGCTCTGTTAGGAAGAGAAGGCCACACTCCAATATGGAATAATTCCAGAGCTGCCTGAATGGAGGTGGAGTGCAGAACTGTGTCTCACGTGTGTCTGAAACTGGAACATGTTTCAGCTAGATGCTGAATACAATGCTGCTTTTCAGTGAGCACAGCTTGGAAATGCTATTACAATCTTTGTGGAGATTTTGTGAGAATAACTTGTTCATGTGCACCACCTAGTGTTTATTGAAAATGTGAGTGCACTGTCTCTCTAGTTCCACTTCTCCATGGAAGTTCAATTTAAGAATTGTCTAGACCTCTTTCTGCCTCATCCTCACTATCCCTTTCATCCTTCACTGTCCCTACTACATGACCTGTTCTTGTTTATCCACCTCCTGGCGGTGATACTGTTTAAACGTATTGATGTAACACAGCCGATGCTTTTTCTGGTGATCTGGGTTGTCAATATGCCCTGATCATCGTTTTGCGGGTCTGATGGTATCGTTCTAAACCCTTTGTGTCTGTGGTTGGTATGCTGAGGACCTTAACTGTGTTATACCCAGATTACTCATAACTTCCTGGAAAGTTTTAGACATAAAATTGGAACCTTGATCCGACTGGATCTCAATAAGTAATCCATATCTAGTGAAGAACTGGGTTAACTTTTCTACTTCTACCTTAACAGAAATTGTTCTGAAGGGAATGGCCTCTGGGAACCGAGTAGCCATATCCATAATAGCGAGTATATATTGATGTCCCGCTTTTGATTTCCGTAAAGGTCCTACACAGTCTACCAACACCAGACTAAATGGTTCCCAAAAACTGGTATGGGCATTCGAGGTGCAGGTTTTATTGTTGGTTGCGGTTTTCCAACAATCTGGCACGTATGACACGTTTCACAAAACTGCACCTCATCCTTTTAAAGACCAGGCCAGCAAAAATGTTGACTTATATATTTTTTTATTCATTCACGGATGTGGGCGTCGCTGGCCAGGCCAGCATTTATTGCCCATCCCTAATTGCCCTTGAGAAGGTGGTGGTGAGCTGCCTTCTTGAACCGCTGCAGTCCATGTGGGGTAGGTACACCCACAGTGCTGTTAGGAAGGGAGTTCCAGGATTTTGACCCAGCGACAGTGAAGGAACGGTGATATAGTTCCAAGTCAGGATGGTGTGTGACTTGGAAGGGAACTTGCAGATGGTGGTGTTCCCATGTATTTGCTGCTCTTGTCCTTCTATTTAGTAGAGGTCGCGGGTTTGGAAGGTGCTGTCTAAGGAGCCTTGGTGCATTGCTGCAGTGCATCTTGTAGATGGTACACACTGCTGCCACTGTGCGTCGGTGGTGGAGGGAGTGAATGTTTGTAGATGGGGTGCCAATCAAGTGGGCTGCTTTGTCCTGGATGGTGTCGAGCTTCTTGAGTGTTGTTGGAGCTGCACCCATCCAGGCAAGTGGAGAGTATGCCATCACACTCCTGACTTGTGCCTTGTGGATTGTAGACAGGCTTTGGGGAGTCAGGAGGTGAGTTACTCGCCTCAGGATTCCTAGCCTCTGACCTGCTCTTGTAGCCATGGTATTTATATGGCTACTCCAGTTCAGTTTTCGGTCAATGGTAGCCCCTAGGATGTTGATAGTGGGGGATTCAGTGATGGTAATGCCATTGAATGTCAAGGGGAGATGGTTAGATTCTCTCTTGTTGGAGATGGTCATTGCCTGGCACTTGTGTGGCGCGAATGTTACTTGCCACTTATCAGCCCAAGCCTGGATATTGTCCAGGTCTTGCTGCATTTCTGCACGGACTGCTTCAGTATCTGAGGAGTCGCGAATGGTGCTGAACATTGTGCAATCACCAGCGAACATCCCGACTTCTGACCTTATGATTGAAGGAAGGTCATTGATGAAGCAGCTGAAGATGGTTGGGCCTAGGACACTACCCTGAGGAACTCCTGCAGCGATGTCCTGGAGCTCAGATGATTGACCTCCAACAACCACAACCATCTTCCTTTGCGCTAGGTATGACTCCAGCTAGCGGAGGGTTTTCCCCCTGATTCCCATTGACCTCAGTTTTGCTAGGGCTCCTTGATTCCATACTCGGTCAAATGCTGCCTTGATGTCAAGGGCAGTCACTCTCATCTCACCTCTTGAGTTCAGCTCTTTTGTCCATGTTTGAACCAAGGCTGTAATGAGGTCAGGGGCTAAGTGGCCCTGGCGGAACCCAAACTGAGCATCACTGAGCAGGTTGTTGTGAAGCAAGTGCCGCTTGATGGCACTGTTGATGACACCTTCCATCACTTTACTGATGATTGAGAGTAGGCTAATGGGGCGATAGTTGGCCGGGTTGGATTTGTCCGGCTTTTTGTGTACAGGATATACCTGGGCAATTTTCCACATTGCAGGGTAGATGCCAGTGTTGTAGCTGTACTGGAAAAGCTTGGCTAGGGGCGCGGCAAGTTCTGGGGCACAGGTCTTCAGTACTATTGCCGGAATGTTGTCAGGCCCCATAGCTTTTGCAGTATCCAGTGCCTTCAGTCGTTTCTTGAAATCACGTGGAGTGAATCGAATTGGCTGAAGTCTGGCATCTGTGATTCTGGGGACTTCAGGGGGAGGCCGAGATGGATCATCAACTCGGCACTTCTGGCTGAAGACTGTTGCAAATGCTTCAGCCTTATCTTTCGCACTGATGTGCTGGGCTCCCCCATCATTGAGGATGGGGATATTTGTGGAGCCACCTCCTCCAGGTAGTTGTTTAATTGTCCACCACCATTCACGGCTGGATGTGGCAGGACTGCAGAGCTTAGATCAGATCCGTTGGTTATGGGATCGCTTAGCTCTGACTATCGCATGCTGCGTACGCAGTTTGACATGCAAGTAGTCCTGGGTTGTAGCTTCACCAGGTTGACACCTCATTTTGAGGTATGCCTGGTGCTGCTCCTGGCATTCCCTCCTGCACTCTTCATTGAACCAGGGTTGGTCTCCTGGCTTGATGGTAATGGTAGAGTGGGGGATATGCCGGGCCATGAGGTTACAGATTGTGGTTGAGTACAATTCTGCTGCTGCTGATGGCCCACAGCACCTCATGGATGCCCAGTTTTGCATTGCTAGATCTGTTCGAAATCTATCCCATTCAGCACGGTGATAGTGCCACACAACACGATGGACGGTATCCTCAATGTGAAGACGGGACTTCGTCTCCACAAGGACTGTGCAGTGGTCACTCCTACCAACACTGTCATGGACAGATGCATCTGCGGCAGGCAGATTGGTGAGGACGAGGTCGAGTACGTTGTTCCCTCGTGTTGGTTCCCCCACCACCTGCCGCAGACCCAGTCTAGCAGCCATGTCCTTTAGGGCTCGGCCAGCTCGGTCAGTAGTGGTGCTACCGAGCCACTCATGGTGATGGACATTGAAGTCCCCCACCCAGAGTACATTTTGTGCCCTTGCCACCCTCAGTGTTTCCTCCAAGTGCTGTTCAACATGGAGGAGTACTGAATCATCAGCTGAGGGATGGCGGTAGGTGGCAATCAGTAGGAGGTTACCTTGCTCATATTTGACCTGATTTCATGAGACTTCATGAAGTCCGGAGTCGATGTTGAGGACTCCCAGGGCAACTCCCTCCCTACTGTATACCACTGTGCCACCATCTCTGCTGGGTCTGTCCTGCCGGTGGGACAGGACGTACCCGGGGATGGTGATGGCAGTGTCTGGGACATTGTCTGTTAGGTCTGATTCCGTAAGTACGACTATGTCAGGCTGTTGCTTGACTAGTCTGTGGGACAGCTGTCCCAACTTTGGCACAAGCCCCCAGATGTTAGTAAGGAGGACTATGCAGGGTCGACAGGGCTGGGTTTGCCGTAGTTGTTTCCGGTGCCTAGGTCGATGCTGGGTGGTCCATCCAGTTTCATTCCTTTTTATAGACTTTGTAGCGGTTAGTTACAACTGAGTGGCTTGCTAGGCCATTTCAGAGGGCATGTAAGAGTTAACCACATTGCTGTGGGTCTCGAGTCACATGTAGGCCAGACCAGGTAAGTACAGCAGATTTCCTTCCCTAAAGGACATTAGTGAACCAGATGGGTTTTTACAACAATCGACAATGGGTTCATGGCCATCATTAGACCAGTTATAATTCCAGATTTTTTTTTATTAAGTTCAAATTCCACCTTCTGCTGTGGTGGGATTCGAACCCATGGCCCCAGAGGAATACCCTGGGTCTCTGGGTTACTAGTTCAGTGATAATACCACTACACCACCGCCTACCCCTATATGTGATTGGGTCTTCCGGATCCCCACAAGTCCCCCTAGAGGAATTTCATGGGCTATCCTTAATATTTCCTGGCGATACTTGGACGTTACCAATATCTGGTGAACTACCGCCTATTCTTCGTCCACAGGTCTGTGAGGAGGTCTCCACTTCCTCATCAGAATCCCATTTTTAATATAATAGCCTTCTGGAACTTCCTTTGCTTCAGCTTCAGTGAGATCCGATTGTGCCACTTTATTTAACCCTGGACTGGCTTGCTGAGCCTTGATCAGGGAAGAGTTATTGAACATTTCTTTCAGATTATCCAAATCCCCAAAGAAAGTTTCAGATATTCGGCTTTCTGTCTATGGTGCCAATTCGACCTCCAGCAATGCAACTTGTTTAGCCATTGCTCAGGTCCCTACACATGAAGGAAAAATTCCTGGAACCTTTTACTGCAACTGCTCTGTCTCTTTGACTTCACTTGGTCTTTCTGTGACTACTGGAGAAGCTACTACCTTCACTCTGGCCAAATCATTCCCCAGGAGTAAGTCAACTCTGTTGACAGGAAAACTATGGACAACTCCTACAGTTACCATTCCAGACATCATGTCACACTCCAGGTGCAACCGATACAAAGGTATGTGTATATACTCCCCATCAATCCCATTCACTAAAACCTTGGTATTCAGGGCACTTTCTGATGGAAAAACCATGCCTTTTCCCAGCAAAAGAGTTTGGATGGCTCCTGTATCCCTCAGTGTAACTATAGGTTTACCCTGCCTCAATTTAGGGATAAGGAGCTACTTTGCCTTTTTAAAAGAATTCCTTATAATTCTCAGGTATCCTGTTCACTCACAGCATTTTTTGTACTTGGCCTTACAGCTGCAGTCAGAGCTACAGTCTGCTCTGTCATACTCTTGGTCAGGGCCCTTTTCTCTGCATTGGCCTTGTCTACCCCAATAGGTCCCATGGGTTTACCCCACAACTTTCAGCATTCTTCACAAAGGTGTCCTACCTTGTGGCAATGAAAACAGTTAGGCTTTCAGACCTCACTTCCATCCTCAACATATCCCTTTCTGGCCAGAGGAGGAGATCCCAGGGCATTCCCAGCTGTCCCTTCTTATCCCTGGCTAGTTGCCTTCCTCTCGCCCTCCCACCTTCTATCCTTCTCGGGTTTGTGGGGGTGACGGAAAAGGGGTTTGGCTTGTAACAAAGCTCATAGTCATCAGCGATCTCAGCTGCCTGTCTCGTTGTTGAAACCTTTTGGTTCTATACATGGGTTCTTACTAATGGAGGGAGTGAATGTTTAAATTTTTCCAGGGGAATTATTTGCCTAAGGGTCTCATATAAGGCCTTTACCTTTAGTGCCCACATCCAATGATAAAAATTAATTTTATTTACCCTCTCAAATTCTATATAAGTGTGCCGAGGCTGTTTCTGGAGGTTCTGAAATTTCTACTTGTAAGCTTCAGAGACTAACTCATAAGCCATTTTCTCATCTCATAATTGACAGAAGCCTCCTCAGAAAGCATAGCATAAACTTCATGAGCTATGCCAATCAACCTGCTTTGCATGAGCAATGTTCAGTTTTCTTTCAGCCACCTCATTTGTTTAGCTAGCTTTTCAAAAGAAATGAAAAATTCCTCTACATCCCTTTCCTCAAACTTTGGGAGGGCTTGCACAAATTTAAACAGCTGGGTCCACTGGGTCCTGGGTTGAAGTCAGATTCTTCCTCCTTAGAACTTTCACTGGAGTCAAGGCCACCCTTTTGTTTTAGTTCCAGCTTTTTTAATTTGAATTCCCTTTCTCACTCCCTTTCTTGCTCCTGCCTCTCTTCTCTTTCATTTTGAAATGCTCTCTCTTTTTCCTTTTCCTCTCTTTCTTCCTTTTTCCTTTCTTTTTCTCTTTCAACTTCAAGCTGCTTCATCTGCAACTGAGTTCTAGCTAATTCAACTAAACTGCCATCTGGATTGCCTTTTCCTTCTTCCAATTTCAAATGCTGTGCTGTTACCTCAATTATGTCTGGTTGCTTAGCTCCTGGTTTTAACTCTAATACCAACTTTGCTGCCAATGTTTTTAGCCTAGTCTTGGTTAAGATTTGCAAATCAGTGAGGGATAAATCTTCCCTCTCCAGAAAGGCTATAACAACTGACAAGGCTATTCCAGTAGTTACTCTAATTCCCAAGAAAACTGGTGTTTTCCTCTTCCCCATTTCAATTCTTATTACCCCACTTACAATTGCATGTCGTCAACTTTGGGTTATCCCGCACAGAGCCCCCAATTATATGTTATGACTGAGACGGGAGGAGCACATTGTCTTTCTCTAGTTTCACTTCTCCATGGGTCACAGCATATATTTAAATGTTTACCCAGATACCGATACGGCCAATTATATACACTTTTTATTTTAGAATAAAAAAATTCACCAATCAAGCTTCTTTAATAAACAACAAAATTATTAATTTATTATAAAAAAGACTTATTCAGTAAAGATGCAAAACATTAACACACAGATTGAAATATGAAAGTTCCCTTCTAAAATTGGCCCAACTCACACACACACACATCGGTTAAAGAAAAAATAAACAGGCTTTCTCTGCAAAAAAGACAAAAAACAACTTTAGCCAAATACTTGTTAATTCTTGAAGGAAAAGGAGAAGATATGGAATGATATCAGTTCCCCCTTTATTCTGGCATCCCAAATATGCATAGATGGTTGTCACTGGGATCTTATTGGAGCAGTCTCTTCAGGCGACATTGAGGATTAGACTGGCAGGCATTCCAGAGAAATACGTCATCAGGAGTTTCAGCTGTCACACTGGATTCTCCGGGTTTCTCAAAGATGTGGAAAAAGGATGAGCTGGTAGCTTCTCTTAGCAGGCTTACCCCCAAATGAACCAAAACAATATCCAAAAACAAAACCAATTCTTGACCACCATAAATCTTGACATGTCACCTCTCTGTAAACAACTCTCCTAATCACCACCAAGGCTCTTGCTGTTTATTTAGCTTCTGGCATGTGACATCTAGTAAGGGTTTGTTTTTAAACAAGGTTCCCCAAGTCCTTCCAGTGACCTTAAAAAAAAACAAAGTCCAGCATCTATGGAATCTCTTCAGTCCCAAATGAATCCATCTACACAATCTTCAAACACGAGTCCTCAAAAAATATTTTAAAAATGGAAGCACTTTCATAACGCAGCCAATTCATCTAGCTCTGGTGCTGTATAACACATGTATGTCAGCATCAGTTCCTGTACTTGTATGCTGAAAACTGGGTAAACCATATACTTACTAGAACAGAGAACCAGTTATTTGACAGCTACCTTGGTGATTTAACAGTTTGGATACAGCCATGTAATTTGTCTTCTCAGATAGAGACAGCTATTGTACAAGCAGTGGAGCAAGATCTTACTTGCATTGTATATGATTATACTAATTCTGGAGTTAATGATAATTTGCAAAGCCTGCCTATTAAAGACATAGGAGTAAATTGAAATTAATGGAATGAAAGTGGGACGGGTTCTATAATGGTTGGATGATCCACTCCACAAGATTACTACCTAGGTAGTAAAAATAAATAATTTACCCCGGAGTTATAAGACAACAGGTTAGAACCATTACAACTTTGCTTCAGGACAGCAATAGCAATGTTGCGAAGCCACAGCTGCATAGTGCTGATGAAATATAAAATTGCTGATGCTTACTATGAGGTGTGCTAGGGACTTGTCCTTTCTTGCCTGTTTGCAGCAAAACATCTGGCATTGCCGCAAGGAGGGGTGAGGGAATAAATTACACATCACAAAATGACATCAGAACCACACAGGACAGCATTAACGCTACTCAGCAGTGAGAGAATAAGAATAATATTTGACAGTTCAGTCTCCTGTACAAATGACATACAGCTGACTTCGAACAGGTATTTGATACATGCACTGAATCTAGCTTAATATGGATTCCTGTTCCTTCATTTGAGGGAATGTGACTGGGAACTATGACAAGAACCACTTCTCCACTCTTGATCCCTTGTACATTGACAAAAACTGCACAAAGTCAGGCAGCTCTCCCCACAAGCAAAAATAATTTTGGCAGTGGCCATTGGGAAAGTTCCAGGAGAGGGATTGGATCTGGCAAAAGGCAAGGGTGACGATTGCTGGAAATGTGGAGTCAAGGAACATTCCCACTTTAGAAGCCTGCCCTGTTCATCGGTAGCAAATTTTGTAGAGGAATCCTTCAACAGATGTTAGGCCCATCATTAGCATATGCAAGGGACCTAATGGTTTTTGTGGATGCCTAAAACATGATCCCCACAAATTTAGCGGTGGGACCAATGAAAAACAGGGCACAATCCATACCAATTTCTATTCCTCTTTCTCAGGGAGATATGATCACAAGCAAATTTTCAAAGGGTTAGAAATGGGAAGAAATGAGATTTGAGGAGATACCAGAAATAATTCAGAAGTGCAGATTTGAACAGAAAGCAGCAGACGCGGGTACAGCTTTGAGTGCTTCCGAAACTGTATCTCTTTAGCTTTCACTTCCATGTTGTTTACAATGTTGATGGAGAGAAAAAAAAGGTAAGTGGCTGCCATTGCTGTAGCATAAAAAGTGTCATTGTTGATGGCCTCAGCTTTGCATTCCTTGAACATGACTGCATGGTAAATATACCCATCCAGTTGCAGACCGACCAGAATTTTCACCTGCCAATGAGGTAGCTTCCTAAAGTTCGAACAATTGATTAAAACCTTAAAAATTAGGACACCTCATCGCACAGTTGCATTTGAACACAATAATCTCCAATAGGAGCAATCTCCTTAATACATTAAACAGTGATTGTAGGAGGGAGGAAGTTGGGGATGTTGTGGAAAAGGATTCAGAGCTGAGGAATCTAAATGGTGATAGGGTGGGAAAAGTCAAGAGTGCAGTGATAAGTAAGATGTCAGAAAGAAAGTACAGACAGAGAAAAGAACACAGCCACCACCTCATTCTGCAGCCTACCTAAAAAAATTCAATTTGGAGTTAGGCAGGGACCATACTGTATCAACATAGTGATGCCTGTTGTGATAGTGTATTTGTTAGTATGTTAAATATAATCAATTAAATATGGGAAGTGATGCAATATCACATGATTCAGCTCTCTTGCACAGTCAGTAAGCCTGTGTTAGCTGAAGCCACAACAAGTTTCCATTAAAGCTTTGTGTTCAACCTCTAGGCCTATGAATATATGAACATATGAATTAGGAACAGAAATCGGCCATTTAGCCCCTCGAGCCTGTTCCACCAATTGATAAGATCATGGCTGATCTCAATGTGGCCTCAACTCCTGTTTCCTGTCTGCCCCCCCTGCCCCCATAATACTTGACTCTCTTGTCTATCAAGAATCTATCTAACACAGCCTTGAAGATATTCAATTACGCAACCTCCACTGCTCTCTGAGGAAGCGAATTCCACAGACTAACAAACCACTGAGAGAAAACATCTCTCCTCCTCTTCGTCTTAAATGGGAGACCCCTTATTTTTAAACTGTGTCCCTTAGTTCTCGTCTTGTCCATAAGATCTTCCAGCTTCCACCCTTTCAAGTCCCCACAGCCTCTATATGTTTCATTATCATCATCTCTTATTCTTCTAAATTCCAATGGATACAGGCCCAACCTGTTCAACCTTTCCTCATAAGATAACCCCTTCATCCCAGGAATCAGTCAAGTGAACCTTATCTGAACTGCATCTAATGCAATTTTATCCTTTCTTAAGTAAGGACTGTACACAGTACTCCAGATGGCTCACCAAGGCACTGTACAGCTGTAGTAAAGCATCTCTACTTTTATATTCAATTCCCTTTGCAATAAACAACAACATTCCATTTTCCTTCTAATTACTTGCTTACCAGCATACTAACTTTTTGTGATTCATGTACCAGGATACCCAGATTCCTCTGTACTGCAGAGTTCTGCAGTCTCTCTTCATTTAAATAATATTCTGCTTTTCTATTCTTCCTGTCAAAGTGGATAAGTTCACATTTTCCCACAATATACTCTATCTGCCCATTTGTGCCTACTCACTTAATCTTTGTAGACTCTATGTCCTCTTGACAACTTACCTTCCTACTTACCATTGTGCTGTCCGCAAATTTAGGTACCATACATTCGGTCCCTTCATTCAAGTCATTAATGTAGAAATAGTTGAGACACCAGCACTGATCCCTGCTGTACTTCACTAGTCACATCCTGCCAACCCCAAAATTACGCATGTATCCTACTCTCTGCTTCCTGTTAGCTAACCAATCCTCTATCCGTGCTAATATGTTACCCCCTACACCATGAGCTTTTATTTTGTGTAGTAACCTTTGATGTGGCACCTTACCAAATGTCTTTTTGAAATCCAAGTACACCACATCTACAGATTCCCCTTTATCCACCTTGCTTGTTACTTCCTAAAAGAACTCTAATAAATTAGTCAAACATGATTTCCCTTTCACAAAACCATGTTGACTCTGCCTGACCGCAGTATGAGTTTTCTAAACGTCCTGCGATTACCTCCTTAATAATGGATTCTAGCATTTTCCCTATGACAGATGTAGGACTAACTGGCCTATAGTTTCCTGCTTTCTGTCTTGAAAAGAGGTGTTACATTAGCTATTTTCCAATCTGCTGTCAGAATCTTGGGAATTTTGGAAGATCACAACCAATGTATCTACTATCTCTGCAGGCACTTCTTTTAAGACCATAGGATACAGGCCATCAGGTCCTGGGACTTGTCAGCCTTTAGTTCTAATAGTGTGCCCAGTACCTTTTCCCTGTTGATTGTGACTGTTTTAAGTTCCTCCCTCCCTTTTACCTCTTGTTTTTCAAGTATCTTTGAGATGTTTTCTGTGTCTTTGACAGTGAAGACTGACGCAAAACACCTGTTCAAAGCTTCTGCCATTTCCTTGTTAACCATTATTAATTCCTCCGACTCACTCTCTAGAGGACCAATGCTCACTTAAGTTACTCTTTTCCTTTTTAAATACTTGTAGAAACTCTTACTATCTGTTTTTATATTTCTAGCTAGCTTTTTCGCATACTCTAATTCCTCCCTTTTATTAGTTATTCTTTGCTAGTTTTTAACATCTGTCCAATCTTCTGATCACCCACTAATCTTCGCAGAATTGTAAGCTTTTTCTTTCAATTTGATACTATCTTTAACTTCATTAGTTAGCCACAGATGATGCACCCTTTTCCGAGAGTCTTTCTTTTTCATTGGAAATTTGAAATATCTCCTTAGATGTCTGTCAACACTTCCCTACTGTTCTTTTAACCTAATTTCACAGTTCACTTTGGCCAACTCTGTCCTCATATGCTTGTAGTTGTCTTTATTTAAGTTTAAAATACTAGTCTTGGACCCACACTTCTCACCCTCAAATTCAATGTGAAATTCTGTCATGTTATGATCACTGTTGCCTCGAGGCTCCTTTACTATGAGATCATTAATTAAACCTGTCTCATTGCACATTATCAGCTCTAGAATGTCCTGCTCCCAGTTGGCATTAGAATGTACTCCTGTAAGAAATTGTCCCAAATACACTCGATGAACTCATCTTCCAGACTACTTTTGCCAATCTGATTTGTCCAATCTATATGTAGATTAAAGTCATCCATGATTATTGCAGTACCTTTCTTATAATCCCCTATTATTTATTCCTGTATACTCTGTTCTACAATGTAGCTACTGTGAGGGGACCAATAAACTACTCTCACAAGTGACTCCTTTCCTTTGCTATTTCTTATCTCTTCCCGAATTGATTCAATATCTTGATCTTTTGAACTAAGGTTATCTCTCACTATAGTACTAATGTCACTTTTAATTAACAGAGCTTCCTGTCTTTCTGAAATGTTAAATACCATTGAATGTTCAAGTCCCAGTTATGGCTACCTTGCAACCACATCTCTGTATTGGCTATCATGTCATACATATTTATTTATACTTGTGCTAACAATTCATCCGTTTTCTTATGAATGCTGCGTGCATTCGGATACAGAGACTTCAGTTCTGTCTTCTTACCATTTTTGCAAACTCTGGCCTTATCTGCTGGTGCACTCTTAAGTTTGTATGCTCTGTTCCTTTCTGCCACACTCTGATTATCATTACCCATGTCGACACCCTGCACTATTGCCTTGTCCTTTCCCTTTAATTTACCATATCTCCCCTCACTTAATCTCCCCCCCACCCCCACTATTTAGTTTAAAGCCTTCTTTACTGCCCTAGTTATATGGTTCACCAGATTAATGGTCCCAGCATGCTTCAGGTGAAGACCGTCCCAACAGTACAGCTCCCACATTCCCCAGTAATGGTGCCAGTGTCCCACAAACTGGAACCCATTTCTCTCACACTTAGTTTTGAGCCATGCATTTAACTCTGTAATATTATTTACGCTACGGCAATGTGCTCATGGCTCAGGTAGTAATCTAGAGATTATTACCTTTGTGGCTCTGCTTTTTAATTTAGCCCCTAGCTGCTCATAACCCCTAAGTTGAACCTCTCTCCAAATCCTCTCTATGTTGTTGGTACCCACGTGGATGACAACTGGATCTTCCGCCACCACTGCAAGTTCGTCTCCAGCCCCGAGCAGATGCCCTGAACCCAGGCACCGGGCAGGCAACACAGCCTTCTGGACTTTCACTCTTGGCTGCAGAGAACTGTGTCTATCCCCCTGACTATACTAACCACTACTACCACTACATTCCTATTTACTTCCTCAACTGGAATGGCTTCCTGCACCATGGTGCCATGGTCAGTTTGCTCGTCCACCCTACATCCATACAAGCTGCAAGAACCTTGAACCTGTTGGACAATTGCAAGGGCTGAGGCTCCTCCACCTGTACATTCTCAATCCCCTCACCCACAATCACAACCCCGCACCCCCCCCACCTCCCGGCCCTGACCAAATTGGAAGATCCTAGCATGCATTTTGGCTTTGCTTGTATTAATCTAGAAAGAGGTAATACAATATGATGGCAATGGTATTGTGTCAACAGCATTGATCAGCAGCTGAAACTGACAATTCAAGTCAGGAATCCTACCTGAGGCACTGTGACTAGATCACAGCTCTCACATCGGGAATGCAACGTTGTGAATGGAGATTGAGGGTGATTTGGGTGCATTCCTGGTTTTGCCTGGAGCTGGCAGGACAAACATTAAGGGTAGTTTCAGCCACAGAGATCAGTGCAGCATTGTGTTTTGGCACGGATTCCTTCCCACCATCGCCGCACTTGCAAGTAATTAGCCAACCCCGATGCCAGGGCCCCCCCCCGCCTCCAAGCTCACAAGCCCGCGATGCAGCAACACAGCTCAGGGTGTGGCTCCTGCTCAGCTCTGCGGACATCACAGCTTGCTGCAACTTTTAAAGCAAGGTCTGCTCTTCAGGGTGAGAAATGAGTAGAAGGCTTAGTCAATGACAGCCAGATTCCCAGAGATGGACTGGAAAGCATCTGATGTCCCAGGAAGTTCAAATTGTTTAAGCAGAGGATTGAACTATGCTTCCTAAACCAGGAGGTTTTGGAAGCCGAGTGTGAAAATTAGGATCACCATAGGAAACTGAGGTCTGTGCAGAATCAATACTTCTGGTTTATCTGATGCTGACCAGAAGGATCCATCAAAGCAACATTAGAAAATCAGCTTAAGATTAATGTCAATTTCAGAGCACACTGCCTGGAACTCATGCGGCACAGACAGAAAACTAATGAGAGGCTGGACAACTTTGTTAACCAATGCAGAGATAAAGCAAAAGAATGCAACTTCTCTGATGCTGAACTCTCAGAATGAATTATGTAGTTGGTTATCGCCTCCAGTCCTATTGAGGCATTCCAGAAAGACTTCCTGGAAAAGCTGAAGGAACACGGAGAGGAGAGCATACTACAGGATGGCTGCAGATACAAGACAATTATCACAGGCAGACAGTGTTTGCAAGTCTTAGGGTCCAACACATCTGTCAGTACAATGCCCAAGGCACCCAGGCAGAACTAGGTGTGTAGTAACTGCAGGCTCTCCCACTAACTGTGTAGATGTCCAGCATACGCAGACACGTGTAAGGCATGCAGGCTTAGCGGGCACTGGGTCAAACTTTGCATAAGGTCCAGCAGCAGGAACACGGGGAGAAGCTAGAGTGGGCAGTGCTCAAACCACAGGAGTATGCCACCCAGAGGCGAAGGGAGGTAAGACACTTCCAGCCATTGCCAAAAGCATAGACCCATCCATGAAATAGGGGAATGCCTGACCAAAATGAATGAGGTGGATTGACGTGAAGACACTACAGTGCATAACTATTTCACCTTAGTAGAACTGGTCCATTCTGTTAACAAAACAGAAGCTTTTGCAACACTCCAGATTGTCTGCCCCAAAAAGGCTGTAAAGCATCAGCTGAGAGTGAAGATTGACATTGGAGCCATTGCCAACACCATACCTTTCTGCATTCACAAGGACATGTACCACGAGGCATGGAAGTCTGTGGTCCAACCCACAAGCTTGAAGCTTATGGCATACAGTGACTCGACAATATGGTGCCTAGGTTCCCTAGATCTGGAATGCAGGTACAAAGAGTCAACATAGTCTACTCAGATATTTTACATCGTGGATGTGTCAGGACCAGCAGCAGCAGGACTGCCAGTGTGCAATAAACTTAGTCAGAAGACCGCAGCAGTCAAAACAGATGCACACCCACTGGATCAGCACAAGACCTCCAGAGGTTGTATCCGGACCAGTTTGACAGGATTGGGAATTTCCACGAGGATGCAGTCCTATACCTTAAAGAAGGTGCAATGCTGTCAATTGACCTGCTGAAAAATGCAGCATGCCCATTTGAGATAAGTTGAAGATGGAACTGGATGGAATGGAAAAACAAGGCATAATTCAATGAGTGCAACATCACACGGTCTGGTGCAGTTCCATCCGTACCGCAATTAAGAAGGACAGTTCAATTTGATTATGTTTCGACCCAAGGAGGCTAAACAAAGCCTTAAAGAGATTTCCTTATTAGGTCCCAATGCTAGAAATGTTAAACCCAACGTTTGCTGGAGTGAAACACTTTTCCAAATTAAACGCAAAAAATGAATATTGGTCCGTACACTTGTCAAGAGGGTCGCAAGAGCTGACAATGTTCAGAACTCTTTTTGGCACATACTGTTTCCTCTATTTACCATTTGGGCTGTCAGTCATACAGGATATATTTCAACAGGCTAACGGAACGAGTCCAGGGCTGTGTGTGTACTGTGGACAAAATCGCCGGAGTAGGACGCATGAAGGAAGAGCATGACAGAAACCTACACTTGTTAATGGAGACCGCCAGATATGATGGTTTGGTTTTTAATGGCAAAAAGTGCTCCATTAAGGCTGATCACATAAATGTTTTCAGTTCTGGTGACTTTAGTCTGACATACTTGGACAGCTCCACCAAGGACACATGGGAATAGAAGGGACGAGGCGACTTGCTCACGCATCAGTGTTCTGGCCCGGCATCAGCAAAGACATTGACCAGATGGTGAGCTCTGGTGATGTATGTTAGGAATACCAAGCTAGTCAACAGAAAGAGCCTCTCCAACCATGGCATGATATACCGTCATCACCGTGGACCAAGTTAGCAACAGATTTGTGCTCTGTGAGCAAATACTATCTGCTAGTGACTGACTATCACTCCAAACTTCCGATTGTGCAGAAGCTTTTAGACCTATCGAGTAAAGCAGTTGCTAACACTGTTAGGGCCATCTTAGTCTTTTTGGTGCCTTGGGTGAAGTGGTATCCGACAACGTCCTCAATACACAGCAAAAGCATTCCAGGATATGAGTGAACAATGGTCCATCAACCATGTCACATCATCACCCTGGTATCCTTATTCAAATGGGATGGCTAAACGTATGGTCAGGACAGTCAAACCGCTGATCAAAAAGTGTTTGGAAACTGGGCAAGATATTCAAGTTGCATTATTGCATCCTCGTGCAATGCCATTGGACTTTGAAATAAAAACGAGAAATACTCAGCAGGTCTGGCAGCATCAATGGAGAGAGAAGCAGAGTTAACGTTTTAGGTCAGTGACCCTTCATCAGATTTCCAGTATCTGCAGTATTTTGCCATTAGACTCTGGATTGCCATCACCTGCTGAGATTCTGTTTGGTCGACCAGAGAGAACCACACTACCAAACTATCAGCTCACCAAGTCGTCCTTGATCACAGATCGGTTATGTCAGAAACAAGATAAGATGAAAGACACACATGACATGCATGTGGGTGCAGAATTACCGCCACTATACGTTGGCTAGATGGTGAGGATCCTACACCTGCAAGAACAGATATGGATCCCAGCAGAGGTGCCCAAGGTGTGACAACACCAAATGGTGCAGTACTGTGAAGGAATCGATCTCACTCCAGGGGACTCTCTGCTAGCCATGCGCAAAGTGACCAACCAACATCGCCTATGCGTAACCACGTTCGTTTTGCAGATGAAGAGACAACGATCAAGACACCCACCGAAACACAATCTTTCAGAGTAGAGGACGGATGGTTCAAGAACACACCCATATGTCATTGTCACAAGGTCTGGTCGAGTCAACTGACGGCCAGTATGGTTCCAAATGTAGACAACACCTCAAAGAGAAGTGTTCCAAATGCTCTTGTTACTGTTTACTGTTTTATGTCAATAGTGTTATAGTTGTCAAATTTCTTAGATCTCATTAGGATTGCTTATTCATATACATTTTAATGTTATACTATATGGGGTTATCATTTAAGAGAAGGGGAATGGTTGTGATAGTGTATTTGTTAGTATGTTAAATATAATCATTTAAATATATGTTTATGCTAATATGTATGTCATCACAGGAAGAGTTGCAATATCATGTGATCCAGTTCTCTTGCACAGTCAGTTAGCACTTGTAAACTGAAGCAACAAGTCTCCATTAAAGCTTTGTGTTCAACTTCTATCCCTGCACTTCAGCTTTGTTTGTATTAATCTAGAAAGAGATAATACAACAATGCCCAGCTAGAACCAATTCTTCAACTGCCAACCAGTAGCTAGTACATAAACACATACACAAAGAAATTACAGAATAATTCAAACCATATCAGCGGAGGTGGTGGCGTAGTGGTAATGTCATTGGACTAGTAATCCAGAGCCCAAGCTAATGTTCTGGGGACATGAGTTCGAATCCCACATTTGAATTCAGTCAATAAAATCTGGAATTATAAAGTTAGTCTAATGGTGATCAGGAAACCATTTTTGATTGTAAAAACCCATCTAGTTCACTAATGTCCTTCAGGGAAGGAAATCTGCCATCCTTACCTGATCTGGCCTACATGTGACTCCAGATCCACAGCAATGTGGTTGACTCTGAAATGGCCTAGCAAGCCACTCAAGGGCAATGCGGGATGGGCAATAAATGCTGACCTAGGCAGCGACGCCCACATCTCACATACAAATAAAAAAAATACAAATTACTGGGAAGTAAGGACATCATTTTAATGTTGTGTCCTTCTTGTTGCTGTTCAGTCTCAGCATCACATTATGTTTCTGCTATTAAGAGGGTGGCCGAGGAGGGTATCCCGTACTTTTGCTTAATTAGCCAATTGAAGAATACATGCAAATAGTAGAGGGATGGTACGACAACAGCAAGTTTGCCCCCAACAGGAGTATCCTGCCAAAGATCCCAGTTCAGAGCTGGCAAAATCTCCCTGACTTTGTTCAGCTGGCTGGGGCATCTGCCTCTGTTGATACAACTAATCACATCTACTTACTTATAAAATGTTATCACTTCCCTCACCTTACATGTCCTGACATTGATTTCACGTCATTTCTACATAAATGTTGCCGCATTCACAAAGCATATGTGTTACCACCAGGTGAAGGCTGAGAGGGAACCCTAGACCCTTTTCTCACCTGGTCATACAGTAACAGGGTTTAATTTTCAACACACAGTTTTTTTTTTTAGCTCCCCCTTAGTGGATCCCCTGTTCACTAATCTCCAATTATAAGGCAAAGAAACTAGCCAAACAGGTTTTCTTAAGTTTAAAGAAAAAAAGTTGAAAATTATTAAACTTAAACTCTAATTCGGTTAACGCCTAAGGATACACGAAGCGCCCATGCTAACATGCATACACGATACACACATGCAGATAGAGACGGAAAAAAGCAGAAAAATAAAGTGGAAAAGTTTGCGGCAATATCTGAAGATGGTTTTGTTTACTGTTCTGCAAGCTCGCTGTGAAGTCCTTGATTGTAGGTAAGTCTTACTTTTCGTGGGGGCCCAGTATTCTTCTTAAGCCTTGTTCGATGTAGGAGACTTTTCTCTCTTGAAGTTCATGTGTCCTTATTAGGTCCAGAGGCTTGTGAGAAAAGATGGGTGCAGACAGGACAGGTCTTCTCACTCCAGAGCAAACTGTCTTTCTCTGAGTTCAAAAACTCGGTAGCTAGTTCAAAAAACCCTGGACCAGACAGTTAGTCATGTGACCAGCTGGTTTAACCGGTCCTGGCTTTTGTGGATTGTATCACCTTAGCAGTCTCTGGAATGCTCTTCCTTGCACCTTCGATGTCTGGTGATTAAAATCCATTGTGGGTTGAATGTGTCAGGGAATGATCCTTTTGTCTCCACAAGCGCTGTCTGTTAGTATGCAAATATTTTTCAGCTAAGTGTCTGGCAGCCCTTGTAACAGGCCTTCTCTTCTTCCTAGCAAGTTTAAAATCAATGTTCATATGCCAAAATTAAAATGCCTCATTCTTGGAAGGTGGAGGCCTGCATGACAGAATAACTTTAATGTAACAATGCAAATAATCTCTGTGAAAATGATAGATTACAGCTAATGAATGGTACAGAAAGGAGGAAACTTTTAATTAACCTTCTCCACCCCTCCCCAACCAACATGTGACCTTGTGTAACAGAAAGTTCTCCGTTTGTTCTGAAATCAACTAATGCCAGCTACGTGGTGCAGCAGACAAGACAAGCACATCAGTTTTCACAGTTTCTGAAAGGGGAAGTAGTATTTTGGTAAAAAAAACAGGTAGCTTGCCTTAGAGCTGGTGATTAAAATAGCTATAGGGCCTCACAAAGCATTTGCTTCTACTGCCATTGTAAATGCTGATCTTTTGGCAACTCTCTTTTTTTCCCCTAGGTTCCAATTTTGCTGTCAGAAGCAAGCGACATATGAGCCCCAATATTACTCAGGCAATCCCCAGGCAAGCCATCAGTCAAACTAGTGAAAAAATCATACGCAAGGGTCAGCCAACACTGTTAATGGTCGGGGAAGGAGACGGTCGAACCAGGTTGAGCGACCCAGAGCTTGACAGTAGAAAGGGACAATGTCGAAACCTCTGAAGTCAGTGCCTGCCACTGGGGCTAAAAATTTACGTTGGTGGGAGCCACGTCAGGATTTTACACACCCCAGGCTCTTAATTGGCCTTGGCGGGACTTCTCCCAAGGCAGGAAGTCCCATTTCTAAGAGTTGCTGGCTAATCAGTGGGCCGGCAGCTCTCAGTACCAGCGGCGTCTCAAGGAGTGGTGGCCACTGTTGGGACTGCAGCTACCTTCAGCAGCAAGAAGGACACTGGCCCCAGAAACAAGATAAGTGTCTGGAGCCTCGCTGGGGACAATTGGCCAGGCCTCAGCGAGGCAAGGGGTTTGCTTGTGGGAAGTGGGAGGGGGGGAAGTGTTGTGTGGTGGGAACAGTTGGGCCGTGACGGGGGGGGGGGGCTCTCTGTGGGGAACAGGGTGCCAATCTGGAGGGACCGTCCCCTCAGCCCACAAGGAGGCCGCCAGGTAAAATACCCTGTGGCGGTGGGAGGAGGCCCTTAAGTGGCAGTTAATTCGCCACTTAAGGCCCTTGATTGGCATGAGGCGGGCAGGCAGGCCGTTTCTCACCTCTGCTGCCCCTCGGAAAATTGCAGCAGGGGCAGGAAGGCATTGGGAACAGCCCCTCTCCCCACCCCCTCGCCTCCCACTCAATTTTACGAACCCCCGCCACCAGCCCACTCTTGCTGGGTTGTTGGCTGACAACATAGAGCCCTGAAAAATAAATGCCACACAGAAAACGGATCCATCTCTGTGAGGGGAAGCATTGCAAGAGAGCTGTGAAGATTCCAAATTTTCACAACAGGTTTTACTTTTACACTTTAAGATTTACCTCTTTTAGTTATCAATTCCCACTGGGTAAGGCCATGGAGATGCATAAATGTAAGGCTGCTCTACAACAAAGATCAATAGCTGCAGCTGATAATTTCATCTTCACTCAATCAGTTTTTTGTTTGTGCTAACTCTAAATATTCCATAGAATCATAGAATCACAGAATGGTTACAGAACAGAAGGAGGCCAGTCAGCCTTTCATGTCTATGCCAGCGCTCTGCAAGACTAATTCACCTAGTCCCATTCTCCCACCTTTTCCCCGTAGCCCTGCAATTTTTTTTTTTCTTCAGATAACTATCCAATTCTCTTTTGAAGGCCTTGATCGAATCTGTGTCCACCACAATGTCAGGTGGTGCATTTCAGATCCTAACCACTCATTGTGTAAAAAAGCTTTTCCTCATGTCGCCTTTGGTTCTTTTGCCAATCACCTTAAACTGGTGCCCTCTGGTTCTCGACTGTTATGCCAATGGGAACATTTTCTCCCTATTTACTCATTCCAGACCCCTCATAAGTTTGGACATCTCGATCAAATTCCCTCTTATTCTTCTCTATTTAGCAGCTTTAGTTGTGTGACATTTAACATCGAAAAATCTATTGCCGTACCACCTACTGTTGTAACTGATATAGGTAATAGTTACCTACCTATAGGTAAATGCTTTTTCCCATTGAGACCATGTGACATAGTACTTGTCGACGCATTTTGAAATAGAATTTTGCAATTCTGTAATGTTAATTTATAATGGATAATAAATGCTTACAACTCTTTTTGCAAAGTATAATGCATAACTTGTTGTTTTACTTCATTAGATTTATCCTCAGTACATTTATGCCAGAGGAATTTTATTCGGCCATCTGTACATGGGGCAGGCTACTGAAGGTACACTATTTGTCAATGTTGCCCATCGGCACGGAGAGAAGAAAAAGTGTTCCCAGCATCAACGAGGGAAAGCAGCCATATGTCACACCAGAACTGCAGTAAGCTGATGTCAATGTGCCTAAATTATATCAGATTTATCTCTAATTTTGGAATTCATAGGCTGAATTTTCCAGCGGGTTTGGGACTCCAACATTGGCGCATGTCGTCAGGGCCAATGCAATCTTCTGGGAGATGGCCTCCTATTTGGCCACCTCAGTGTTCACTGTCCTATTATGGATGGCCAATGGCTCAATGAGATGGCCCGCAGCCCCACTGGGAGAGAGGGGCACTGCTGGAGCAGAAAGGCAACTGCGAGGGGGCCTCAACATGAATGCGCTCTGGGATGCCTTCTGCAAATTTGAGAATAAAGAGGCCCACAGCTGGTGATGAGAATGGCCAATTCTTCGCAGGTGAAGATCATGGGAAGGCTTACCTCTGTGATAGCTGGCATGATTATCGGTGACTGAAGAGGTCAATTCTTGATCTACGGGCTCTTGAACAGTTGGGGCACAAGAACTCCTGGTTTAGGGGGGCGCTGGTATAAGCAGACCCCTTCCATTGTCTGCGTCTTTCTTCGGCAGCCTCGCAGCTATTTATTTAAAATTTGTAGGCTGCTTTCCTAGTTGTTGGCACCAGCTGTCTCTGTAGGCAGCCTCCTGCTCCCACATCCATCGGTCAATGGCAGCCAGAGGGAGCTGTCTTTTCAGCATTTGCGAGATGCATCTCTGTCTCCTTTACCGAAACATAGTTCACAATAAATCATTGCTTTTGGCATTCTGGAATCCTGCATGTGCGACATATATCCTGCCCAGCGCAATTAGCATCATAAAAGAATGCATTCAATTCTGGGCATATTGGCTCTGTTGAGGACTTTATTGTTATGATGTAATCCTGCCATCTGATGTTCATGATGGATCAAAGACAGCGTTGATGGAAGTGCTCCAGCAGTTATATTTGTTTTCTGCAGAACCCATGATTCTGACACATACAAGAGGTTGGTGATGACAACTACTCTGTATACTTGAATTTTGGTAGAGATGTGTAGTGAATGGTTTCACCAGACATGCTTTGAGATGTGGCTAGAAGAGCTGTTGCCCCTGGACAATCAATTGTTTATGTCCTTGTTGACAATGGCATAATTTAAGATCATGTTACCTAGATAGGTAAACTGTTCTACTGCATTGGGGTTGCTGATGTCAATGCTGATCTGCGGTGGATTGTCGTTTCCTCGGGACCATGATTGGTACAGCACTTCTGTTTTCTTTAGACTAATAATAAGGCCAAAAGCATTTGTTGCCTCAGAGAAACAATTTACAATGAGCTGCCTTGCCTCCTCTGTGAGTGCCGGAAGAGTGCAATCATCAGCAAATGGAAGCTCCACAATAAGCTCTGCTGTGGTTTTTGTATGTGCCAGTATTTGTCACAGGATTAAGAGACTGCTGTCTGCTCAGAACCGCATGTATCTACCCTGTGCCAAGACTGCTTTTGCCTCTTGAAGCATCATACTGAAGAAAATAGAGAAAAAGGTCTGTGCCAGAACACACCCTTGCTTAACAGCATTGGAGATAGGGGAAGCTGTCTGTACCACAGCTTAATCAGGCCATAATTGTGGAGAGGGCACCCCTCCACAGGATTAGCTTGGCTGCGGCTGTGGCCTTTCATTCTGGAAGCTCCTTCATTGGGGCATGGAGCTTCCTGCTCCAATGCCCCCTCTGGCCTGCTGTCGGAAGGCGCTCTCCAAGTTGTTGGCAGGCTCCACATTCGGGGCTGAGGGGGAGGGGGGTGCTGCTCCGACAGCGGGAAACTGCAGTCGCCTTTAGCAAATGGTCCCTAGTATATCCTAATACTCCTAATTGGCTGTCCGTCTCCATGGAGCGGACTGCAAACTTTGTTCCCAGCCCACCCCTGCGAAATTCCCTTGGAGCTGTCCCAACGCAGTTTCCCCCTATTTTTCCAGACCCACCTCCAAACCAGTCTCCATGGAGTTGGGAAAATTTAGCCCCATATTTCAGGAGAATTATCAGGTTTGACCCTAAGATCAGAAAATGTATTAATTCAGTACATGGGATATGCAGACCATATAAAAGCTTTGAAAGAACCTTGCATTGTGCATCCCAGAAGCTAAGGTGTTGAAGATATATTTCAATATTACAGCTCAGAGATGACCTTTTGTCCTATAGTCAGTGCAATGCAAGGACAGAGATGCAATACACAAATATTTCATGTTTTAAAACTTCACTGATTAATGCATTTCAGAAGTTGCTTTCGGAGAGAAATTTTTACATGATAACATTTGCAGATAACTGTTGAGTTCATATTTCAAGGCCCTCACCCCAGAAATGAGTAAGACACAATCCTTCATTTCCTTTAATTCTTTTGCTGTTTTTAAGTGGGTTAACACCTTCAATAAAATAGTCAATCGAGCCATTTCATACAAATTCATTATTTTGTTTACGTGTAAATACTGCACAGTAAAATTTTACCCCATCTCATATGGAATCATAGAATCATAGAATGGTACAGCCTAGAAGGAGGCCATTCAGCCCCTTGTGTCTGTGCCGGCTCTCTGCAAGAGCAACTCATCTAGTCCCACTCCACTGCCCTTTGCCCTCAGCTCTGCAAATTTATGCTCTTCATATATTTCTCCAATTCTCTTTTGAAGGCCTTGATTAAATCTGCCTCCATCACACTCTCAGGCAGCGCATTCCAGATCCTAACCACTCGCTGCATAGAAAAGTGTTTCCTCATGTCACCATTTTTTCTTTTGCCAATCATCTTAAATCGGTGTCCTCTGGTTCTCGATCCTTCTGCCAATGGGAACAGTTTCTCCCTATCTACTCTGTCCAGACTTCTCATGATTTTGAACACCTTTATCAAATCTGCTCTTAATCTTCTCTTCTCCAAGGAGAACAGCCCCAGCTTCTCCAACCTATCCATGTAACTGAAGTCCCCCATCCCTAGAACCATTCTCATGAGTCTTTTCTGCACCCTCTCTTTGCCTGAACATCCTTCCTAAAGTGTGGTGCCTAACTGTAAAAGTGCATTCATATAATTATTCATTTGTAACAAATTATAGCTTCACAAAGTCATCTGAGAATAACAATCTTGTATTACTACAAAATAGCTGGGGGGATCAAAGCTGTGTTTCTGTTAAATTATATCTTAATAAGCTGCATTCATTGTTCACAATGCCAGCAATAAGTCTGTTCATCATGTGTTGATGTATTTTAGATTTTTTTCCTGAAAATTACAAATAGCATTAATTCAAATTACTACTGAATATTAATAAACTGGTTATTTTGCTTTTAAAAATAAAAATAAACCTATGATTGGAGTATAATTTTTTTGACACAGCAAACTGCATTGCATTTCTAAGTAAAAATGGAATTTTCATGCCCATTTTGGCCACATATCATTCTCCCAGCTTCTTAGTTACTACATCCAGGTGACAATTCACTATATTTCTCTGGTTACGATTTTTACTTAAGATAAAAGCAAAATTTTCAATATTTCAACCTACCCCACCCATGGGGCTGAAAGCTGGAAAACCCAAAAAGAAATGAAAACCTTTAGGACATTCAACAGACCAGGAAGAAAGGTGTAAAATCTTTCACCATTAACTGTATTCTCAAAATAAAATACGTAATACACACTTTACACGAATGGTAGAAATTCCACTAAGCACTATTTTTACATATACTTGTCAATACACCCGAAAAATTTTAGTGAAGGTGCTCGACCACAATAGCATGTGGAGGAATTGAAAATCCCTCATGAACAATAACCAGCATGCTAAAAGTAGTTCTCAGGAATTTCAACCCTGGCTAAATATTAAAAATTACATTTCCCTGGGGTAGGTTCAAGGTGATAAAGTAATTTGTGCTCAACAAAAATTTAGAAACCTGTACTCCCTTCTCCCAGTATCTTTAACCTTTTCCTACCAACCCCCTCCCTCCTCAGCCTCCAAATCTCTGTTACTTTCTCGTCAGACTGCCTTCATCCTCTCCAGTCTTTAACCCTGCTGTACCTTCCTCCTTTATTCCACACCCTCTACCTTCTCCCTAGGTATTCTCCCTCCATAAGATGGTACAGTTTAGCCTGTCTAGTGCTAGGCTAACTCTTATGGCTTTCTCCTTTCTCCAGGTCCTTGTCAGCACCTGGACCCTCTCAAGGAGGAATTGGAGGTGGGCAATCCTCTGGAAGATGCACCATCATGCGTTCCATCCCACCCAAGCACCAGGACAGAAATGGGTTCCCTTGCTGGGTTAGAGGGATCTGCATTTGGTGAAACATCCAACATGAGTGAGCAGAAACAGGGGTTATTTGAAAAGATATTCCAAGAGGGAAAGCTAGGCTCCAAGCTCTGCTAAGGAGTAGAGAGATGCTGACTTTAGGGGCCCAATTTTCGAATTTGGCACATGTACAATTATATGATAAAAGCAAAATACTGCAGATGCTGGAAATCTGAAATAAAAACAAAACATGCTGGAAACACTCAGCCGGTCTGGCAGCATCTGTGGAGAGAGAAGCAGAGTTAACGTTTTAGGTCACTGACCTTTCATCAGAACTCAATTTTATGATGTTCGGAAGAGTTGACACATTGGGCTGGATTTTATGCTCTCCTCCATGGTGAGTTTGAAGGTGGGGAGAGCATTTATTTGGGTGGGATGGGATTGATGGGGAACCTTCCACCTTCCCGCCTCTACCCCAATTAAATCCGTGGCAGGAAGGCCTGTGGATGGTCTTTCCGCCTCGCTGCCAATTGAGGACATTAAGGGGCAATTAATACCCAATTAAGGGCCTTTTCCCAATGCCGCTGATATTAACCCAGCAGCGGATGGGCCTGTTGCCACATGAGGAGCATGACATGCAAACCTATGCAGGATGCTTGCCAGCTTCCCCGGAGGGCGGTCCCGCATTCAAAGGCACTCAGTGTCTGATTGAGGGACCTGACATTGGGAAATGGGAGGGGGGGGGGTGGCGCTGAGAGCCATCCCTTGTCTTGCTACACCCCTCTCCACCATGACCTCCACCCCGGGAAACCACTCCCGCCATCATCCAGCGCCGAGCCTGGCCAGTGGTGCTGCTGAGCAAAAGAGCTTCAGCCTCAGATTGACCAGCAGCTCTAGGCAAGAGGGACTTCTTCCCACAGGATCCTGATCCCGAAAGGCCCATCAGTGACTTCTTAACTGCCCGATTGGCATGTAACTCCGGTTGGCCTTCCCGGAGGAAGCAGTGTGGGTCTCTCGCCGGCTCGCCAGCTGGCGGCCAAGACCCCCATTGCCTTCATAAAATTCCTCCCATCATGTCTGAAAGTTTAGAGGAGTCTGCTTCCAGCTTTTCTGGTATCCTGTTGCAGGGTATTAGCATTCTGCAGCCTGCCATAAAGCATGTGGCCACCACCATGGATGCTGCATCGGGACCTTCGCACAAATGGCAACATTTTATCTGCCAAGGGAGGAGCGGGATTGGCTGAGGGTGGGGGTTAAAGCCCCTAAAAACGCTGACCAGTCAGAAACTCAACATGATCCCGCCCATTTCTGGGTTTCACCAGGGCACATTTTGAGGCGAGTGGGAAACTCCCATGAAGCTGCCGCATAAGTAATTTAAATATTTAGTCAATTAATTGTGGATTTAGCCCAGGATTCTGGTTTTAACAGCCTGTGAATGGAGTTCCCAAGCTGTGTGAAACTTGCCCAATTCATCAAGGTGAAAGCAGAGCAGGGAACTATTCATTAATGAAAATGACAGGCTGGAAAGCCTTAAAAGAGTGAAACAGCTTCTAAGCTGTCTATATGAAAGGCTTGTGCTCATAGCACTTGTTTCGAGAGCCAGATTTCACTGCTTCACTGGTAATTCCCAACGTTTTGAAAGTCATTTCCCCCACTTTGAACTTTACTCACCTTGATCTGATCTTCCCACAGCTTGGGAGCAACTTATGCAGTTCTACCCTGGATCTCTGATGAGGAACAAGAGGAGCAGCACCAGCAAAACCAACAGCACCAGCAGAGTAGGAGCAACACCAGCAGCAGCAGCTGATTTCTCCTCAGCCACATGCCACTCCACAGAACAGAAGGGATGGACCCATAGATTCAGCTCAAAGGAGGCGAGACCCCCAACATAGGATCTACAGGCAGAGGATCAGCTTTCTTGACATGTCTGAGAACCAGTCCCTCATAAGACTCAGGCTTTCATGGTAGGTCATTCCTGACATCTGCAGCCTCCTGGAGCAAGACCTTTTTCTCTGGTGAAACCTTCTTCCTGTGGCATTCACCAACTCTGTCGACAATCCTGACCTGGCCTCAGAAGATTCTTGTCTTACGTTATTTGCCTTCTAATACTTCAGCTTGTCTTTCACTGGTTTCCAGCGTTCTGCCAATTTGGAATAACCTTTGCAAGTTTAACAATTCACCCTCTATAAGAGCTTGCCTTCTTAGTCTTGATGATTGGCAGATCATAATAAGCTGGGAAATGATTTCTTCATGCACGTCTGTGAAATTACAATTCTGGCTCAGACTTCTGAGTCTCATTGTGTAGTGGTCAAGGGTCTCGCACTTATCTTGTTTTGCTTGCCCGCAAACATAGATTTCATCGTGAGGATTTGCCCTCAGTTGGAAATATCTTGTTAGAGCATTCTTTGCTGCATCATAATCATCGTCGTTCCAGTGTCAGTGAGTGCATTGAAGATATAATTGACTTTTGGTCCAGCATAGTGTAGGAGTAACGCTATGACCCCAAGCTTCTGCTTGCTTGACATGTTAATTCACCATCTTGCTGTCACACCCACAATTCTATCCTTGGCCTACTGCAGTGTCTCAATGAAGCTCAATGCAAGCTTGAGGAACAGTACCTCATCATCCGATTAGGCATTTTACAGCTCATAGAGTTTAACAATTTCAGACCATGACCCCCATTTTGACTGGTTTTTTTTAATACCATGTGCTGGTCTTAAACTTGTTTTTCATGTTTTTGCTTTCAGACAGAGCTGTCACTACACTGCCATTAACACTCTCTCTGGACAAATGTTTTGTCTTTTACTACAACTATTACCACTCCCTTTGCCTTTTATTTCATTACATCTTTGTCATTTAATCTCTCCCACTCTCTGCCCTATTACAGACCTTCCCTTTTGTTCTTCTTCCCCCCTCGCCCCTTTCACTTGCTCAAAACCGATTACATTTCTAACCTTTGCCAGTTCTGATGAAAGGTCATCGACCTGAAACGTTAACTGTTTCTCTCTCCACAGATGCTGCTAGACCTGATGAGTATTTCCAGCACTTTCTGTTTTAATTTCAGATTTCCAGCATCTGCAGTATTTTGCTTTCATTATTGTAGGAATAACGCTCTCTTTCTTCTGGGTGTATTGATACTAGGTGCCACCATTAGGCGTTTGAGTCTTGCTGGCCATTTGTTCCAGTGCCCCTGGGTTGCTGTCTGTCTCTGTATAGGCTAGTAATTGTTGCACACGCAAGAGGTGATTGTTTTTGCTTAATGCTGGAATCATCAATGTAAATCTTCTTTATGTTCCTGGCTTGCCCGTGTGGTTTGTCTTCTCGTAAACGCTTTGTTTTTGTTTTTTTTAAATGGCAAGTGTGTTCAGGTTTGCACCCTATTAATAATTAATTTATGACAGCATCATGGTTATTTTCCTTATTTCTGTGCAGCTGCAAAACGTTTTTTCTGCTCCAGCCCAGGTTTTCTCCCTGTTCCAGTTCATGTTTTCTCTTGGATCCAGTCCTGGTTTTCTCTCAACTTATTTTTTTTTCCCTGTGTTCTCGACATTTTTTCTCGTTTCATCACCAGAAAAATGTAATGCTGTGCTGCGTTTCTTTTTATGTAGAGCTGTTAAGCAGATCAGCGAGTCTTCTTAAGGATAGACACAGGCTTGACATTCAGGTTCAACACCAACACTCTTTATTACCTTAACTATTTACACTGTATGAACTCTATATGTTACTCAGGTCCAGGTCTTGTCCATGCTGCTATGTGTGCTCTGTCTGCAGGCCATGGACTCAGTCTCCTTAGAAAATGGTGTCTCCTGCCTATATATACATATGTGGTGACATTATCAGTTACATCAGTGGCCTAGTCTCTTAAAGGAAGGTTACTTAAAAGTGAGGTCACCACTACTACACTCTGCAGGCCCCCCACTTGCGTGTCTATTTCACTAAATTTCCACCCAAGGAGTCTGTATCACCAGCATTTGCAGCTTTTATTTGGAAGCTCAAACTGCTGCCATTCAGACTCTGATCTTCAACATATGAGGTAGAGACAAAGGACATCTTGCTGAGATTTTGCTGGCATTGCACTGGATTGCAAAATCCTTGCCCTTCCCTACAACTCTGCTCAATTGTTATGGTCCTTCTCTTAGGTCTCGCAATCAATGGAAAGAAAGCTTGTTATTTGACACTTTCAAAATGAACTGTTACCACTTTTTTTAAACGATGTGTGATTGCTGCAGATTAGTAAAGTGGAAAGATCCTTTCAGTAATTTGTTGTAGTTTGTGCTTTTCTGTAATTGTGATTAATGATGTTCAAGGGAACACATTCTCAAGATGGAACTATGTCAGTAATTCTCCTGTTACATCAGTATTAGCCTCTGAGATTCCACTACATTAAAAAAAGTATTACTTTTTACAGGTCATTTGTAGGGATCAATACATTCTCCTTTTTTTTCTTTATCTTTTCATAGATTAGGATTATTTAAAATCTTAAATTGCAACCAAAAACGTATTTATTCTCGTACATGATCTTCATGCATCATACATACCGCTTTGGGGTAACTGAGTAAAGCTATTGTTCTTGTTACTGTCATAAGACGCTGTACTACTGCTTTAATCCTTGAGGGGGAGACTTCATCTCAAGATGTGGGAGAATTATAAACACAATCAATAATTATTTGTTCTCCCCTTTAGTCTCACTTAAACTGCACTAGTTACCTTTTTTCCTTTAAAGAATCTGCTTATGTTTTATGTACTTCACAGGTGGATTGACATTTATGCTCTCCTATGCCAAAGAAATTAGCACAGCCTTTTGCAGCGTCACACCTCCAACACATACCTCTATCTTGGAATAAACAGACTTAGTCCATGACTGACTGTGGGGAATAGTTCCACAGATAAAATTTATCACTTGTTCTTGAGTCTGATAGAATATCTCTTCACGGACATAAGTTCATTAGTCCAAGTAGCTAGTATATAAAATAGTATCAGTTGAGTAATAGGCATAGAATGCTCCATGTTTGCCAAGTACCCCTTTCAGTGGAACATAATTCTTAAGATTAACATTTTATTTTGGAATGGAACTGCCAAAGGATTATGTCATGACACAGATAACAAATAGCTGGAGATCAGTTAAAAGCAAACAAGGACTACAAATGACATCAAAATCATGAAATAAGTTACTGTCTTGAAAAATCTTCTCAAATATGTTATTCTTTATATATTATATATAAAATATATACATTGATTATTTAAGAATATATTACAAGAATTAGGATGTACAATGAAATAATAATGTTCCATTTTCTACTGATATCTTAAAGGTGCAAATGCAAGCTCTTTCATAAATAATAACATTTTTGGTTTATAATTATCCTGCTCTTTAGTACATTCAAGACTAAATTACCATCACTTTTTCTTAAATAATATTTGCAGACTATCAAAGGGGAATGGCTTTTAGTGTTGTACTTTGTACTTCCCTGTTATTGCAATGAAGGGTGTTGAAGAGAGAAAATGCACAGATGAGACTATTAAGTTCTTTACCTTCATCAGTTTTCAATCTTCACTGTTACTTAAGGTTATGTTGCTAATGGTACAACAATCATGTGCCATCTTTGTTGTCCTGAAAGAGAGGTTGTAGAGTGCATACACACTGAAAACATTTTCAGATAGAAAGGAACTGACTAAACTAAATGGCAAGTTTTTGAAGATATTGTGCTGGATTTTACCGGGCTCCTTAGAACGTGTTCAGAGGCAAGGAGCGAGGAACATAAAATCCAAACCAAACACATTAAACCAGAAGTCTCCGTCATTATGTCATTTCCATATTTAACCGATGGCGGTAGACATGGAAGGTGAACTTCAGTGTGGTGGGAGAGCAATTAAGGCATTTAAAAGGTCAATTCACTGCTATCGTAAGGCGCATTTCTGATTTTACTGATGATGCACAGGAACCATGGGGCTTCAGAGCTTCGCCTGGCTAAAGGAGGCGGCAAGGAAGTGGGAGCTCAGTACTGGTTCTTTCAGCCAGCCATCAAGAGCACCAGCGTGCCGTGCCAGGGAGGGTGATGTACAGTGGGCATTGTTAAACAACAGCAGAAGGGCGGAAAGGTGCCAGCACTACGGGGGCATGCTGCCGAGGTGACACAATGGCAGTGGCATTTGCTCCAAAGGAATGATTCAGGGAAAGGCTGCATGGGGGGTGGTTAGAAGGCCTAGAGCTAGCAGATAGGCCACCTTCCTTGGGCCTCATTTACCCAGGCTTTGGGACCCCCATTGAGGAGGAGCAGCAGCTGTGAGGGAGGGAGGACCAGGTACTGCCAGGGGCACATCAACAACCTCAGGACCAGCAAGAAGGCCAGCCTTTAGGTAGGCATGCTGGAGATGGAGACAGAGGGCCACGCCAACAGTCTCCCGCACGCAGAAGAGACAGTCTACCTTCCGAGGCTTAACTATCTCTGGAAGTCTGAGCGTCAGTGTCAGGAAAGGCTGCACCCTTCCAGGGAGGCAGTCACTGATCTCTGCGCCTTGCTGCGGGACGAGCTGAAATCCATGGGAGTGAGTGGACACCCAATTCCAGTGGCGCTGAAGATCACCGTGCCTCTCAACTTCTATGTCTTTCCAGGGATCCACTGGGGGCATGTGTGGGAATTCCTAGTCTGTGGCCCATCAGTGCATCAAGGAGGTGACCAACGCCATATTTAAGAGGGCCAACGAGATGTCCACTACTGCACCGATCCAGTCAGTCAGGCAGAGAGGACGATTGCATTCGGAGTCATCGCTGGATTCCACCAGGTGCAGGGTGTCATCGACTGCATGCATGTGGCCATTAAGGCTCCCATGGACCAGCCAACAGCTTTCAGGAAGGGTTTCCACTTGCTCAATGTTCAACTGGTCTGTGACCACCATAAGCAGATCCGTCAGGAGTGTGCATGGTTCGCGAGAAGCAGCCATGATGCCTACGTACTTCACCAGTCCCAGGTGCCACAGCTTTTCCAGACCCCGGCGCGCCTTCAGGGATGGATACTGGTTGACAAGAACTACCCATTAAAGACATGGCTGCTCACGCCTGTGAAGAGTTCATGCAGGAATGCAGAGGAGAGGTACAACACCTGTTATGGTTCAACCCGAGTGACCATCGAACAGGCCTTGGGTCTCCTGAAGATGCGATTCAGGTGCCTCAATCGATCCAGTGGAGCCCTTCAGCTTGCCCCAGCGAGGGTCTCGTGTACTGTGGTGGTCTGCTCTGCACCTCACAATGTGGCACTGCAGAGGGGGGAGGTAATGAACAATGATTGCGATGTCTCCTCCAATGATGAGGATGTGGAGCAGGTTGCTGATCAGGCAATGCAAGATGACGGACCCCAGGGACCACAGGCAAGGTGCAATGAGATACACGCAAGGGAGGCTTGGGACAGACTAATACACAGACTTTTCTTGTGACCCCTTTCAGAAACATTCCAATGAAGCCAATCCTTTATGCAGCCCTGCTATCGCCTCCCTCATTTTGCACTCCGTCACCCAGCGTCCAGATGCACAGCGCACATTGGCAAGGCTGAGGAGCTGACCAAACGTGGCTTAGTCCATCACTTCCAACTCAATGAGGCAGCCAGGTTGTAGCTGAGGTCTCAAAGGGCAGCAAGAATTAGGAGAAGCAACAACAATGCGTGAACCCTTTATTACACGGCACAACAAACGCGAGGCTAGACATTGATTTACTCTATTGACCTGTGAACCCCAAGTGCAGCTCGATGCCCTTCTTAATGCTCCTACGAGTGCTCCTATGAGGTACTCCCCCTGAGCTTGCAGCTGAGGTGGCTACAGGCTACTGATCCTGCAGCTCCGTGACTTGGGATGACCTTGGCTGTCGATCTCTGGCTGCCAGAGGCTTGGAGGGCCCCAGCATGCTGAGGGGCTCCTGCACAGGTGCAGGACCTCTTCTGTTGTTGAGACTATGTGAGGTGTCACCGGCAGAGAGGCTGAGGAACTGCTGTCCACACCAGGAACACCCTGAGAGGAGCCACCAGGTGCTGAAGGAAGCTGCTCATTCTCCCTTGCATGGAACATTTGTTCTTTCCTGTTGACCTGGGAAGGACAAGAACCTGGTGGAGATTCCAGGTTCCTCTCCCTCTCTCACCTTGCCATTGCTGCATTGAGCTCATGGACAAGGCGTCAGTTTGGAGGTCTGCACGCATCTCCAGCGTCCACTGTGTGGTCTGCTGGATCAGGCTCTCCATGAGGATCACTAATCTCTCTGTGGAGGAAGCCATGTGCATACATGCCAGACACATGGCAGCACTCATTGCCTGGATGGAGTCTTCCATCATCTGTGCATGGGTGTGCATGGCCTCTGGAAGCTCCGCCAGATGTTCCTGCACTTCACGCTGTTGCCTGTTGCCAACGACTCCAGAGGCTCATCATCAGCCCGGGATCAGTTTTGGCTAGACTCTGATAGTCCTCTGACTTTCAGTGGCTTCGGCTGTCAATACCTCTGTCAGCAGTTCAAGCACGTCCGTGCTGTGGTCACCAGGTTGTGTGTCCAAATCTAAGCTTGAATGGATACCTACCAACATGAGAGTATCTACGCTGGTGGAGGGTGCAGGGGAATGATGTGATAGTGCATCCTCTGAGGATCCCTCCTCCTTCTCAGAGGCAGCCGGCTGTTCCCACTGTCTTGATCTCTCCACGCTGTGGCATGACCCTGATACGTATGACAGACATATTGAAGAGTTAAGGCCTTCCCATTTACTCACCCCGACTATCCTTGCTGTGGAGCTCCATGTGTCCTGTGGTGGACACATGAACACTATGCCTCTTGTGTGCCAGTTGCACCCTTCAGCCCCTCCACTCATTCACTCATACTTCGCCATCAGCGACAGCACAGCTGCCCTGGTGTCCTGCCGGTACTAAGGTCTCCTCCTCCATCAGGGTCAGTATGGCATCACTCTGCCGGTCTTGGCCCTTTCCTTGCTGTTGTGTGTTGTCTTCTCCTGCAAGCACAAGAAGGAATGCTGTTAGTTTCCTCACAGAGACAAACATAATGACTATGTTGGTGATAGCCCAGCGGTCCATGATGAGGGGCCATGCATGTGGCCATTTCCTAAGGACCGTGTGGGGATCAGAATTGACAGATAAGTGCCTCTCACCGAGGTGCAGCCATGCCTCTGACAGGATATAGCACATCTTGACGCCTTTGCCACCGACTGTGTGTCACTACCTCACCACCAGGTGCACCCTGTCATGTTGCCACATGCAAGTCCCAAAGGGAAAAGAAGTATGAAGTCCTCGCCTTGGCAGATTGAATGAGGTCATTCACCTGCTTTTGACACTATATCCAAGTTCTCTGGTGACACCACAGCTGCTGACTTCCTTTGCAATCTTCATCCAGGCTTGCTTGGTCAGATGGGCATGTCTCCTCTCTTGTGGGACAACCTTAAGAGTGGACCATCTTAAGAGCTGTAAATGAACATCACCGGAGGAAGTAATGTCATGTCACATGTGACCAGTTAGTTGTGGATGGAGCCCAACAGAGTGAGACATGTGTAGGTGTCCTTGAGCAGTAACTGTATATATATTTTCCAGTTAAATATAATAAAAACCCATATTTTCTTTGGATAGTACTTATAGTCCTGTGAATCTTACAATAGTACATATACCAAAGGGGCAAGTAATATTACATAGTGGCAACATTTGGGATATATTTTTTCTGAAGACCACCACATCATGGTGATGTTTGTTTTTTTCTGAAGAAAACACCAAGAGCGAACAAAGAACAGCAGGCTGCCTACCTGGAGTGGCTATAGATTCGGCAGCAGAGCATTTAGCAGGAAACCTCACAACACTGCAGAAATCTGAGCCACAGACAGGACCCTGGGAGATGTTGAAATTCTGTGAGTACACCAGGCAATCTGCCTGGAGATTGGAACTTTCACCTGATCTGGCAGTAGGCCAAAAAGTCTGAAAAGCAGTAGCTGAAGCCATTACTGTGTTTTAGTTTTCTGGGTTTTTGTGCTTCATGGGCAGGGTCTAAGCTGAAAACAGCAGGAATAACTCAGCAGCGCCACTGGATGGTCACAGCACAGTGAGAAAGTCTGGTTGTGGCAGCTGCCAGCACCGCAAGCTGCAGCTCTCCTAAAAAACTCACTCCCAGTTAAAATCAAACAGCTGTGTAAACAACAAGCTGATCTCTTGGTTTAAAGAAACAAGCCATGTAAACAACAAAAGCTATAGCCTCTCACACCAAAGGGACAAGTAATATTATATCCTCCTCCCATCCTTGGGGAAGAGAACCTCCCTCCTTGTCCTTGCAGTCCGGAGAAAAACCTGTAGGCAAACATCGCTGAATCGTGGGGCCATCCAGGGTCTTCCTTCTGCCATTCTGCCTGTAGGCTTCCCTTCAGCTCCTTGGCAGCAGTCAGGCAGAGGCTCTTTCAGAGCAGGCAGCAGTGAATGCAGGGCTGGCAGCCCTTTAAATATGGTGCAGCACCTGCCAGATGTCACCTGACGCCACCTTCGCTGCCTCGTTTCCCGCCTCTGCGGTTGAATTGGATGGCTACCATGCTTCCCCTGATTGGCTGGCCACAGTGAGATTGCATGTCGCCGGCACCCACTTCTGGTGTAACCGCCGGGACCTGTGGCCTTGCCACAAAATCCAGCCCATTGGGATCCCAGCTTATTAAAAAAACATTTCAAACAGGAGCCTAGTTTTCTCTTTGGCTCTTGTCCAATTAAATTATACAAGTTGGAATTTGTCCAACAATTCCTGACAACAAACCTGGAACCTAAAACCACAGCTGTGGTGTAAACTCTATTTTTTTAAAACTTGGCAGCTTTTCAAAGCTTTTTCAAAATCAGATGTATGAAAATAATTCTTTAACAATCTAATTTCTCAATAAAATGATACATTAATAACTCCAACTAAAGTAGGAGGGAGCATTTGGCTGAATGCAAACCCTTTCTGTTGCTGTGCATTTTCAACCATTTTTTTAGGCTCCCCGATGTCTCTGTAAGTTTATCCAGTAAATAGCTAGATAATACACACCAGGGAGGTCACAGATTCAATTCCTGGTCTATGCTGATTTCAGTCGGAGAGTCAGTTAAGTGCTATTATTCAGCTTAATGCCCTTGAGTTTGGAAGGGAAAAATCAGACAGTGATATTATATGTCCACATTGCAATCCAAATAAAACTGTACATACATTGGTGTCTAAAAAGGGCAGGTTGGGCTTATCTATGATACTGTTAGGACTAACAAATGAAGGAATTGATATTTAGGTGAAGTGAAGAGAAGAAAGGGAAAAGAAACATTTTTTTAATAGTTTGCAGGTGTTTACTACAAAGCTATGTCTCCCAGTAATCTTTCCCACCAAAAAAACTACAGACTGGATTTTTGTTGGAGGCGGGCCTCTCGGCGCTGGGCCGAAAAGGTGGGGGGAAACCTTGCCTCTGCCTTTTTGTGCCCTTCCCCATCCCCTCCCCCACCCACCCCGCCATGGTCGGAGCAATCCTCCAGTCTTAAAAGACTTTAAAGGGATGGGGTTCCTGCCTCTGAGAGCTTCTGGCCAATCAGAGGGCCAGCCGCTCAGCAGTATTGGCAGTGCTACCAGGAGCGGTGGCCACTGCCGGTACTATAGAGGTCTCAGACCCAGGCCCAGGGGTGGAACCCCGGACCAGAGGTAGGTGGTGGGGGGGCAGGGGGGCTACCAGTTTCAATCTGGAAGGCCCTGGCAGGTGGTGTGGGGAGATGGTCATTTAGTCAGGGGGAGGTGGGGTCCCGGGGAGTAATGTTGTTCCTGGTGGGGGTACTCTGTGGGCCACAAATTGCCCACGGAGGAGGGACCACCGCCCCCAAGCCCGCAGGGAAGGCATCTCACCTGCTAAGATCCCAGTATCGGTGGAAAGAGGCCCTTAATTGGCCTTAATAGGCCACTTCAGGGCCTCAATCGGCCTCTGGGCGGGAAGGCCATCGTCAGCCTATCCCACTCTCGGGAAGATTGCTGAGCGACGGGGAGGCAACAGGCCCTCCACCCCACTGCCCTTCCACCCTGCATCGCGATACTCCGTGTCACCCATCGCCTCGGGGAGATCCATTAAATCCCAGCCTACATATGTGAACGTCTTATGTCTCCCACATAGCTATTACACATCAATGTAACAGTATATTAAAAAAACATTCAATCATTTCTTGCTGGTTTTTAACCTAGATAACCTTGCCCTTTACTAAGGAAACTCAAGATTAGCAACCAGCTGCCAATCTCCAGAGACTTCCCTGAACAATCTAGCCTCTATCTGTCTCTAAGATTTCCCTATTTTGAGCATTTCCACAAAGGCAACACTTGTATAGTGACATTGAAGGGAAAGTCTAGGTTAAATACAATTCCACTTTAGCACCAGAAAAGCTCAATTGTGCTCCACAACCCAAACTCACAAGCAACAGCACAAAAGATTGTCCAATATATTTAAAACATAATAGTTGAGAAATTAGATCACACCCAAGAATGGTGAGATATGCACTGCATTTGCCTTTTACTGTTGTCCCAGACTGCACATAATATTCGTGCTGCCTGCTCATTATGATGAGTTATCTGTGCAGCCAGCACTACCCGCTCTATTCATTATCTGCATGCTTGCTTCGGGGAGCAGATATCAGGTGTCTCAATACCAGTTAAAGGCAGCATCACCTCTTGGAGGTTCAAACTGGCAGCAGACAACAAGGAAACCCTTGTGGCCAGAGAAATTGCTATAGCAAGTACTGAGAGGAGACTAAGATTTTCCAATGATGCCTTGGAGATCCTGATGCAGGCAATGGACAGGAGGAGGGAAATCCTGTTTCTTCCAGGCAAGAGAAGCATCTTCGCCACTAATGGGAAGGCATCATAGAGGAGTCAATGCCAGGAGCTTAGCTTCCAGGGCATGGCTGCAATGCTGAAAGACACTTAATAACCACACTAGAGTTGTCAAGGTAACAATACTGCTCTATGCTCAAATCTCCAGCTTCATGACTCAAAAAACTCCCCTTTCCTAGAGTAATAGAGTCATTACAGCAAAGGAGGAGGACATTTAGCCCGTTGAATCCATGCTGGCTCTCTGCAGAGCAATCTGGCCACTCCTGTTCCCCTGTTCTATCCCCATAGCCCTACAAGTTTATTTCCCTCAAGTGCATATCCAATTTCCTTTTGAAATCATTCACCGTCTCCTCTTCCACTGCCCCCATAGGCTGTGAGTTTCAGATCATTACCATTTGCTGCATAAACAAGTTCTTCCTCACCACCCCCCCCCCCCCCCCCGCCCCCACGCCTCGTATCTCTTGCCCAAAACCTTAAATCTGTGTCCCTTACTCCTTTTGCCATAAGTTAATAGGAACAGCTTATTTTGTCTACCTTATCTAAACCTTTCATAATCTTGTACACCTCTATCAGATCTCCCATCAACCTCCTTCGCTCCAACCTTACCTTGTAACTAAAACCCCTCCTTCCTAGAACCATTCTTGTAAATCTCCACTGCACCCATTCAAGGACCCTCACATCCTTCCTAAAGCGTGGTGACTAGAACTGGACGCAATACCCTAGTTGTGGCCTAACCAGAGCTTTATATAGCTTCAGTATAACTTCCCTTCTTTTGTAGTCAATACCTCTATTTATGAAGCCCAAGATCCCATATGCTTTGCTAACTATTCTCTCAATATGTCCTGTCACCTCCAAAGATCTATGCACATGAACCCAAAGGTCCCTCTGTTCATGCACACTTTTTAGAACTGTGCCATTAAGTCTTTATTGCATTTCCTTCTGCCAAAATGCATAACCTCATCTTTTCTGCATTAAATTCCACCTGCCACTTGTCTGCCCATTCTGCTAGCCTGTCAATGTTTTGTTGCAGTTGATTGGTATCATCCTCACTGTCTGCCATATCTCCAAGTTTGGTATCACCAGCAAATTCCAATATCCAAACCATTTATATATGTTAAAAAAAGCAGTGGTCCTACCACTGACCCTTGGGGAACACCATTGTCTACCATCTTCCAGTCTGAAAGACAACCATTTACCGCGACTTGCTGTTTTCTGTCCTTAAGCCACTTAACTTCACTCTCCTACAATCACTGCTCCACATTTCACTCCACCTGCTTCTCCTCAGACACACACTCACACCTGCCAGCTAATTTACCATGACAGGGACATTCTCTAAACACCTCGCCAGACTGTAACCACACTGTCCTTTCTTTCTTGCAACTCCAGACAGCAGGCTGCCAGCAGAGGTCAACTCTACCTGCACACCCTCCCCCTCCTTGAAGAAAGGGTGGTAGCCATCATAAGCAGGGACAGAGTCATGGCTGTGGCAGCTGGTAGCACTGGAGAAGTCATGGCAAAGTTGTAGAGCATGCAGCAGATGACCACAAATCTAGATATCCATGCAGGGATATACAGCAAAGTTTCTCCACAATAGCCCAGGTAACAGAAACAAGCATGTTGATTGTTTGACCATGTTTCTTATGGTGGCATGGCTCTCATAGGCATGCTCTGCAGCTATGCCCAGATTGCTGACAGAAGACGCGAGCCATCTCTGGAGAGGATAACCCTTTGTTGCCCAGTCCCCCCCAACCCCTGCAACTTAAAGGCTTGGCTAGAATAAAGGCGACATAATAAAGAGGACGGGCACAGGTAGGATGCGTCATCACTGCTGCAGGATAGCGGGCACAGATAGAGCACTACCTGTGGTCGCATATGAGTTGTATGTTGGGGGCCGGGGCTGAGATGTGGCGCTGGGGCTGAGAAGCATGCAAGCCAATGTGAACACAATCTATGGCACCTTACCACCTGGGGAAGCCTGCCATGCAGGCGAAGCCTGGTGCTCTCTCATCCTGCTTTGCTCTATCCATGGGCAACACGTTGTATGTGTTCCTCCTGGCGTAGAGGGTCTCAGTGACATCCCTGATACAACAGTGGACTGCAAACTGTGAGATATTGCTGATGTCTCATATTGCAGGCTGGAAGGAGACCATGCATAAAAGTTAAGGGCCATGGTGACCTTGACAGCTACAGACAGTGCTGCCCATATCCTTGTGCAAGGCATGAGCTGGGGCTGCAGTAGGTGACATAGCTCACTGTCAGCTCCCTTCATAAAGTGAAGGTGCCTCATACACCAGTTCTCAGTGAGGTTCATGTAGAGAAAAAAAAACTTGCATTTATATTACACCTTTCACGACCAAAGGACGTCCCAAAGTGCTTTACAGCCAATGAGGTATAGTCACTGTTGTTATGTAGGAAACACAGCAAACTCCCACAAACATCAATGTGACAATGACCATATAATCTTTTTACTATTATGTTGATTGAGGGATAAATATTGACTAAGGATAACTCCCCTTCTCCTTGAAATAGTGCCATGGGATCTTCTATATTCACCTTAGTTTAACATCTCATCTGAAAAACTACATCTCCAACAGTGCTACACTTCCTCGAACGGCACTGGAGTGTCAGCTTTGTTTTTTTTCCCTGAACAACAGCTGATACTTAAGTGCTTGCTGAATACCTGCTGTGGAGATGGCTTCCTGCACAATGGCCTCCTGCCTCTGCTGCGACCTGCTCCTGCTGTCTCCTGTCTTTCAGCCTCTAAAGCAGCCCTTTCAGACCACCCATGGCTGCATTAAACTGCTTATAAAGCATCCAGGAAACAGTGCAGCATCAGCAAAAACCTCTCCTCAGCAGCCAAACATAACTCTTCAGGGTAAGAAAACAGGCCAAACAACGCCCAGAAGTTAACCAGCAGCCTGAAATGACAAACCAGCAACTAACCTGTAAGTACTGCATGAGTTCTTTAAATATGAACAACAACTTGTAATTATATAACATGTTTAACATAATAAAACATCCCAAGGCGCTTCACAGGAACTTTATAAAGCAAAATTTGGCACTCAACCACATCAAGCTGTATTAGGGAAAATGGCCAGAAGCTTGATTTTAAGGAGTTTCTTAAATATAAGAAAATAAGAAATAGGAGCTGGAGTAGGCCATTTGGTCCTTCGAGCCCGCTCTGCCATTCAACAAGATCATGGCTGATCTCCTACCACAATTCCACCTTCCCTCACTATCCCCAGATCCCTTAATTCCCCCAAAAACTGAAAAATCTATCAACCTCTGTCTTGAATATACTCAATGACTGAGCATCCACAGCTCTCTGGGGTAGAGAATTCCAAACATTCACAACTCTTTGAGTGAAGACATTTCTCATCTCAGTCCTAAATGGCCGACCTCTCATTCTGAGACTGTGACTCTGTGTTCTCGATTCCCCAACCAGGGAAACATTTTCGCAGCATCTACTCTGTCGAGCCTCTCAGGAATTTAATTTAAAATTTTCAATTAGATCACCTCTTGTTCTTCTAATATAGGCCCACTTTACTCATCTCTCCTCATAGGATAATCCACTCATCCCAGCAACCTTTGTTGTACTCTCTCTCAGGCAAGTATGTCCTTCCTTAGATAAAGAAACCAAAACTGCACACAGTACTCCAGGTGTGACCTCACCAATGCCCTGTATAATTGTCGTAAGACTGCTTTATTCTTATCCTCTAATTCCTGTGTAACAAAAGTTAACATTTCATTTGCCTTCCTAATTGCTTGCTGTAATTGCTTGTCAACTTTCTATAATTTATGTACAAGGACATCCAGTTCCCTCTGAATGCAAACATTTCAGATTCTCTCACCATTCAAAAAATATTCTGCTTTTTTTATTTTTCCTATCAAAGTGGATAACTTCACACTTAACCACATAATATTCCATCTGCCATGTTCTTGTCCACTCATCCAACCTGTCTGTATGCCTTTGCAGCCTCTTTGCATCCTCCTCACTGCTTATTTTCCTACCTAACTTTGTATCGTCAGTATACTTGGATATGTTACCTTCTGTCCCCTCATCTAAGGCATTAATATAGATTGTAAATAGCTGAAACTCAATTACTGACCCTTGTGGTACCCTGCTAGTTACGGCCTGCCAACCCAGAAATGTTCCGTTTGTTCCTCTTTGTTTTCTGCCCATGCTAATATATTACCCCCAATCCCATAAGTCCTAATTTTATTTAAGAACCTCTTGCTTGGCACCTTACTGAATGCGTTTTGAAAACCCAAATGCACTACATCCCCTGGTTACCCCTTATCCATCTTATCAGTTGCATCCTCAAAAAACAGGTTTGTCAAACATGATTTCTCCTTCATAAATCCATGTTGACTCTGCTTAATCATATTATGATTTTCTAAGTGCCCTGTTACAATGTACCTAATAACAGATTGCAGCATTTTGTCTACTACTGAAATTACGCCCCATTTTCTCTCATCCTTCTTCCATAGCGGGTTTATGTTTGCTATCTTCCAATCCTTGGGAAGTGTTCAAAAACCAATGCATCCACTATCTCTTTTAAAACCCTAGGATGCAGGTCATCAGGCCCAGGGAATTTGTCACCACTTAGTCCCATTAATTTCTCCCAGATTATTTACTTGTAATGATTTTTTAAAGTTCCTCAGAACAGATCTAGCAGCTTAAAACTGGGCATCCATGACACGATGTGGGCTATCAGCAGCAGCAGAATTGTATTCAACCACAATCTGTAACCTCATGGCCTGACATATCCCTCACTCTACCATTACCATCAAGGACCAACCTGAGTTCAATGAGGAGTGTAGGAGAGCATGTCAGGAGCAGCATCAGGCACACCAAAAATGAGGTGCTAACCAGTTGAAGCTACAACACCGGACTACATGCATGCTAAACAGTGGAAGTAGCATGCTCTAGATAGAGCTAAGCGATCCCACAACCAATGGATCAGATCAAGGCTCTGCAGTCCTGCCACATCCAGTTGTGAATGGTGGTGGACAACTAAACTGGAGGAGGTTGCTCCACAAACGTCCCCATTCCCAATGATGGCAGAATCCAAGACATTAGTGTAAAACACAAGGCTGAAGCACTTGCAACCATCTTCAGCCAGAAGTGCTGAATGGATGATCCATCTCAGCCTCCTCCTGAGGTCCCCAGCATCATAGTTGCCAGTTTTCAGCCAATTCAATTTGCTCCACATGATACCAAGGCTGAAGGCACTGGATACAGAAAAGGCTATGGGACCTGACAACATACTGGCTGTAGTGCTGAAGACTTGTGCTCCAGAACTAGTGGCACTCCAACCAGTACAGCATCAACACTGGCATCCACCCAACAATGTGAAAAATTGCCCAGGTATGACCTGCCCAAAAAAAGCAGGACAAATCCAACCCAGCCAATTACCGCCCCATCAGTCTACTCTCAATCATCAGCAAAGTGAAGGAAGTTGTTGTTCACAGTGCTATCAAGTGGCACTTGCTCAGCAATTCACTGCTCACTGATGCTCAGTTTGGGTTCTACCAGGGGCACTCGATCCCAGACCTAATTACAGCCTTGGTTCAAACATGGACAAAAGAGCTGAATTCCGGAGGTGAGATGAGAGTGACTGCACTTAACATCAAGGCAGCATTTGACCAAGTGCAGCATCAAACAGCCTTAACAAAATTGGAGTCAATGGGAATCAGGGGAAAATTCTCCACTGGTTGGAGTCATACCTAGCACAAAGGAAAATGTTTGTGGTTGTTGGAGACCGATCAGCTCAGCCCCAGGACATTGCTGCAGCTGTTTCTCAGGGTAGTGTCCTAGGCCCGATCATCTTCAGCTGCTTCATCAATGACCTTACCACCAACATAAGTTCAGAAGTGGGGGTGTTCGCTAATGATTGCATAATGTTTAATACCATTCACAACTTCACAGATACTGAAACAGTCCATGTCCACATGCAGCAAGACGTGGACAACATTCAGGTTTGGGCTGATAAGTGGCAAGTAACACTCGCACCATACAAATGCGAGGCATTGACTATCTCCAATAAGAAAGAATCTAACCATCTGCCCTTGACATTCAACGGCATTACCATCGCTGAATTCCCACCATCAACATTCTAGGGGTTACAATTGACCAGAAAGTGAACTGGACCAGCCATATAAATACTGTGGCTACAAAAGCAAGTCAAAGGCTAGGATTCAGCTTCATCTTCTGACTCCCCAAAGCCTGGACACCAGCTATAAGGCACAAGTCAGGACTGTGATGACTCTCCACATGCATGGATGAGTGCAACTTCAACGACACTCAAGAAGCTCGACTCCATCCAGGACAAAGCAGCCTACTTGATTGGCACCCCATTGACCACCTTAAACATTTACTCCCTCCACCACTGGCGTACAGTGGCAGCAGTGTGTACCATTTACAAGATGAACTGCAGCAATTCGCCAAGGATCCATAGACAGCACCTTCTAAACCCGTGACTTCTACCAACTAGAAGAACAAGGGCAGCAGACATGTGGGAACACCACCAACTACAAGTTCCCGTCCAAGTCACACACCATCCTGACTTAGAACTATATCGCCATTCCTTCAGTGTCGCTGGGGCAAAAACCTGGAACTCCCTTCCTAACAGCACTGTGGGTGTTCCTGCACAACATGGACTGCAGTGGTTCAAGAAGTTAGCTCACCACTACCTTCTCAAGGCCAGTTAGGATTGGCAACAAATGCTGACCTTGCCTGGGATGATCACATCCCACGAATTAATATTAATAAAATAAAATTCTCACTAGACCCTTGATTCCCCATTATTTCTGAAATGTTTTTATATCTTCTACTGTGAAGACAGGTACAAAGTAGTAGTTTAATTCCATTTCCATATTCCCCATTATAATTTCACCTGTCTCTGCCTTCAATGGGTCCATGTTTACTTTCACTAATCTCTTTTGATTTAAATACCTATACAGATGTTTACAAACTGTTTTTATGTCTCTTGCTAGACTACTCTCATATTATCTTTCCTTTTCCATATCAATTTTTTGGTCCTCCTTTACTGTATTCTAAAATCCTCCCAATGCTCAGGCTTTCTTAGTACTCTTTTTGGCAACCTTATCAGCCTCTTCCTTTGATCTAATACTATCCTTAACTCCTTTTGTTAACCATGGTTGGGCCACTTTTTCTGTGGGCTTTTGTGATTAAAGGAATGTATATTTGTTGCAAATTATGTTTTAGTTTAGAGATACAGCACTGAAACAGGCCCTTCGGCCCACCGAGTCTGTGCTGACCATCAACCACCCATTTATACTAATCCTACACTAATCCCATATTTCTACCACATCCCCAACTGTCCCTATATTTCCCTACCACCTACCTATACTAGGGGCAATTTATAATGGCCAATTTACCTACCAACCTGCAAGTCTTTTGGCTTGTATTCTTTCTTCACATGCTATCCATTACTTTTCTGCCAACATATCTTTTAATGTAGTTTCCCAATCTACCTTAGCCAACTCGCCCCTCATATCTACATAGTTTACTTTGTTTAGATTTAAGACCCTAGTTTTGTACTCGACTAAATCACTTTCAAACTCAGTATAAAATTCTCTCATATTATGGTCACTGTTCCCTGGAGGCCACTTTACTACAAGATTACTAATTAACCCTTTCTCATTGCATTAAAGGAAGACAGAGGGACAGAGAGGCAGAGAGAAATGGGAGGGAATTCCAAAGCTTAGGGCCTTAGCAGCTTAAGGCAGAGCCACCAAAGATGGAACAATTAAAATCGGGAATGCTCAAGAGGCCCGAATTAGAGGAGCACACACATCTTGATGCGTTGTGCGGCTAGAGGAGATTACAGAGATAGGGAAGGGCAAGGCCATGGCGGGATTTCAAAACAAGGAAGAGAATTTTAAAGTCCGGGTGTTACTTAATCAAGAGCCAATGAACACAGAGGTGATGGGTAAATGGGACTTGGATGAGTAAGGACATGGGCAGCAGACTTTTGGATGACCTCAAGTTTATGGAGGTTAGAATGTTTAATGCTGGCCTGGAGTGTATTAGAATAATGAAATCTAGAGGTAACAAAGGCATGAATGAGGGTGTCAGCAGCAGATGAGCTGAGATTGGGGCGCAACTGGGTGATGTTATGGAGGTGGAAATAGGGGGTCTTAGTGATGGCATGGATATGTGGTCAGGAGCTCATCTTGGGCTATCACTGGTGAAGGGTTTCCTGTCTGTTAGTGCCACAGGATGCTGGATGAGTTTTGCATACAGCAGGCCAGACTTTGAGGCATACCAAAATTAGAAAAGGATCCTTCAACAACATTAGCCTCTCATTTACACAAATTATTAATTGCTTTAAGTAGTTCCGCTGTACACTCTAGACATTTATGGAGAAGCTGGCATTTTGGAAGTGCTGTGATCGCATTTTTAGGCTAATATTTCCTTATAAGTCACTAAATAAATGTCACTGAAAAAGATCCTAGTATTCTTCATTTTCACAAATGCATCTGTTGTATCAGCCAGTCAACTGATAAGAAGGTTTAAAACTTACACGCAGGAAACTACAGTGGGCTAGAAATTTGTTTACTCCTGAATTTGGGAGCATACTCAGTGGCAAATGGGAACCACAGAGCCAAAACTGCTGAGCAAGGGGATCATGTGAAATTGGGTCTTTTGTGGCATCAAGACATGACCGGCAAGCTGGGGATGTCAGCTGTGCCCCAAGGAGTGGTGCGCCACAAGAGGTGGAGTGCCCCAAGAGATGGTGTGCCAGTCACATTGAAGATAAAGATCAACCGGTTGGGACGCTGACATTGAACCAACAGTGAGTCCAAGGGGAGGTTGTCTGTTGGGGGTTTTGAGGATGGGTGTGTGGTGGCGGGGGGGGGGGGTGGTGCAGTGGTTGTTAGAAATTAGAACTATGGTTAGAATATATAATATATATAATCAGTTTGAAATAGGTAAAGGAATAGGTTACTGCTGCATGTTTCAATTTACTGTAAATTACTTAAGGTTTCATATCCCATTTGGAAAAATGCATAAATGGATAAACATACCACAAAGCTGTGCTAAGTTTCTCATTTAACCTAGCTTAATTAGGACGCATTGGAATGTAGAAGTTAATTGATACATCGGAATAGAATAGGAGTTACTTTAACAATCACCATAGTGCGAAATTCTAATAAGGCACAAGGACAATGGACTGAATGCCCATTCATGAATAGCTCATTAACAAGCCTTATGCAAAGCTTTGGGTATAGATAAATGGTGATAGGACAAATACGGATAATAAAATTTTTGGGAGTTAACTTGACACTGGAATGGCATGTTTCTGGGGAGGATGAAACTAGTGAGGGAGAACAGCTTGATATGTGATAAGGAAGGGATGAGGTAAAAGTAATTGATCAAGGACAGAAAGTACATGAAAAGACTCAAGAAGCAAATGGCAAGTGAATGACATTAAAGGTGGGGTTTTCAACCTATAGTTCATACAAAGAACTCAACATTTTATGGGATATTTCAAAATAAGGTAAATCCTTACAGGATGAAAAGACCTTGTCAATAATCCATCCAGGTGTCCATCTCTAAAATAGAGTATAAAGTAAGAGACTTCAGGAGACCTCAGTGCTGTTAAGTGGTGGAGAAGAACTCTCAAGGAAGACTCTGGGCCAACAGTCCTGAGTGGTTCGAGAAGTTGAGAAGAACTGGGACATCGACAAGAGAAGTGGAAATAGAAGAAAGAAAGAGCTGTCCACACACACCAATCATCCTGCCTAATTTGGATTGGTACTTGATACTTGTCATGGTCGTATGATTTTGTTGTGTAACTAGTGTGCTTTATTCCATCTTAAACTCTGATTAAAGTCAACATAACCACCAAATCAGTTGCAGTCGATCCTGATTGATTAGATAGTTATAACATCAGCTATCTTTGAAAGATTAAAATCAACCTCCTGGCTCCACAATCAGTTGAGTAAAATAATGTTTATTTTACCGCCTCCAGTGGTCCCTTTCAGGATCTTTTTGGTTTGGTTGCTCTGTGCCTGAGAAAGCTGATCACAGCATGAATGATGCACTCAGGCATCGACCAGTTTTGGGAATGCATCTGAAATAGGCTTTAGGTGCCTGATTTGCACAGGCAGTGGGCCAAATACCTCTTTCAAGCAGGCACGCTGAATAACTACAGGGTGCCCGAAACAGTATGGTGTGTGGTGCACACTCAGTGCAAAATGAGCGCACTCATGTCAAACGCCATATTGGACTCTTCAGCGCCAGATCTTCGCCTGAAAAATGGACGTTGCATGAACCAATTTCTAAGCCAACATTTTCCTATCATATGAAAGATATCTACTTAACAGTAGGAAGATTTAACAGAACAAGAAAAAGGGAAAGGCAAACTCAACAAGCGTAGTAGTAATATAGAACAAACACCTTCATTATAGATTGTGATGGGCTGACGAACTTGTAACCTTTGGAAATTATAGCCATGGGAAAGGGAGGATTACACTTAGGGCAAGCTCTTGGATCTTTCTTTGATTTAATCTCCAGTTGTGATTTCTGTAAATACAGCAATGATACTAGAATCAGTTTAAATTATAACCTTTGTCTTATAGTCAGCAGAAGGCAGTGGGAAAATCCATATTGTTTTGGCTGTTACAATCAAACCATATATTTTTTCACTGGTCGCGAATTGAAATATACTAACTATATCAACCTCCTGGCTCCACATTCAGTTGAGTAAAATAATGTTTATTTTAAATGGTAGCCTCTAGCGGTCCATAACATAGAGCATAGACTTAAGGTCTGGCAGCAGTTTTTAAAATGGTGCTGGTTGTTGATATTTTTTCCTGAATTTAAGAAATATATAAACACCCTATGTTATGAATGGAGAAGCTGCACACAATTTTGAATGTACTCTGCTTAAACAGCAAGAGAGAAATGACCTGCATGTATCAAGGATTCTAAAGAGAAACACAGTTTCCACAAACTATACATGCATAGCTCCTGTTTGTTCAGTACTATGGGTCCTGTCTTTCATCCAAAATGGTGTGCGTGATGTGCACACTTCTAGTTCTGACTGCGCCAGACGCCATTCTGGTGAGGGCGTTAGTGTGCATGCAGGGAGCGTCCGCCAGAAGTATGCAGTGTAGACAGATCATGATGTCAATCAGCATGCTCCAGCTAACACCCTCTCATAACCTCGCACAGCTTAACACACATTCAGCATCAGGAAGGACTCCCCACCCCGCTGCCCCACCTGTGCTATTTAAAGGAATATTAATTATGCATCACGATCCTTGTGCCCATTTTCAGGTCTTATCAAATTTCATGACCCGTGTATTAAGATTACACTTTAAGTTAAGAAACAAAGGAGAGCCCATTTGTAAAGTAATTATATGGATAACTTTCTGAGTATGTGGTAATTTAAACTTGCTAATACTGCCAATTATTTTAATTGTGCAACTATGGTCTATTTACCTGAATAATTAGAACAATTTCCCAATAAGTTAATATTTCTGTCTATTGAGTGGAATTTAAGCTATAACTTGACATCTACACTACTTTTATTACATTTTGGGATGATCATTGAATGTTAAACCCCATTTCAGAGAAGACATTTTTTCCTGCAGTTTGAATATCTGACCAGGGTTACAGCACAAATACACTGTAATTTTCAGTAAGTATTTTCAATCACAGCAATATTGAGATGTGTTCGTGTTTCATTGGCAAATGCTATCAATTTTAATGCAAAAGTCAATATTGCCATTATATTTCAAGATATTAATAATTCAGACTGCACTGCCTATTGTTCCTGTCTACTGGCAGGAACATGATTGGCTCATTCAGCAGTTTCCTTACCACAGTCTCCTTGATACAATACATTTCTAGCACGGCTGGTAAAGCTCTTTAATCCACAATTTTATTTTAAAAGGGTTTACAATAAAATTTCATACAATATATTTGTGATTGCAACATCCATGTAAAGTAATCCACTCACCAACCTCTCACCCAAACCAAGAACCTTCCCAGCTTGTGTGCTGTCTGCCACAGCCTGTCCATCTTGTAATCATGTTGACGAAAGGGAGCTGATATTTTGAGTGTGGAAGTTACACATTTCACAGCCTAATTATAAATGCCCAATAATAGTTCATTACATTGTCATATTATTACTTTTATTAACCCTCCCCCCGCTCCTTGAAGTTCATAGGCATTCCTAATGTATTCACCTTCAATGCAAGTGTTTTGTAGGGGGGAAACAGGGTGGCCATTTATTTTCATTATTTTGGGGAGAGGAACGGGTCAGAAATATATTTACAGTGTAGCAGGGGTACATCATTAAACCCTGTAGTTTCTGTGCCGGTCTGGCAGCCCTGTGTCACTAAGCCATGTGATTGGGGGGGGGGGCAGCCCGCCCTGCCTATTTAAATGAGCGAGATTGCGGCCACGTGGTGGCACGTGGCCCATACGTGTAGGCCACCATTTATTTTGCCGTATAAAAATTAAGAATAAATTCAGCCCCTCGTGTGTACGTGAATGAAAGTTGGCCGGTAATTTATTATTTTCATTAGTTTAGTTTAGGTACAATAAAGTTCACCACTTCCTTTGTTAACACAAGAAAACCTGTCCGATTGGTTATTGTTACAGTCATGGGGCAGCACAGTGGTGCAGTGGTTAGCACCGCAGCCTCTCAGCTCCAGCAACCCGGGTTTAGTTCTAGGTGCTGCCAGTGCGGAGTTTGCAAGTTCTTCCTGTGACTGTGTGGGTTTCCTCCGGGTGCTCTGGTTTCCTCCCACAGCCAAAGACTTGCAGGTTGATAGGTAAATTGGCCATTGTAAATTGCCCATGGGAAAGGTAGGTGGTGGGAGAATGGTGGGGATGTGGTAGTGAATATGGGGTTAATGTAGGATTAGTATAAATGAGTGGTTGTTGGTCGTCACAGACTCGATGGGCCGAAGGGCCTGTTTCAGTGCTGTATCTCTCTATGACTCTATAGCAAGTAAGTAATCAAACACCTACTGAATTGGCCAGTACATCCACTTTAAGGAAGCATTAATCCTGTTGTGGTCAAACAAGAAGAGGGAAGCCCTTCGACCCTTCCTCACTTGACTGTAACAAGAGTTTTAAAAACAGCAGGCCCGCTGATAGCCTAGAGGGTAAGTACCTCACTTGAAAGAAAGAAGATATAGGAGGCATTTACATAGCACCCTTTACCGCCACCAGACCTCTCAAAACGCCTTACAGCCAATGAAGTGCTTTTGAAGTGTAGTCACTGCTGTAATGCAGGAAATGTGGCAGCCAATTTGCTCACAGCAAGTTCCCACAGACAGCAATATGATAATAACCAGTTAATCTGTTTTTCGCAATGTTGGTTGTGGGACAAATATAAAGACAGCACCTCCTGCAGTGCTGCATTCCCTCAGTATTGCACTGGAACGCCAGCCTTGATTTTTGTGCTCAGGTACTTGGTGAGGTATTAATCTGAGCTGAGAAATCTCAATAGTGATACTACAATTGCCAACATTTCAGCCAGTTGGGGAGACCCAAAGCAATCAGTCCGAGTATCCCCTCTTGATCTTCACACAATGCTGGAAGGACAAGTTTATACCTGGCCATGATACAACATACTCATTGTGAAGGCTCACACATGAAGAATGGCCACTTTGGTGAAATATTAGAGGATTGCAGGTACCGGTGGGACCATATCCAGCATGGATCAGCATCTCGGGAAAGCAGGGGAAAAATTGGGTAAAGAAACAGGCTGAGCTTTTTTTGTGTTGCTCTGGTAAAGTTCTGGAAAAATAACTCCATTATTATCACTGCTGCTAGATCAATTCTGATCCCGACATATAATAAATTAACAAAATATTTCAAGCTTCTCTGAAGAAAATACTTCAATGTCAGGAAATTGGAGACACTAGAATTTCTGCAAAAGTCTGTTGCATCATACTCTTCCAGTCTCTTTTGGTTCTGCACTTTCCATGTTTTGAAATTTGACACAGCTAGATATGCTCTACAGAGATAATTGTGGGAAAGGATCCATTCTGTAAATATGAGTTGAAGTATACTGACAAATATTTTAAAAGTGCGGCTCAACATTCTCATTCACTTTGTAAAACATCTGATGCTAGCCTTGGTACAGTGGTGTTACTCTGGCCTCTGGGTCAGAAAGTTAACACGTTCAAGCCCCATTCCAGGATCTGAGCATGTAATCTTGGTTGACAGTCCAGTGCCGTATTAAGGGACTATTACGCTGCCTTTTGAATGAGATGCTATACTTTGGTTCTGTTTTCCCTCTCAGGTGAATGTAAAAGATTCTGTGGCATTATTCGAAGCATAGCAGAGTAGTTATTATGGTGTCCGACCCAATGGTTATTCTCAACCAGCATCACCAAAACAATTTAATTGGTCATTTATCGCATTGCTAATTGTGGGATCTTGCTATGCACAGATTGGCTACAATTTTCGCTACATTACAACAGTGACAATACTTCAAATGCAATTAATTGGCTGTGAAGTACTTTGGGACATCCTGAGATCGTAAAAGGTAATATATAAATGCAAATTGCTTCATCCTTCTTTCCGTACCATTTAGTTATTTTTTTTCTCAATTTCTGTGATCGGTATTCGCAACTTCCTCTTACTTCAAACCAGCTCTTAGTCCAAAACTGTTATGTCTTATTATCATAAAAATGTAGCTGATGGATACCACCTTTTTTCATTTTGGTGTCTCCTAGTTCTTTTGTAGGAATGTGTGTAGGAATTGGTTTTGTCATTTTATGATTTCAATAAAAGCACAATGGGTAAGTGATTACAATGGGCTAGTAATACATTTAGAGTCAGTATATGAATTATATTTTATGATATATATAGAGTTATAAAAAAGGTATCATTTCTTTAGGAGGGATAGCACAGAATAAAACTGGGTGGCAGGTTGGGTTCACATATCGAGCCACATTTCCTTATCTGATTTAGCTAAAATGACACCTAGATTTCCATTAGTTTCTATGCCAGCCTTGTCAATGGTAACTTTTGCCAAAATGTACTGAAATTCATGAGCATATGCTGGAATGTAAAGATCAGTGTAAACCAAACAGAACTCAGTGTAAACAATCATGAAAAATATTGAACATACACCATGTCCTTAAGCCCATCTTTATCTTACTGATATCAAAAAAGTTAAAGTTAGAAGCCATCAAACTATCAATTATCCACAGTAGCAGGGCATGTTTAAGAAAGTGCAGTTGTGGAGGCTTTTCTCTTTTAAATGTAACAGATTCTGATGTTATTAATAAGCATTTGTAGAAAATCAAGCATGCCTCTCAAAACTAAAATAAAATTGCTCAAAAATATAATTGTAAAACACCAGTGACTTTGAGTTCTGCTACACCCATATTTAGATGTACACTTATCCCTGTTCAGAACAGGTGTAAATGCAGGAAACTCACATTCTCTGGTCTTTTGCCTGGGGAGAGGAGCAATGCTAATGAGCTAAGTGGGTTTTCAGTGGACATAACTCCGGAGCAGCCCAAATGACAGAGGAAATTCACAAATAATGAGATTCAGGTACAACGTGCAAGTGCATTCCTCGGGAAAACCAGCACAACATAACTCTTGTTACATTGAAAATTCTGAGGAAAGTTTGGGCCATTGTTCTTTCACCTTTGGGTCCACCAGAATGTCCTCTGTCATGACATAACCTTAATTAGTTTGTACCCAATTCCTTGCCGACAGGACAAATCTTATAATTTGTGGACACCCTTGATATGGCAATAGCTCCACTTACATTGTGATATGAGTAGATAGTGCTGAATTGTACTGCTCACTGGCACATGCCTTGTGAAGGGTTTGCAACTAAGTTTTGTTGAACACAATAATTTGATTTATACCACATCATGTACTGCTGCTTTTATTTCCTTATCACTACAAAGAGATAATGAGACAGTCTTTTTTTTAATCAACAGAAACAAAGGTGGGAATTTTTACAGGCAAAGGGAGGCAGGTTTGTGTGCTTGCAGAGAGTTAAATCCCTTAAAAGTGACATTGGGTTGAGATCCTGACATCATTCTGCCCACTTACTGCTTTTACAGGTGTGGGTTTGAAGGCAAGTGGGAACCCTCTTCGAGCTGTCGGGTAAGTCATTTAATATTGTTACTGCCACAATCAGGTGAGAAAGGGTCAAAAGGTTCCCCTCTTGTCCTTCTCCTTGTTTGACCACAACAGGGTTTATTCCTTTTTAAAGTGGATGTGCTTACCAGTTCAGTGAGTGTTTAATCCTTAATGTGCTATGATCATTAAAAAAAACAATCGGGCAGGTTTTCTTGAGTATAAACAAGAGAGAGATTAGTTTATTCTATTTAAAATCAAATCCCGATCTAAGTAAGAATAATAAACTATGCTCCAACTTTCACATGCACACACACACACACACACACACACACACGAGAATCACACACAGACATATAGGTTACAGAGGGATGAATAATAGTTTAGTTGGATTACAGTCCAGAACAAATAAAAATAATATATGTCTGCAGGGTCTGGTAATTCAGTTGTTTTCCAGATGAAGTTGTGATCCTGAAGTTCCTGGCTGGTGAAGTGGCTCCCTTGGTTCAGGGTTTGCTTGGAGACAGTGATGTAGGTGACTTTCTCCCCGGGGTCTCTGTCTATAGTGATGATCGACTTGGACAGGGTTTGAAACTTGCAGTGTTACCTGGAGACAGAAAGAGAGAGACAGCCCCACTGGGGTCCTGCACTCATTAGCTCTCAAAGCTTGTCTGCTGTGTATAACAGAAACTCCAAGTTTTCACACAGACTAGGGAGAGTGTCACATGATTCTCTCAACGTACTCCATTTTTCACTTTAATGAGACCCAAGTCTAAAAGAATCTCAATCTCTCTCAGGTCTTATTGTTTCAATGTTTTCCCCTGGAGATTTGTCTTCACTAGTGTGAATACACCAAGATGGCTTTGAATGTCTTGCTAATGAGGGTGATATCAGATATTGCACTCAACTGTTCAAGCCATTGTTCTGGATGAGAGCTATTTAGACATACATCTCCACTTCGATGCCTTGGAATGTGAGGTATTTCAATGCAAATTGTGGTGGCCACCTTAGCTGCCAGTTTTAAAAAAGCTGGATGTAGGATTCCATATTTCCTTTTTAAAAGTTGAATGCAGGTTTCCAACAAATAAATTAAAAATCAACATTCAGCTTAGCATGTTTTCCTGATCCTACATTTAAATGAAGTGCACTGATTGAAAATACAAGAACTCAAACTGAAGGGCTATACAAATGGACATTCTTTTAAAAAATGGACATTGTGCTTCAAAATGGCCACTGAAGGTCAAGGTCAAACTGTATATTCAAACTGTCTTACTGTCTAGCAAGGACAAAAGGATACCGTCTAAGCTAAGAGGTGTCAATTAAATCCATCCTGAACACATGAAAAGACATTTTTAAATTGAAGTGGTTCTTCTGAAACAAAGAAAGTTTGAAGTAGCCACATCCTGGGCCATTTTCAGTCACCACAGGGAGGAAGATCTATGTCTTCAAACAGAGGCAAGATGTAAGACCACTTTGATCTTAAAAGTAGCTCTCTGGAGAGATAGAGCAAGAGTCAGGACACACATCACCAAAGTCTGTCCAGTTGGGAGATGGGAGAAAATCCAGCAAGTTCTATACATCAACTTGTGCAGCAGAGAATTGGAAGTGATCTCCTGTCTTCAGACTGAAATTTCAACCAGCAGAGAAATCTACAAACAACTCAGGCCTGCAACTTTAAAGAGAAATTGACCTCTGAGAAGATTCAACAGGTTTACCAAGAACCCCAAAACCCTACCTCACTTCAAACCACTTACCCCTTTTCCTCTCTACCTGTCTCTTCGTGTGTGTGTGTGTGTGTGTGTGTGCATGTACGTGTGAGTGGTTGTGGTTGTGACAATTTTGGAATAATGAATATTTGCTCAATAAATCGTTAATCTTCGTTTTAAACCCACAAGAAAACTTGTTGCTGTCTTTTTTTTCCCAAATAAAACAAAATGGGTAAAAACCCGAGTAACAAAAAACACTTGCTGTGGTCAGTTGGGAGTTGAATAGTGGGAATCACCCACGCCCCTCACCACGTGGCCATAACAATATTCTAATAGGTAATTAAGTAAGATTTTCACCAAGTATTCTGGCTTTAACAGCCAGCAGATCTATTTCCTGAGCTGTTGCAACTCTCCAGGGATAACCAGGTGAGTTCATAGCAGGGAGAACTTCTTCAGTGAAACTGACAAGCTGGGAAGCCATTGATCAGTGAAATTGATGAGCTTCAGCCATGCACAGGTGAGAGGCTGCTGTTCACAGTAATTCTTCTCATAGAGTGCTTTCACTACTTGACAGATCGTTGCCAATTTCTTTGAAGTCACTTCACCTACCTTGTACTTCACTTACCTTCAGCTGCACTTCCCTACTGCCAGCCTTCTCCGTGGCATGGGAGCAGCTTGTGCAGCTCTACCTTGCACCTCTGATGAGGAATAAGAGGAGCAGCCCCAGCAACACCAACAGCACCAGAGCAGCAGTTGGAACACCAGTAACAGCACCAGCTGCCTTCTCCTTAGCTGCATGCCACTCCACAGGACAGAAGGGATGGATCCAGAGATCCAGCTCAATGGAGGCGGGACCCCCAACACAGGGTTTACAGGCATAGCATCAGCTCTCTTAACATGAGTAAGCACTTGTGCCTGAGGAAGCAGAGGCTTTCACGGCAGGTCATTGCTGATATCTACAGCCGCCTGGACTAAGACCTCCTTCCCAGTGGACCAGGTAGGCATGTATTGCCAGTAGCTGTCAAGGTGCCTGTCACTGAAAGGCCATGCCCCTCTCCCCAAATGTATGTACTGTCATCTCCTGCAAGGAGAGAAAGCAGAGAGTTATAAAGGCTAGAAATGGCTTGTGTAGATAGGAGGGAAGGACAACATTTGTGGAGGGTCTCTGTCAGGCATGGATGTGAGAGCGTAATAGGATGAGGGTAAGTGTGAGTTTTTGGCTGTTCAGATGGGGATCTGAGGTTCCTGCAGAGGGGAATGAGTACAGCTGCAAGGTGGATTGGTCTGAGGCATGCTGTGCAGGAGAATGCTAGGAAAGTCAGAGTGTGGGGCTTGGCACCTGAAAAGGTTATGTCACTCACATGTCATTCTGAGGTCCAGGATCCTCTTGGTACAATGTCTCCAGGTTGGAGCGACCACATTTCTGCTGTTGACTTCCTTGGTCACTTTCATCCACACCTGCTTAGTTGGAGAGGCTGGCCTCTTCCTCCTGTCTTTGGGAAAGATCACCTCTCTGCAGTCCCTCAGATCCCACAGGAGGACCTCCAGTAAGAGACCTGGGGAGCAGCGTCACAGGTCTCCTCTCCATTCCTGTGGTTTCCGCAGCTTCAAAGATACATGTGCAGTTGAGCCTTTCTGATCCCTGCCAAGTCCCTTTAATTAGAAATTCTTCCTTTGACAAATTTTGCCCGAGATCCCACCCATCCTCTCTGATTGATTGGAGAACCCAGAAGCGGGATGCAAAAGTCATGGTTCAGTTAAAGAGCCACGGAAAAACCCACCCAACCTGCTAATGGTGCTGCCTTCTTGGCAGGGAGTAAGTGTTGAAAATTTTACCCAAAGTGTGGGCATAGCAGGCAGTAGAAGCTTTTTTTCAAAAAAAATAGTTAATTCTGTTCCCCTGGCTCATGTGTAACTCTATTGCTGTTCTGGTACAAAGCCAAAATATCAGAAGATTGCAGTTTTGATTCACATTCAATAGTGAGTTAGCTGTTTTCACCTGGAGTACCAGTTGGGACACTGCAACCAGCATTCATGAGTTATGGAGGAGCTGAGTGCTATGCAGTGATTCCTGCTGAAAAGTACATGTGTGGACATCATTGATGGGATTAGGATTGGGTTTGATTGTCCACAGTGAATTAGCTGTTGACAGGCTGAAATTTACCAAAATAGACCCACTCGCAGTTGCAGGGGGCAGGGATGTGGGGGTGAGTGGGTGGCAAAGAGGATCGGGAACCCAGTTGTTTTATCAGCGTGATTTTTTTTCCCGTGGCTCTTTAACTCAGCCACAGCATTAGCATCCCACTTCCAGATTACCTGACTAATGACAGAATGCAGGCATGATGACAACCCGTACTCTGTCAAATGATGGGATCCCAGCAGGGTTCAGAATGACAACAACCAACATTGCTGCTGAAGGCAGAAGAAAGAAGAAGGATAGCAGGATATCGAAAGGCTGCTGTGAAAGTCTAAGCCTCATGAGGCACTGGTGCTCTGACATGTTGAGAGAGCTGATCCTCTGCCTGTAGTCTCTATGTTGTGGGCATTACCTCCTTCAAGCTGGATTTCTGTGTTCATCCCCTCTGTCCTATGGAGCAGCATGTAGCTGAGGAGAAGGCAGCTGGTGCTGCTGCTGCTGATGTTGCTCCTGCTGCTGTTGGTGTTGTTGGTCCTCATCGGAGGTCTAAGGTGGAGCTGCATAAGCTGCGCCTATGCTGCAGTGTAGGCTGACAGTAGGGAAGGTGAGTGAAGTCCAAGGTACATGAAATGATGCCATGAGCAAAAGCCTTTCACACTGGCAACCCAGCAGCTATGCAGTTTCACTGTTTAAAGGCTTTCAACACTGTAAGCTTCATCGATTAACGAGTTCTCATTGTGCTCGCACCTGTTGACCTCGGTGAGTTTCACACAGCTCAGGAAACCCAGTCATTGGGTGTTAAAACCAGAATCTTGGGTTAAATCCACAACTAATTGACGATTTAAATATTTAAATTACTTATCCAACAGTTCCACAGGAGTTTCCTGTTGACCTCCAAACACGGCCAGTTAAACCTGGAAGTGGGTGAAATGATGTCGGGTTTCTGACCCGCTGGCACCTTTCAGGGCTTTAACCAATCCCACCGCCACCCACCACCACCACCACCACCACCACATCACGCCCCCCCCAGGCACCCAAACCTGTGCCCCGTTGACAGTTGCCCTCATGCTCTAGACTCACACAGGAAGATTGATCACTTGACCAAGACACAAGGAGGGCCATCAAAACCCCTGGAATCATATCCCAGAAAACTCAGTGCCTTCAGAACAGGATAGTGAAGAAAAGTGGGAAAAGAAGAAAAACCTTGCTATAGGAGTAAAAGTGGAAATTTTGCTGTCTACAATTTTGCAGCTTTTAATGTAAATCTATAATTAAGGATGCAACTTCATGGTTTATATATAAGAATGGTTTTTAAGATTTCAGAACATCTGTCAAGATTTATATCTGATCTCCTGGCTCAATTTAAACTGTACCCCATTAATGCCAAACACAAATTTATTTTTTAAAAACTGGCCCTATCTTTGCTGCACACAATTTTCGACCATGAGTTTCTGCTTTGGGTGCAATCGACGATCTGGTTGCAAATTACGTTCAGAACTAACCTAATTTTCAGAATTTCTTTCGCTTAAGTTTCCACTCAAACTGTATATTGGCAAACAAAAAGCTCTACGAGCCTGTGCAATTGGGTAGCATTTTAGAATTGGGCGGCACAGTGGCGCAGTGGTTAGCACCGCAGTCTCATAGCTCCAGCGACCTGGGTTCAATTCTGGGTGCTGCCTGTGTGGAGTTTGCAAGTTTTCCCTGTGTCCGCGTGGGTTTTCGCTGAGTGCTCCGGTTTCCTCCCACCACCAAAAGACTTGCAGGTTGGTAGGTAAATTGGCCATTATAAATTGCCCCTAGTATAGGTAGGTGGTAGGAGAATATAGGGACAGGTGGGGATGTGGTAGGGATGTAGGATTAGTATAAATGGGTGGTTGATGGTCGGCACAGACTCGGTGGGCTGAAGGGCCTGTTTCAGTGCTGTATCTCTAAAATAAAAAAAAAATTCCTTTATAAATATTCCTTGATATATTGAAGAGTAGCAACCGTTTGCAATTTTATTAATGCAGCTAAAATGGGTTTATCACAAAAAATAAGCATTGATAATCAGAGGGCTGAATTTTACCAGCGTCTCGATGTTGGGGGTCATGGCCGGGGGTGCCAGTAGAATACTTGCGGGAGGAGCCCGCCATGACCCCGATTCGGAGAAGGACCCGTCGCATTTTACTGCCGATGGTGAGGCTTCGATGTGGTTTCCCCCCCGCCGCTAAGTGGCAGGGCCTTTCTTTACATATTAAAATTAATTAAAACAAAATGCAAATAAACTTACCTCGTCTCAGCAGCCGTCCCACACCGATTTTATGACTGCCAGCAGCACCTCGTGTGCCTTCGGAACTCTGTTCGGAGTTCCAGGGTAAGACATTGGTGGGCGGGGGGGGGGGGGGCGGCAGGACTAAAATTATCAGGGCAGGAGTGGGGAGCAGGAAAAACACTTCTTCTTGACTGTGGGGATGGTGGGAAGGGTTTGAGGGTCATAGGTAATGAAGTTTGGGGGCGGGAATGTTCAAGATCTCAAAATGTTTTTTTCTGGAAGGAGCAGGCAATTTACATATTTGTTACACATTGGGCATGTGGGAGAGGGAATTGAAAATGTGAGTAAATGTCAATCTCTATTTTTCAGCATTCTGTCACTTTAAAAATTTTAATGAGTTTAAAGGGCCTGAAGCCCTTTAAAAATGGACGCCATTGCTGGGGATGGAGTGGCCGCCCCCTCTACATCATTGGGGACAGCCGCTCCGCCCCCTCCATTTAAATGAGCCCCCGTGCGAAATATCACGGGGGCTCAGTGGTGATGCTTCCATGTTGGAAGGCCGCCAAGTTCAAAGTGTGCTGCCGCAATGTGCAGCGCGCTAATAAAATTCAGCCCAGAGTGACTAGCCCACTTTTGGACCTAAAAAGGATAGAAGTTTCTCAATGGTGAAAAGTTTGAAACAGTGGAGGTCCAAGGAGGTTCGGGGGTCCATGTTCATAGAATGTTAAAATGTCATGCACAGGTACAGGAAATCATGAAAAAGGCTAATGGAATGCTGGCCTTTATATCTAAAGGAATAGCATACAAGGGGGTTTAAGTTATGCTACAGCTAAACACAGCCCGGGTCGGACCACACCGGGAGTATTGTGGACAGTTCTGGGCACCATATCTTAGGAAAGATATTGGCCTTGGAGGGATTGCAGCATAGATTTACTAGAATGATACCTGGACTCCAAGAGTTAAATTATGAGGACAGATTACACAAACTAGTGTTGTATTTCCTGGAATTTAAAAAGTAAAGGGGTGATTTGATTGAAATTTACAGGATATTAAGGGTAACAGATAGGACAGAGAAACTATTTCTGTTGAATGGGGAGTCTAGGATTAATGAGCAGATTCTAAAAATTAGAACCAGACCTTTCAGGAGTGTGATTAGGAGACACTTCTATACACAAAAGGTGTATAAGTTTGGAAATCTCTTCCGCAAACAGCAATTAATGCTGGATCAATTGTTAATTTTAAATCTGAGATTGCTAGATTTTTGTCAACCAAAGGTTTTACAGGACATGGGGCAAAGGCAGGTATATAGATTTCAGTGCAGATCAGCCATGGAATGGCTCGATGGGCTAAATGACCTACTCCTGTTCCTCTGATCCTATGCTCCTATGTCATATGTTCCTATCAAACCTATTCCCTTTCAATATTGAAAGTTGTATTACCTAAACAAAAACTGGACTTTGGATAATGCACAAATGTGCCTGTATATTGGAGTTAAAAAATGGGTAAGTTGTAAATGTAGCCATGCATATTCTTGTATGCAGCAACATTTCAGCACCAATATATAGTCTTGTTTATAATAATATAGTTTTGTTTAGTTTTTTATGACGAGGTGAGAAAGGTGTCTAGGGGTCCCTTTCAGCCTTCACTTGGTCTTACCGTAACAAGGCTTAATTTTAAATACACTGTGTTTTGATCTCCTCATTGGTGAATCTTTATTTACCGCTTTCCAATTACAAGGCAAAGAAATGAGCACAAACAGGTTTTCTTAGGTTTAAAGAAGAAAAGCGAAATTTATTAAAACCTAAACTTAAACTCTAATTCGGTTAATGCCTACAGATACACAATGCACCCACGCTAACATGCATACACGATACACACATGCAGCTAGGGACAGAAAAGAGCAGAAGAAAAATAAAGTGGAGAGGTTTGAGGCATTATCTGAGAAGTTTCTTGTTACTGTGCTTCAAGCTCATTGTAGAGTCCTTTTGTAGGTAGTTCTTGCTTTTCGTTGGGGCCCAGTATTCTTCTTAAACCTTGTTCACTATAGGAGACTTTTCTCTCTTAGGGTTCCTGTGTCTTCAATGGATTCCAAAGCTGATGAGAAAGAGATGGGGGCAGACAGGAGAGAGATGTTCTCAATCCAGGAGCTAGGAGCTTTCTAACTTCAAACACTGCTTCTCTAATTTAAAACTCCCCTAGTTGGCAGCAGGTGGTCATGTGACTGGCTGGTTAGACCAGGTCTCTTCTGTGTCTTGGGAGCAGCGATGGGTTCCTTTGTTCCAACACTGTCTGCTAGTATGCAAAAATGTCTTTCCAGCTAGGGGCCTGGCAATTCCTTGTAATAGGCCCCTCTTTTCTTCCCAGCAACAATTTGAAGTTTAATGTCCATGTGGTGAAATTAATGTGCCTCATTCTAAGCAGGTGGGGGCCTGCATAACAAGTTAATTTCAATTGTACAATGCACTTTATTTCTGTGCAACTCACTAATTCTTCTTTTCAATAAACAGTGTCAGAGTTTTCCAGAAAATTCTTCTTGAGTTAACTCTGGGAAAGATTTCCTATGTGGTCTACATTTAACTAAATCCGAACCAATTTATAAAGAACCACTTTACAATTTGTAACAAAGTGTGCACAGAGGAAATTACGGGATGTGGGCATCACTGGCAATACCAGCATTTACTATCCGTCCCTAATTACCCTTGATAAATTGGTAGTGAGCTGCCTTGTTGAACTGCTCCAGTCCATCTGGTGCAGGTACATCCACGGTGCTGTTAGGTTGTGAGTTCCAGGTTTTTGACCCAGCGACAGTGAAGGAACAGCAATATAGTTCCAAGTCAGGATGGTGTGAAACTTGGAGGGGAACTTGCAGGTGCTGGTGTCTCCATGCGCCTGCTGTCCTTGTCTTTCTAGGTGGTAGAGGTTGTAGGTTTGGAAGGGGCTATTGAAGGAGCCTTGGCGAGTTGCTGCAGAGCATCTTGTAGATGATACGCACTGCAGCCACTGTGTGCTGGTGGAGGGAGTAAATGCTTATGGTAAAGGATGGGGTGCCATTCAAGCAGGCTGCTGTGTCCTGGATGGTGTCAAGCTTCTTGAGTGTTGTTGGAGCTGCACTCATCCAGGCAATTGGGGAATATTCCATCACAGCTCTGATCTGTGTCTTCTAGATGATGGACAGGCTTTGGGGGAATTAGGAGGTGAATTACTTGCTGCAGAATGCCTAGCTTCTGACCTGCTTTTGTAGCCACAGTATTTATCTTCAAGTCATGAATGAAATTTGGAGAAAATCCTCCAATACTCTGTTGAAAAGCTGCTGTTCTATACTTTAATTAATGATTCAATAGAAGCAATAACAGCCATGGTTTTTTTAAAGTATCCATGTGATTCTGAATGTTTAATAATTGTGGATTTGAAGGTCACTTAGAATCCCTAGAACGACTCTTCAAATTAAAACAGAACATCTTATCAATAGATTGCAGAGTTCTCGCTTAATGAAGCAAATCTATTGGAGCTTACATGTACTTCTCCATGTTCATGACTTATGTATCACCATTACTACGTCATCTTTTGTCAAAAATAAATGTTTTTTGACAAATATTTTAGAAGCTAGAATATTTTTAGAAAAGGTTCCATGTGATTTCATATGGCCAGGCACAAATATTGAATCAACCTTCTATATTTTCACCTTCTTGTTATTTGGTAGAACTAATTTAAATTATTCTATGGTTGTTATGAGTGATTTAATTGCCCAATGATGTGACAATTCACTGAAGTAAAATTAAAGTTGATAAATAACAATAAATTGTCAGATCTGCATGCCATATTCTAGAATGTCTTTGAAAACATAACTAAAATTTCTCCATGGGGTAAACAGAACATTGCACTGGTGATGTAATATTATGAAAAGGCCCATTAGTAGTTATGGGAATTTAATATTCAGAAAAGAATAGTTTGATCATAATTAATGTGATATCCTATATTAGTTAGGCTGTAAGACAAAGGACAGCAATTGCTTTAAAGAAGCATTAAGCTCATCTATGGGGGACTGTTACCATGATATTATCTTGCATCACAATTTATTTACTATGTTCACAGCTCGAGAAATGCGCAACAATACAATTGATTATGCAGTGAATTCATTTGGTGTGATAATTTTATTGTTTTAATCTTTATTTTAATTTTTAAAAGATTGAAATACAAGGCAATGTATTTTAAAAATGTATACTGCAACACTGTGATTCCAGGGCAGACTTTCTGGAGCAGGTAGTTCTTGATTGCTCGGAATCTGGAGTTGCCTTAATACACAATGGAAGGTAACAATAGCTTTCATCCTGGCTGCACAACCTGACTTCCTGTTGTCATATTTTTTTTGTTAAACTTTTTGTGTCAACTTTTTTCCCAACACAAATCTCTACCTTTACATTAAAGTGGGTTTTGCCTATACAAATTCATCACTCTAGTATTATTTGGTCACAGATGCAACAAATCACTCAAAATGCCTTCTGAACTTTATTTTTAATATGCCGTTTTCTTTTTGCAGTAGTTTTAATTTCTAAAGTGCAAAATAATGGTTTAAAGAAAAATGTGCCTACTTCACAACAATGAGATTAAATATATTCATTGAATTGTCTTTTGTATCTTTCATGCCATTATTTAAATGTTTACTTGAAGATCTCAGCCTACCCCAAAAGCCTTGACTTGATAATTTTCCCAGAGCTGTTACTCTGTGAGTTGAATTTGAATTATGGAGCCTAAGCATGTAGGAATAGAAGTGGATTATTCAGTCCCTTGAGATCATGGCTGATCTGTATCTTATCTCCATCTACCCACCTTAATTCTGTAGCCCTTAATACCCTTGGCTAACAAAAACCTATCAATCTCAGGTTTGAAATTTTCAATTTACCTAGTTGTAACAGCTTTCTGGGGGAGAGAGCTTCAAACTTTCATTGTACTTTGTATGAAGAAGTGCTTCCTAATATCACCCTTGAACTGCCCAACTCTAATTTTAAGGTCCTTGTTTTGGATTCTCCCACCAGAGGAAATAGTTTCTCTGTATCTACCCTATTAAATCCTTTAATCATCTTAAACATCTCATTTAGTTTACCCCTTAATCTTCTGTACTCAAGGGAATGCAAGCTGAATCTATGCATCCTGTCCTCATAATTTAATCCTTTTACTTTGGTATCCTTCTGGTGAATCTACACACACTTCCTTCAAAGCCAATATATCTTTCCTGAGATGCGGTGCCCAGAAGTGAACACAGTATTCCATATGGTGTCTAACCAGTGCTTTATATAATAGTACATAACTTCCATCCCTTTGTATTCCAGCTCTCATGAGATGAAGGTAATCATGCCATTAGCCTTTTTAATTTGTTTTGCATCTGTTCACCAGTTTTCAGAAATTTCTATACATGGACCCCTAAATCTCTCTGCTCTCCCAGACCTCATTTCCCACAACTCATTAATACCACTCAGTCACCTGTACTGATAGGATACTTTTTCTTCAGCCTCTAGCACTTTTTTCTCCTTTTTTAAGTAGCTGAAGATTGAAGACAAATTTCAAAATCATTTAGATAAAATTTACATTTATAGTTTTTATCAAGCAGCAAGGCTGTGTGTGTTTGTATGTGTGTGAGTATACATGCACATATGTATATATGAATGTGAGAAAAAAGACAACTGATTACAGAACTATTTTCGCATTATTATTGTGTTCTATAAAGAGCAGAAATAGTAAGCTGAGAGAAAAAGCATCAATCCACATTATAATTAAGCTCATTTTATAACACATAGTTGAACTTTGAAGGAAACTACCAACTACCTCAAACTATCTCATCTGATTATCACCATGGAGTGTTTACAGTGAGAAAAAGTAAATATTCTGAGTGTTAAGCATCGGAGACAGGTATAATAAGCAGAATATCTTTTCTCATGTAAATTGTTTTTCAAATAAAACCAAATGAGTTGAACCTTTTAAAGTTCTAATTACTACCTGTGCTTTATTCACATTTAGTAGTTAGAAAGTTTGCGTTTCCCTACAGTATAATAAAAATAGACAGACAGAGATGAGAGGGGTGATTCTGTTTAACTCCACCTGACCAGCAGAAACTGAATGGGTAGGCAATCAAAATTGCCCTTGTTACTTACTCATTGCAAAGCCACCAAGAACCCACCGTCTGAATTTTAACAAACCCACCCAGGTCCTACTTTACATATGCATGCCAAGTCACTGAGGGGGTGCTGCAGTGTCGGTAGTGCAATCTTTTGGATGAAAGTTTAAACTGAGGCCCCAATACCATGATACTATTTAGAGTCATAGAATCATAGAGATATTACAGCATAGAAGGAGGGCATTTGGCCCATCGAGTCCATGCCAGCTCTCTGTAGAGCAATCCAGACAGTCCCATTCTCCTGCTGTATGCTCGTAGCGCTGAAAGTTTATTTCCCTCAAGTGGCCATCCTATTTCCTTTTGAAATTATTAATCATCTCCTCTTCCACCACCCTTGTAGGTAGTGAGTTCCAGTTATTACCACTTGCTACATAAAAATGTTCATCCTCACATCCTCCTGCACCTCTTGGCCAAAACCTTGAATCTGTGTCTCCTAGTCCTTGTACCATCAGCTAATGGGAACTGCTTTTTTTCTACCTTATCTAAGCCTATCATAATCTTGTACACCTCTATCAAATCTCCCCTCAATCTCCTTTGCTCCAAGGAGAACAACCCCAGCTTCTTCAACCTAACCTTGCAGTGAAAATGCACCATCCCTTGAACATTCTGGTAAATCTTCTCTGCACTCTTTCAAGGACCTTCATGTACTTGCTAAGGTGTGGTGACTACAACCGGATGCAATACTTTAGTTGTGGTCTAATCAGAGCTTTATAAAGGTTCAGGATAACTTCCTTGCTTTTGTACTTAATACCTCTATTTATGAAGCCCAAGATCTCTTATGCTTTGCTAACTACTCTCTCGATATGTCCTGCCAAATTCAAAGAACAATGCAGATGGACCCCCAGGTCAATCTGTCTCTGAATCCTCTTTAGAACTCTGCCATAAAGTCTATATTGCCTGTCCATATCCCTTTCGCCAAAATGCATCACCACACACTGCGCTTTATTAAATTCCATCTACCACTTGTCTGCCCATTCTGCCTTCCATAACTATGTCCTGTTGCAGTCGACTGGTATCATCCTCACTGTTTGCCACTCTTCCAAGTTTGGTATCATCAGCAAATTTTGAAATTTTACTCTGTATTCCAATATCCAAGTAATTTATATATATCAAAAAAGCAGTGGTCCTAGCAGTGCACCTTGGGGAACACCACAGTCTACCACACCCCAGTGTGAAAACCGAACATTTAGCACAACCCGCTGTTTTCTGTCCTTAAGCCAATTTTTTTATCGAAGCTGACACTGACCCTCCTATTCCATGAGCCTCAGTTTTGTTAATCAGCCTTTTATGTGGTACTTTGTCAAATGCTTTCTTAAAATCCATGTAGACAACATCTATTACATTCCTTTCATGAACCTTCTCTGTTACTTCATCAAAAAATTCAATTAGATTAGTCAAACAAGAGCTGCCTTCAACAAATATGTGCTGGCTCTCTTTAATTAACTCAAACCTCTCCAAGTGCCTGTTGACTTTTCCCCTGACAATTGTTTCTAAAACTTTACCCAGAAGTGATGTTAAACTGATTGGCCTGTAGTTACTAGGAATGTTCTTTCACCCTTTCTTGAATAAGAGTGCAACATTTGCCACTCTCTAATCTTCTGACACGTTCCCCCCATATGCAGGGGAGATTGGAAGATTATAGCTGTGCACCGCAGCTTCTGTCTCACTTTCTTCCCCCTGCAGAGTATTCTGCACCCTCTCTCTGATGTCCTTTACCTGGCACTAGGGAGGCAAAACACAATGGGGTACTCACAATGATGGCTACAGAAATGCCTGTCTGTTCCCCTAACTAAGGAATCTCACTTGAAGAAGAGCAGGGATGTTCTAGCCAAAATTTGTCTCTCAACCAACATCTAAAACAGGTTCAAAAACAAGAAATGCTAGAATCACTCAGCAGGTCTGGCAGCATTTGTGGAAAGAGAAGCAGAGTTAACGTTTCGGGTCAGTGACCCTTCTTCGGAACTGACAAATATTAGAAAAGTCACAGATTATAAGCAAGTGAGGTGGGGGTGGGGCAAGAGATAACAAAGGAGAAGGTGCAGATTGGACCAGGCCACATAGCTGACCGAAAGGTCACGGAGCAAAGGCAAACAATATGTTAATGGTGTGTTGAAAGACAAAGCATTAGTACAGATTAGGTGTGAATACACTGAATATTGAACAGAAGCAAGTGCAAACCTGAAAAAAAACCTGAAAAAAACAGTGGGTAAGCAAACTGAACAAACTAAGATGAAATGAAATAAATGCAAAAAAAGATTGTAAAAAATGTAAAAAAGAATGTAAAAAAAAGGAAGAAAAAATAACTAAAAATGAAAGTAAAATGGGGGGCTGTCATGCTCTGAAATTATTGAACTCAATGTTCAGTCCGGCAGGCTGAAGTGTGCCTAATCGGTAGATGAGATGCTGTTCCTCGAGCTTGCGTTGATGTTCACTGGAACACTGCAGCAATCCCAGGACAGAGATGTGAGCATGAGAGCAGGGGGGAGTGTTGAAATGGCAAGCAACCGGAAGCTCAGGGTCCTGCTTGCGGACTGAGCGGAGATGTTCCGCAAAGCGGTCACCCAGTCTGTGCTTGGTCTCCCCAATGTAGAGGAGACCTCACTGTGAGCAGCGAATACAGTATACTACATTGAAAGAAGTACAAGTAAATCGCTGCTTCACCTGAAAGGAGTGTTTGGGGCCTGGGATAGTGAGGAGAGAGGAGGTAAATGGGCAGGTATTACACCTCCTGCGATTGCAGGGGAAGGTGCCCTGGGACGGGGACGAGGTGGTGGGGGTAATGGAGGAGTGGACCAGGGTGTCGCGGAGGGAACGATCCCTTCGGAATGCTGACAGGGGAAGGGAGGGGAAGATGCGACTGGTGGTGGCATCACACTGGAGGTGGCGAAAATGGCGGAGGATGATCCTTTGGATATGGAGGCTGGTGGGATGAAAAGTGAGGACAAGGGGAACCCTGTCACGGTTCTGGGAGGGAGGGGAAGGGGTGAGGGTAGAGGTGTGGGGAATGGGTCGGACACGGTTGAGGGCCCTGTCAACCACAGTGGGGGGAAATCCTCGGTTGAGGAAAAAGGAGGTCATATCAGAAGCACCGTCATGGAAGGTAGCATCATCAGAGCAGATGCGTCGGAGACGGAGAAACTGGGAGAATGGAATGGAGTCCTTACAGGAGGCAGGGTGTGAAGAAGCGTAGTCGAGGTAGCTGTGGGAGTCGGTGGGCTTATAATGGATATTGGTAGACAACCTATCCCCAGAGATGGAGACAGAGAAGTCGAGGAAGGGAAGGGAAGTGTCAGAGATGGACCATGTAAAGGTGAGAGAAGGGTGGAAATTGGAAGCAAAGTTGATAAAGTTTTCTAGTTCGGGGCGGGAGCAGGAAACGGCACCGATACAGTCATCAACGTACCGGAAAAAGAGTTGGGGGAGGGGGCCTGAGTAGGACTGGAACAAAGAATGCTCGACATATCCCACAAAAAGACAGGCATAACTGGGACCCATGCGGGTACCCATAGCGACACCTTTTACTTGAAGGAAGTGCGTGGAGTTGAAGGAGAAGTTGTTCAATGTGAGAACAAGTTCAGCCAGGCGGAGGAGGGTGGTGGTGGATGGGGACTGGTTGGGCCTCTGTTCCAGGAAGAAGCGGAGAGCCCTCAAACCATCCTGGTGGGGGATGGAGGTGTAGAGCGATTGGACGTCCATAGTGAAGAGGAGGCGGTTGGGACCAGGAAACTGGAAATTGTCAAAATGACGTAGGGCGTCAGAAGAGTCACGGATGTAGGTGGGAAGAGACTGGACCAGCGGAGAAAAGATAGAGTCTAGATAGCAAGAAATAAGTTCAGTGGGGCAGGAGCAGGCTGACACAATGGGTCTGCCGGGACAATCCCGTTTGTGGATTTTGGGAAGGAGGTAGAAGCGGGCAGTCGGGGGTTGTGGGACTATGAGGTTGGAAGCCGTAGAGGGAAGATCTCCAGAGGAGATGAGGTCAGTGACAGTCCTTTGGACGGTGGCTTGATGTTCGGTGGTGGGGTCATGGTCCAGAGGGAGGTAGGAAGAGGTGTCTGTGAGTTGGCGTTGAGCTTCTGCAAGGTAGAGGTCGGTACGCCATACAACAACAGCACCACCCTTGTCTGCAGGTTTGATGACCATGTCAGGGTTAGACCTGAGAGAACGGAGTGCCTCAAGTTCAGAGGGGGACAGGTTAGAGTGAGTGAGGAGGGCAGAGAAATTGAGACGACCAATGTCTCGCCAACAGTTTTCAATGAAGAGATCAAGAGCGGGTAAGAGGCCAGGGGGAGGGGTCCAGGTAGAGGGAGAATGCTGGAGGCAGGTGAATGGGTCTGCTAGTCGGGGGGAGGACTCCTGGTCGAAGAAGTGAGCCCGGAGGCGGAGGCGACGGAAGCTCAATGTCATGCCGAGCGCGAAATTCATTGAGGTGGGGGCGTAAGGGGATAAAACTGAGACCTTTGCTGAGTACAGAACGCTCAGCATCAGAGAGGGGGATGTCAGAGGGTATAGTGAATACACGGCAAGGGGTCAGATCAGAAGGGGTGGGATCAGAGGGAAGTGAAGCGGAAGCAGGATCTGGAGGGGCATTAGTCCCCATCAGCTGCTGGAGCTTGCGTTCCTCAGCTACGTCTGAGAAAAGCAAAGAAATAATGACCAGGTAACCTGTTTTAGATAAAAGCAAAATACTGCGGATGCTGGATGGGTTGCTTACCCACTGTTTTTTTCAGGTTTTTTTTCAGGTTTGCACTTGCTGCTGTTCAATATTCAGTGTATTTACACCTAATCTGTACTAATGCTTTGTCTTTCAACACACCATTAACATATTGTTTGCCTTTGCTCCGTGACCTTTTGGTCAGCTATGTGGCCTGGTTCAATCTGCACCTTCTCCTTTGTTATCTCTTGCCCCACCCCCACCTCACTTGCTTATAATCTGTGACTTTTCTAATATTTGTCAGTTCCGAAGAAGGGTCACTGACCCGAAACGTTAACTCTGCTTCTCTTTCCACAGATGCTGCCAGACCTGAGTGGTTCCAGCATTTCTTGTTTTTTTTTCAGATTTCCAGCATCCGCAGTATTTTGCTTTTATCGAAAACAGGTTACCTGGTCATTATTTCTTTGCTTTTCTCAGACATAGCTGAGGACAAATTAGTTCCCGCAGTTCCTACATTACAACATTGATGACACTTAAAAATACTTTGCTTGCCATAAAGTCATTTTGGCCTCCCGAGGTCATGAAAGATGCTATAAATGCAAGTTATTTTTTTTCTTTCTTTCTGGCCCCATAAAAATTTGCAACGATGGGCATACAACATCGATTTAAATATTGAAATGAGGCAGAAGCACTGGCCCCCCATTTCAGGGCTCATTCAAAAATTGAGTCAGGCGAACCTTGGCAGCCATGGGGAGGAATTGTTCTTTTAAAACATTTGTTTGCGTACTTCTCCATTTTCCACTTCAACCGGTGCAGTGAATGTATGAAATTCTCCCCAAGAATCCACCAGAAAGCAAAACCTCACTCTCGGCCCCCAGTGGGGAACACCTCAGATCAATTGTAAACAGTTCTGCCAAACCCAAAGGACTTCTCATACTGCCAAACTCCTGCCTCACTGCAGTACCATCAAATTCCAGGATCCCATCTCAGTTCCTCTACAATCTAACATTATTTCTTAGTGCTAAAGAAGCCTAGGATCATCTACCAAAATCAAGGACTGCCCCCAGGTGCCCTAAACCCCATTTCTCTTCACATGTACAGCAGATAGCTCTATCCAATTGGTGCATTTTGCAAGGCACCTTGCCAAGTAATCTCAGAATCTTGACTCATAAGAGAAATAATTTAAAGACCACTAATCTACAACTTTCACCGATTCTGGACAGATATGAAATTCAATGCCCGAAGTATACGTAGTCTTAGAGTACATTTAAATAAAAATGGAATTTGACTTAGGCACAGTAAAGGCTGTGGCTTTATCCTCTACATAGCATAAACACCCCTATTACCATAAAATAGTGAATTATCTGACACTTTATAAGTAATGCTTTTTTCAGTTATTTAAAATTGGGTTACTCACAGGTAATGGTAGATTTGCACTCCGATTAAAATTGCTTATTTTTTGTGATAAACCCACTTTCAGTTGTATTATTCAAACTACACAAATTTACCACTCTTAAATATACAAACAAATATATTTTAAAGCAAATATTAAAAAAAGTTCAAAAGCACTGCCCGAGTGAGCTGATTTGGCAACATGCACATAGGTTTGACTGAAAACTTGAGGAAAATAAACTTCTGAAAACTAGCACAATTTTGGGAGCAATTTGCACCTAGATTGCCTATTGTGCCCAAAGCAGAAACTCTACCCCTTCATGTTTGCACATACATCCTGTCCACGCATTTTGCAGTTTAAATCCTGATGTCCATATTTAAAATAGAAATTGACAATGTAAACTTGTTATGCTGTAATGACACCTTCTCCCCAGTGGAGGCCCTGTAATGCCATTACTAGCAGGAAGGTATAATTACAAGATGCCAATTTTACATAGGTAATTTCCATTAGAAATGCAATTGTACAAGTTTGTAATGGCAATGCATAAACATGCAGACCGAATGCAGCACTTTAAATTGGGGACTGAAGAAATACCTGCATGCCCTATCCATTATCCCTAGCTTCTAATCTTGCTTTACCTGAAGGCTACACTTTGTCTTGACTCCCAGTAAGTAGCATGATAGGAGAGCAACCATTTTTCTGAAAAAAGATATGATTTTTAAATAAGGACGGAATTATGTATGAATACATGGTCCAATTATTCCCCACCGTCAGCTCCCCTCCTCAGCTGAATACACTTGATCTTGATTTCCTATATGCAGGGCACTAGTTCTCACTGAGTGTTAATGATCACAACAAACCTTGCACAACTGTGTGCCGTGTACAAGTATATCAATCATACATGAGCTCATTAACACAAGCCTAGAGTAGGCAATGATCTGAGCACATGCAATAATCAATCTGTTCTTCATAATTCCATGCAAAACACCATTTTCATAATATGTCCTTAAGTGAAGACCTACTTTATTTGACTTGATCTCATTCAGATCATGTTATCATTCTATAAGCTGGCTTTAAGGAGCATTTCCTTAGAGCTGACTTTTCTTCCTCACTGCCTCTTCACCTTCTTCCATGAGAATAAGATTTCTCACCTCTGCTTCATCTCCTCCTTTTGCAGCTGAGATTCTATTTCAATCCTTTATTACCTCTAGACTTAATTTATCTAATGATCTCATAGTCAGCTCCCATGTTTTTGCATTCCACAAACTGCAACTCCTTCAGAATGATATGTGCTTACCCAATCAAAGCCCCGCAGTTCAATTACCTGAATTCTTGATGAACTCCACTGCCAAAATCATCACACTAGACAAAAACAAAGGCGACAGACGAGACTGTGGTAACTGCAGGGGCATCTACTCCTTAGCGTCATGGGGATGGCCTTTGCTAGGGTCATACTTAAAGGACTCCATTTACTTGCAGACCAAGTGTATCCAGAAGCACAGTGAAGTCTCCGTGCTGGCAGATCAACTGTGGATATGATCTTCTCCATAAGTGAGCTACAAGAGAAGTGTAGGGAACAGAGTATACCCCTTTACCTTACTTTCGTGGATCTCACTAAGGCATCCGACACTGTCAGCAGAACAGGGATCTACAAGATTTGGAGAAAAATTGGCTGTCCACCGAAGCTCCTTAGTCTCATCCGCTCCTTCCATGACAACATGCACTGCACTGTACTATTTAATGGCTGCACTTCCGACAGTTTCAGAGTGAAGGATGGAGTGAAACAGGGTTGTGCCCTAGCCCCCACTCTGTTTAGCATCTTCTTCTTCATGGTCTTGACCTTCGCCTTCCCTGCAGATATGGAAGGATTCTACTTGCACCCTAGGTCAGACGGCAAGCTGGACAATCTATCAAGGTTGAAAGCAAAGACAAAAACACATTGTGTCCTGATCAGAGAACTCCTCTATGCTGATGATGCTGCACTAGTCATTCACATAGAAACTCAGCTACAAAGACTCATGGACTGTCTCTCCTATGCCTGTAACTTGTTCTCCCTGACTATAAGCATCAAGAAAACCATGGTCATGGGACAAGCTGTTACATCTCCGCCCCTGATCACACTAAATAACATCCCATTTGAAGTCATTAGCAAATTTTGCTATCTTGGGTCCACAGTGACAGACAATCTGTCCCTTGATGCAGAGTTCGATGCATGGGTAGGGAAAGCAGCTACCACATTTAGCTGACACACAAAATGCACATGGGATAACACCAAGCTGACCCTTAGGACTAAGCTGATGGTTAATAAGGCCTGTGTTCTCAGCATCTTGCTATGTGGCTGTGAAACATCGGCGATTTACAGCTACCAGGAAAAGAAGCTCAACAATTTCCATCTTCGCTGTCAGCACCGCATTATAAGAATGTACTGGCAGGACAAAAATTACAAAATGCGGCTGACCTCTCGAAGGCAGAGCTCCCAAGTGCTTTGGCACTAAGCAAACAGAAGCTTCAGTAGATCGGACATGTCTGCAGGATGGTCGCATACCCAAGGACCTTCTGTATGGTGAGGTAGCCAGGGCCAGACAACCAGTGGGGCGCCCGAAGTTCCACTTCAGATATGCTTGCAAGCATGACATGAAGGCCCTAAATGTCGACCATCGCACTTGGGAGTCACCAGCTGGCGAAAGAGGGAAATGGCGACACATCCTGTGGACTGGTGTGCATTACCATGACAACCAGTTGCTACAACAGCTTGGCAATGGGCACCAACATCAAAAACAACAACTCGCAGCAACACTTGGCAGCTTCACGCGCAGCATTTATGGCAGAACCTGCCTCTCAAGGATTGGCCTTCACAGTCATCAGCAAAGGTGCACCAAGAGAAAACACCATACATAAATAGATTGCTTGTTGCGTGTCCATCATCTTTCATCGATGGAAGGATGCCAACCGACCACTAGCTCCCCATTCCCCCATGAAACTTCAAATACCTCCACATTAACACAAAAATCTCCTTGATCCCTTTGCCCCAACTTTCACCCTTCTGACTATTGTATGCTGTACTCCTTCTTTCCTGTCACCTTTGTTCTAACATTGGCAGCTTCTCTTTCAAACACCATACTCCTATCCTCTAGAACTTTATTATTTTTCCTTCCGTTTGGCTCTGTTGCATTTTCTAATCTGTGACGAACTCTGAGATGTATTTCTGATAGTGAGAGGGTTATATAGATGCATGTTGTTTTCTTAAAAGTATATTATTTGATATTATGATTATACCAGTAATTACCTACCAAACATAATTTTAAAAAATCAATCTCCGATCTTTGCAAAACAACAATGAGAAACTGAAAAGTGCTGCTGACTCTGCAAACATCGTCATTTTCAATTGGGCCACCTGAGGACACTGTAGCAGTGCATTCCTGCCCCTAGTGCAAACTGACACTATTTCCTAGGCAGCACAAGTGTACTTTACATCTACAACACTATCTAACCCTGGCAAATTATGGAGGATGGCAGACTGGAACAATTGAGAATGCACATTTTGATAATGTTAAAATATAAATATTGCTAAAAAGAAATCCAAAAAAAATCCTCCACAGGTGCTAAATGAGAAGTGCTGATCTTTACAGAATAATGGACAACTATAGAATCATAGAGATTACAGCACAGGAGGCTATTGTGCTAGTGCTATCTTATCTCACTTCTCCGCCCTTTCTCACATCCTATTGTATTCTTCCTTATGTTGTAAGTTTATTTAGAAATGATTTAGAAAACAATAATCTAACCAATCTCAGATATGGTTATAACATAACAGAATGAAGCTTGAATAGTTTTGCATATCATTTAAACCCTGAAATAGGATAATCTTAAATAACTTGAAATTTATTTATCAATAATATTATTTTATCAATTATAATATAAGGTAGATAGCAATTATTTAATTTTTATGCTGTGGAGATTTTTCATATTTGTAACATAAATGTAGTAGAAAGTGGCACAAGGCACAGAACACAAACAGTTTTATGACAAAACTGGGAAATGTTGGAAATACACAGATGATCAATCAGCAACTGTTAGGTGAAAAGAAAGACATCATACATTATGAGTAAAGATCATTTGCTAATACTGGAAACTGAAAGATAAGCATAGAATAGAACTGATCAAAATAAGTAGGAGAAAGGGAAGGGAATGACAAGAAAACATTGTAAATCAGCAATTTTGATCTCCTGTCACAGTGTGGAAGCTTTTGGAAAAACTGGAGAGATAAAAACTGGTGGATAATGTATTAATACAATCTCAGCAATACAATGGAAACTCATTAAAAGAACAAAAGGATACAGTAATTGTACAATAATGCTGAAATAGCAAGGGGATGCCTTCCATATTAGTGCAAGAGGGACACCAGCACGCTCGCTTCTAGTCTTGGATCCTATGCAGCTAATGACAAATCCAAAAGTAAACCCACAAGACAAGTCAAGGCTTGTCACCAGGAGGACCTCATAAAAACCAGTCTTCCCAGCATCCAGCCCAAACAAGTCCACTCCAGCACCACACAATACCTGTACATCAGGAGGTAGAGTCCCCAGAACCTGTCCAACAGAAAAGCCATTTAGAATTTGGGAAACAAAAAGAAAATGTGAATTTTATAAATCTGAAATAAAAGGAACTAATTTTATGAATCAGGAGCCTATGCCCAAACAGCAACTTGTAGTTATATAGTGCCTTTAACATGGCAAAACATCCCAAAGAGCTTCACAGAAATGTTATAAAACAAACTTGACACTGAGCCACATAAGGAAATATTAGGATAGATGGCCAAAAGCTTTGTCAAAGAGGTAAGTTTAAGGAGCATCTTAAAGGAGGAGTGGTAGAGAGGTGGAGAGGTTTAGGGAGGGAATTTCAGAGCTTATGGCCTTGGCAGCTAAAGCTACTGCTACTAAAGATGGAGCAATTAAAATTGAGGATGTTCAAGAGGCTATAATTAGAGCGCAGATATCTCAGAGGGTTGTGGGCGTGGATAGGTTACAGAGATAGGGAGGGGAGAGGCCATGAATGGATTTGAAAATGAGGATAACAATTTTTAAATTGAGGTATTGTTTTACTGGGACCAATGTAGGTCAGCAAGCACAGGCAACAGAGTTTTGGTTGGCCTCAAGTTTACAGAAGATATTATGTGGCTGGCTGGCCAGGAGTGCGATGAAATAGTCAAGTCTCGAGGTAGCAAAACCATGGATGAGGTGTCAGCAGCAGATGAGTTGAGGCAGGGCTGCAGTTGGGTGATGTTCTGAAGCCCATCCTGGGATTAAAAATGACACCAAGGTTGCGAAGTCGCATACAACATTTGTAGTATTACTGATTTTCTTCCTCATGCTCCTATATAAGAATTTAGGGTGTAACATTCAACTTATGTGGGAGTGAAAAATAGGTGGTTACAAATTGGTTACCTGTTATATCTCCTGCCCATTTTCCTTTCCAGTGACTTGGGCAGGGTGTATAATGGCTGTCTTGTGCCCATGTCAAAGTTTAATTTTACCCCCTTAGTGGCAAGAATATATTATTGAGTTGTTGGTATATTTCTCATGATATGTGGCTGAAAAAGTAATAGTTTTCTGCAGTATAATTGCTGAAGACTGGATCATATGTTCTGATAAACATGTACCCAGAGGTTCCGAAGAAGGGTCGCTGACCCGAAACGTTAACTCGGCTTCTCTTTCCACAGATGCTGCCAGACCTGCTGAGTGATTCTAGCATTTCTTGTTTTTGACCCACATATATACATGTGCACACAATCTCGATAGCCCTCAATGGACACTGTAATTCTGTTGTGGTGATTATCACAGTCATTAATCAATATAATTTTTGATACTATCAATAGGATTGTTTCAAAACTTAAATATTCATATTGTTATACTGATGTCCCTACTCAAGAGCTGTGAAACATGGATGCCTCATTGTAAGTACATCAGTTAATAGAGAAATTCCATATGCGATTCGCCATGGTATTTTTAACTTCAAATAGCAGGACATGTTTCCCACCTGTAACACACTGTCCAGAGCAGAACAGAGGCGGTGTTGTTAAAGGTACACATTGTATTAGCCAAGACACTTGATATAATATCATCTAACTTATCTCTAGGACTGCAGTATACTCCCAGCTAAAGACAGAAAAACAATCGGTGCTGGCTTGTGGAAGCACTTCAAAGACACGATGAACCAGAATCCTATGGAAAGTCACAGTTAAGGTATGCTGAGTGGAATGGAGAATGTAGTCTATGACGGATTGTGGCAATACAAAGAAATCAGTATTGAACACTGTGAGATTCCACAAATAACAACTAGATGAACCAAACAAAATTTGTGAATGGCCAAACAATGACAGAGGTAAAGTACTAAACATTAACAGGAAAAATGGCCACTGTGCATTCTTCATGAATGGTGTTGAAATAGCTAAGGATGAAGTTGAAAGAGAGTTGGGGCCACCAAGAAAAAAAACAAGCGCTGGAGGCACTGCAGAGAAAAGCCATGAGATGAGGTTGGTCCTTCATCTCAGGAATTTAAGTTATGAGAAAAGAATGGAGAAACATGGGCTTCCCTGTTCTGAAAGGAGGGGATCTGAGAGGCAATCATAAAGAGGTATAAAAGTATGGGAAACGTGAATCCACAATACAATTTTGAACAGTTGGAGTAGGACAACAGACACAGGTTTAAAGTACTGAAAGATAATTTTAAGACTGATAGCAGGAGGTTCTTTTCAAGCAGAGAGTGATCAATACTTGAAATCGATTTTTATGATGGGTGGAAGTGGAAATCCTGGCAGCAATGCGGGGGGGGGGGGGTGGGGGAATTGGTCGTTTGGGACAGATGAATTAAAATCGTTCGAATGCTGGAGCTTTCACAGAGAAGTTTGGGAGAAGAATTGTTACTGCAGGCTGATCTGATGGAAAGACTACAAATACCAGGCTGCCTTGCGCGCAGCACTGGCGGGCATGCGCAGTAATCTTGCCGGGCGCCCTTCGGAGAGAGCGCGGGCATTCGCGTCGGGGCTGCGGCTGCGGGAGAGGCTGATCCGCTCCGCAGAGAAGCTGCTGTTAGCGGGCAGCACATCGACACCTCGACCAGGGCTTCTCAAATGGGCAAGGACTGCCACTGCTGAAAGACACACAAAAACCTGAACGGTGCTCCACAGTAACCGGCAGAAGGAATAATTAGAAAAAAAAGTCTTGTTTAATTCTGTTTTTTTACTGTGATTGTTCTTTTTTTTTAAAAAAAATGACTAAAAACGCGGAAGGCTCGAGGGAGGAGCTGTCTAAAATCGCGGACGAAGAGCTGATGAAGTGGAGCAAGGAGGAGCTGGTGAGGAGACTCCGGAGATCGGATGCCGAGAAGATGACGGTCATGATCGATCACAGTAACCTGATCAAAGAGGTGAACCGGCGGCTGCAGGTGCATCTGACCGAGATCCGGGGGCTCAAAGAGGTGAACCAGAAGCTGCAGGAGGACAACCAGGAGCTCCGAGACCTCTGCTGCTTCCTGGACGACGACAGGCAGAAAGGGAAGAAGGTGTCCCGGGAATGGCAGCGGCTGGGCAGGTACACTGCGGGAGTGATGCGCAAAGAAGTTGCCTTGTACTTGCAGAAAATGAAGGAGCTGGAGGTGAGGCAGGATGAGGTGGTGAAGGAGAACTTGGAGCTGAAGGAGATGTGCCTGATGCTGGACGAGGACAAGAGCGCTGGCGCCGGTAGCCGGAGCTCCATAGACAGTCAGTCCAGCCTGCTCCACCTGAACGCCACAAGTGGTTTGAGGGACGTTGGGGATGGGAGCAGCACCTCCAGCACAGGGAGCACAGACAGTCCCGACCATCACAAACACTTAGCAGGAGGGAGCCCCGAACATGTCCAGAAACACCGGGCTGCTAGTGGGGGCAGCCCCGAGCATCTCCAAAAGCACCGAGGGGGCAGCCCCGAGCATCAGAAGCACATCCTCAGCACTGGCAGCCCCGAGCTTCTGCCAAAGCACATGAGCGGGAGCCCCGAGCATCTCCAGAAGCACATGATCAGCTCAAGCCCCGAGCATCAAAAGCACATGATGATTGGCACTCCGACTCCGGAGCATCTGCAGCAGCACAGAGGTGGCAGCCCCGAGCGCCTTAAACAACATTACGGTGGCAGTCCTGAGCATCTTAAACACCTGGGCGGTGGCAGCAGCAGCAGCAGCAGGGACGGAACTCTACGGAGACCATCGGCAGCAGCAGCAGACGAGCTTTCGCCTCATCACAGAAGTGTGTACAATGGGATGAATGGTGGGTTGGTAGACCTACTGAAACCACAGGTGTTTTTGCAGAGACTACAAGCACATAGCCACAATATCTGAATTACGTTTGGGTTTAATGCATAGATTTCAGTGCATCACTAGAATGCGTTGTCTGACCACATGCAACAATAACGCATGTGTTCAATAATGACATGAAACTTACTGATGCATGCTCGTTTGCTTGTGCATCATACCTATCTTTTAAGGTATTGTAATACCTACAAATTGTTAATTTTAAAATTAGCCAGCAGACCAATTTGCAGGTCTTTTACTGTAACACTACAATTTATGCATGAAATCAATGCATTTATATTATAATATATTAAGAAAACACATTTCTTACTTTAGACCAAAAATGCTAAATATGTTTTCAGATAGCAGCTAAACCCACAGAAGAGTAGTGCTTTTTGTTTGTGAAGTTTTGAGATTCCTATTTAAAATTCAGCTTCACAGGTTATTTAATGAATGATAACCATTTATTCTCCACCTAGAGGAATAATTTCCATTGCACGATAAATTGATGCCCCTCATGTGTGGCACAGTATATCAGTCTGACAGGGTATACATTGTGTAAATGTATCTATGTACCCATTTGTCTGATAAAATGCAGTTAAAATCTTTTCCATATCAACATATTAGGCAGATAGTATACAGGCTGTCTTCAGTAGAAATATCTAAGTATGACCCTAATGGTGGGTTTTTAGGCCTTTGGTGCTGTGTATATAATTAAAGTCCATTAGGATTACAGACTTTATATTGCTTTTGTAATAATGAAAGCTACTTATTAGATTATTTGCAATTAGTTGAATTGCAGATGATTTAGGAAAATAGATTTTATTCCTTGAATTGGTTTGTGCCTTTTTGCATAAAATATATAAAACAAACCCCCATCATATTGACACAAATATCTGAGTTTCATATTTGAGCCTTATTCAATTGTACATATTGTTATATAAAATTGTTTTTAGTTGTAAATGCATTTATAAACTTTGACTTAAGCTGGATTTCATAGTTAACTGGAATTAATGGGGAAACTCTAAAATTTTAACAGTATCTAGCATATGGATCAGGCAAGTGAAATTTAATGAATGTACTTGTGTAGTATTAAGGCTCTAAAACAAGCTCTGTATTTCATGCTGAATGATGTACCATTGATTTTTTAAAAGGTAATACCCAGGTTTCACTGATATATGTTTTTCATTTTGTTAATTAATCTAACATAAGGTATAATAATTATCTGTAATTTTCCAGAACATTTGTTTCTGTTACAGTCATTGTTTGTGTGACTGATCTTGAGGGAAGGAATTAAAGGAACTACAAAGTTTAATGCCAGTGTACAATTGGAAGATCCTGATCACAAAGCAGTCAGAGAGGTTTCAGGTCAAGAATTTTGTGACTGCTCAGGTGGAATCATTGCCAATTTTGGCTTCAATGAAATTCATGCTGTTTTCAGGAGCCAAGCCTTGATTGTTGATTTAGTTCCAAGTCACTAAAATTTAACACCTGAAACAGGATCTTGAGTATTTTTGGATTTCAATATGCCAGTGTTTAACGTTAGATTGGATAGCAGACTCAGTATCAATATTGCCCTCTTATTTCTGAGATCTTGGTCTGAATCCAGCCCAAACTATAACAGCTGTAAGACTTCCAAGTGAAATGGATTTGGTCAGTTTCAGTTCATTCCAAATAGGTGTGAGTCCACAGCATGAAATTGTCTATATTTTAAAATTAATTTATCATATTTCTAAGCAAAGCTACAATTGTGTGCTTGTCTGAAGTCAGGATTAAGGCATGTTGTTGGGAGTATTATTGTAGAATCTTTACTCTGTATGTAATCCACACTGTAAGTGATTTGTCTTGATGCTAACTCAGTGTGCAATAGCAAAAACATTTTCAATTCCTTATTAAGTACAAAACAATTAAATTGATTTCTCCAGTTATGGATGTGGAATGCCCATAATAAATCAAATGGGAATCAAACAGTGAATGCAATAATCAGTGGAAAGACTAGGGAATTACTTTGCAATCCAAACTGGTATCTGCTTGGAGGCAGCATGGTCTTTAAGCCCAAATCACAGATGTGTAAAGGGAGAGTCACTCAAGGCTGCACTGACCATTGTTATGAAGGCTGTGGGATGATAGGCCTGACTAGTACTGCTTTTATAGCAAGACGTAAGTGGAACAGAATCCACATAGAGAACTGAGAGTTGGAAACTGCAAATCAACCAGGTGAAGAGCTATGTGTAATGAATGGATATCACTGGGACAAAGCTCAGGCTGGAAGAATTCACAATGTAGAATCATAGAATCCTACAGCACAGTACAGACCATTTGGCCTATCGTGTCTATGCCAGTGCTTTGAGAGAGCTATCCAAGTAGTCCCACTCCCCTGCTCCTTCTCTGTAGCCCTTCAGTTTTTAAATTTTTTTTCACTTATACACGTCCCTTTGGACAGTTATTGAATCTGCTTTTGCACATTCTTAGGCAGTGCATTCCAGTTCATCATAGCTTGCTGCATAAAAAAAACATTCTCCTCATCTTCCCTCCGTTTAAGAAAGAAAAGCTCTCATTTATAGTTGGGAAGGGGCTCAGAATTACTTTTTAAATTATTGTGAGTTCAGAAGTTTTAACGTGGTGAATTACTGGAAATGCTCTATATTCATGGGGAGAGCACTATTAAATCTAAGCACTTGTCTCCTTGTTAACAGGTCCTGAAACCTGCTGTGAGAATAAAGCTTGTAATTAAGTTGGGGGCAAGTACCTTCTTTGTTCAGCAGAAAAAAATGATATGGTTTTTAATTTAGTTTCAAGTTCTAATAGTTTTGCTTTTGTTTCTTAACTTTAAAAAATACATATACCGTGAGAATCACAAATACTGATTAAAAAATGCACCTGGAAACAATGCAAACATATCCAGAAATGATTCCTACTTCAGGAATGAAACTGAGTTTACCATCTCCTGTTTACTGTGACAAGTGATTGATCACGATAAACGTGAGCATACAAATGCCAGGTTTTATTGATGTAATTTGTAAAGCTGGAACCCCTACTTCCCACTTTGACAACTTGATGAATATTACCTTTTAAACTTCTGAGGTTTTTAGAACAATGCAGGACAACAGATATTCTTGTGGAAACTTCTTGTTCCTTTTGCTTCAATGCTTAGATTTTGTGACCTTTTTAATTGGTGTTCTTCTCATAAGCTACAGACAAACTTTGTTAATGCAAACTTATAGACAATGTTTTCATCATACTGGCCTTGTGTAAATATAATCTTAGCAGTGACACATAATTTTTGCAAGTGTACAAAGAGTAAAAGGAAGTAAATACTCCATATGCCTGTCCATTTTTATTTCACTGTATTTTATTGAGGGAGATCATGGTTGAGTAAAAAAGCACTCGTATTTTTGTGAAAATAATAATTTGCATCTACTCTGTGGCCTCCAAGCTAGGTAGAAGCACAGGTACAGTAAACCTTTAGGCGTAAGAGGAGCTGCTAACGGACATCCTGGCACAATATTCATAGATGGGTTCCATTTCAGAACTAACTGGTGTGTCTTCTTGAGTTTGTATTGATGAGCTTTGTCTGTATAAATGGTCAATGGTTGTCTAAATACTGTATCACATTGTTCAGTACTAACAGAATCTCCAAAAATATATCTGTCCAGTGTTAAATGTAAGTAAACGTCCTTATCTGATAATCAGCATGGTGGTGTGTTGACTGCAGTTATTCTCATTAAGTCTAATTCTCTGAATTCTCCTGACCTTTAGTACTTTTTTAATTCTTTGCTTTTTTATGATTTTTAAGTCTTATAAACATTCATTACGCTTTTATTTTAATGCCCATACCAAAGGTTTTTAACTGAGGCTAAATCCTTCATGATCTTTCTGCCCCAGTTATCTGTTCTTAAAAAAGGCCTTGATTGTTGTAGGGATATGTTTCCATGGCTGTTGTGAGCCATGTGTCCATTCAGCATGTGTAAGCCTGGGCAACGACTATTGATAGGCTATTCTAAAGTGTGGCATCTTCACTAAGTCTGAATATGTTATTACTTGAAGGCCACTCACATGCACTTTACAGGAGCGATCACTGCACAGTGATCAGGAGTGTGAACCTTGGGTGAATAATTTTTTACTCTCCCTTACCCAAGAGTAATGAGTCCAATTGTACTGTCATTACTGTCACCTGATAGAAATAAGGTAACTCTTGATGGTTCAATACCACATTGTTTATTGCATTAATCACTGAACTATCAGAGGAGGTGTGCCAGAGGACTACTTTTCTCTTCATCTTTTTTTAAGTTACACTATTTTATAGCAGTTATTATTTTCAATATTTACAAGCAAGTTTCCTTTCTATGCTGTTTGGCCAGTTACCCAGTTCCTGTTATTTTTAATAACCTCTGAACTGGATTTCCCAGTGAAGTGAGTATTTCCTTCACTTTGTTTTGTTTTTCTCCTTTTCTCCCCTCCTCTTTGCCTTCTGACTGGGGCATAATTTTATAGGCAAGTCAGCTATTCATCATGTTTGAGCCTATACTGTGATAGAAGAATATTTTATTATCGAGTGCATCACCGGTGAGATCGAACCTGCCCTCACCTGATATCTACACAGACATATTTCTAGCAGGTGTCACTGATGACCATAGTCAAGAATCCTAGCTGATTTTCACCTACAATGCAGGGGTACTGAGGCCAATTCTAGTACCATATCGACACCCTGGTTAAAACTAGCTAACCTGATTGCACCTAGCTCGTCCTAAGGCTTAGCTACTCACTGGTTTAACTGAGATATTGGAGGAGCTACCTGTTGTTTGTTTTAGTGCAAATGTGTAACTTCCTGAAAGAAGATGTTAACAATCAAAATCAAAAACTAGATTTGTCAAATTGAAAGCTAAACAGTGTCCTAGTGGAATTAGTTAGCTTTATTTGTTTTCCATTCTTAAGTGAAAAGAAAACAGGATGAAGGGCCAAGGCCCATAGTGCAGGACATCATCAAGGTTGAAACAGTCAAGGAGAAGACAGAAAGTAGTGATTAAGCCACCAAGCTTGGGCTTTGAAAACATGGACATTTAAGAGGAAGGAAAGACCGAAGGAAGTAAGTAGTTCCACAGTTTTGAAATTGTGGGAAAAACTGAATTAGGGTAGGAGAATGTGAGATGGTCTTGATTTGCATAAAGCAAGAGGAAGAGCATGTAGGGTGCTGTATTTACTGCTTATTTTAAACAATGGAGGATGGCTAACATTATGTATAGTATTGATAAATAGAAAGACACGGAAAAGGTTGCAATGTAGAGCAAGAGGCTGGGGCTTAAAAGTGAGAGACAGATCACTTAATATGTGACAGTCCTATCTTGCTTCCTGACTAGTAGAGTTAGGAAACGGTCCCCAGATTTGACAACAGCATTCAAAGTTTAGATGGATTTGGGCTTTACAGAAAGTTAATAGGTTAGATGAAAACAAGGGTTTCTTGGAGCTTTAACAAAAGAGAAAATGTTGGTGTTTGATTTCTCAGAGAAGAAGGGCCAAAAATGCTGATAGATGAACAAGGACTAAATGCAGATAGATGAACAAGGACTAAGTGTGAAGCTAGTAAAGTCTGAGGTGGTATCTGTTTAATAGACATGTGAGAGAGAAGAAAAAGCTGTGTCTTTGATGGACTGAAAGAAACAACATTTTTGCTGTTCCATCAAATGGGATGCAAGCGATGCAGCAATCCAACCATTAGGGGGTGAATTTTACCAGGCCCCCAACATCGGGGATCATGGCGGTGGGGGGCCAGGAGAATACCTCTGGGAGGGGCCTGCTACGGGCCTCGATGCCCCATATTACCGGTGGCAGAGGGGCATCGTGGTGACTGCCCCGCTGCTTAGCGGCGGCATCGCAATTTACATATGCTAATATGTTATAATTAATGAATTAACCACTTGCCTGCTGCCGGTCAGTTGCCGGAACTCACGCGCGTTCGAAGATCTGAGGCAGAACACTGGTTGGGAGGGGGGAGCAGTTAAGTTTTCAGGGTGGCGGCGGTGGGGAGAAGCGGGGAAAACTATTGCGATTGGTGGAGGGGATGGTGGGAAGTGGTTCAAGGTCAAAGGTTATAAACTTTGGTGGGTGGTGGAAGGTCAGGATCGCAATGCAAGTTTTTTTTGGGGGGTTGTCAATTAATAAATTGTTTAGTCATTTGTTGGGGGGGGGGGGAAGTGTCAGCGAGAGGATTGAAACGTTTATTAAATTCTCCACTTTAATTTTATAGGTCCTGTAACTTTAAAAATTTAAATTAAACTGAAGGTTGGAAGCTCTCTAAAAATGTCGCCTGCGCAGTGGCGCTGGGTGCCGTTGCTGGGGATGGAATGCCTGCCCCATCCCACATCATCAGGGGGAGCAGAGGGGCGGTCTGCCTCGGCCATGTAAATGAGCCGCCGTGCTAAATATCGCGGTGGCTCCACGCAGTAAATCCCATGCACGCGCCCGCCGTTTTTGAAGCTGGCAGTGAGCTGGAAAAATTCAGCTCTCGGTTTCTGTTCTGGCACGCTTGACTCTTTTAAACAAAAATGGTGTCTGGTAACATATGAAACTGTCTAATAAACTGTACCCATCTCCAGCATACAAATTAGCAAGTAATCTACCTGTGTTAATAAATCTGAATAACATTTCTACTCGAGCAGCTTTTGAATAGAAAAAACGTTTAACATTTTTTAAAAATAAAGCCCATATTGAGAAAAAGCGACTTCATATACATTGCAGTATAATTAAAACTAACAGTGGTGTTTCTTTAAATTCTACAGGTTAGACCAAAAGAACATATTTTAACAATCCACAACTTGTAATTATGATTGGATATACTGATCTTTATTTTTGTCTCTATTCATTAACATCGAGCAGTTTTCTGCATTTTTTTCTCCAAAAGCAGATTTTATTTATATGAACTTTGTTGAATACTACTGGACAGACTTCACTGGCTTTCAAAAGGGTATTGGATAATATCTGAAGAAAACAAATTTGCAGGGCTATGGTGAAATGGTGGGGGAGTGGGACTAGCTGAGTTGCTCTTGCAGACAGCTGGCACAGACATGACAGGCTGAATGGCCTCCTGTGCTGTAACTATTCTATGATTCTATATGTAAAGCATCAAGGACAAGTGGTATGACTTGAAGTAGAGCGAGAGGGAAAAAGTGGTGCACTTTCAGATCATTCCACGTGAAAGGGACAAAGTGGAGATGGGATGGAATAGTAAAGAAGCAAGGGCTGCGTTTTCCTATTCCTGTAGCTGGACCTTTTAAAACTCCTGGGTGCAGCACATATGGAAAAATTAGGATGGGAGGAGGATCGCACACTTGTAAAGGAACCCACCTGATTTTTCTGTATCTGTTGCACTCAAGAAGGGAAAAGTCTTTCCTGTCGGTAATGTTGGATTCAACATTTTCCTTGAGTTTATGGATGCCTGTGTAACTCTGAATTGATGACTATCTGGTCCAGAAAAACTAGTCTGGGATATAGTAGTTACTTAATTTCTCACCTATCTGTAACAGGAACATAAACATTCGAAAACAACCATGCTGTATTGAATAAAATCAATACCAATGCAGTGTGGTAATTATAGTGTTGATGAGTCAGTACTCAATGTTGAAGTTCTTGTAATTCAATTCTTCACAAAATGTCGCATTGAAGACCAGTGAAGTTTTTTTTGACCTATCACCTGCATGCTAATATGTAGGTTCATGTCTTCAGGTCGATGATTAATGTCAATATTTAACAAAGTTTGAAAGATTGGGATTCCAGTTGGATGTACGGTGTCAGTAATCATCAAAATTTTAGTTGCAGTTACTCACTTCTTTTGCTTGCTGACAGTTGCTGTGACAAAAGGTTGCTCTCTCCTCTGCTGCTGGCACTCTTCCCATGACACTAGCTCTCTGAAGTCCCTGCTCCAAAGAAAGCTGAATTCCAAGAAACTAGTGTGCATATCCTTTTCTCGCAAGAAGGCTACCTCATTAGCATTCTGAAAAACAAATAGAATCAGGAAAATATCACATTTAAAATCATTTTAAAAAACTTGTGGTACAAACATACATGATAAAAACGGAAATACCATTTGTATCTTTTGGATGAGGATCACTCATAAGCTGCTCATGAACAGTCAAATAAAAATGTTCATAATTCTATGGCATATTTTTAAAGGAATTTGCAAGTCAGGTTCTGCTATGCCAGATGAAGCCACTGCCACAAATCAAGGAGCTTGAGGATCCATTTTGGAAGGCAATTCAGATTAGAAAGAATGTAGATCTGTTTTGGGAGAATCCTGAAATTGAAGATTCCTGACTGAGGGAGTGACATTAGAATGCAAACGATCTGTGTTCTAAAGGGAGTAGAATGACAGGTGTGAGTAATTAGTGGATTAATGGTAAAAGATACACAGAGCAGAATGCACATATCTGTGAGTTAGAGGTAGCAGGTCAGAAACAGTTAAGGATCATTAAGAATGCCAACAGAATGAGGGATGAAAGGCCAAGAACGGATTAAGTCTTGGTCAAAGATTTCAAGTGTGGGGGTTGGGGGTTGTGCATAAATTCACTATGTGGTGAGAATGCTCATAATTGTTTTTCACAGAGATAAAAGAAGATGATGTGATTTTTACATTTTCAAACAGTCATTTTTAAGATGCTTTGGCAGCAGAATTATAGGGAATTGCACAGTTCTTTGAAGAAGTAATGTGTGCTGTGGATAAAGGGAAACCGGTAGATATACTGTACTTAGATTTCCAGAAGGCATTTGATAAGGTGCCACATCAAAGGTTATTGCAGAAACTAAAAGCTGATGATGCAGGGGGTAACATATTGACATGGATAGAAGATTGACTAGCGAACAGGAAACAGAGAGTGAGCATAAATGGGTCATTTTCTGGTTGGCAAGATGTAACGAGCAGTGTGCTGCAGGGATCTGTGCTGGGGCCTCAACTTTTTACAATTAATATAAATGACTTGGATGAAGGAACTGAAGGTATGATTGTTAAATTTGCTGATGACACAAAGATAGGTCGGAAAGTAAGTTGTGAAGAGGATATAAGGAGGCTACAAAGGGATATAGATAGGTTACATGAGTGGGCAAAGATCTGGCAAATGGAGTAAAATGTAGGAAAATGTGAAATTGTCCATTTTGGCAGGAAGAATAAAAAATAAGCATATTATCTAAAGGGTGAGGGATTGCAGAGCTCTGAGTCACAGAGGGATCTGGGTGTCCTAGTGCATGAATTGCTAAAGATTAGTATGCTGGTTGAGTAAGTAATTAGGAAAGCTAATAGAATGTTATCATGTATTGTGAGGGAAATTGAATACAAAAGTAGGGAGGTTATTCTTTAGTTATACAGGGCATTGGTGAGACCATATCTGGAGTACTGTGTACAGTATTGGTCTCCTTATTTAAGGAAGAATGTAAATGCATTGGAAGCAGTTCAGGGAAGGTTTACTAGACTAATACCTGGAATGGGAGGGTTGTCGTATGAGGAAAGGTTGGACAGGCTAGGCTTGTATCCGCTGGAGTTTGGGAGAGTAAGAGGCGACTTGATAGAAACATATAAGATCCTGAGGGGTCTTGACAGGGTGGATGTGGAAAGGATGTTTCCCCTTGTGGGAGAATCTAGAACTACGAGTCACTATTTAAAAATAAGGGGTTTCCCTTTTAAGACAGAGATGAAAAGAATTTTTTTCTCTCAGAGGGTCGTGAGTCTTTGGAACTCTCTTCCTTAAAAGGCAGTGGAAGCAGAGTCTTTGAATATTTTTAAGGCTGAGGTAGATAGATCCATTGATAAGCGAGGGGATGAAAGGTTATTGCGGGTAGGCGGGAATGTGGAGTCGAGACTACAATCAGATCAGCCATGATCTTAATAAATGGCGGAGCAGGCTCAAGGGGTCGAGTAGCCTATTCCTACTCCTAACTCATATGTTCATACGCTCCTAAACTTCTTCATATGATTTGTTATTCTTTAGTTATGCAGGGAATTAGGAATTTAGAGCCGAATCAGGGCTGTAAATATATGGAAACTACGCTTTCTGACATGGATTCCTTCTGGGGCGCAATACTGTAAGACATTGAATTTGGAACAAAGTGCTTTCCTGTGTGCATGCTATTTTAGTTACTAACTATGAAGGAAAAAAGGGAATTGTGGTCAAATAACTTAAATGTCTTAAGTTATGGAGGCATGCATTGAAAGAAAGAATTGAAAATAAATTTTAAACAGAATGAAAAACAGTACCATGAGAGGAAATTATGAACCCTCCTTTCATTTTAGATACTTTGGAACAAATTCTCTTAATTTTGTGTGCTTATATCACAGCCTACCGTGTGGCATTGCACATGAAACATGCGGTGGGTCCAGAAATCTGAGTAGGGTTAAAAAGGAACTCAGTTGGAAAAAAATTACAGAAGAATTAGGTAAGGTCTGTTTGCTCCTTGCCATAACGCTTCTTGCTTCCAACAGGTGCACCAGGTTTAGTAATTAAAAATGTAGTCATTGTTATAAACAGTTTCATATGTCGACTACATTACTGAAACTGCCTCAATCTGTTTCTAGCCTTTGCAGTTACAGCCTCTCACTGTAAATATTCACTGATTTATTATGACACTTGACACAGTTTATGTGTCATAAACGGTTTATTGTTTCCGCATTAATCGGCTATTTTAGGAAATGCTCCTTCCTACTATGTGTCCTCACAATAACACACAGCAGGGTATTGCTCACAAAAACAATAGCATGGAAAATTATACTGTGATAATTATCACTTCTTTAAATGGAACAAAGACTTCTTACGCAGCTGCTAAAACTGTTTGTCTTGTTGCTGGATACAAAACGACCAGGCAAGTGGGTTTTATGTGGGAAATAACATGGAAACAGACTTCATAGCATGTGTTATAATGAAAAGATGGAGCTCAACAAAAAGAAGTTTGGGCAGCCTTTGGAAAATTCGGGTTGTCAGCATAAGGGCTGCTAGTGGTCTTAATGATTTATCCGTCCATAGGGAGGTTGATCAGAACTGGAACCATTTCATTGACTACACTGATGCCATTTTCACATCAGCCTGATAATCCTTGCCAAACAACCACTGCATTCTCAGCTAAAACCACTGCTGTCCATTTATACCAAGCCCTTGTCACAAATTGAAGTGATTTGCTATCTCCAACTGGTGTTTAAATATATTATTTGATGTACATAATATATTGTATTATACTGATGTAAAATTCATGCTTGTAATTTTTATGCTGGTCTGTCAAGTGGATAAAAGGCCATTTGCATCTGTGAATATGTCACACCCTATATTTATGAGTCACAAGAAGTTGTGTGAAAGATTGATTCTTGTACATCTCAAGTTCACTTAATAACTCCATAAAAATTTGGAAGAAAAATTTGTGAAGCCATGAAAAGTACTGCAGCATTTTCCATATACTTTTATTAGTTCACAAGTTCAATAGTATTCAACTTAAATTGAAGGTGGTAATGTTGAACTATTGACCTGATTTCTACAGAACCCAATGTAGAAAAAGTTAGAAGTTGATCAGTTATGTACCATAGAGTTCACCTCTGTAGCCAATGAACAAGAGGTTAGTGAATTATATCCTGCAAATTGGAATCATTAGTTGTTTTCTTCTATGCTTTGTAGTGTGAAAAAGGAGAACAAGTAGTAATTGTCTAAGTGATACATTTAAAGATAAGATGCATTCAGTTGCTATTGGACAATGTTTCTTTACTTATTTCATGCTGTATACATGAGTGATAAAGTATGTTTTCATTAAGCCCGTAGCAGGGGGAGATTTTAGTTGGTCCTGCAGAAATTTTGTATCAGCCAAGAATGGTTTTAGACCTGTTTAGTACAGTCAGATGAAGAAAGAGCTTTGTATAGCAACACAAAGTATTGCATTGTTCCATGCCTCTATTGCAGATTCTGACTTTACCACATTTCAGACAATTACTCATTCTTAAGTAAAATCTGCGTGGATTTTCTTTCTTAAGGTGTTGGTGTCTTTTTTATGTGCCAACATTAGTTAGACCACACTTAGAGTACTATGCACGGTTCTGGTCTCCATATTATAGAAAGGATATAGAGGCAGTAGAGAAGGTGAACAGAAGATTTACAAGGTTGATACCAGAACTGAGAGGTTGTACCGAACAGGACGGACTGAAACAGCTGGGGTTCTTTTCTCTAGAAAAGAGAAGATTGAGGGGTTAGATGTAGAGAGGATGTTTCCACTTGTAGAGGAGACCAGAACCATTGATCATAAATACAAGAAAATCACCAACAAATCCAATAGGGAATTCGGGAGGAAATTCTTTACTCAGAGTGGTTAAAATGTGGAACTCACTACAACAAGAAGTACTTGAAGTGAACAGCATGGATTCATTTAAAGAGAAGCGAAATAAGCATGAGGTAGAAATAAATAAAAAGTTATGCTGAAGTAGGGTGGGAGGAGGCTGTTGGGGCGAATGGCCTGTTAATTTTATGTAATATTGCAAGTAAAGGCATAGTTTCTCGCCTCTTTGTACTTTTCAGCTCGTTGTTCCCTACCTAGGTTTTAGGTCCTCGTGAACTTCCAAGTAGTTAGTTGAGTCGCGATGTTCATGACTTTGGTCGCTGCATTGCTGTTCCACCAAACCAGTAGGGGGAGCGCTGATCTATTCTCTATCAGCAGTTACCACTTTCTCGCATGGCTTGTCAAGTCGAGGGTATTCCATTAGGTATCTGCCAATTCTGCTGACAGCAGCTGCAAACTGGTAAATTCAGTATGCCTAAAATGATAGAATTTGAAAGTCTTCCTTGCCAGAGCTGAAAGTTGACAATATTCAATGTGTAGTCAACTTGTACAGTTTGGTTTGTCCTTAATATGATTCCTTAGTTTTATGTTATATTAAATTGTTCTGATAAAAATATGTGTGGTAGATAATTTGTATATTTTGAAAGTTGTGTGCAGTTTACCAAGATATTATGCTTTTTTTTAATTGGCTGTGTTTGTTTCATTATTAAGAGTTTTATCAAGGTTCCAGGGCTGATTATTGTTCAGTGCTGTGACAGTAGAGAAGTTATCAACCTGATAGTTTTGAATTAGGGAAGGGAAAAATCAGCTAGGGCTCCCACTCCTGATACTTACCGAGTAATTTCTGTGTCAGTATGTGTGTGTGTGTGTGTATACATCAGCTTTGATAATTTCCAGAACTGAGTAGTCTCATGACACTGTATAGGCTCAAACATGAAAAAAGGCTCCTTGGTGCTCACCTTTGGAATTGTATCATACATGAGCAAGCACTGTGAGGAAAGGACGTGAAGGGCTCAAATAGCAAAAAAAACCCCCAAAAAACACACTAATTCCTAATAAAGTATTTTACAAGGTTTGTAACTCAAGTATGTAGTGGCACAACCAATAATACAATAAGATGTTTCCATCAGCAATTGTGTCTACTGCTGTTTCCAATTCATTATACAAAAATCCAAAGTGAATTGTAGAAGTTTGTCTGATAAGAGCTCCAAGGGCTAATTTTCCTCATTGCAGTACATGGGAAACACTCTGTCCTTAAGCAGAGTGGAAAGGACAAGGAGACAAAGAGCTGCTACAGGTGCAGGCCCAATGACTTCTATTTTTAAAAAAATGTTCATTTTTACAGATACTGTGGTTTCTGCTAGTTATGCTTACCAGGTGAAGTGAGCTTGGATGATCTATAGGACAGAACTTTAAACTTTGGTGGCAATGTAAGACAGGCGATATTGGATTGGCTGCCTGTTGTACATCCTACTTGATTTTTCTTTCCCTTATTCAATGACAAGAAAATCAGGTGAGGTATATAACTGGCAGCTAATCCGGTATCGCCCAGTTTACATTCCCTACCCAAGTTGATAGCTCTGACAAAAATGTTTCATGGACAGCTGCGCAGTTTAAAAAGAGAACATTATTTCAACACCGGCAAGCATCATAAAATCATGTGCTTTTAATCAACAGCTGGTTTAAAGCACATGATTTCGTGAGACTTGCAGGACATAATGTGGAAATACTGCTGAATACCTCGAGGGCATAACTGATATTTCATGTTCTGCTGATACTTGTATCTTTGTATAAGTGATGTGATCACAATATTATTAATATTCTGATTATGAAGAATGTTTCTGAGTGAAAGTAATTCAATTTGAATAGATCATATTCTTTACAAGGAGTATTAATAGATGTAGCTTCAGAAATAACTTTGAAATACCAGATACTGGTAGACACACACAGGAAATGAGGTGAGATTTGGAATCTCAGTAAAACTGGCAGTTCATTAAGAAGTATCTCGTCTAAACTCTTGATAGTATTAATCATGCAACTTGGAATAAATTACCAAGAGTGAGTCTGGAGGAAAATCTAGCTATTGATATTCCCGACTTGTGCCATGTTTTATTCTCATTTACAAATGTGACTTTAATCTTACCTGTCTGATGCTGTGCTAAGAAACTTTCTGGTACTGAAGAGAAGAGACAGGGGAACATGTTTTCTTTATTTGTAAAGGGTTTATTCGTCTCAAGAGACTTTGTAAAGATCCATGATAAGGTCCTTGGGTGAATAAACTCCGGAGAGGTACAGGCACCTATGTACTAAACACTTTGGGTAGGATTTTTGCTGCAGGCTTCAGGACTCCAACTTCAGGCTCAAATGAGGGCCAGAAGCACGCACTGTGTGGGGAACAGTCACTCAGCTGTGATTTTCCCTTAATTGGCCAATGAGTGGCCAAAGGGCTGCCTTACTGTCCAGTTAAGTATGGCAGGCAGTCTTTCGAAGCTGGAGGGCCAATCGGAGGCCCTCCAGCTCAGAAAGAGCAGAAGCTGGCCTTGGTAAGTGAGAGAGAGAGAGAGGGCGCCCCAAGATGGAGTTGAAACAAGGCAGGCAGGGAGTGTCATTAAGCCTGCCTGGAGTGCTGACTCCCTAGTCTGATGTCAGGAGGTGGCCTCCAGGCAGCTACACTGTTCCCTGATACCTCTGGAGATCTGCAGGCTGACTGGAAAACAGCAGTTGGGTAGCCCTGTTGCACACCCCATCCCGCCTCTGGGAAAATGGCCTGGGGGTGAATTCCGCACCCGCCTGCCTCCATGCCCACTCCCATCGGAGCTTAAAAACACAGCTCTTTATTCCTGTTAGCATTGTGTTTGTTTCCAAAAGATGTTTTCTGAAATGTAATGAGATCAGTTAGTGCTATGCCTAACAAGTAGTGAACCTAAGAGGATTTAGAGGAGGATTCTGTCCCATTTAAGATGATGTTCAAATGCACATTTAATCCCAGTCTCTGTCCCATTAGTGGCATTGTGTTTTTGGGCTGCACCACCAAAGAAATCCCAGTATTAATAAGGATTTTTCAGAATTTATGGGGCATATTTATGATGGACAGTCTGAGCCAGACTATCCTAGAGCAGTATTCAGGTAACACTTTGCAATAATTTTCAGGAATTATTTATTATGGTGTCATGCTAGGGCCCCAGCTATCAAGAATGAGGCACGTTAATTTTGTCATGAACATTGATTTTAAACTGTTACTGGAGTGAAGAAAGGATGTTAAACAGATCAGCTGTGGCTGGAAAAAACATTTGCATATTAACAGACGGTGATTGGAAGGACAAAGGAGCATGCCCTGACACATTCAACCCACAATGGCCCTTGATCACCAGGTATTATGTGTAACAGGAGCATTCCAGAGATTACTAAGGTGATACAATACAAGGCGTGGTCAGACCAGTTCATCACATGACTAACCTGCTTGGCAACCTGGGATTTTCTGAATTGTACAAAGAGTTTGAACTGAGAGTGTCTGTTTGTTCCTGGACTGAAAAGATGTCTCTTGTCTGCTCCCATATCTTTGTCATGACACACAAGTGCCAGGCAATGACCATCTCCAACAAGAGAGAATCTAACCATCTCCCCTTGACATTCAATGCATTATGATCACTGAATCCCCCACTATCAACATCTTAGGGGTTACAATTGACCAGAAACTGAACTGGAGCAGCCATGCAATTACTGTGGCTATAAGAGCAGGTCAGAGGCTAGTAATCCTGCAGCAATTAACTCACCTTCTGACTCCCCAAAGCCTGACTACATCTACAAGGCATAATTCAGGAGTGTGATGGAATACTCTCCACTTGCCTGGATGGCTGCAGCACAAATAACACTCAAGAAGCTCGACACCATCCAGGATGAAGCAGCCTACTTGATTGGCACACCATTCACAAACATTCATTCCCTCCACCACCGACGCACAGTGGCAGCAGTGTGTACGATCTACAAGATGCACTGCCCACGACCTCTGCCAACTCGAAGGACAAGGGCAGCAAATGCATGGGACCACCACCACCTGCGAGTTCCCCTCCAAGTCACACATTATCCTGACTTGGAACTATATCGCCATTCATTCACTGTCAGTGGGTCAAAATCCTGGAACTCCCTTCCTAATAGCACTGTGGTTCGAGAAGGCAGCTCACCAACACATTCTCAAGGTCAATTAGGCATGGGCAATAAATGCTGGCCTAGCCAGCGATGCTCACATCCCATGAATGAATAAAAAAAAAACACAAGCCCCTGAATCCACTGAAGGCACATGAACCCAAGAGAGAAAAGTCTCCTACAGCGACCAAGGTATAAGAAGAAGGCTCCAACGAAAAGCAAGATCTACCTACAATCAAGGACTCTACAGTGAGCTCGAAGAGCCATAACATAAACTCTTCAGATATTGCCTCAAACTTTTCTATTTTATTTTTCTTCTCTTTTCTGTCTCTATTTGTATGTGTGTGTTGCGTATGTACGCTAGCGTTGGTACGTCGTGTATCCATAGGCGTTACTGAATTAGATTTTAAGTTTAAGATTAATAAATTTCAAATTTTCTTCTTTAAACCTAAGAAAGCCTGTTTGTGCTGGTTTCTTTGCCTTATTATTGACAAGCAGTGAACAAGGATTCACCAAGAGGGAGCTAAAATCACAGTGTGTTTAAAATTAAACCCTGTTACGGTAAGACCAGGTGAAGGCTGAGAGGGGCCCCTAGACACCTTTCTCACCTGGTCATAACAATGGAAGTAGTTGCTCACTTACTTACAGATTTAGCAATTTTAAAAAAATATTATGCCCATTCTGTGGTAGGGGAGGAAATGACCCCTTTAACCTTTTCATTATTATGAGTCAATTTCTTTCTTCATGTACCTGCAGAGATAAAAGTAGTCCTTAAATGTATGTGACTTGAGATGGATAATTATACGTGAAGTGAGCACCCTAATGAGTCAGTTAGGAAATGCACTGCTATGTATGGAAGTGAGCCACACAGACCAAGAAGGTCCTTGTGCTGAGTTAGGCAGGAATGGGGATGAAATAATGGGAATCATTGGTTTGGGGAAGGAGAAAAAAATTGCACCTGATTGTTATGCTGTGGCTCGTACTGCAAAGTGTACATATAAATGTCTGGTAAGAACAGGATGAGCCTGTCCATTAGTGCATTTAGGGAAGACAATTGATGATAATTATTTTTAAATAAGCTTTTGTAGCCACAGATTTATCTGTATTTATAATCAATCGTACTTTTAAGTGTTCTAATATTTAGTTAAAAAATCCATACCAAGTTGTCTGCTACTTTTCTTGCTGTCTCTCTCTCTTTCTGGTAGGCTAGGCTGTTGTTTTACCAGTTTCACATAATGCTGCTCTGAGATCAGTTAAAAGAAGAGGAACTTGTAATGGGCTGAGATGATTTCATTTTAACAAGTTTTAAAGACCAAAGCAGTGTCAAATACTCCTCTGAAAAGCTTGGTTTAAAACCTGGAGAAGTGCTCAAAATTAAGAGGAGCAGTTCTGGATTGAGATACTTTTTTTTACTGCTCTGAATCTAAAAAAACTCCTCCCCCATAAGTTCTAGTGCAGTTATTTCAACACTAACAGGATCCTGATAGATTACATGAGGAATTTATCTGTGGTGAATTATTGTTCTCTTTAAATATGTATTCTAGAAACAGACCTTTTTGTGTCAGGCTGTATTTTTTGTATATTATAACACGTATTAGCTTTTAATCTTTGTGCTAGTTGAAGGAACCCATTTTTATACTTTCCATGTGGTATCAGAACCTACACGTTGTAATGGATCCCTACAATCATGTACAGCACATCTTGACAAATGTAATATATCCTCTAATTTTTTTTAATGAAGGGAAACGTTTATTGTTCAGCTTTTTGGTAGTTATGGTTACCAGTTGAAGTGAACTTGGATGATCTTGATCCAGTTTCTAATCAACATAACTGTGCTGAATGGTCACACTTAAGCATAATGGAATGTGACTTAAGGACAGTGAATATATTTTACAGTATGTTGTACTGTCAGACTATAAGAACCAAAACAAGCAGCTCAATTCAAGTATCTTACAGTGGAATTGAAAAGTGAATCCAATACCTCAACGACCCAGAATCAGATTGGTAATGTCAGCCCAGTCTGTCAGTTGTTATGCGGACCCCCCCACCCTACAACCTACCAAGAATGAGGCATATTAACTTTGTCATATGAACATTGATTTGAAAACTGTTGCTGAAGTGAAGAAAGGACTTGTTTAAAAAAAAATTACCAGGCCCTTGGCTGGAAAGGCATTTGCAAAGTAACAGACAGTGCTTGTGGACTTTGAGCACCAGACATTGAAAGTGAGGGAGCTCAAATTTTAGGATGACTGCTGGGATGGCCGAATCCACAAACAAACGTGGTCAGACAAGCTGTTCACGTCCCTAGCCTGCTTCTGAATTGTACAAAGAGTTTTGAATAGAGAGACTGCTGTATGCTCCTGGACTGAAGAAGACCTCTCCTGTCTGGCTCTCCCTCTCTTTCTCATGGAACTCCAAAACCACTGAAGACACATGAACCCCAAGAGAGAAAAGTCTCCTACAGCAAACAAGGTTTAAGAAGAATATTGGACCACAACGAAAAGCAAGATCTACCTCCAATCAAGGACACTACAGTGAGCTTGAAGAACCATAACAAAAACTCTTCAGGCGGCACAGTGGCGCAATGGTTAGCACCGCAGCCTCACAGCTCCAGCGACCCGGGTTCAATTCTGGGTGCTGCCTGTGCGGAGTTTGCAAGTTCTCCCTGTGACCGTGTGGGTTTTCGCCGGGTGCTCCGGTTTCCTCCCACAGCCAAAGACTTGCATGTTATATTGTATGCCATTATAAATTGCTCCTAGTATAGGTAGGTGGTAGGGGAATTGAGGAAAGGTGGGGATGTGGTAGGAATATGGGATTAATGTAGGATTAGTATAAATGGGTGGTTGATGGTCGGCACGGACTCGGTGGGCCGAAGGGCCTGTTTCAGTGCTGTATCTCTAAATAAATACTGCCTCAAACTTTTCCACTTTATTTTTCTTCTCTTTTCTGTCTCTATTTGCATGTGTGTATTGCGTATTCATGTTAGTGTGGGCGCGTCGTGTATCCGTCGGCGTTAACCGAATTAGAGTTTAAGTTTAATAAATGTCAACTTTTCTTCTTTAAACCCAAGAAAGCCTGTTTGTGCTGGTTTCTTTGCCTTATAATTGGAAAGCAGTGAAGAAGGATTCACCAAGGGGGAGCTAAAAACAGAGTGTGTTTAAAATTAAACCCCGTTATGGAAAGACCAGGTGAAGGCTGAAAGGGACCCCTAGACATCTTTCTCACCTGATCATAACAGAAATTTGGGTGCTAGCATCTGGAGTTGACCCACAGACAAACAAGAGAAATTGGAAGTGGGAAGTCAAATTATTCTCAATCAAAAAAGAGCAAGATTTCAATCCAGGTTTTCTTGTGATTGTGTGTGCTTGAATACTAACATATGCAACTGAAGCTAGTAGCTCCCCAAGCCAGGGTGAAGTAACTTTGGATAACATAAAAGGACTGTCTATGGAGGAGTTGAGAAAAATGGCTGAGCAGTGTGGTATCACTGTATGTGGCAAGGCGAGGAAGTCTGAACTCCTAAGGCTAGTGGCCAACCATTTGTTCCTTCAAACTGAAGAAGCAGAAACAGGGCTAGAAGCAGACTCTGACAGGGTGTTGTTAGCAAAGGTACAATTGGAACTAAGGTAACTTGAATTAGAAGAAAGAGAAATAGAAAGCGAGAGGCAGGAGAGAGAGAAAGAGAGAGCCTTCCAGAAGGAAAGTGGAGAGAAAGAGAGAGCATTCCAGCAGAAATGTGAAGAAAAAGAAAGACAGGAGAAGGAACGAGAGAGAAAGGAGAGAGAGAGAGACAAAACATTCTGGAAGGAATGTGAAGAGAGAGAGCTGAAGCAGCTTGAGTTAACTAGGGAGGCAACAGAGTAACCTCGGGGAAGTATGGCCAATATGGAGGAACGTATTTCAGGGCTGGGTACAAAATTGTTAAAACTAGCTCAATTAATTCCAAAATTCAATGAGGAAGATGTAGAAGATTTTTTGTGTCCTTTGAGAAACTGGCAGGGCAGCTAAAATGGCCAGCTGAGACCTGGTCTCTTTTACTACAAAGCAAGCTAACTGGAAAAGCCCCTGAGGTTTATCCCATTGCCAGCTGAGAGTTAATCAAATTGTGAACTGACCAAAAATGCTATCTAGGTGCATATGAATTAGTACCCAAAGCCTATTGCCAAAAGTTTAGAACCCTCAAGAAGCAAGCTAATCAAACTTATCTGGAGTTTGAAAGAAGTAAGCAGCTGGCTTTTGATCAGTGGCTGAGGGCTCTTAAAGTACAGCTCAGCTATGAGAATCTCAGAGAAGTAATTCTGTTAGAGGAATTTGAACACTCTCTCCCACTCTCTATCAGGACACATGTAGATGAGCAGCGGATTCAGGGAGCCTGACAAGCAGCCATGCTGGCCGATGAGTTTGCTTTAATATATCAGTCGGTTTCCCAGGGGAGAACCTTTCCTAATCACCCCCATAAATCTGAAAAGGACAAAGGGTGGGAAGATGATAGGAGTCCAGGCAGTCCTGGGAGAGAAAGAAAAGCAGTAGACACAGGGGGTCCTCCTCTAGCCAAAAAGGAAGGTGTTTTGAGCAGGATTGAGACCCGGAGACCTATGTGATTCCATTGTAATAAAGCAGGGCATTTCAAAGCTGACTGCTGGAAACTAAAGGGAAAACCTGTAAGGTTAATCAGGGCACACCCACTTAGTGAAGAAGCAAACCTGGTAGAAAGCACAGCAGAACAAGCTGTGGCTTTAACTGCAGTAAGAGTGAGACCCAGGAAGCTTATGGCTGCAAGTGCAGAAAAATTTCATAGGATTCCTGAAGGCTATCAGGGTTTTGTCTCTGAAGGGAACGTAACCCCATACCCCTCGAGTGGGACAAGCAAGCCCATACTAATTCTCAGGGACACAGAGGCCACTAGATCCCTTTTACTGGGAAAAGGCCTGACCGTTCCCCCAGAGAGTGCAGTGAACACCAGAATGGTGGTGAATGGTATTGGAGGGCAGTGTATGCCTGTGTGCACCTCGAGTGCGACCTAGTTTCGGGACCGGACAACGGTAGGGATTGTCCCTGGTTTGCCTGTGAACAGGGTTGACCTGCTCCTAGGTAATGATCTGGCAGGGGTGAAGGTGGTACCCCCCTCCCCAGCAGTGAAAGGAAGACCGCAGGAGGTCAGAGAGACAGGGCAGTGGCAGGAGACAGACCCCTGCAGTTTCCCTGAATGTGTAGTAGATCAGGCCATGATCAAACCAGCTCCCCCAGAGGAGACTGAATTAGCACTGCAGGCAGATGACAAGGTCTGTCTGTCTGAGACTTTCTTTGGAAAGTTAGGAGACCCAGGGAATGAATTAAATGGATTTTCTCTAGCTGACGCTCCGTGAGCCGACACAGTATTGCGGGTGTTAGCACCGGCTGCCAGTCTGAAAGTGAAGCAGAGGGAGTCCCTGATTGCTACTATTTAAAGAATGAGGTACTGATGAGGAAATGGAGTTCTCCTCACAGACCTGAGAGCAAGCAGTGGACAGTAGTTCACCAGTTAGTGGTGCCACAGAGTTATCGGAGAGAAATATTAAGAAGGACCCACGAGAAGACAGTGGCTGTACATGACGGTATACGAGAGACCAAAGTCCGCATAAAACAGCAGTTTGACTGGCCAAAACTCCACAACGCTGTGGTGGAGTACTGCAGGAGTTGCCACATGTGCCAGGTTGAGGGGAAACCCTAACGTACAGTGAAACCTACACCCCTAAGTCCTGTACTTGTGTTAGGAGGACCCTCCAGCAGAGGGCTGGTGAACTGAAGGGAGCCCCGCTGAGAGCAAAAGGAGACAGGCAGGCACAAGGCTGGCAAAAGTTTAGAAAGGGAAGGGGAAAAAGTGACCAAGAGGGCAGGTTAAAGGAAGTCCAGGAGCAATCCTGGATAAAAACCCCTGCTGTCCGGTCTGCCAACCCTGAAAAATGTGAAAAGTTAGACCTCACATCCTCCTACATAAACGTAGACACTATAAACACCCCACCAGAGTTTCTAACAGTGTTTGCTTGAACTGCAGAGACAAAGAAAGATCTCCAGGGGGCAGAGAAACTGTGTGGGTGATGCCTAATCTAGTTGAAGTGCCACATGGGAGTGCTGTAGAGTCTGCACAAATACCTGCAGGCAGGAGTGTCCTTTGGAACAAAGGGGAGATTAGCAAAGAATCCTCCCCTGCAGTCAGAAAAAAGATAACCACCCATCCCCCAAAGTCAAGCCTTTGCATAACTCCGCGAAGCCCTGAAGGAGAGTTCAGGATAGACCTGCCCACTACTGACTCTCTTGAAAAAAAAATTACCTCAGCAGGAACAAAGACCCTAGGCAGCCATGGAAATGGGAAATGGAAGAGAAACTTCCCCAAAAAGGAACACATGTTTATTGGAATGCCAAAAAAGGGGTGATTTTAATAAGTTTTAGGATTTGTGAATGAATGAGGGAAATGCTTGGGTTTTTTCTGCATCTTATATTTTCTTTCTACCTTTTTAATAAAATGTGCCTTTTCTCATCTCATTTCATTTCGCTCAGTGTCTAGGTGTCATGCAGGGCCCCACCTGCCAAGAATAAGGCACATTAATTTTGTCATGAACATTGATTTTAAATTGTTACTGGAGTGAAGAAAGGACTTGTTAAACAGATCAGCCGTGGCTGGAAAAGACATTTGCATAATAACAGACGGTGATTGGAAGGACAAGGGACCATTCCCTGACGCATTCAACCCACAATGGACCTTGATCGCCAGGTATTGTTTGTAAGAGGAGCATTCCAGAGACTGCTAGGTGATACAATCCAAGACGTGGTCAGACCAGTCAGTCACATGACTAACCTGCTTGGCAACCTGGGGTTTTCTGAATTGTACAAAGATTTGAACTGAGAGTGTCTGTTTGCTCCTGGACTGAGAAGATCTCTCCTGTCTGCTCCCATCTCTTTCTCACAAGCCTCTGAATCCACTGAAGACACATGAACCCCAAGAGAGAAATGTCTCCTACAGTGAACAAGAAGAAGACTGGGCCCCAACGAAAAACAAGATCTACCTACAATCAAGGACTCTACAGTGAGCTCAAAGAACCATAACATAAACTCTTCGGATATTGTCTCAATTTTCCAATTTATTTTTCTTCTGCTCTTTTTGTCTCTATTTGCATGTGTGTATCACGTATGCATGCGAGCACTGGTATATCGTGTATCTGTAGGCATTAACCGAATTAGAGTATAAGTTTAATACATTTCAACTTTTCTTCTTTAATCCTAAGAAAACCTGTTTGTGCTGGCTTCTTTGCCCTATAATTGGAAAGCGATGAACAAGGATTCACCAAGGGAAGCTAAAATCACAGTGTATTTAAAATTAAACCCTGTTACGGTAAGACCAGGTGAAGGCTGAGAGGGGCCCCTAAACACCTTTCTCACCTGGTCATAACAATGGAAGTAGTTGCTCACTTACTTACAGATTTAGCAATTTTTAAAATAATATGCCCATTCTGTGGTAGGGGAGGAAATGACCCCTTTAACCTTTACATTATTATGAGTCAATTTCTTTCTTCATGTACCTGCAGAGATAAATGTAGTCCTTAAATGTATGTGACTTGAGATGGATAATTATATGCGAAGTGAGCATCCTAATGAGTCAGTTAGGAAATGCACTGCTATGTATGGAAGTGAGCCACACAGACTAAGATGGTCCTACCATGTGCTGAGATGGGCAGGAATGGGGGTGAAATAATGGGAATCATTGGTTTGGGGAAGGAGAAAAAAAACTGCTCCTGATTGTTATGCTGTGGCTCGTACTGCAAAGTGTACATATAAATGTCTGGTAAGAACAGGATGAGCCTGTCCATTAGTGGATTTAGGGAAGACAATTGATGATAATTATTTTTAAATAAGCTTTTGTTGGCACAGATTTGTCTGTACTTATAATCAATCGTACTTTTAAGTGTTCTAATATTTAGTTAAAAAATCCATACCAAGTTGTCTGCTACTTTTCTTGCTGTCTCTCTCTCTCTTTCTGGTAGGCTAGGCTGTTGTTTTACCAGTTTCACATAATGCTGCTCTGAGATCAGTTAAAAGAAGAGGAACTTGTAATGGGCTGAGATGATTTCATTTTAACAAGTTTTAAAGACCAAAGCAGTGTCAAATACTCCTCTGAAAAGCTTGGTTTAAAACCTGGAGAAGTGCTCAAAATTAAGAGGAGCAGTTCTGGATTGAGATACTTTTTTTTACTGCTCTGAATCTAAAAAAACTCCTCCCCCATAAATTCTAGTGCAGTTATTTCAACACTAACAGGATCCTGATAGATTACATGAGGAATTTATCTGTGGTGAATTATTGTTCTCTTTAAATATGTATTCTAGAAACAGACCTTTTTGTGTCAGGCTGTATTTTTTTGGTATATTATAACATGTATTAGCTTTCAATCTTTGTGCTAGTTGAAGGAACCCATTTTAATAATTTCCATGTAGTATCAGAACCTACACATTGGATACAACTCCCTACAATCATGTACAGCACATCTTGACAAATGTAATATATCCTCTAATTTTTTTTAATGAAGGGAAACGTTTATTGTTCAGCTTTTTGGTAGTTATGGTTACCAGTTGAAGTGAACTTGGATGATCTTGATCCAGTTTCTAATCAACATAACTGTGCTGAATGGTCACACTTAAGCATAATGGAATGTGACTTAAGGACAGTGAATATATTTTACAGTATGTTGTACTGTCAGAGTATAAGAACCAAAACAAGCAGCTCAATTCAAGTACCTTGCAGTGCAATTGAAAAGTGAATCCAATACCTCAACGACCCAGAATCAGATTGGCAATGTCAGCCCAGTTTGTCAGTTGTTATGCGGACCCCCCCCCCCCCCCCACCCCACAACCTACCAAGAATGAGGCATATTAACTTTGTCATATGAACATTGATTTGAAAACTGTTGCTGAAGTGAAGAAAGGACTTGTTTAAAAAACATTACCAGGCCCTTGGCTGGAAAGGCATTTGCAAAGAAACAGACAGTGCTTGTGAAGACAAAGGGGTGACTCCCTTATCCAATTTAACCCACAATAGACTTTGAGCACCAGACATTGAAGGTGAGGGAGCTCAAATTTTAGGATGACTGCTGGGATGGCCGAATCCACAAACAGACGTGGTCAGACAAGCTGTTCACGTCCCTAGCCTGCTTGGCAACCTGGTTTTTCTGAATTGTACAAAGAGTTTTGAATAGAGAGACTGCTGTATGCTCCTGGACTGAAGAAGACCGCTCCTGTCTGGCTCTCCTTCTCTTTCTCACGGAACTCCAAAACCACTGAAGACACATGAACCCCAAGAGAGAAAAGTCTCCTACAGCAAACAAGGTTTAAGAAGAATACAGGGCCCCAACGAAAAGCAAGATCTACCTACAATCAAGGACACTACAGTGAGCTTGAAGAACCATAACAAAAACCCTCTTCTGAGATTGCCTCAAACTTTTCCACTTTATTTTTCTTCTGCTCTTTTCTGTCTCTGTCTGCGTGTGTGTATAGCGTATGCATGCTTGCCTGGGCGGGCTGTGTAATGATAGGCGTTAACTGAATTAGAGTTTAAGTTTAATAAATTTCAATCATTCTTCTTTAAACCTAAGAAAACCTGTTTGTGCTGGTTTCTTTGCCTTATAATTGGAAAGCAGTGAACAAGGATTCCCCAAGGGGGAGCTAAAACAAGATGCGTTTAAAATTAAACCCTGTTACGGTAAGACCAGGTGAAGGCTGAAAGGGACCCCTCGACCCCTTTCTCACCTGGTCTTAACACAGTGAACTCTAGGAGGATGACAGTGTTAGTCGGAAATACAGACTGATTACTGAGAGTTTTGATCCTGCCTGTACATGGCTTATGAAGCACTGAATTTGAAGAAGAACGATGAAAAGAAGTTCAGAAACTTTGAGCTCCATTTAAATTAATAATTCAACAAATTGATTGTTGGGAACATGGGAACAGGAGTAGGCCCTTCAGCCCCTCGAGCCTATTTCGCCTTTTAACTAGATCATGGCTGATCTGTGTCTAAATCCATCTGCATGCTGGAATTCCATAACCCTTAATACCCTTGCCTAACAAAAGCCTATTAATCTGTTTTGACATTTTCAATTTACCTAACCTCAACAGCTTTTTGGTGAAGGTTAGGTTGTGATCAAGAATAGACTGGTAATGAAAAAGGCTGGGCTGAAAAAAGAAATGAGCATGTCAAGTTTAATGATAAAGGTGCCGAGAATTTCTGGTTCTCATCAACCAAGAATAATATGAAGAATACAGTTCAGAGAAAAAAACCCTAGTGCTGATAAATTAGAAAACAATGCAACTAATCAGGGGGCTATCTGTGCAAGAAAGACTTAAATGAGGAAAGTGAATTTTGTGCTGGAGTTTGTATTTTACTAAACATTGCAATAGCCCACACTTGTCAGTATGCCACCTCGAACATGGAACATCCCAGACTTTGGGATTGAATTTGGCTTCAGAGGGCTGGAAATTTAGTTTTTTTGTATTCCAGATGTGAACTGAGATCTGAAAGTTCAAACCTTAGTGCATCCCCTAAAGTCATAACAGCTCCAATCTTTACTTGTAACGATAAGAACATAGGTCAGAACTACATTTACTTTATATCCTGCATTATTATGATGAAACTGCTGTAGTAGAGAGGCTTCACTGTTAAAGAGCCTGGGTGGAGATTGACTGTATGTTTCACGAAGCCTTGTATTCTAGTTCTCTGCCACAAAATCCTTCCTATTAGGGAGCAGACTTTAAGTTAGAGTGGAGAATATCCTTATATTCTCCTGGGTGAAATTGGAAGATAAATCACTGCTACTAAGAAACCCTTTGTACATTTACCCAAGGAGTGCCCAAAGTTTTGATAGTATATTTGGAGCATACATGGAGCATTGGGCAACATAATTGTTTCGACCCTTGATCTCAAGAAGTTGCTTATATCTCATGCAGCAGATACTAACAGGTCTTGGTTCTCTGATTTAGGATTTATGCACCACCGAGCCTTCTGTCACAAAAACAGTTCTTTTCAAAAAGCTGAAAGCCCACAATGTTTAAACAGGACAAGCAGGTAAGTAAGAAATAGAAGTACAAATTGAAACAGAGTTCATAGAATAGAATCATAGAATTGTACAACACAGACTGGGGCTAGTAGGCCCATCATGCTTGTGCCAGCTCTTTGAAAGAGCTGTTTAATTAGTCCCACTCACTGGACTATTGCTTTGTCTTTTAATATAACTATTAGCACTCTCTTTGCCTTTGTTCCATGACATCTTTGTTATTTAATTTCTCCTGCCCTATCACACACCTTCCCTTTTGTTCTTTTCCCCCCTCCCCCTTTTCACTTGTTCAAAGCCGATTATATTTTTAACCTTTGCCACATCTGATGAAAGGTCACAGACCTGAAACGTTAACTCTGTTTCTGTCTCCACAGATACTGCCAGACCTGTTGAGTATTTCCAGCACTTTCAGTTTTTATTTCAGATTTCTGACACCTGCAGTATTTTGCTTTAATTCAATATGAAAGGCAGAATTCAGCATAGCGGCGCCTCATCAGACCCCTTTCCTATCCTGACTGGCGTGAAACAGTGCTGTGTTCACTCCCCTGCTCTTTTCTCATAGATCTGCAAATTTTTCCTTGGAAGCTGCTTGGGATTTCTGAGGTGGATTGTTAGGATTCGCTTAGTTTCAACACTTAAGACTTAGTTATTTGTCAGTGGCCATTTAAAGATATCAATTACTGTTGGACATTAATATTATTGATAGTAATGTCAAGTACATAAAAATGAATTCTAGTTTGATTTATTATTTACTTCATTGGAGGTAAACAAAAAACATTTATTTCTCATGGAAGGCAAAGTAGAATGGTACAGATTGTGCTAAACAATATTGTGATTTGCAAAAGAAAGAATTGCTTGGAACCTAAAATTTGATCAAATTGAAAAATACATAAGAGATTTTGGAAAATTGAGGTTTTCCCATCCATGCCATCATTCTTCTTTGGCCTCCTTGTCTTGAGAGACAATGGGTAAGCCCTGGAGGTGGTCAGTGGTTTGTGAAGCAGCGCCTGGAGTGGCTATAAAGGCCAATTCGAGAGTGACAGACTCTTCCACAGGTGCTACAGATAAAATTGGTTGTCGGGGCTGTTACACTGTTGGCTCTCCCCTTGTGCTTCTGTCTTTTTTCCTGCCAACTGCTACGTCTCGTTGACTCGCCACACTTTAGCCCCGCCTTTATGGCTGCCTGCCAGCTCTGGCGATCGCTGGCAACTCTCACAACTTGTGATCAATGTCACAGGACTTCATGTCGCATTTGCAGATGTCTTTAAAGCGGAGACATGGACGGCCGGTGGGTCTGATACCAGTGATGAGCTCGCTGTACAATGTGTCCTTGGGGATCCTGCCATCTTTCATGCGGCTCACATGGCCAAGCCATCTCAAGCACCGCTGGCTCAGTAGGGTGTATATGCTGGGGATGTTGGCCGCCTCGAGGACTTCTGTGTTGGAGATACGGTCCTGCCACCTGATGCCAAGGATTCTCCAGAGGCAGCGAAGATGGAATGAATTGAGACGTCGCTCTTGGCTGACATATGTTGTCCAGGCCTCGCTGCCGTACAGCAAGGTACTGAGGACACAGGCTTGATACACTCGGACGTTTGTGTTCTGTGTCAGTGTGCCATTTTCCCACACTTTCTTGGCCAGTCTGGACATCGCAGTGGAAGCCTTTCCCATGCGCTTGTTGATTCTGCATCGAGAGACAGGTTACTGGTGATAGTTGAACCTAGATGGGTGAACTCTTGAACCACTTCCAGAGCGTGGTCGCAGATATTGATGGATGGAGCATTTCTGACTTCCTGTCCCATGATGTTCGTTTTCTTGAGGCTGATGGTTAGTCCAAATTCATTGCAGGCAGCCGCAGTCCTGTCGATGAGTCTCTGCAGACACTCCTCAGTGTGAGATGTTAACGCAGCATCGTCAGCAAAGAGGAGTTCCCTGATGAGGACTTTCCATACTTTGGTTTTCGCTCTTAGACGGGCAAGGTTGAACAACCTGCCCCCTGATCTTATGTGGAGGAAAATTCTTTCTTCTGAAGACTTGAATGCATGTGAGAGCAGCAGGGAGAAGAAGATCCCAAACAGTGTAGGTGCGAGAACACAGCCCTGTTTCACACCACTCAGGATAGGAAAGGGGTCTGATGAGGCGCCGCTATGCTGAATTCTGCCTTTCATATTGTCATGGAATGAGGTGATGATACTTCCTAGCTTTGGTGTACATCCAATCTTATCTAGTAGTCTGAAGAGACCATTAATTTGGGAAAAAATCAGTGTTTTGAAAATAAAGATTAGACATAATACTGAAGGCTGGGGGCCCGAAATTGCATTGCAGAGCGCGCTTCTTGCAGCCCTACGGAAGCCTACCACTGATTTCCAGGTGCGCTGTATGCCGCTGGCCATTTCCAGTGTGGTGTAACTGCTGAGGAGGGGCACCCGCAGGTGCATCCCCAGAGTGCGCCAGAAGGGTGTGAATCAGCGCTATCGTGACATCACTCAGCCGAACAGGTTGATGCAATGCCAGAATACCAAATTTGGTCAATGCACTTGCAGGCAGTGTCTTTGTTTAATCACTCCTGATACAAGCATTCTGAAGCAAGGTGAGCCCTGTTTTGGGGCTATTTAAAGGGCTCCTCAACAAGTTGCAGGTGAGGTGTTTTTGACCTATCTCTGCTAAGACAGTGCAGTGGAAAGATTGTGGTGAGTTCCTGGAGCTATTGTAAGATAATTTGCTGCACACATTAAGGGAGGAAAGGCAAGTGCCGTACACAGGTATGGCAGCAGTTGTTGCAGTACTACTTGCTCTGCAACATGACCAGGACCCGGAGAGGAAGAGGCAGACAGGGGAAGCTGTGAGAGGAGGGAGAAGAAGGAGGGCTCTGGACGCACTATTCTGACTTAAGCAGGGTGTCAGGGAGTTGTACCACCTCCTTCACACTGACCTGAAGCCTCAAAGTAAGGTGAGAATGGCTCTCTCAGTGGTCGTGAAGTTCACGTTCGCTCTAACATTCTATGCCAGAGGATCCTTCCAGGTGGGAACAAGTGACATCAGTAACATCTTGCAGTTTGCTGGTTCATGGATACATCACGGAGGTCAAAGAGGTACAGGATGTGAGGAGAGGAGTCTTCATCCTCTTCTTCTTGACAAGGGAACAGCAGGATGAAAGGGCACATTGATTTGCCGGGCTACTGGGCTTCCCAATGGTGCAGGGCAGCACCAAATGCATGCAGGTGGCTCTGTGGGACCCCATGTCAACTGGGAGCAATACAGGAACCGCAAGGGCTGTCACTCTCTGAATGTGCTGTTGGTGTGCCACCACACCAAGAAATTCATCTTGGTGAATTCCTGCCATCCTGGTGGCACCCACAAGGCATTTATCCTGTGCCAGTCCAGACTACCTCCAAGATGCATCGAAGGATGGCCGCTCAACGGCAAGGGCTACTCCTTCTACAGATGACCCCCTTCCGTCATCCTACCATGCAAGGTCACAGAGCCTTTAATGAAAGTCATGGCACAACCATCACAATCATCATTGGCCTCCTTGGCCCCTCTGACTGAGGGACCATCTATGCAGCAGGACCCAGTTGACACCAGTGCCCTACAGGCACCTCCACAATGAAGATAACTGCCATGTGCATCTCAGTCACAAGCAGAGACAGGCGAGAAGGATACCTCCACCTCATCTGAGGCCACAAAGGGAGCACTGCATGGGAGTGACAGAGAGCAGAGGTCACCATGTCGGGTAAAGCACTAAGTGGTTCACTGGGGTTTGCAACACTTGTGAATGTGTGCATTTTTATTTTTTGAACACAACATACATGTTGATACATGATGCCAGACCTGTGAGCTTCCATTCTTTAATGGCAAAATTCAGAAAGTGGGAGGAGTTGGTGAAGAGAAGCAAAGGTCTCTGAAGGGGGACTGTGAAACCTCTGGACAGATGTGCATCATTCAATGGTGTTAAAAGTGGACCTATTCAAGACTATGTCTTCATTGCAAGTGTTTTCTCAGGCATCTCAAAGTGAGTTCCAAAGCATGCCATCCCCATGGGATAGAAGGGCTCAGCTGAAACATGCCTGTATCCGATGATCCCTGACATTGACAACATCCTGATGAGACCATTGAGTTGCACACCAGGCCCAGTCACATCCCTGTGCAGCCAGTGCAGCTTTCTGTTCTGTACCTTTCTCCTCCTCCTCCTTGTCTTCCTCCTCCTCTTCCACTGATGAGACTTGTCAAGGTCCACACCTCTCTGGAGGGCCGTGTTATGGAGAGCACAGCAGACGACTGCAATGTGTGAGACCCTTGAAGTAGTGTACTGCAGGACACCACCCGACCTAACCAGGTATTGGAACCATATCTTCAGAAGCCCGATAGCCTGCTTCGTGTTGGTCCTTGTGAGCAGTTGTAGCGCCTCTGTGGCTCTGTGTTGGGTCATGTAAAGGGGTGAGTAGACATCTCTTCAAGGGATACCCCTGGTCCCCTAGAATCCATCAACCTAGTTTGGGGATGGAATGAAGAGCTGTGGCACCCTGGATTCTTGGAGGATTGAGGAGTCATAGTAGCTGCCAGAAAAACGAGAGCACACATGGAGGAAGCTCTTGTTGTGGTCGCAGTCCAGCTGAATGTTGAGGGAGTGGAAGTTGATGAATCTCACTGGCCAGTCACTTGGTGCCTTGATGGCCACATGGGCACAAATGAAGATGCCCTACACCTGGGGGAATCCAGTGGTAAGAGGCAAAACCTACTGCCCTCTGTGCTTGCGAGGCCCCATCAGTCTGAAATTGGATGTAATGTCCTGCTTTCTCAAATAGGGTATCACTGACCTGTGTGGTATGCAGCTGCCTGCGAGACACCTCCAAGGGCCGCAGTTGATCTTTGGAAGGAGCCAGAGGCGAGGACATTCAAAGCCACAGTGACTTTGATGGCTACTGGCAGGGCATGGTGAACAGTCCTGCGATGTGTGAGGTCTTCCGTGATGAGGGCACAAATCTACGTAACATCTGCCTGGAGAGGTGCAGTCTCCTGCAGCACTGGTTCTCCAAGATGTGCAGGTAGCTCCGTCTTCGGCAGTAGATCCTATACTGAGGGTATGGCCTCTGTTGGCTTCTCGCCCCTCGTCCCTCTCCTCTGCCCTCCTCATGCCCGGGGCTGAGCCTCTGCTGCTGAGGATATTGATCCTTATCGCCACTCGACCCACTTTCTGAGAATCATGCTCACATTGCCAGCTGCTGCCTTCCTTGTTCTCAGATGGACTCCCAGTAATGTGTGGAAGCCTAACCCCCTGCTCTTATGCCCCCACGATGCCAGGAGGGTCATGATCCCTGCAGTGATGAGTGTGTACTGACCACTCTCTCTGTGCACACCCGATGGCACCTGTGTGCCAATGGTTGAGTGCCCCTTTCAGCTGTGCTTCATTTTATGGGCCCACCTATGTTAATGGTGCAGCCATGACTGGCTCCCCACTGTGTTACTGCCTCCATGCACCTGGTTTGTCCCCGATCCAACGTGCAACATGTGTGTCCCTACTAAAATTCCAAACTGCCCCTGAACATGCTGGCAGTGAGCTCATTAACATTAATTGGCCTCATTCCCAAATCAGGCAGATTTTCGGGGCCAGACTTTCCCCGTCCTGAGGAAAATTGCCAGTGGCAATAGCATGCCGACCAGAAGTGCTATTTTTAACACCTGCCTGCCTCTGGTCCCACCCCTATTGGGACTTAAAAATCCTACCCCAAGTGTCAGCACACAGGTACAATGCTGCCCAGCTACTGAATCTAGAGCCTTTTCTTTCCTCTAGATTACGGACATATAAAATATTTGCTTTTCTGGCAACAAGTACTTAACTCTTCTCCACTTCACCCTCCACCCCCTCACTTCCCTTGCCTATTCATTGAAACAATTAAACCAGACAATAGGCTTATGAGCATCTGACCAACCGATTGGACCTTCAAATCTAAAATAAATTAGAATGTAAACCTGGCCTTCAAGACTTTTTCAATCCCTCCCTTTGTAATGGAGCAGTCCCTATAAAAGGGAAGCTCCACCACAGGAGTGAAGGCTAAGAAATTCCAATGTGTCAGGGAGAAGGCTCCCCACTTCAGTGGTGCCTCTCTCAGGATGACAGCATTCATGATGCCACCACTGCCATTCTGCCAGTGCCCTTGCTGTTGGCTCTCCGCCAGCCAACCCAGACTGCCACATCCTACGACGAGATGGTGCAATCCGAAGCTGGGCCTTTAAGGCCCAGAGCAGCTTGAGGGTGTGTCTGCAGTCTCCCTCAGTGAAAATCAGCAGCCTTCCACCAGCCATTCTTGAGCAATTGGGGGAGAACCTCATAGGCGCACTGAGTAGATAAGGGTACCTGCAAGACAGATACTAAGGGGATGCACAAGAGTGATGGGGTTTTTTTGTATGATTGATATGTTACAGGATTAAATTGTTGAGCGAAGGATTTTGCTGTTGGCCTTTATTGATTGATGTTGGCCAAGGGGACTTTGTCATGGGGAGTCTGATACGTATGGAAGGTTGGGGAATGATGGCTCAGCTGGTCAAATGCAGCAACTGCCCAGTAGTCGAGCTGGGGTACCAGGTCCAATTTGAGGTCCAGATCTGTTTAGCAACGAGCTGCCGGACTGTGGCCCCGAAACAGCCCTCCAGTCTGAACCAGTCTGAAATACTGGGTGACCCGGCCAGACTCTGACTGGGGGAGGGAGAGGGTACCAATTTCAGGGGTGGGAAGCCAAAGTGTCAGCGGCGCAGGCTCATTTTATGGAGAATAGAGCATGGAACAGTATGCATGCACCTCTGAGCTCCACAAAAATGAAGATGTATCTATCTTTGGACTTCTTTTCAGCAGACTGCTAGCTGATACAGGGAAGGGCATGCACGATGCTCACTTCACCCACTAACCTTATGCTGGGGACCATTTTCCTGGATCCCTGGTGATGTTTAGCTCCTGCTCCAATTCCTATTTTCACACACCAGTGTTGGCACCATTCCTGCTAGATTTGGGCGGGAGACAGTTCAGCACTGTATAGATGAGGCCCAGATCTTAAAATCGCTAGTCTCATGCAACATGAGGCTACTTGGATTGTCATCCAGTGCAGCTCCCAACCCTAATTTTTGATGCAGGTTAAAATTGGGGTTCAAATGCTACGAACATAAAATGTGGACTGTAGGCATTGTTACGACCTGGTGAGAAAGGGGTGTAGGGTTCCCTCTCAGCCTTCACCTGGTCTTACCCAGACAGGCTTTTATTTTTAAACACACTTTTTTTTAGCTCCCCCTCAGTGAATCCTTGTTCACTAACTTCCAATTATAAGGCAAAGAAACTAGCCAAATGGGTTTTCTTAGGTTTAAAGAAGAAAGGTTGAACTTTATTAAACTTAAACTCTAATTTGGTTAACGTCTACGGATATGCGTTGCGCCCACGCTAGCATGCATACACGATACACACATGCAAATAGAGACAGAAAAGAGCAGAAGAAATAAAGTGGAAAGGTTTGAGGCAATATCTGAAGATGGGTTTGGTTTCTGTTTTTCGAGCTCGTTGTAGTGTCCTTGGATTGTAGGTAGGTCTTGCTTTTCATTGGGGCCCAGTATTCTTCTTAAACCTTGTTCGCTGTTGGACACTTTTCTCTCTTGGGGTTCATGTGTCTTTAGTGGATTCAGAGGCTTGTGAGAAAGAGATGGGAGCAGACAGGATAGGTCTTCTCATTCCAGGAGCAAACAGTCTTTTCTGAGTTCAAACTCTTTGTACAAATCAGAAAAATCCAAGGTTGCCAAGTAGGTTAGTCATGTGACTAGCTGGTCTGACCACATCTGTTTGTGGATTCGCTTGCCTTAGCCGACTCTGGAATGTCTCTTCTTACACACAATACCTGGTGCTCAAAGTCCATTGTGGGTTAAATTGAAGCAGGGAATAGCCCCTTTGTCCCTCCAAGCACTGTCTGTTAGTATGCAAATGTTTTTTTCCAGCCACAGCTGATCTGTTTAACAAGTCATTTCTCGCTCCAGCAGCAGTTTAAAATCAATGGATGGCGCAGAGTTAACGTTTTGGGTCAGTGACCCATCTTCGGAACTGACAAATATTAGAAAAGTCACAGGTTATAGGCAAGTGAGGTGGGGGTGGGGCAAGAGATAACAAAGGAGAAGGTGTAGATTGGACAAGGCCACATAGCTGACCAAAAGGTCATGGAGCAAAGGCAAACAATATGTTAATGGTGTGTTGAAAGACAAAGCATTAGTACAGATTAGGTGTGAATACACTGAATATTGAACAGAAGCAAGTGCAAACCTGAATAAAAAACCAGTGGGTAAGTAAACTGAACAAACTAAGATGAAATGAAATAAATGCAAAAAAAAAAGATTGTGAAAAATGTAAAAAAGATAAAAAGAAAAAATAACTTAAAATGAAAGTAAAATGGGGGGCTGTCATGCTCTGAAATTATTGAACTCAATGTTCAGTCCGGCAGGCTGAAGTGTGCCTAATCGGTAGATGAGATGCTGTTCCTCGAGCTTGCGTTGATGTTTACTGGAACACTGCAGCAATCCCAGGACAGAGATGTGAGCATGAGAGCAGGGGGGGAGTGTTGAAATGGCAAGCAACCGGAAGTTCAGGGTCCTGCTTGCAGACTGAGCGGAGATGTTCCGCAAAGCGGTCATCCAGCCTGCACTTGGTCTCCCCAATGTAGAGAAGACCACATTGTGAGCAGCGAATACTGTATACTACATTGAAAGAAGTACAAGTAAATCGCTGCTTCACCTGAAAGGAGTGTTTGGGGCCTGGGATAGTGAGGAGAGAGGAGGTAAATGGGCAGGTATTACACCTCCTGCGATTGCAGGGGAAGGTGCCATGGGACGGGGATGAGGTGGTGGGGATAATGGAGGAGTGGACCAGGGTGTCGCGGAGGGAAGCATCATCAGAGCAGATGCGTCGGAGACAGAGAAACTGGGAGAATGGAATGGAGTCCTTACAGGAGGTAGGGTGTGAAGAAGTGTAGTCGAGGTAGCTGTGGGAGTCTGATGATGCTACCTTCCATGACGGTGCTTCTGATATGTCCTTTTTCCTCAACCGAGGATTTCCCCCCACTGTGGTTGACAGGGCCCTCATCCGTGTCCGACCCATTTCCCGCACCTCTTCCCTCACCCCTTCCCCTCCCTCCCAGAACTGTGACAGATTTCCCCTTGTCCTCACTTTCCACCCCATCAGCCTCCATATCCAAAGGATCATCCTCCGCCATTTGCTCCACCTCCAGCGTGATGCCACTACCAAACGCATCTTCCCCTCCCTTCCCCTGTCAGCATTCCGAAGGGATCGTTCCCTCCGCGACACCCTGGTTCACTCCTCCATTACCCCCACCACCTCGTCCCCATCCCATGGCACCTTCCCCTGCAATCGCAGGAGGTGTAATACCTACCCATTTACCTCCTCTCTCCTCACTATCCCAGGCCCCAAACACTGCTTTCAGGTGAAGCAGCGATTTTCTTGTACTTCTTTCAATGTAGTATACTGTATTCGCTGCTCACAATGTGGTCTTCTCTACATTGGGGAGACCAAGCGCAGACTGGGTGACCGCTTTGCGGAAAATCTCCGCTCAGTCCGCAAGCAGGACCCTGAGCTTCCGGTTGCTTGCCATTTCAACACTTCCCCCTGCTCTCATGCTCACATCTCTGTCCTGGGATTGCTGCAGTGTTCCAGTAAACATCAACGCAAGCTCGAGGAACAGCATCTGATCTACCGATTAGGCACACTACAGCCTGCCGGACTGAACATTGAGTTCAATAATTTCAGAGCATGACAGCCCCCCATTTTACTTTCATTTTTCGTTATTTTTTCTTTTTTTCTTTTTTACATTTTTCACAATCTTTTTTTTTGCATTTATTTCATTTCATCTTAGTTTGTTCAGTTTGCTTACCCACTGTTCTTTTTTCAGGTTTGCACTTGCTGGTGTTCAATATTCAGTCCGTTAGCACCTAATCTGTACTAATGCTTTGTCTTTCAACACACCATTAACATATTGTTTGCCTTTGCTCCATGACCTTTTGGTCAGCTATGTGGCCTTGTCCAATCTACACCTTCTCCTTTGTTATCTCTTGCCCCACCCCCACTTCACTTGCCTATAACCTGTGACTTTTCTAATATTTGTCAGTTCCGAAGAAGGGTCACTGACCCGAAACGTTAACTCTGCTTCTCTTTTCACAGATGCTGCCAGACCTGCTGAGTGGTTCCAGCATTTCTTGTTTTTATTTCAGATTTCCAGCATCCGCAGTATTTTGATTTTACTCTCGAGTTTAAAATCAATGTCATATGACAAAATTAATATGCCTCATGCTTGGCAGATGGGGGTCTAGTATGACAGCATGAATATTAAGAGGTTAAATAGCAGCTGCAGTTACCTATTGCCTGTCTTATCTTTTCTGACAGAATTTTAACCATGGTACTAATTTTAAATTTAGGCGAAGAAAGTAATGTTTGAAAAGAACACAAAGATTATCCTGAACTCCAGTCATGTTACAAACAAGACGTTCTGTGTTTGTTTGCATAAATTGTTGCTTTTGGGGAGTTGCTGTAACATGACTCTTAGCTGGTATAAGAGCAACTGTTTCATTTTGGCTCTATTTTTTCCCAGTAATGCAAATGCTAATTGATGTGCTTGGCACTTTGGAAGTTAAAATGACACCTAAGTTGCAGTGAATTGAACTGTCGCTTTGATTGACAACAAAATTAAATCTCCCACTTACACCGTTAATATTTCTCACCAATTCCAAAATAGTTTTAGGGTCTTAATATCCATTGAGCTTCAGCGATGTGTATGTGTAATTGCATGCAAGTCCACAGGCAATATCCTATAAATTTCTGACATGGAAATCTTTTTACATACCAGTATTATCTAATTACCAATTCAGTCTAAGCAGAAATCAACGGAGTCCTGTGAACATGATTGACAACTATGATAAATACAGAAGATAGGAGTTATGTGAAAATCGCAAATGTAACACCTCCATTCAAGAAAGGGGGAGACAGAAAGCAGGAAACTGCAGGCCAGTTAGCCTAACAACTGTGATTGGGAAAATGCTGGCAGCTGTAATTAAGGAAGTAGTAGAAGGACATTTAGAAAATCATACATATTTGTATACATATATAAATACGAATTAGGAGCAGGAGTAGGCCACTTGGCCCCTCGAGCCTGCTCTGCCATTCAACAAGATCATGGCTGACCTGATTGTAACCTCAACTCCACATTCCCGCCTACCCCCAATAACCTTTCACCGCCGTGCTTATCAAGAATCTATCTACCTCTGCTTTAAAAATATTCAAAGACTCTGCATCCACTGCCTTTTGAGGAAGAGAGTTCCAAAGAATCATGACCCTCTGAGAGAAAACATTTCTTCTGATCTCTGTCTTAAATGGGCAACCCCCTTTTTTAAAATCAAAATACAATCAAGCACAGTCAACATGGTTTTATGAAAGGAAAATTGTGCTTGACAAGTTTGTTAGAGTTTTTTGAGAATGTAACAAGCAGAGTCGATAAAGGGGAGTCAGTAGATGTAGTGTATTTGGATTTCCAAAAGACATTCAATAAGGTGCCACATAAAAGGTTACTGCACAAGATAAGAGCTCATGATGTAGGAGGTAATATATTAGCATGGATAGAGGATTGGCTAACTAACAGGAAACAGAGAGTTGGGGTAAATGGATCATTTTCAGGTTGGCAAACTGTAACTTGTGGGGTGCCACAGGGATCTGTGCTGGGACCTCAACTATGTTAATGACTTGGTTGAAGGGACCAAGTGTATTGTAGCCAAATTTGCTGACGATACAAAGATAGGTGGGAAAGCAAGTTGTGAGGAAGACACAAAAAGACTACAAAAGGATATAGATAGGTTAAGTGAGTGGGCAAAATTTGGCAGATGAAGTATAACATGGGAAAATTTGAGGTTATCCACTTTGATCGGAAGACTAGAAAAGCAGAATATTATTTAAATAAAGAGCGACTACATAATGCTGCGATACAGAGGGATCTGGGTGTCCTCGTACATGAATCACACAAAGTTAACATGCAGGTGTAGCAAGTAATTAGAAAGGTAATTGGAATGTTGGCCTTTATTGCAAGGGGGATGGAATATAAAAGTAGGGATGTCTTGCTACAACTTGCTACAGGGCTTGGTGAGACCACACCTAGAGTACTGCATAGAGTTTTGGTCTCCTTATTTAAAGAGGAATATACTTGTATTGGAGGCAATTCAGAGAAGGTTCACTAGATTAATTCCTGGGATGAAGGGGTTGCTTTATGATGAAAGGTTAAGCAGGTTGGGCCTATGTTCATTTGATTTAGTAGAATGATAGGTGATCTTATTGAAACATATAAGATTTTGAGGAGTCTTGACAGGGTAGATGCTGAGAGGATGTTTCCCCTTGTGGGGGATCTAAAACTAGGATGCACACGTTCAGAGTAAGGGATCTTCCATTTAAGATGATGAGGAGGAGTTTCCTCTCTCAGAGGGTCATTAATCTTTGGAATTCTCTATCCCAGAGTGCAGTGGAGGCTGAGTCATTGAATAAATTCAAGTCTGAGTTAGACAGATTTTTGAACTAAAAGGGTTATGGGGGGACAGGCAGGAAAGTGGGGTTGAGGCCACAATCAGATCAGCCATGATCTTATTGAGTGGCAGAACATGCTCAAGGGGCTGATTGGCCTACTCCTGCTTCTATCTCTTATGTTCTTATGTAGACACGGATCATCCTTAACAGTAGCAGCAGCCCGTAGGATGCTGGAGCTGATGTCCAATGCGTAACATGAACAAATAGAAAGAGTTTCAAGTATCAGAGAACAAAACGGGCTTCACACAGATCTCCCAGAAGCCGGATTGAAAGTCACATTAGAATAGAGAAAATCCATAGTTCAGAGCTTGATAAATCTTTGTGGGCAGCTTTCTTTGAGGTCAGCGGCAAGTTCTGCCCCTTCACCATTGACTGCAAAACCTGGGCTACTAATGCTGTATGAGGGGTTTCTGTTTATATACAGTACTCTAGTGACTGTGGAAATGATTGCTGGAAACCAGATACATGTACATGGTTGTTTGTAGTTGTTTGTTGCAAAATTATTGCAGGAGGCACACTGTTGCATATTTCAATTAATGCCAGTCCAAATGATGAACTGATTTGAATAGGTACCTCTATTGCCTTCAAATGGATGTTTGGAGCAGGGTATCATTAATTCTCATGGAATAGTTACAGCACAGAAGATGGCAGTTTGACCCATGGAGCCTGTGCTGGCTCTTTGTAATTTAGCTAGTCCCACTCTCCCTCCCTTCTGCAATTTCTTTCCCTTCAGGGGCTTATCGAATTCTCTTTTGAAAGCCTCAATTGAATCTGTCTCCACCACTCTTTCAGGCAGTGCATTCTGTTATGGACAGATGGAAAGGGGCGTGGGTGGTTCACACTGCTCATCTCCCAACTGACAGCAATCGTGATTTGTTAAAAAATTATACGTTAGCCCTTGAGTGTTTTTCGGGTTAAATAAGCAGACAAATGACAGGTTTTCTTATAGGTTAAAAAAAGGATAGCTATTTATTTTTACACAATTCCCAAAGTTGTCGCAAACTCACCCACACACATTCAATCACACACACATACACAAGACTAGATGGATAAAGAGAAAAAGGTAGGTAGTTTAAAGTCTAAAGTGAGGTAAGTGTTTGTGGGTCACAGTAAACCTGTTGAATTTTCTTAGGTGAAAGTCTTTTCAAAGGTGCAGGCCTGGGTTTTTATCGACTTGAACTTGTTGAGGTGTTGTGGAATTCTGGTGGTTACAACTCAGCACAAAGTTGGTGGTGTGGATTTTGTTATTTTCACAGATAGAGAGTTTTAAAGTCACTCTTCTGTAATGGCTGTTCAGTTGTTCAGCAGGATTCTTCTTGCTTGCCTGGATCTGTTGCACAGCCTTTGGCTGCACTTATTCATGAAGGTGTTGGCTTGATCTCACCCCTCTCTCCAGAGGGTTACCTTTTCAGCTAAAAATCCATCACCATTAGAGTTTCTGCTAGGAGACACATGGCCCTCTCCCCTGGTGTGATCACACAATGGGCCAGGATATGATAACCATGTTTATCGATTGATGTCTGAATGGGGACCATTCTGTTAACAAAGTGCTACTTCACACCTATTCATCTTGGTTTGGACTGGGAGTCAGTCTGTCTCCAGAATCTTTTGTTAGTTCACTCATGTTGATAAGAGTCATTAATATGCAATAGTGCTCCTTTCAATTTCAAAAGGGTTCTTCCCAGAGCTATTTCAGACGAGGTTAACAAGTCCCATCTTTTCAGACAGGTTTGTTGATTTCCTGTACAGGAGGGGGTCTCGTGACCGCTACTTCATTTAAACTGTGGCACAAGTGTACATGTTCTTGTGGTTTGTTTAACAGTTGACATTTTAATTCATAATTCTTCCATTTCATTGTTTATTTTCATCACAGCTCCATTCATGCATGACACTTCCCCACAAAAGGGAAAAAATGAAATTCCTTGTATTTTATTTTTTGTGTTTGTTTTGCTTTCTCTCAGAAAGAAGGAAAATAAGATTTAGGATAGCACACATGTACACAGTCATCTCATGCATTCTTCAGCCTTCTAGTCAGGACTTCTGTACAGGCTTTTTGGTTGTGCAGTGTTTTACATTCTGGACAAGGCATCTGCTATAATGTTTTTCTTCCCAGCCATATATACAATTTTCAGGTTGAAAGGCTGGAGGAGCAAGCTCCATCTAAAATAGTCTGGAATTTTAAATTTTAAATTTTCCAGGAATGTTAGGAGGTTGTGGTCGGTGTAAATCTGAATTTCTCGATGTCTGTTATTGGCATAGACTTCAAAATGTTGAAGGGTGAGTAGGAGCCCTAAAACTTTTTTTATAGTGCAATATGTTTTTTGAAGTCTGCCTAATTTTTTGGGCAAAATAGCCAATTGGCCTTTCTAGGCCTAAATCATTGTCATGGAGTAGGATGGTCCCACTATGACATCACTGGCATCAATAGTCATTTTAAAGGGCTTGTTGAAATTTGGGGCTGCCAATACTGGGTCATTTGTTAAGATTGCCTTCAACATTTCGAAAGCCAGCTGGCACCGCTCTGACCACACTACTTTTACACTTTTATTCAAAAATTCAGTTAAAGGAGCAGCTATGGTGCTGAAATTTGGAACAAATTTTCAGTAAAAACCACACATTCCCAGGAAATGCATTATTTCCCTCTTTGTTTTGGGATTGGGGAAATCTACCAGAGCTTGCACTTTTGCTGCCCTTGGCAACACTCGAGCTTGGCCTACGATGTGTCCTAAATCGGTTACTTTAGCCTTCGCAAATGCGCTCTTTGCTAGGTTGGCCACGAGATGGTTTTTATGTAAACCTTTAAAGAGTTTCCTTAGATTGTTCATGTGTTCTTCCCAGGTATCACTGTAAAGTAACAGGTCATCCAGGTAGACAACACACATGTTTAAACCAACTACTACCTGGTTCATGAGTCTTTGGAAAGTTGTTGATGCGTTTTTTTAAACCAAATAGCATTACTTTATATTGGTACAAGCCATTGGGGACTTGCCAGTATCCTTTCAATAAGTCACTTTTATTAATGTAAGTGGAGCTTCCTACTTGGTCAATGCAATCCACAAAATGGGGGATTGGATATGAGTCTGCTTGGGTTACTGCATTAATTTTGCATTAATCAATGCAAAGTCTGGTTAGTCCATTGGGTTTGGGTACCAGTACAATAGGAGAAGTTCAGCTGCTTTGGCTGGGTTCCATTAAATCGTTGTCCAGCATATATTGGATTTCTGTGCAGACCTGAGGCAATTTGTCAGGGTTCAGACAGTACGGATGTTGTTTTATTGGTGGGGTCTCTCCTACATCTACATCATGTGTTGTTAAGGATGTGCTACCTGGTTTGTCCCTGAAAATTTCCTCGAACTCCCTCAGCAGTGTTGCTAGGTCCTGTCTCTGCTGATTCCTTGGATGTGGTGTCCAATCTCCTTAATATTTCTGTATTTTACAATTTTATGGTGGAGAGGGGGTTAAATTTGTATCTTCAGCATACCACCCACAGTCTCAAGGGGCTCTGGAATGATACCATCAAACCCTGAAAACCATGATCAAGGCATATTGCTGTTATCACCCCCATGACTGGGATAAAGGAATAGCGTTCTTGCTGTTTGCTACTGTAGATTCACCAAACAAATCCACAGGTTTCAGTCCATTTGAATTAGTTTTTGGACATGAGGTGAGAGTTCTGCATGTAGTTTCTGTGTTCTCTTCCTCATTTCTTCCTCTATTGCACTTACTGTTTGGCATACACTTACTGGTTTATCTGGTTCCTGGCTGTGGCATTGTTTTAGCATATTGGTGTGACACAGTCTTTGCTTTTATCTCCAGTCTGGGGTATTAATCAAGTAATTCACATCATTCACCTTTTTCCTTGTACTGTATGGGCCACTGAATCTGGCTTTTAGAGGTTCGCCTTGCAATGGTAACAGTACCAGAACATGGTCCCCTGGTTTGAATTCACGGGCTGCAGCATTTTTGTCTGCTTGCCTTTTCATGTTTTGTTGAGCTGCTTTTAGGTGTTCTTTTTCTACAGCACAGGCTTTAAAAAATCTCTCACTGCAGGTGGATATGTAATTTAGTAATGAGGTTTCCTTTCTTTGATCCAGGAATTGTTCTTTAATCAGTTTCAGGGGTCCATTCACCTCATGTCCAAAAACTAATTCAAATTGACTGAAACATGTGGATTCATTTGGTGAATATTTAGTAGCAAACAGCAAGAAAGCTATTCCTTTATCCTAGTCATGGGAGTAATCACGGCAATATACCCTGATCATGGTTTTCAAGGTTTGATGGTATCATTCCAGAGCCCTTGAGACTGTGTGTGGTATACTGAAGATTTCAGCTAGTCAATACCAAGGCTGTGTGCTACTTCTTGGATGTTCGGGACATGAAACTAGAACCTTGATTGGACTGAATTTCCTATCATGTGCAAAATTGTGTCAGTCCCTCAACTACAGCTTTCGCAATAATTTTCCTTAAGGGTATGGCCTCTGGGAATTGGGTGGCCATATCCAGGATGGTTAAAAGGTATTGTTAACCTGTCCTGGTTTTCGCAATCGATTAGAATTCTACTGAAAAGTTGATTGAAAGCAGGAATGGGGATTAGTAGTGCAGGTTTGATTGTAGGTTGTGGTTTCCCAACAACCTGGCAGGTATGGCAGGCCTTGCAAAAGTTAACCACATCTTTGTGGATTTGTGGCCAGTGAAAGTGCCGGCTTATCCAGGCCTGGGTCTTTCTGATACCCACATGCCCAGCCATAGGGATTTCACGGGTGTTTCTCAAAATCTTCTTACGATATTTAGGGGGAACTACAACTTGGTGAACTACTGTCCACTCCTCCTCAGCAGGTCACTGTTGGGGGGCAGGGGGTCTCCATTTTCTCATCAGCATTTTATTTTTGAAATAGTAGCAGTCAGGCAGTTTCTCTGGCTCTGAATAGTCTGTCAGTGCGATCCTTTTTAAATCAGTGTCTGTGCTGGGCTTCAATTAAGGAGGGTCTGTTCTATACCTCTGCTAAATCTCCCAAAAAAATTTCAGCCAGCCAGACCTTGGGGTCGTCTGGCTGAATTACTGGATCAACCTGCTCTGTTGGAACTTGCTTAGTCATAGACCGGGTTACTGCACAGGCAGGAAAGATTCCAGCGGCTTCCTCCTGTACTTGTTCTGTCTTCCTGGCTTATTTGGCTGGTCTAAGACCACTGGAGCTACTACTGCTCCACTTTACCTCCAGCTAAATCATTGCCTAGCAGCAAATCTATTCCAGCCACAGGCAGACTATGAACAATCCCTACTGTAATTGTCCAGATATGAGGTCACACTGGTGGATCGGATACAAGGGCACTGACATGTATTGTCCTTCAATGCCTCTTATCAGCACCTTTGCCTTGAGCGAGATTTCTGGTGGAAAGGTAATGCCTTTACCCAGCATTAAGGATTGAGCAGCCCCCGTATCTCGAAGAAGGACAATGATTTGGCTGTTTTATTAGAGGGGTATGGGGACACCTTTCCCTTGAATCAAAATCTTAATTACCATCAGGGATCTGTTCTATTTCTGCCACATCTAGGGCAGTATTCTTTGAGGGGTCCATTACTGTGCTTAGCGTCATAGGCTTGTCTGCCTTACTGCCTGCTTGGGCATCCTTTTCTAGGCTAGCCTTGTGAACACCTACAACATTTATGGGTTTCCTTTTAAATACCAGTGGCTGACTTTCACAGGCCTTGCTTTTTGCAATGGGAACACACATGTCTGTGGAAAACATTCCTACCCCCCTGCACTTTCTTTCTTTAATGGTGGAGGACTTCTTGCATTCTCCCTTTTGGTTCCTTTTTCATTAGCACACTATCTTTTATCATTATCCCACTTTCTGTCCTTCCCGGACCTCTGGGGATTACTATGGAAGGGCTTTATCTGAAAAAAGGATTTATGAGTAAGCTCATAATCATCTGCCATCACAGCTGCTTCTCTTACCCTTGTAATTCTTTGTTCTTCAATATGAGTCTTTGTGTTAGAGGGAATGCTATTTAAATTCTTCAAATAAAATCATTTGTCTCAGGTTTTCATATAAGAGATCTAATTTATGAGATCAGATCCAGCAATCGAAAGCCATATTGTTAAATTCTTTCAGATTCAATAAAGGTTTGGGCAGGTTTTTTCCTAGCATTTTGAAACTCTTGCCGATGCATTTAATATTGCAGTTTTTGTCTGTTTATAATCGAAGGAGCTTTCTGCTGATAACATGGACTGAGTTTCATGAGTTGTACCCACCAATTTGCTTTGTAAGAGGAGGGTCCAATATTCTTTTGGCCAGTTTAGCCTGTTAGCTATTTTCTCAAAGGAGATAAAATAGGACTCAACCTCTTCCTCATGAGATTTTGGCACTAATCGTGAGTGTCTCAATACATCAAAGTTTTGCTCCGACTTGGGGATAAGGTTTGAGTGGCTGGTGGCATTACCACCTTGTGTTTGCAGCCTTTTTAACACAACCTACTTTGCCTCTTGCTCTCTTTTCTCTTTTCTCCTCTTCAATTGTTTCCTCTCTTTTCAACTGAAACTCTCTTTCCTATCTTTCCTTTAGTAGTTGAAACTCTCTTTCCCCTTTTGAAACTGCATTTCCAATTTTTGCATAGCAATGTCCCCTTCCACTTGAATCTTAGCTAGTATAGTTTTATCTGTTTCAGATTCCATGCCTGTTTCTTCTGGTCCAGGGGCAAGATTAAAACAGCTTGCCAAATTCTTCACTATTTCAGGTTTCTTCATTTTTTGTTTGAAAGTGATTCCTGAGCGGCTACAGCTTTTAAATCTTCAATACTTAATTGATTTAACTTATCATGGGATATGCCTCCCTGCTCTACAAACTCTTCAGCAATAAATGTGGCCATGTCTTTTGTTTCTAGCACCATGAAGAAGACAAGAATGATATGAGAAAACCTATTTGTTCAATTTGCCACAGTTTTAGAGGTCAATTTCGCTCCTGTTTCTAAATCTCTTGTTTGATCTGATTGTTCAAAAACCTCAGCCTTTGAGTCCCCAATTTTGTTATGGACAGGTGGAAAGGGGCGTGGGTGGTTCCCACTGTTCACCTCCCAACTAACTAATATCATGTTTTGTTAAAAAAATGATGCGTTAGTCCCTGAGTGTCTTTTGGATCAAATAAGCAGACAAATGACAGGTTTTCCCATAGGTTAGAAAAGGATAACTATTTTTAGACAATTCTCGAAATGGTCACAACCTCACCCACACAGACACACACATTCACTTACACACACATACACAAGAATAGATAGACAGATAGAGAGAAAAGAGTAGGTAGTTTAAAGTCCAAAGTGAGGTAATTGTTTGTGGTGTACAGTAAACCTGTTGAATCTTCTTAGATGGAAAGTCTTTTTAAAGGTGCAGGTCTGGGTTTTTATAGTCTTCAACTTGTTGAGGTGTAGAATTCTAATGGTTACAACACAGCACATAGCTGGTGGTGTGGATTTTGTTACCTTCATAGATGGAGAGTTCTTAAAGTCACTTGGTAATGTATTTGCTGTAATGGCTGTTCAGTTGTTGTTCAGCAGGATTCTTCTTGCTTCACTGGATCTCTTGCACAGCTTCTGGATGGACTGTTTTCTGAAGGTGTTGGCTTGATCTCCCCTCTCTCTCCAGAGGGCTACCTTTTAAGATAAAAATCCATCACATTAGAGTTTCTGTTGGGAGACACATGGCCCTCTACCTTGGTATGACCACACAATGGATATGATTACTGTGCTATCGATTGATGTCTGAATGGGGACCATTCTGGTAACACAGTGCTGCTTCACACCCATTCATCTTGGTTTGGACTGTGAATCAATCTGCCTCCAGAATACTTTGATAGTTCATTCATGTTGATAAGAGTTATTAATATATAATAGTGCTCCTTTCAATTTCAAAGGGGTTCTTCCCAGAGCTATTTCAAAAGAGATTAATGAGTTCCATCATTTCAGACAGGTTTGTTGATTTCTAGTACAGGAGGAGGGTCACGTGACTGCTACTCCATTTTAACTGTGCTACAAATGTCCATGTTCTTGTGGTTTGTTTAACAGTTGACAGCTTAATTCATAATTCTTCCACTTCATTGTTTATTTCATCACAGTTCCTTCCATGCATGACAATTCCTAATTATAATCAGTCATTTGATATAAAGGTTTTTCCTCATGTCACCTTTCGTTTTTTTGCCAGTCACCTTAAATTGGTGTCCTTTGGTTCACCATAACTTCCTTGCTTTTGTACTCTATGCCTTTGTTTATACAGCCCATAAAAGGCATGTGCCTTTTTAAACACTTTCTCGACTGCCCTGCCACCTCCATCATTTTGTGCACATATACCCCCAGGTCTCTGTTTCTGTATCCCCTTTAGAATTGTATCATTTATTTTGTAATGCATCTGCTCATTCTTCCTACCAAAATGTACCACTTCATACTTCTTTGCTTTAAATGTCATGTGTGCACCCATTCTACTAGTCTGTCTATGTCCTCCTGAAGTTGATCACTATCCTCCTCACAGTTCACAATACTTCCAAGATTTATGTCAGCTGCAAATTTTGAAACTGTGCCCTACATACTCAATACTAGATTATTTATATATATATGAAGCAAAACAGTGGTCCTAGTACCGACCCAGGGGGAACCCCACTGTATACCTTCCTACAGTCTGAAAAACAACCATTCACAAATATTCTCTGTTTCCTGTCACTCAGTTAGCTTTGCATCCATGCTGCCACTGTCCTTTTTAGTCTTCAACTTTGCTGGAAAGTCTATTATTTGACAATTTATCAAATACTTTTTGGAAGTCCATATACATTACATTAACCACATTACCCTCATCAACCCTCTCTGTTACCTCATCAAAATTATAGTTAGGTCAGCTTAAATGTTTTACTTAATTCTGTCTTTCTACCTCAGATTTTAATTGAACGAAATATTTGGAATCCTTTAATATTACTATCCCTCTTTAGTTAATTTTATCTTTATCCTCCCCGGATCTTATTAATTAATTAAACACTGGATGTAATTAAGTGATAAATTATACAATATACAATGTCATAGAATCATTTAGGGCATAGAAGGAGGCCATAATAACTCAGTAAACTGTCTAGTTTTACATTAATTATTTCTAATGCCACTATTTCCCTATTAGAACATGTAAATCTGATGACAAATATTCTTACTGTATCTCCAATTTTAGAACAGCAACTCTTTTTTGGCATGTTTCAACTCAGTGCTGTAATACACTTTGTTTTTCATAATTAAAGTTGTAGTATAGTGTGTGCCAGTGATATTGTAGATACTGGTTGGTCGGCATCCTTCCATTTATGAAAGATGATGGACATGCAGCAAACAATCTATTCAGATGTGGTGTCTTCTCTTGGTGCACCTTTGCTGATGACTGTGAAGGCCAATCCTTGAGAGGCAGGTTCTGCCACAAATGCTGCATGTGAAGCTGCCAAGTGACGCTGTGAGTTGTTTTTGACATTGGCGCCTGTTGCCAAGCTGCTGTAGCAGATGGTCATCATGGTAGTGCACACCAGTCCACAGCATGTGTTGCCATTTCCCTCTTTCGCCAGCTAGTGACATTTAGGGCCTTCGTGGCATGCTTGCAAGCATCCTTGAAGAAGAGCTTTGGGCACCCCAATGGTCATCTGGCCCATCATACAGAGGTCCTTGGGTATTATATTGTAGATACTGTCATGCTAGGCCCCCACCTGCCAAGAATGAGGCACAGTAATTTTGTCATAAACATTGATTTTAAACTGTTACTGAAGTGAGGAAATGACTTGTTAAACAGATCAGCCATGGCTGGAAAAGACATTTGTATGTTAACAGACGGTACTTGTGTTGACAAAGGACCATTCCCTGACACATTCAACCCACAATGGATGTTAATCACAGGATAGTGAGGGAGTGGGTAAGCACATTCCAGGGCCTGCTGGGGTGATGCAATCCACAGGGGCCAGGACTGGTTGGACCAACTGGTCACATGACTAACTGGCTGTTTCAGGGGTCTTTTGAACTAGCCACAGAGAGTTTGACCTCAGAAAGACTGTTTGCTCCAGTACTGAGAAGATCTCTCCTGTCTGCTCCCATCTCTTTCTCACAAGCCTCTGAATCCACTGAAGATACATGAACCCCAAGAGAGAAATTATTCCTACAGCAAACAAGGTTTAAGAAGAATACTGGGCCCCAACGAAAAGCAAGATCTGCCTACAATCAAGGACTCTACAGTGAGCTTAAGGAACTGTAACAAAAACTCTTCAGATATTGCCTCAAACTTTTCCACTTTATATATTTCTTCTCTTTTCTGTCTCTGTTTGCATGTGTGTATTATGTATGCATGTTAACATGGGTGCAATGTGTGTCCGTAGGCGTCAACTGAATTAGAGTTTAAGTTTAACAAATTTCAACCTTTCTTCTTTAACCTAAGAAAACCTGTTTGTGCTGGTTTATTTGCCTTATAATTGGAAAGCAGTGAACAAGGATTCACCAAGGGGGAGCTAAAAATACAGTGCATTTAAAAATAAAACCTTGTTATGGTAAGACCAGGTGAAGGCTGAGAGAGACCCCAAGACATCTTTCTTACCTGGTCATAACAATACTATCTACCCAAGTAACAATCAAATGGTAAAATAAATGTCGGATTTGCAGCTGTCTAATCATTAAGTTGAATGCTGAATCCTGAATTTAAGTAATGATGTTGAACCACTGTTGTATTTAAGTCTTGCATCAGATAAGTCATCTGACATTGAGGACAAGCCTCAGCTAGCACTGTACTGCATCTGATGATTGCTCTGTGAAGCATTAAATGTCGACATTGTGTCAAGGTCAAATATCACACTCAGATGTTAAAGAAACCGAATTGGCCTAATAATAAATTGGAACTGGGAGGAGAATGGGGAAGAAGTGTGGACAGAAAACCTGGAAGTAAGTGTTCCCTTCAGGTCCTTTTGAATTTAAAAGCAGGATCTGTTTTATATTATCTCAACAAGTTTCCCATTCGACAGCCAGCCAGATTCACAGGCTGGATTTCTGTCAGACTGGAAAACAGCCGGGAAGTGGATGATAAGGCAACATTTTAGGGGGCATCAGACATCATGGTGGGGGGTAAGAAATTGGATATTGTAGAAGTTATTCAGAAAGCTAAGGGACTGTTATGGATGGAGTCCTACCAATGTCTGTGGCATTTTGTAAAGCTGATAACAGGTATATCGAATTCTGGACATTACATCACATCATTCTTAGGGAGCAGCTGGTGTCTTAGCACCTGAATTGAAGCATGTCATGAAGATTATTTCTGAAATTGGAATTACATTGAGACCCACACACTGAATCTCAGGTAATTCAAAAATTCTGATTGAAGAAGTCAGTGGCAAAAGTCTCCATTCAGACCTGATGGGGTGAATTTTAGCTTGCATGATCCTGCAGAGTTGGGGTGGGAGGGGTGGGAAGTTACAATCAGGGAAATTGACAGTGCGTCAAGATGCCAGAACCACCCCCTGCCACGACTCGTGCATTTAACTGCAGCGCGTTAGGCTGCGTGTGAGCACCCCCTAAGGAGAGGTTGGATGCCAATTTCAATAAGTTAATTGCTCAATTAGAGTGATATTAACATGGCTTTTGAAATTTAACTGTGGATGCATGGGTTTCCCGAGCTTCCTGGAACTCGCCAGTGAAAGTAAGGCGAGAACACAGCGGCAATTGAGGGGGTTGAAGACATGACAGGAAAAGATGCCAATAAGTACTGAAACTTCACAGCTGATTGCTTGCCTGCTTGTACTTTGTTCATAATACTTTTGCTGAGACGTTACTTTCACAACTTTGGAGGTTTGTACATCTGATCTCCACTTTGGAGTTGTGATCTATCAGATCAGCATGGGTGCTGCTTTTGCTGTGTAACTTTGGATCTCAGATGAGGACCAAGATGACATGCAGCATCAACAGCACCAGCAGCAGCAGAAGCAGCAGGAACAGCATTAGTAGGAGCATCAGCACCAGTGGCAGCATCAGTAGAAGCAGCAATAGCCTGATCCTCACAGATCTGCCGCTCCACCGGAGAGAGGGGATGGACAGAGAGGTGCAGCTTGCAGGAGGCCATACCCTCAACACAGGGTCTACAGGAAGATGATGAGCTTCCCTGACATGTCAGAACACCAGTTTCTCAGGAGGCTTAGAGTCTCAAGCCAGGTGTAGGCTGCTGGAACAAGACCTGCTGCCAACTATATCTGGTAACCATGCTTTATGGCCGGCTGTCAAAATCACCACTACCCTCAATCTTTTTTGCCTCAGTCACCTTCCAGGGCTCTGCCAGAAACATTTGCATGATTTCTTAGTTGTCAGTCCACAAACCAATGCCTTGTTTTACCAGGGCTGGCAATTATGTCAATTTTTCCACCAATGATGCCAGTCAGAATAAGCGGGTTCTTGGGTTTGCGTCTCTGGCTGGCTTCCCTCAGGTGCAGGGTGCCATCGACTGCACACATGTGGCAATTAAGGCATCTGTAGATCACACAGGAGTATTCATCAACTGCAAGGGCTTTCACTCCATCAATGTGTACAACCACAGAAGATCTTTATGTAGGAACATGCAAGATTGCCAGACAGCTACCATGATGCTTTCATTCTGTGGCATTGCACCCAGCCTAATCTTTTGGCACTTCAAAGCAGATTTACCTGCTGGATCCTTGGATACGAGGGCTATCAACTTAAAGCATGGCTGATGACACCCGTGAGGAATCCAACCAATGAGACCCAGGGGTGAGACATGAAAGCCATATGGCAACGAAATGTGTCATTGAATAAGCCATCTGTATGCTGAAGAAGAGTTTCAAGTGCCTATAGAAATCATAGAAAGTTTATGATATAGAAGGAGGCCCTTTGGCCCATCATGTCATGCCAGTCGACAATGAGCAACCCAGCCTAATCCCATCTTCCTGCACTAGGTCCATAGCCCTGCAGGTCACAGTTCTTCAAGTAGGCATCCAAGTACGTTATAAACGTGGTGGGGGTTTCTGCCTCTACCACCCTTTCAAGCAGTGAGTTCCAGGTCCCTACCACCTTCCGGGTGAAAAAATACTTCCTTATCTCCCCTCTAATCCTATTATTAATTATTTTAAATCTATGCCTCTGGTTTTAGACCCCTCTGCTAAGGTAAATAGGTGATCCCTATTTACTCTATCTAGGCCCCAATAATTTTATACACTTCAATTAAGTCACTCCTCAACCTCCTCTGTTTCAAGGAGAACAACCCCAGCCTATCCAATCTTTCCTCATAGCTAAAAATTTCCACTTCTGGCAACATGCTTGTAAATCTCCTCTGCACTGTCTCCAGTGCAATTACATCTTTCCTGTAATGTGGCAAAACTGTATGCAGTGCTCAAGCTGTGGTCTAACTAGAGTTGTATACAGTTCCAGCATATCCTCCCTGTTCTTATATTCTACGTCTTGGCAAATAAAGGAAAGGATGCCATAGAGTCAGTTACAGCACAGAAGGAGGCCGTTCAGCCCATCAAGTCCATGCCAGCTCTCAATGGAGCAATGCTGTCAGTCCCACTCCCCGCTCGATCCCTGTAGCCCTGCAAGTCTCTTTCTCTCAGGTGGCCATCCAACTTCCTCTTGAAGTCATTGATCGTCTCCACTTCCACCAGCCTTGTGGGCAGCGAGTTCCAGGTCATTACTGCTCTCTACATAAAAAATCCTTCCTCATATTCCCCTGCATCTATTGCCCAAAACCTTCAATCTGCGTCCCCTAGTCCTTGAACCATTTGAATACCCCTAGTCACGTGATCATACCCTTTTTGATTCTCAACTCTAGCTAAATGGATTCTTTATATCCTTGTATATGAAGCACCCAGTCCTCACCATTTTTAAGCCACATTTTCGTTATTGCCACTACATCATATACCCACACTGCTGTTTGTGTTTGTAGCTCACCAACCTTATTCACCACATACATGCATTGTAATCCTGTCTTTACATTCCTCAGAGTCCTTCTCAGTCTGCTCCTATCTAATCTGGAATTATTCCATTCTCTAGTACTGTCCAACACTCTCAAATTATATACCTTATTCCTCTTTTCTACCTCTATATGCTGGTTCCCATGCCCCTGCCAATTTAGTTTAAACCCTCCCCAACCACACTAGTCAATATCTCTGCGAGAACATTGGTCCTGTCCCTGTTGAGATACAACCCATCCCTTTTGAATAGGTGCCTTCTTCCCCAGAACTGGTCTCGATTCCCCAAGAATCTGAAGCCTCCCTCCTGCACCATGCTTCAAGCTACAGATTGATCCTCCCTATCTTCCTATTTCTACTCTCACTAGCACATGGCACTGGGAGTATTCAGCAATTACGACCTTCGAGGTCCTACTCTTTAACTTCCTCCCTAGCTCCTGAAAATCTGAACGTAGGACCTCAATACCTGCTGTTGCTATGTCGTTGGTACCAACATGTACCACAACTTCTGGCTCACTCCCTTCCGCCTGCAGAATATCCTGCGCCTTCTCACCCTCTCCGTGACGACCTTGACCCTGGCACCAGGGAGACAACACATACTGAGGCTTTGGATATATGTTATTACAGCATATGCTAAGGCATTTTTTTAATGGATGTTTAATGATTTCACTAAGAAGTTTTCTGATAATTCTGATCATTGCTTTAAATTTGGTTTATTGCTATATCTATTTTGAGGTGCATATGTAGTCAGTAGCTAAAACAACAACTTGGCTACCAAAGTATGGTGCAAAATACTCTGAACAATTTGATAGTTGGCTTTGCGGAGTATCTTGGAGGAGCTCTAACTCAGAGCCAGAGTGAACCTGCAGGCCGTGGCTACAGCAATGCCCAATGTTGTACTGTAAACTAAAGAGGGATCAGATTTTCTGAAGTGTGTCAACTATCTTGCCTCAGCTTGGCATTGGAGCACTAATGCTGTGGATGGAAAGGCGCCAATGCAAACCATTTTCTCTTAAATTAATTCCTATGTAGGTTTTTAACTTTGTTGGAAGAGGAGATGCAGATTCCCTTTCCAGCAAAGGTCAACTTTGAATATTAAGGACTACCATAACCACCACCAGTTTCCAGTTAGGAACCACAGCTTTGAAAAAAAATCAGCATTGGATTGTTTGCTTTGTGGTGGTTTCTTGTTGATGATGGCATCTTTAAATAGTTGAACCAGAGAGTACTGTTAATTTGACAGTGGCTATTTCAGTCTCACACTATTATTTACCCTACATATATTTTGATGTGTGACATCCTACACAAGACTTTTCTACTGTTAGATAATCATGTCCTGTTTAAAAAAAAAGTGAGCAAGGAGAAAAGGCAAGGAAATAGTTAATCAAACTTTCAACAACAATTAACAAACAATCCTATTGTGCCAGGAGTCCTTAAAACAATGCTAAATTAAAATAATACCCAATTAATAGATCCATCAATCATATGGATTTTGCTGGATAGCTTTATAAGATAATTATGTGTTCTCCGGACAAAATATTTTGCCTTCTTTGAGGAGAACAAGTTCATCGTTCTTTGTGCAGTTGTACAATTGCCTGGGAATCTTATACAGATTGACATCATGGTGTGCGATATTAAAAATGAACAGATTAATATGTTTGTAGAAAATTCCTCTTTATCTTATCAAAGACTTTAACCCACTTAAAATAAATAGCGGAATGCTTTTGTTAAAATGGAGACAAAAAAAATTCATTTGAACGTGTCTGTTACTGATATTGTACAGAACATATGCCTCCTTAACCACCTCATCGACCTGTCTTGCTACTTTTAAGGACCTGTGGACATATACTACGCAGTGGTTAGCACCGCAGCCTCACAGCTCCAGCGACCCGGGTTCAATTCTGGGTACTGCCTGTGTGGAGTTTGCAAGTTCTCCCTGTGTCTGTGTGGGTTTTCTCCGGGTGCCCCGGTTTCCTCCCACAAGCCAAAAGACTTGCAGGTTGGTAGGTAAATTGGCCATTATAAATTGCCCCTAGTATAGGTAGGTGGTAGGGAAATATAGGGACAGGTGGGGATGTGGTAGGAATATGGGATTAGTGTAGGATTAGTATAAATGGGTGGTTGATGGTCGGCACAGACTCGGTGGGCCGAAGGGCCTGTTTCAGTGCTGTATCTCTAAACTAAACAAAACTAAACATACTCCAATGTTCCTCCAGTATTGACCCATTTATTCCCTTGCCTTGTTGCACCTCCCAAAATGCATTACCTAACACTTCTCCACACTGAATTCCATTTTCCACTTTTCTGCCCAACTGACCAAACCATCCATATCTTCCTACAGTCTAAAGCTTTCCTCCTTACTGTCAACCACAAAGCCAACTTTTATATCATCTGCAAACTTCTTTATCATGCCCTCTACATTTGAGTTTAAACCATTAATGCAAACTACAAAAAGCAAGGGAACGAGTACTGAGCCCTGCAGAACCCTGCTGGCAACAGTCCTCCAGTTGCAAAAACACCCATCAACCATTAACCTTTGCTTCCTGACATGAAGGCAATTTTGAATCCAATTTGACACTCTCCCTTAGATCCCAAGTCTTTTACATTTTTGACCAGCCTGCTATGTGGGAGGGACCTTGTCGAAAGCCTTGCTAAAATCCATGCAGAACACATTCACCACATTGCCCTCATCAACCCTACTTGTCACCTCCTCAAAAAATTCAATCAAGTTAGTCAGACATGACCTTACCATAACAAATCTATGCTGACTTTCCTTGATTAATCTATGCCTTTCTAAATGAAGGTTCATACTGTCCTTCAGAACTGATTCCAATAATTCTCACAGCATCTACCCTGTCAAGTCCCCTCAGAATCTTATATGTTTCAATAAGATCACCTCTCGTCCTTTTAAATCCAATGAGTATTGGCCCAGACTGCTCAATCTTTCCTCATAAGACAACCCTTCATCCCAGGAATCAGCCTAGTAAACCATTGCTGAACTGCTTCCAATGCAAGTATATCCCTGCTTAAGTAAGGAAACCAAAACAGTACACAGTACTCTAGATGCGGTCTCACTAATGCCCTGTACAATTGTAGCAAACTTCCTTACTTTTATACTCCATCTCCCTTGCAATAAAAGCCAACATTCCATTTGCCTTCTGAATTACTTGCTGTACCAGCATGCTAATTTTTTGTGAACCATGTACGAGGACCCACATATCCCTCTGTACCACAGCATTCAGCAGTCTCTCTCCATTTACATATATTCTGGTTTTCTATTCTTCCTGCCAAAATGGACAACCTCACACTTTCCCATATTATACTCCATCATCCAATTTTTTGCCCACTTACTTAATCTACATTCCTTTGCAGACTCTTTGGGGGGTGAATTTTATGTTCTTCCCATGCCGGGTTTGGAGGCTTGGAGAACATATAATCAGGCCAGATGGTAGTGGGGCAAACTCCGCTGGAATTAGCCCTCCGGTGGGTGGACCTGTTGCCACATGGGGAGCACGGCAAGCAATTTCTTGTTAAGAGGCACTTATTGACTGAACAAGGAACCTGGCATCGCAAGGGGCGGGGGCCCATTGAGAGCCTTTGCTGCCCACTCACCTACACTTCCCCCACCCCTATGACCCCCACCCCGCGAAACCCCTCCCCCTGAGACTTAGCTGTGGCCTGGGTCCAGGGCCTCGGGTGAGTACTCCACCAACAGCAGCCATCTGCACCTTTGCAGTGGTACTGCTCAGTGAAAGAGAGGCTGGCCTCTCTAACTGGCCAGCAACTCTCAGTTTACACCACTGGGGTGCTTAATCCTGGGGAAGGTCTGCTGCTGTCCACTTATGTACCTAATTCGCACTTGATCTGGCAGGGCTTCCCCAGAGGAGGCGACATGGGGCTCTCGCTGACGCTTTTGCTGGTGGTCAAGACCCCTGTCGCCTGGATAAAATCCCGGCCTTTGTGTCCTTTTCACAACTTACTTTCCTACCTATCTTTGTATCATCAGAAAATTTGGCTACAATGCACTTGTCCCTTCATCCAAGTCATTATTATAGATTGTAAATAGTTGAGGCCCAGCACTGATCCTAATCCCTGTGGCACTCCGCTAGTTACAATTTGCCCAGTGGAAAATGCCTCATTTATCCCTACTCTGTTTCCTGTTAGTTAGCCAATCCTCTATCCATGCTCATCTATTACCCCCAACACCACAAGCTCTTATCTTGTGTAGTAATTTTTTATGTAGCACTTATCAAATGCCTTTTTGAAATCCACATAACTACATCTACAGGTTCCCCTTTATCCACTTTGCTTGTTACATCCTCAAAGCACTCTAAAATTTTTCAAACACAACTTCCTTTTCATAAAACATGTTGATTCTGCCTGATTGTATTATGATTTTCTAAATATCCTGCTACTACTTCCTTACTAATGGTTTTTAGCAATTGTTACCTTGAAAAAAGAGTTCTAGGAAGAACTGGCAGGCCTTGACATTTCGGGTAACATACTCTGCCTGTCATCTGGAGAAATAACTGGAATGGGTGGAAACAGTGGGTTTATATGTCGTGGAGAATGGGAATGTGGGTGGGATATTACTGCTGATAGGTCATTACATGTTGTTCTCGCTGCTATTGGTCGGCTAATTGTGCTCTGTGATAGGTTGGTACATGTTATTGTTCTTGCTGCTGATTGGTCAGCTATTGTGTCTCGTGGTAAGTTGATACATATTATTTTTCCTATTGGGGTATTTTGACTGCAGAGCAGATGGTGATGTGTTTCTTGAGTAGGGGTAGCCAGATATCATTGATGAGCAGGCCACTGTCTTGGAAGCAGTTTCTCCCTAGCTACTCTGTCCAGACCCATCATGATTTTGAACACTTCTATCAAATCTCCTCTCAACCTTCTCTTCCCTAAGAACAGCTGCAGCTTCTCCAATCTATCCCTCATCCCTGGAATAATTCTCGTAAATCTTTTCTGCACCCTCTCCAATGCCTTCACATCCGTCCTAAAGTGTGGTGCTCAGAATTAGACACTGTTTTGTAAAGGTTCATTGTAACTTCCTTGCTTTTGTACTCTATACCTCTATTTATTAAACCCAGGATCCTCTATGCCTTTTTAATCACTTTCTCAACCTGCCTTCACATCTTCAATGAATTGTGCACATATATCCCCAAGACCCTTTGCTCCTGCACCCCTTTTAGAATCATACCCTTTATTTTATATTGCCTTTCCTCATTCTTCCTACCAAAATGTATCACTTCACACTTCTTTGCATTAAATTTCATCTGCAACGTGTCCGTCCATTCCACCAGCCTGTCTATGTCCTCTTGAAGTCTATCATTATCCTCCTCATTGTTCACAATACTTCGAAGTTTTGTGTCTTCCTCAAATTTTGAAATTGTTCCCTGCACACCTAAGTTTCAGTTATTAACATAAATCAAGAAAATTAGTGGTCCTGGTACCGACCTTTAAGGAACCCCATTGTATACCTTCCTCCAGTCTAAAAAACAACTGTTCACCACTACTGTCTGTTTCCCATCACTCGCCAACTTCATTTCCATGCTGCCACAGCCCCTCTTATTGCATCGGCTTTGACTTTGCTAATAAGCCTGTTATGTGGCACTTCATCAAATGCCTTTTGAACGTCAATGTACATACACCACATGAAGTGAACCACATTACCCTTATTAACCCTCTCTATTACCTCATTAAAAAACTCAATCAAATTAACTATACATGATTTGCCTTTAGCAAATCTGTGCTGGCTTTCCCTAATTAATCCGCACTTGTCCAATTTGCACACAGCAAACTCCCACAAACAGCAATGTGACAATGACCAGAAAATCTGTTTTGGTGATGTTGATTGAACAATAAATATTGGCCAGGACACCAGGGATAACTCCCTTACTCTTTTTTATAATAATGTTGTGGTATAGTTTCCATCTACCTGAGAGGGCAGACAGGACCTCTGTTTAACATTTCATCCAAAAGATGGCATTTCTTCCATTGCAGCACTCCCTCAGTACTACACTGAAGTGTCAGCTAAATTTGAATGCTCAAGTCCTGGATTGGGAACCCATAATCTCCTGACTAAGAGGCAAGAGTGCTACCAACTGAGCCATAGCTGACACTATAAAAGATGGGTGTATCTGCAAGGTAAGTTGGATAAGGAGTGATGTGCTGGAGTAGTCTTGAGAAGGCAGAGTGCGGGCTGGGGTGATACACACATCAGGATGTAGGTGTATGTGCCACTGCACTCACCTTTCCTGCCCTTCCTAGGTCATTAAACCACTTTCAGCATTGAGTCCATGAGTGTGGTACCACAATCCTGCTGCTAACCTCCTCCATTACATTCCAGCCACTCCTTCTCGGTTTCACTGGTAGGCTTCTTCTACCTGTCATTTGGAAACAATGTTTCCCTGTTGACCTTCGCATCCCCCAACATCACCTCCAGGAAGTCGTCACTAAAGTGAGGTGCAGTCTTTGAGCATCTACACTCCATTCTGTCAATTCCTTGTGTTCTTCTCACAACTCTAGAATCCATCAAATTTCATGTTTGCAATGTTGCTTTAAATACTGGAGTTAAAATTGACTCACGTGGATCATCATCACACCCACTCAATCTAATTAGTCAAGAAACCCGAAAATACTATGTTAATTCAGCTGGTTAAAAAGCTACTGACAGACGTGCAGCACTTATCTCTGGGCTTCCCGCATGCTGTCAGACTAGGCATGTCACAAAGTTAAAATCCAGTCCCAAGTGCTGTCAGTGTGCTGACTGTCGAAAGGAAAAGCAATGGTTCGTTTTTTGAATTGCTCAATTTTGTGGAAGAAGAGCAAAGCATTCCTTGAATTAACAGACCATTACTGGGTTTTGGATTTGGCCCTTCTAACAGACATTTTGCTGCTGCTAAGCAAATTAAATGTGGAAATACAAGGAAAGGTGAAGTTGTTTCCTGCCATTATGCTGAATATGTTTACCTTGATGAAGAAGTTGCTGATTTAGTTCTAGATAGGTGAACTGATGCATTGCTATTTGTGATTAAGAATCAAACAATGGTGAAATGGTAGAAGACCCAGAGTTCCAAGCATTGCACAATCCTTCACCCAGTCAAAAGGTCTCAGGTTAGACTTCCACTTGACCTATTCAGCTCGAAGACAGATTGCTCTAAGTCTCTATCAGTTAACATTGAAACAGTATTTCAGTTAGAAGTGACTGAATTGCTTGAAGATGACAAAAAGAAGCCAATTCTAAAAGAGAGAATACTTGATTTTGGATGACTATGCAATGTCAGATGGACCTTAACATCAAGACATCTGATGTCTGTACTCAGTTCATCTTTTGCTCAAATCTTTCTGTGCACTTCAGCATGAAAAATAAAATAGAAGAAACAATCTATTTTGGCTAGTCACATTTCAGTATTGTTACATTCATTGCTAGCCAAGTACAAACTAGATTTCAAGAAAATAGTGAGAACAAGCATGTCTAATGTCACGTCGTACAAAGTAGTCAGGCAAAGGAATCAATGGAAGTATATTCTTCTTGTAATTATTATCAGAATATTACTAAGTCTGTCTTATAATTACTAGAAGTAACATTACATGTTTAACAGAAATTATTTCATTTTATTTTATCTTATTCATTCTTATAGTTCCTGGGATTGTTGTAGTTTTTGAAAACTAAGAGTCTTCATTTAAATGGAGTACTGCATTCAGTTCGGAGCACTACATCTCAGGAAGGATAATATTGTCCTTGGAGGGGATGTACAGCAGCTTCACCACAATGATGAGGTGTTTAAGATGATTAAAGGACTTGATAGTTTCTCTCTATCTACCTTATTTCTTCTGGTGGAACAGTCCAGAGCAAGGAGTCATCATCAAAAAATTAGAGCTAGGCCATTCAGGAGTGATGTCAGGAAGCACTTTTCCAGACAAAAGGTAGTGGAAATCTGGAAGTCTCTCCCTTAAAAAGCTGCTGAGGCTATTGTCATGCCAACTTGCTTTGTTGAATGATAATTTTCTTTAACCCACTGCCTGAAGATCTGAATTTATATTTTTTGAAGAAATTTTAAAAAGAACAGATAAAAAAGATGACTTTTCTAGCAGCTTAGGATGGCCTCCTAATTCGCAACACTGTATCCTACATTGCAAGGCCTGTGAAGAAGACGACGGAATGTCTGCTCATTCCCCAGCAAGAACCAAGACCCAGGAAGTTTAAGGGAACTGCTTGTTCATTTTCTTTTAGCAAGGAGAAATACTGCGAACTGCCATGTTTGAATCACTGAGTGACTGTTATGTGACAAGCCCCTCCCATCTGTGGTTTTAAGCTTGTATTTCTCTACGACAGCAAAGAGAAACTTCTGGACTCTGACACGCGCAGACCCAAGTGGGGGCCCCCCTCTCTCTCTCCATTTCAGCTTACAAGCTTCGAATTGTGCTTGTTGACTGACCACCTTTGCATACTCCAGCTACAATCAGAAACCCTGTTGGAGGAAATCATCTGCATCGCTGTCTCCAAGAGACCCACCAAACTAGTCATCTACCTCTTCAAACTAAAAGCCTCAGACCACCGAATTCAGTTAGAAGCCAGCCGAATCACCAAACACCTCAAACTGTATACCCTTTTTTCTATGGACTCTAACTCAACCAATCTACCTTTCCCCTCTCTGTAACCTAATTGTGTGGGTGTAAACCTCTAGTGTGTGTATGTTAGAGTGAAAGTTGGCACGTAGTTCATTATTTTCATTAGTTCAGTCTGGTACAATAAAGTTAACCTCTTTCTTTGTTAAACTCAAGAAAATCTGTCCGATTGGTTCTTGTTTTGATCATTGCAAGTAAGTAATCAAACACCTACTGAATTGGCCAGTACATCCACTTTAAGAAAGAGCGGAGAGACCTTGCATCAAGAGGAGATGATTGAATCCCACTCCTCATTTGGCAAGGAGGATGCCGAGCAGGCAGCTCAGGATGACGAAGCCATTGTACCAGCAGAAAGGACCATTGAGATACACACAAGGGAGGCTCAGGACAATCTCATACATATGCGGTTTCTGTCACCATGATGCTTGTTCCAAGTGAACTCAATACTCACCTCACTGTATTCCGTGTGTCGCCTCTTTCCTGTCACCTCTTTCCTATCACACTCCTGTGCCTTGCACCCAGGCTCACCATTCGCACTCGCAGAGCTGAGAAGGAGACCAAATGCGGCCTGCCCCTGCTTGGCAGCGCATTGAGGGAGCCAGGGATCTGACAGGGCAGCAGGGAAAGCATGAGAGATTCTTAGCAATGAAAGTGACCTCCATTTATTTAAACATTCATAACCCCAAATGTGTCTAGGTGCTCTTCTTCACGCGCTTCAGTGAGCTTCTATGAAGTGCTCCTGCTGCGCTAGCAGCTTAAGTGGAGGCAGGCTGCTGAACACACTGACCTGTGGCCTGGGATGACTTTAGTGGGTGTCCTCCAGCTGCCTGAGGTCTGGAGGATTCCGGCAGACTGAAGGGCTTATTCACAGGTGCAGGAGCCTCCTCAGTCATTGCAGCAACTGGAGCTGGCGTCATTGGTGGAAGGGCTGGGAAGCCACTGTCCACACACAGAGCACCCTGAGGGGAGCCCCAGATGTGAAGGTCAGCCTCTCCTCCCTTTCAAGGCTCACTTGCACTGCCCTGCTGACCTGACCCTTCTGCATTGAGTTCGTGGCCAAGGTGATGGTGTGCAGGTCTGCGTGCATCTCCAGGATCTGGCTCTCCAGGAGGGTCACCAACCTCTCAATGGAGGAAGCCATGTACTGACATGCCTGAGACATGGCAGCACTCATGGCATAGATGGACTCCTCCATTGTCCGCACATGACTACACATTGCCTCTGGCAGCTCCGCCAGATGTTTCATTACCTCTCTGCAACTCTAGATTGTTCTGTGCTGCTGACACCAGAGGCTCATCATCAGCCAGGGGCTCAGCATAGGCCAGGCCTCCCACAGTCCTCGGACTTCCAGTGGCCTCGCCTGTCATGGCCTCTGTCAGCTGCTCGGATGCATGTGTGGTGCTTTCACCCGCTTGTGACCTTGCATCTAAGCCCGAGCGCATACACACCGAAATAAGAGTATCTGTGCTGGTGAAGGGTGCAGGGGAACAGTGTGATGGTGCACCCTCTGAGGATTCTTCCTCCTCGTCCTCAGAGGACCACGGGATTCTAGTGGTGCCAGCAGATGATCTTCCCTCCAAGATGCCACAACCTGCATGAGAAAGCATAAACATTTGGGGGTTTGGCTTCATGGATCTGCCCATTCCAACCATGTGTGATGTAGTTCTGTAGAAGGGCAGTGGTGGGCATATGAACAGAATGCCTCCTCACTCTCTTGGGTGGACTCTCCAGTCTCTCCATCTGTTATGAAATGGCTGCCATGGGAACTTGATAATTCCAAGGCCTCCTCCTCAGTTGGGGTCAGTTCTCGAATGTCTAGGATCCCACCTCCAGTCTCATAATTTCCCTAGTGTTGTTGACCATTTTCTCCTGCGAGCAGAAAGAGGGACTCTGTTAGTCTTCCCACAGACACCAGCAGGACACTTGTTCTGGTGGCAGCCCTTTGGACCCTGATGGGCGCTTCCGAATGCCTCCTCCTCATGTCCGCTCTCAAGGGACATTTGGGGGTGGGCAAGCTGGGACAGAAGGCCGGCTGTCTTGAAGATGCAGCCATGCATCTGCCATGATCTGCTGTTGCTTCAGCCCCTTGCCACTCACTTTGCAGCGACTCCCAGACTGTGTCATGTTCCTTCCCGCATGGCCACATGCAAGCCCCAAAGACGAGATGAATATAGAGGACTCACCTTGGCGGAATGAAGGAGGTCATTGACCCTCTTGGGGCACTGGACCCCACAGCTGATGACCTCCTCTGCAATCTCTATCCAGGCTTGCTTGGTTAGGGGAGAGGGTCTCTTCCTGCTCTGCCTTGGGAAGAGGAGCTCCCGTCTTTCCCTTACAGCCTGGAGGAGAATCTACTGGAGGCATCGCTAAACTCTGGGGTACCTGGTGTCTTCTGCCTGACATGGTCCCTCTTGGCTCTTGGTCAGCTGAGCCTTATGAGGCCTTGGTTAGCAGCACAGGGTCTCCAGCCAGTTGTGGGGGTAGTGGGGGGGGGGGGTGGGGTCAGCAGCACAGGGTCTCCAGTCAGCAGCACAAAGGCAAACCAGCATCAAATTCAACAAGTGAAGCAGCAGTTCAAGCAGAGCTGGCAGTGTTTTAAATATGGTGCCAATACCTGCATTCGTCTCAGCTGATGATACTATTGGCATCTCGTTGCCCACCCGGTCCTCCAACGGGACAGGCCCCGCGCCTCCTGAAGTCAAATGGGCTGGCGGCCGCATGACTTTTGTCGATGCCACCTTCATCCAGTCCTGCCACTGGGACCTGTGATGGGCTGATAATGAATGAATACTTTACTTTGAATAAGGTCTCCTACCAATGTTTAACATGAGGCTCTAGTTGCCTTCTACCAGATTTTTTGTTCTTGAAGTGTTTGACCTCTGGATCATACAAACTAATTCTTAACATTATTAATTCATTTAATAAAGCGTTTCTCTCATGTACAGTGCGACTCTCCATTATCACAGACCTGGTGAATGCTGTGTAGCTTTGCAGTTTCTGTGGTAATTAAATTCTTTGCAGAAATTAACTTATAAATTTCTGAAGCCAGGGTTTCTTACACAGCTTAGAAAAAATTAATCATACATTGGGAATTGGTAAATGTTTATTAGTGTAATCACGTCATTAAAATTAGTATAGATCTCAAACCACACATCACATTTATATACTTTACAAATAAATTAACAATGTTCCTTTTATTATTCAATTTATTGATGCAGTGCAGAAATGCCGGAATACCTTCAGCTTTAAAGAAAAAACTCATGCCGTTTTCAGAATAAATTGCAAAATTAAAGGTGCACCATTTTAACAGCAGGATACTGCAGTGCTTTTACATGATTCAGGGAAAATTAACCCTGATTATTACATTATTTAAAAAAAAACTAAACTACCTCCTGTTCCTTGCCACTTATTTGTCTGCCTGGATGAGGGATTTAAGGATTTTTATTTTGTGTGTGTTTCCCATAAATGTTAAACATAGGTTACTGGCTGCATTGCGTTCATGAGTCTGGGAAAGTCCATCTATTTTTAATGATAGTTTACAATTTTCCACTGTCTAGATTTTTACAGTTACAAAATGCCAGCTTAAAGCTGGGTCAGTCATTAAGTTTTGGTCAGTAGACAAATTCTCTCTCAAATACATATACCAATGTCCAGAGACACAAAGCAGCACATTTATTGGGAATCTGAGGAGCAGGTGAGCCACAAATGGCCCTGGGCTACAGTTCAACTTTTACTGACTTAAACAACGTGCAATTTTTTGGTAAGATTGCTACTTGGAAATTACACTATGCAATATTTACAAATGAAAGGGTGTGTTAAAATAATGTTCAGAGGAATTTGATATGAATTATTTTAATTTCCAGGCTTATAGTTCTTTGCTTATCCATTGCTAGCTTTCTCCCCGACAGTCAGCACACCTGGGCCAGAAGTATAGGTAGCTGACCAGATCTATGCTATTCTTGATCCAGTTGTCAGGTGGAGTGAAGACTGCCTGGAGTGACTCTCCTGCTCTTCCTATTGAAAGAAACTCGATTCTGCCCTACACGCATGGGCGGCACAGTGGCGCAGTGGTTAGCACCGCAGCCTCACAGCTCCAGCGACCCGGGTTCAATTCTGGGTACTGCCTGTGTGGAGTTTGCAAGTTCTCCCTGTGTCTGCGTGGGTTTACTCCGGGTGCTCCGGTTTCCTCCCACATGCCAAAGACTTGCAGGTTGATAGGTTAATTGGCCATTATAAATTACCCCTAGTATAGGTAGGTGGTAGGGAAATATAGGGACAGGTGGGGATGTGGTAGGAATGTGGGATTAGTGTAGGATTAGTATAAATGGGTGGTTGATGGTCGGCACAGACTCGGTGGGCCGAAGGGCCTGTTTCAGTGCTGTATCTCTAAACTAAAAGTAAACTCTGGCTGCATGGCTGAGATTGAGAACTCACTGAAGGGTAATTTTAACTTTTATTTCTGGGCAGAAAACAGTCAATAGTGAATTGGCTGCAATTTTCATTTCTGTTGAAGTCAATAGTTGAAGTGTAAAATGGGTGATTCACCATCATCCATTTCTCGTCCAGTTATAAAAGTCAACATTGCCCTTATCATGTGGGGAATCAGTTAGGAAGAATCAACAATCCACTACTGCTCAATTAAATACATTAGATCTCCAGTGTTCTGTGCCATTGCTCCAGCACATTAAAGAAAAATCTAATTACTATCACATTTACCTTTCTAATCCTCAGTCAGTTTATCTCCTTGGAGATTCATCTCTTGCTCCTTTGATCCCATCCCTGCCGCGTTTCTCTTTTCCAGGTGCTGAACGACATTGTAAATGCCTGATATACATTGTTATACTATCTGTAAAGTGCTGGGAACTAATTAGCTAGGAACTAATTGTTATGTGTAAATGTTCCAGTAGGGCCACATTCACAGCTGCACTGGAGAGTTAGGCGATGTGTAACAGGAAACCTGTCTCAAGTAGTCCCACACCAGGCAGCATGGTGGCTGAATGAATAAACAAAAACTCCAGCCTTACCAAGTTTAAAGTGTGATTATTTCCTATATCTGGGAACCAGAAAACAACCAGAAGACGTAACATGGTGCAGCAAGTGTCTGTGAGTAAACCTAGAACATTTTAAAAGTATTAGATTGGGAAAAATTGACCCAAATTAGTGCCAGAGAGAGAGAGAGAAAGAAAAACTGAGTGACTCGTGAGAAAATGAAAAATAAAATGTCAGCCAGGACAGGAATGAATGCACAGCTACAGCCCATAATGTACTGGGAAGCTGATAATGTCATAGAGGAATTTGAGAAGTTTAAACAAAAGTGCAGATTGACATTCAGTAGTTTCCTAAAAGGCACGAGTGAAGAGGAGAGTGTCAGTTATATGCTTCTGTAGACTGGAGATAAAGGATTACATTTATTTAACAGCTGGGACCTAAATGAAGAGGACAGGAGAAACCCAGACCAAATTTTTGAAAGATTCAGCACCCATCTCCAGCCAAAATCAAATCATCGGATGAACTGATATGAATTGCAAGGCCTCAGACAGGAACTAGGTGAGCCTATTGACAATTTTGTTACAAAATTGAAAATGCAGCCAGAAAATGTAAATTTAAGGACACAGATGAAAGGCTGATGGATCAGCTAATTTGGGTTTCTGCACATCCTGAAGTACAGAAAGCTCTAATTGGAAAGAACAAATTCACAATATCGCAGGCTGTAGCTACTGCCAGAGCACATGAAGCCACGAGCAGACAGATGAAGACACTCACTACCCAAACAGCTAGCCTTCAGTTAAGCCAGGAGAAAAGCAGCAGGGTTGATGCAGTGAAACAACAATGAAAGAATGTACACCAGACAGAGAGAAAGATGTGCAGGAGCTGTGGACGACCACATGAATTGACAGACAGAAGGAAATGTCCCGCATATGGATCAATCTGCAGAGCCTGCAGAAAGACCAATCACTGGGAAAAGATGTGCAGAACAAGATAAGAAGGTGGTAGACGAGTCACCAGAACCAGATTAACAGGGCAAATGAATAGTGGAAGAAACCAAAACATCCATACCCTGGAAGATGACAATGGGTTTGAGAACATGATAGCCATAGGAACCATACAACTGCACAAAACGTCTGGATATGACAGTTGCCAGAGAAAAGGAATTCACACAACCATTTAGATCAGGAAGAGGGTGAGAAACAAGCCCACAATGATAAATCTGAAGGTGAAGATTGATACTGGAGCACAGAGTAACATCATCCCGCTCAGACTATACCAGAAGATCTTTCCTGATAACTTGGAGGAAAATGGTTATCCAAGGAAAGGTGCTCTGAAACCAAACAACGTCATGCTAACAGCATACGGGGCAACTGAGATTCAACAGCCAGGAACAACCCAAATCAGAGGAACACACAAAGGAAAAGATGTTAACTGTATGTTCTACGTCACTGAAACAGATGGTCCTGCTATCCTGGGGTTGAGCAGTTGCGAAGAGCTGCAGATTATCTCAGTATCAATAGGTGAGGTCCCAGAGGACTGGAGAATAGCCAATGTTGTTCCTTTGTTTAAGAAGGGTAGCAAGGATAATCCAGGAAATTATAGGCCGGTGAGCCTTACGTCAGTGGTAGGGAAATTATTGGAGAGGATTCTTCGGGACAGGATTTACTCCCATTTGGAAACAAACAAACTTATTAGCGAGAGACAGCATGGTTTTGTGAAGGGGAGGTCATATCTCACTAATTTGATTGAGTTTTTTGATGAAGTGACAAAGATGATTGATGAAGGCAGGGCAGTGGATGTTATCTATATGGACTTCAGTAAAGCCTTTGACAAAGTCCCTCATGGCAGACTGGTACAAAAGGTGAAGTCACATGGGATCAGAGGTGAGCTGGCAAGATGGATACAGAACTGGCTCGGTCATAGAAGACAGAGGGTAGCAGTGGAAGGGTGCTTTTCTGAATGGAGGGCAGTGACGAATGGTGTTCCGCAGGGATCAGTGCTGGGACCTTTGCTCTTTGTAGTATATATAAATGATTTGGAGGAAAATGTAGCTGGTCTGATTAGTAAGTTTGCGGACGACACAAAGGTTGGAGGAGTTGCTGATAGTGATGAGGATTGTCAGAGGATACAGCAGGATATAGATCGGTTGGAGACTTGGGCGGAGAAATGACAAATGGAGTTTAATCCGGACAAATGTGAGGTAATGCATTTTGGAAGGTCTAATGCAGGTGGGAAGTATACAGTAAATGGCAGAACCCTTGGGAGTATTGACAGGCAGAGAGATCTGGGCGTACAGGTCCACAGGTCACTGAAAGTGGCAACGTAGGTGGATAAGGTAGTCAAGAAGGCATACGGCATGCTTGCCTTCATCGGTCGGGGCATAGAGTATAAAAATTGGCAAGTCATGCTGCAGCTGTACAGAACTTTAGTTAGGCCACACTTAGAATATTGCGTGCAATTCTGGTCGCCACACTACCAGAAGGATGTGGAGGCTTTGGAGAGGGTACAGAGGAGGTTTACCAGGATGTTGCCTGGTCTGGAGGGCATTAGCTATGAGGAGAGGTTGGAAAAACTCGGATTGTTTTCACTGGAACAAGGGAGGTGGAGGGGTGACATGATAGAGGTTTACAAAATTATGAGCGGCATGGACAGAGTGGATAGTCAGAAGCTTTTTCCCAGGGTGGAAGAGTCAGTTACTGGGGGACATGGGTTTAAGGTGAGAGGGGCAAAGTTTAGAGGGGATGTGCGAGGCAAGTTCTTTACACAGAGGGTGGTGAGTGCCTGGAACTTGCTGCCGGGGGAGGTGGTGGAAGCAGGTACGATAGTGACGTTTAAGAGGCATCTTGACAAATATATGAATAGGATGGGAATAAAGGGATATGGTCCCCGGAAGTGCAGAAGGTTTTAGTTTAGGCAGGCACCAAGATTGGCGCAGCCTTGGAGGGCCGAATGGCCTGTTCCTGTGCTGTACTGTTCTTTGTTCTTCTTTGTTCTTTAAACCATGAGGTGAAGGAGGCGACACTGAGGGTTGAAGACAGTACACCCATTGAAAAGTGCCTTCCAATCAGAAGCAAAGAAGGTCTGGTCCAAATGTATCCAAAGTGTTTTGATCAGACGGATGCTTTGAAGATTTTGCGTATCACATCACTATGGACCCAGTGATGAAACCAGTGATTCATCCCCCACGTAGAGTACCAATAGAACTAAAAAGGAAAGCTTGAAAGAGAGCTGCAAGAAATGGAAGAAAAGAAATGATCATCAGAGTCACAGAGCCTACAGATTGGGTAAATTCTATTGTAGTGAGAGAGAAGCCAAATGGAAGGCTAAGAATTTGCCTCGATCCCAAAGATCTTAACCAAGCAATAAAGAGGGATTGCTACCATATTCCAACACTGGAAGAGATCACATCGGAACTGGCAGGGGCAAACGTTTTCAGCAAGCTTGATGCCAGAAATGGCTACAGGAATGTGAAGCTAGACACAGAATCTACATTGTTGACAACATTCAACACATCCTTTGGACGGTACAAATTCCTGAGTCTGCCTTTTGGCCTCAAAGTGAGCCAGGATATGTCCCAACAGAAAGTAGATGAGACATACAGGAGCAGCCAGTATAGCAGATGATATCCAGATATATGGTATCGATGGAAAAGATCATGACAACCATGTGCATGAAGCCATGGGGAGAACCAGGAAAGCTGGGATTAAGCTAAACGCAGACAAATGCATTGTGAAAGTGAAAAAATGCCAGTTCTTCGGAATGGCGTACACACCTGATGGAATCAAACTGAGTCCTGAAAGAATCTCAGCTATCTCTGGGATGGAAGCCCCAAGAGATAAAAGAAAGTTGAGAAGTTTCCTTGGCTTGATCCAATATATGAGCTCCTTCATTCCGCACATATCGCAACACACAGCAAATCTGCGGGAGCTAATGAAAGAGTACCAGTGGTCATACTCACATGACAGGAGTTTCAACAAACTCAAAAAGGTAATATGCAAGGAGACAAGTCTGTCATACTACGACAGAAAGAAACCTGTCACTCTGCAAGTAGATGCTTCCACAAAAGGACTGGGAACAGCCCGGGTACAAGAGGGAAAGCCAATAGCATTTGCATCCAAGCTCTAACATCAGCTGAGACAAGATATGCCAACATAGAAAGAGAGCTTTTGGCAGTTGTGTATGGATGTGAGAAGTCCCACACATATCTCCATGGGATAAAGTTCATAGTGGAGAGTGATCATCGTCCACTGGAGCTGATCTACAAGAAAAACTGATCCAGGGACGGCCTGATAGCTTCTGAAATACCACCCAGACCATGGCACACTGTAGGAGCCAATTTATTCACACATAATCAAGAATAGTATCTCATAGCCGCAGACTATTACTCAAAGTTCGATGTAAAGCACCAGCAAGACTGCAGAGGTTACTCTTGAGTTACGATTTCACTCTGAAATACAAGCCAGGAAGCGAAATGGTGCTGGCATATGCCCTATCTCAGTTGTCGCCACAGGAGAAACACGAGATAGATTATCTAGGTAGAAAGATTCATCACCTACTGAATGTAACACCATCAAAATTTAGTCAAATTAGAGATGAGACCAGCAAAAATGAGGAGCTACAGTTGCTATCTCAACAAGTGATCCAGGGATGGCCTGATAAGATATAGCAAACACAGCCAGCAATGCAGCAGTACTGATCTATCAGAGATGACATCTCACGAGAAGATGGTGTTCTACTAGCCGGATCCAGAATAATCATACCCAAAACAATGCAGGAAGAACTTCTGCAAAAGACGCATGAAGGCCACAAGGGAATGGAGAGGTGTAAGCTCAGAGCCAGATCAGCTGTGTACTGGATAGGCATATACAAAGTTATCGAAAATATGGTGTTTACATGCAATGTATGCCAGAAGTACAGAAACACACAACAGAAAGAGATGATAGCTACTGAAGTACCATTCAGACCATGGCATACTGTAGGAGCTAATTTATTCACACATAATCAAGAATAGTATCTCATAGCCGCAGACTATTACTCAAAGTTCCCTTTTATCTGGAAGGTGAAAGACTGGAGAGCCATAACAATCATCTCAGCAGTACGAGTTCTGTTTGCTGAGCAAGGGATTCCTGAAAGGTTAATGTGACAATGGCACCCAATTGACATCCAGAGAATTTAACAATTTGCTGACCAGTATGGGTTCAACACCATCACCTCATCACACACTACCCAATGGGACACGGGTTAATAGAAAGACACGTTCAGAAGGTCAGAAAGAACCCTTGTGAAATGCCAAGAGACAAAGGAAGACCCAAACCTGGCCTTATTGATGCATCGATCCACACCTCTCAAGGCTGACATGAAATCACTGGCAGAGCTGTTGAATGGAAGAAAATATAAGACTATCCTGCCAAGCAAACTATGTCCTTCAAGTGACCAGGAGGTAGTGAGACAACAACTTATGGAAGCACAGCTAGGAGGAGAGCAACACTTTAACAATCATGCTGAATCCCAATCTGAGCTATTGAAAGGACAAACTGTATATGTACAGGATCCAATCATGAAAACCTGGAGCCCAGCAAAAGTTGTTGGTGAAGCTGAGACCCCAAGGTCATATATCATTGAGACCGAAACCGGTAACCAAATGGGAAGGAACAGAATCCATATTCGGCCTACAGTTGAGCTGGAACAACAGAAAAGACCATCAACAACACCGGAAACATCACTATCCAGCAAGACAACATTAACGTCACCAACAAGTGACACATTGCCTGTGCAGCGAGCCAACTTACCACTGAGAGCAACAAATGCCAAATGTATAAAATGGAGGCACAACATCTTACCACCTAAGCGATACCGTGAATAATATTTTGAGAAAAGAATACACGCTATAAAAAAACTCTAAAAAGGGGTTCTTATTATTTCCAAACGTCAGTTGATTATCTTCTTTAGTTTAAAGAAAAGTTAAGAACTGGGACAGTTATATTGATATGGGGCATTATGTTTTAAAGAAAGAAGGATATTATATTGTTATACTATCTGTAATGTGCTCAGAACTAATTAGATAGGAACCAATTGTTATGTGTAAGTGTTCCATTGGGACCACATTCACAGCTGCACTGGAGAGTCATGCGATGTGTAACAGGAAACCAGTCTCAAGCAGTCCTACACCAGGCAGCATGGTGGCTGAATGAACAAACAAAGACTCCAGCCTTTCCAAGTTTAAAGTGTGATTATTTCCAACATCTGGGAACCAGAAAACAACCAGAACACGTAACAATGCATCTGCACAAGAAACTGTTCTCTACCCTTCAAAGCCACCATCATTGCACTCCTCAAACTAAAATCACTTCTGAACTCTTCAGCTTTGTAAATTGCCTGTACAATGTGCAATGGAAGTATGCAGAAAAATGTCTGTAACAGTAAGTTCATATTTACCTGATTTTCGTCAGGTTTACTTGTTTGTTGATGAATCAATTAAGTGTATTGAAGTGAGCGGCAAACACTGGCATGTAAGAGTTTCATCTGGATGCCATGTGTTCGGAATATGATTTATCCAAGCCATGTATTGTTATGAAACAGTTCACAATACTAATTCCAAGTCATTTTTTATGAAACCATAACAAAAGCAACTTGAAACAAGAATGCTTAACTGCTAAATAAATGCATAACAAAAAACAGTATCTAATAAGTCCAGTACTTATATTTTGATCCATAAGTAATCTTTCATAGAAACATAGAAAATAGGAGCAGTGGTAGGCCATTCAGCACTTCGAGCCTGCACCGCCATTCATTATGATCATGGCTGATCATCCAACTCAGTAACCTGTTCCCGCTTTCCCCCCATATCCTTTAATCTCTTTTGCCCCAAGACCTATATGTAACTCCTTCTTGAAAACATACAATGCTTTGGCCTTGACTGCTTTCTGTGGTAGCGAATTCCACAGGCTCACCACTCTCTGGGTGAAGAAATTTCTCCTCATCTCAGTCCTGAAAGGTTTACCCCATATCCTTAGACTATGACTCCTGGTTCTGGACTCCCCCACCATTGGGAACAAACTTCCTGCATCTACCCTGTCAAGTCCTTTACAATCTTTAAAATTTTAAATTTTAAAATCCTTTTACACCAGTAGTGCACAAATGGTGTATCTTGGTCTAATTACAAGGAATTTATTTGTTCCTCCAGCTTTCCAAATTGAATTTATCAGGTACGCAGATATGAGCCCATAGTCATAGTGCTATTTTCTATATAATTCATAAACATTTAGCAAACAATGAGTTTTAACTGTTCAGTTCAAGGCTTTCATGAGAACTGTATGTAATAGAATCTAATGTACATGACACTGAGAGCCTTCATTTTGCACATTCCACTTACTTTATACAGCCACAAGCAGTAGAAAACATCATTAATTATGCCTAAAAATATACATTTCCACTATTGATCTGAGCAAGTACTGTTTTCAAGGAAGCCGTCAATTGCTGCCGCTGGGACAATGTTGCAATGCACAATGGTTATGGATCTCAGCATCAAAGGTGAGCGAAATGTAAAAGAAAAGTAGAGAAATGAAGCTGAATAGAAAAAGGAGGGTGCATGTAAACCAGAGGTACCAGATAGGAAATGGAAAAAGTAATATAGGTGCATTCACAGAAGTTAGTCTCACAACTCTCATTACAACAGAAAGGCGGTGGTGTAGTGGTATTGTCACAGGACTAGCAACCCAGAGACCCGGGGTGTTGCTCTGGGGACAAGGGTTCAAATCTCACCACAACAGAAGGTGGAATTTGAATTTAATTAATAAATCTGGAATTTAAAAGCTAGTCCATGAAACCATTGTCGATTGTTGTAAAAACCCATCTGGTTCACTAATGTCCTTTAGAGAAGGAAATCTGCTGTCCTTACCTGGTCTGGCCTACATGTGACTCCAGACCCACAGCAATGTGGTTGACTCTTACATGCCCTCTGAAATGGCCGAGCAAGCCACTCAGTTGTATCTAACTGCTACAAAGTCAATAAAAAGGAATGAAACCGGACGGACCACCCGGCATCGACCTGGGCACCGGAAACGACTACGGCAAACCCTGTCGACCCTGCAAAGTCCTCCTGACTAACATATGGGGGACTGTGGCAAAATTTGAAGAGCTGTCCCACAGACCAGTCAAGCAACAGCCTGACAGAGTCATACTCATGGAATCATACCTGACAGACAATGTCCCGGAAACTGCCATCACTATCTCTGGGTATGTCCTGTCCCACTGGCATGACAGACCAGCAGAGGTGGAGGCACAGTGGTATACAGTAGGGAGGGAGTTGCCCTGGGAGTCCTCAACATCAACTCTGGACCCCATGAAGTCTCATGGCATCAGGTCAAACATGGGCAAGGAAACCTCCTGCTGATTACCACCTACTGCCCTCCCTCAGCTGATGAGTCAGTACACCTCAATGTTGAACACCACTTGGAGGAAGCACTGAAGGTGGCAAGGGTGCGGAATGTATTCTGGGTGAGGGACTTCAATGTCCATCACCGAGTGGTTCGGTAGCACCACTACTGGCCGAGTCCTAAAGGACATAGCTGCTAGACTGGGTCTGCGGCAGGTGGTGGGGGAACCAACAAGAGGGAAAAACATACTTCACCTCATCCTCACCAATCTGCCTGCTGCAGATGCATCTGTCCATGACAGTATTGGTAGAAGTGACCACCGCAGAGTCCATGTGAAGACGAAGTCTTGCCTTCACATTGTGTGGCACTATCACCGTGCTAAATGGGGTAGATTTCGAACAGATCTAGCAATGCAAAACTGGGCATCCATGAGGCGCTGTGGGCCATTAGCAGCAGCAGAATTGTACTCAACCACAATCTGTAACCACATGGCCCAGCATATCCCCCACTCTCCCATTACCATCAAGCCAGGAGACCAACCCCGGTTCAATGAAGAGTGCAGGAGGGTATGCCAGGAGCAGCACAGGCATACCTCAAAATGTGGTGTCAGCCTGGTGAAGCTACAACACAGGACTACTTGCATGCCAAACTGCATAAGCAGCATGCAATAGACAGAGCTAAGCGATCCTATAACCAATGGATCAGATCTAAGCTCTGCAGTCTTGCCACATCCAGCCATGAATGGTGGTGGACAATTAAACAACTAACTGGAGGAGGTGGCTCCACAAATATCCCCATCCTCAATGATGGGTGAGCCCAGCACATCAATGCGAAAGATAAGGCAGAAACATTTGCAACAATCTTCAGCCAGAAGTGCCGAGTTGATGATCCATCTCGGCCTCCTCCTGAAGTCCCCAGCATCACAGATGTCAGACTTCAGCCAATTCGATTCACTCCGTGTGATGTCAAGAAACGACTGAAGGCACTGGATACCGCAAAAGCTATGGGTCCTGACAATATTCCAGCAATAGTACTGAAGACCTATGCTCCAGAACTTGCTGCGCCTCTTGCCAAGCTGTTCCAGTACAGCTACAACACTGGCATCTACCCTGCAATATGGAAAGTTTTCCAGGTATGTCCTGTACACATAAAGCAGGACAAGTTCAACCCACCCAATTACCGCCCCATCAGTCTACTCTCAATCATCAGTAAAGTGATGGAAAGTGCCATCAAGCAGCACTTGCTTAGCAATAACCTGCTCAGTGACGCTCAGATTGGGTTCCGCCAGGGCTGCTCAGTTCCAGACCTCATTACAGCCTTGGTTCAAACATGGACAAAAGAGCTGAACTCAAGAGGTGAGGTGAGAGTGACTGCCCTTGACATCAAGGCAGCATTTGACTGAGTATGGCATCAAGGAGCCCTAGCAAAACTAGAGTCAAAGGGAATCATGGGGAAAACTCTCCGCTGGCTGGAGTCATACCTAGCGCAAAGGAAGATGGTTGTGGTAGTTGGAGGTCAATCATCTGAGCTCCAGGACATCACTGCAGGAGTTCCTCAGGGTAGTGTCCTCGGCCCAACCATCTTCAGCTGCTTCATCAATGACCTTCCCTTCATCATAAGGTCAGAAGTGAGGATGTTCGCTGATGATTGCACAATGTTCAGCACCATTCGCCACTCCTCAGATACTAAAGCAGTCTCTGTCCATATACAGGAAGACCTGGACAACATTTAGGCTTGGGCTGATAAGTGGCAAGTAACATTCATGCCACACAAGTGCCAGGCAATGACCATCTCCAACAAGAGAGAATCCCACCATCTCCCATTGACATTCAATGGCATTACCATTGCTGAATCCCCCACTATCAACATCCTAGGGGTTACCATTGACCAGAAACTGAACTGGAGTAGCCATATAAATACAGTGGCTACAAGAGCAGGTCAGAGGCTAGGAATCCTGTGGCGAATAACTCACCTCCTGACTCCCCAATGCCTGTCCACCATCTACAAGGCACAAGTCAGGAGCGAAATGGAATACTCTCCACTTGCCTGGATGGTTGCAGCTCCAACAACACTCATGAAGCTCGACACAATCCAGGACAAAGCACCCCACTTGATTGGCACCCCATCTACTAACATTCACTCCCTCCACCACCGACGCACAGTGGCAGCAGTGTGTACCATCCATCCGCAACACACGCAGGCTCCTTGGACAGCACCTTCCAAACCCACGACCTCTACCAACTAGAAGGACAAGGGCAGCAAATGCATGGGAACACCACCACCTGAAAGTTCCCCTCCAAGTCACACACCATCCTGACTTAAAACTATATCGCCTTTCCTTCACTGTCGCTGGGTCAAAATCCTGGAACTCCCTTCCTAACAGCACTGTGGGTGTACCTACCTCACATGGACTGCAGCGGTTCAGGAAGGCAGCTCACCACCACCTTCTCAAGGGCAAATAGGGATGGGCAATAAATGCTGGCCTAGCTAATGACGCCCACGTCCCATGAATGAATAAAAAAAAATTCCAGTGGTAGCCCGGGAACGAGGAAAAATAAAAGAGGTAGATAATGTGATGAAGGGAAGGAAAGAAAAAGATAAAGAGGGCAATGGATAGGGAGAGCTACCATGTTGAGGGGCAGGGTGAAAATTTCTTCTTAGGGACGTCATTGAGGTGAGCAGCAGGAAGAAAGACAAAGGGCAGAATTTTTGGGCCCCATGGGTTTTGGGAACAGAAGTGTGTGGGTCTCGAAAATACTGGCGCCAGCCAGCGTATTGGTTTGGAGGTGCTGTTCCCGGCACCAGCGACGTTCACCAGGGCAGGCAGAGGATAGGAAAGCGAGCCCGTCTGCCTCCCGATTAAGGCCAATTAAAGTTATTAAAGAGCTCATTAACAGCTCCTTAAAGGGGAGGTTGAAATTTTCATGGTGGCACATGGGTTACACACACTGTCTGTTGCTCACCAGCTGAAGAGAGATGGGGAGCCAATCACGGCTGCCTAGGGAATTACCCTGGCCCCATAAAAGGGTCAGTGGGGCAGAGGAGGAATTGGCCTTTGGGAAGGAGGTGCCCTTGGCACTGTGCAGGTGGTGGTGAGAGTGGGCAGTCAGTGCTCAGACATTGAATGGGACCACCAGCCTTGGACATCACAGAGGCAGAAGAGCAGGGGCAAGGCTGCCAATCACAATGGGGCGGTCACCTGTCCACAAGGAAGGCTGCAGCTGGCAATGAGGGCATGACTGTCAGATTTTGGGCCCCATGGTGATGAGGGGCAACACACTCCACAGGAAAGTGGAACCCCGAGCAGCAGGTGGGCATGGGAGAGGAAAGAGGGCAAGAAGGCAACGTAGGCATACCCACAACACATGATCTACCACCGAAGACAGATCTACCTGGAGATGACCAAGACCCAGTGCCTCAGGAGACTGCATCTCTCCAGGCAGATGGTCACAGAGGTCTGTTCCCTCATCACCGAAGACCACACACCTCGCAGAACTGCTTGCCATACCCTGCCAGTACCCATCAAAGTCACTGTGGTCTTGAACTTCACTTCTGGCTCCTTCCAAGGATCGGCTGTGAACTTTGCAAATATTTACTTACCACTCCATCTTTCTGTCCAATGAGACTGAAGATGATGAGGGAACCCCATGAGGGGTGGCACACTCATCCTCCACCCTTGTCAGGCACTCCGGATGCCTGGAGGAGGTCTCTAGCTGTGGTGCAGCTGGCAGCCCCTCCAAAGATTTCTGTGCCATCCGCGCCACTGACCGGTCCACACTACATGGCATCTTATGCATGTGGGTGTGAGTGTGCAGCTCCTGCCCACACTTCAAGTGCTGCCACATACTGTTCTTCAAGAGGCTAGCCACTCTCTCTATTGAGGAGTTCATGCACTCATAGCCTTGAGCCATTGTGGTGCACATGAGCTGGTTGAATTCCTCCGTCCTCTGCCCAAAATCCCTCACTGTCACAGGGAACTCTGACATGTGGGAGCACATCTTCTGCTGCTGTACAAGGTGGGGCCTCCTTTCCAGTGACTCCAGAGGCCCTGCACCTTTACCCAGCTAAGCAGGGTAGTGTCTTCCCTCTTCATCCTCTAGGCCCACAGAGGGAGGGGAGAAGGTGCCCTGAGTTGGACACCTGCACCTATGGGAGACAAGAAGAGATGATGAGAGTTAGCCTAGGAGATTAGGAGCAGTGCTGAGGCTAGCAAATGTTACTCAGTGCACGATATGCTATCGGACGGGTGGCGTGCACTGCACCCCCTTAATGACCACGTTGCCCTCTATAATCACCAGGTCCAACATGAGCTCCTGTTTTGCCAGGCCAGACTGCCTCCTCTTTCACTATCCTGGCTATCTACATTGCTGCCTGCTCCATTGGGGTGATGCAGAAGAACGGCACTCCTCCTCCCATCTGGGCCGTCTGCCAGACATTGTCTACCGTTTCTCCTGCAAGGACAAAAGAGGGCAAGATAAAGCACTGTTGTCCTCTGTTGCCAATGTCATCTGCCCCTATCCATTAGAAGCTGCATGTCTTAGTGGTGACAGGTCCTCAGCAGCGATATGGCTGAGCCATTCTGAGAGGTGAGTAAGTGCCCTGGGTTCATGTACTCCCCATGTTCAGAAGCAGCATGTGCTCCTCAAGTGGTGTGCCTGCTGGAGAGGGCAAGCCCTGAGATCTGTGCATTCACCTTGTCAGAATGTATGAGGTTGTTGAACCTTTTACGACACTGAATCCAGGCTCTACTCGTCTTACTTCTGTTACTGACAGTGGCAGCTATCTGAAGCCAGGCCTCTTGAGTTTTGGCTGGTGGCTTCCTCCTGCTACCCGCTTGAAAAAGGACCTTCCCCCTCTCCCTCACGGCTTCCAACATTAGACTCAGGTTGGCATTGATGAAACGAGGGGCAGCCCTGCCCTAGGTGGCAGGCCTCGAATTCTCCTGTGATATCTCATTTCCCTCTGGTACTGTGGAAGACTTTGGTACACTCAGCAGATTTCTTCCTTAAGAAGCCTCAGTGATAGCTGCGGTGGGGAGTCTAAATCAATTCCCCACTTCATCTGACTCGCCTCTGTTCCCATCTCCACGGGCTCTAATTTGACAGGGAACCTATCCCCATATCAATTAAGGGCTCACCCACATGGAAATCATTACTGTAATCAGTTTCCCACCAGATCTGAAAACAGTCCCGACTCCTGATTCCCGCCTCCATGGGGGCAATTCAGCCCAAATATCCTGTTGAGATAGTGGTGGTGGAGGAGAAGAAGAAAAGGGATCTTCTTATTTAGAGGTGAGAGAAGAACATGAGATACCCCCTATTGTGTGGCGAGTAGAGGACTTGTGAAAGGGGAGGGTTCCTGTTGAGGTGGGGGTGTTGGGGGAAGAGAGAGATGCAGTGCTGAATGGGGAAGGGTTGGAAGAAGAAAAAGCGAGAAACCTCCGACTGTAGGTAGGGCAGTATCTCTGGTTCTGCTGGGAATGCAAGGCACTGTTGTGGTTCCAGGAGATGACTGGCATGTCAAAAATTAGACTCTGTATTTGAAGGTGGCTCAGAAATAATTTCTGCTATGACATAACACAAAGACGGGAAATGGCTATCTTCAGTACTACATTTTAAGACAATTATTAATTTAAAAAATACATAAACTATCCTTTTATCTAAATTAACAGAGTAGAAGAATATATGTTTCCATGCTACACCCAACGTGATGCAGCAGTGTGGGCAACAACATCTGAGGTGAATGGCAAAAGGTGTTCCTCCACTGCTCACATTAAAATCTGGGCCAATGAATTCTTTGCTACAGAACATATACATTATATATTGAAACAATTTTCCTCAGTTTTTTTCCTTTCTCTCCTGAAGATGCTAACTCCTTCTGAGATATGGGCCGGAATTTTACGTCAGAGTGGAGACCCCATCTGCCAGCTTAAAAGTCGGGGGCAAGCCTGCCTCCGCCGGGCCTGGGAGCCACGCAGAGATTTTACATGACCCAAGCCTTTAATTGGCCTCGGGCGAGACTGCTTCTCCTCTGAGACAGGAAGACCTGCCTCCAGGAGCTGCTGGTCAACCAGTGGGCCACTAAGGTAATAAGCATCTGGCCCGTGGCAAAAGGGGTGGGTGTCAATCAGGAGGATCAGGGGTGGACCAGTGAGTGTGGTAGGTGCTGTTGAGGGAGGCCCTCCGTGGGGCACAGGGTGCCCAATAAGTAGGCCCCCCACCCTCTTGGGACCACAAGGAGGCTGACAGGTATTACTGGGCAGCTTCCTTGTTGATGGAGTGCCCATACACTGCTGGATATATACCAGTGATGGCAGGAGGAGGCCCATAAATGGCAATTAATTGCCTGCTTAAGGGCTTCAATTGGGGCAGGTGGGCCATTTGTCAGCTCCCCAACGTTCATAAAATCGTAGCCTGGCCAGGAAGGCAATGGGAACGGCACCTCCCCCCACCCCCCCCCCCCCCATGCAATTTTATGGCCTCCCCACCTTCAGCCCGCTCCCATGAGGGGCTGAAAATTCCGTATATGGTTCCACAGGAACTTCAACATCTCAACAATGTGGTCATTCTTCATGACTTGGCCTAGGCAATAAGTACCAGCAAGCTACTGGACCATTAAATGTTTGAAGCCAAGCCCAAGCCTGTTCTTGCATGAGATCCACACATGCTCAGTGTATAATGCTTAGAAGAAGGTAGGGCAACTGGTTTTTCTTCCTTCCTTCTAGTCCATAGGTACTGAGGCAAGTTTTATTCCACCTAATACCACCACAGCCAAGATTGGCTTACTCAGCACAGACTGAGAATCAAATCTAGGGCCTTCTGTTGTGTGTGGTTCAGTTAGGACCTGACGTTATTAATTGTGCCTTAGGGCAGCCCCTAATTATTAAGTCAGTACAATTCCTTACTACTCAATTGAAAATGATTCTGGATACATTTCTAATATTGAAATCACATTTTCTCATCTGTCAGTCTGTCAGCAGTGGTGGGTGTTATGATATTGACACCGCGAATGTCAATGTGGTAAGAGGAGAACGAGTCAAATTTCACAGTCTATAAATTTATAGGATGGCTCTAATCTATTTAGGCCACCAGAGATTTGCTGCTTCTGGAAAAAATCTGTGAGTGACAGTCCCACCAGTCATCGAGATATCAACTTTTTCTTTTGCAAATAAGAATAGATCCTTGAGGACTCCATGGTACTTGCAGTCATTAATCTGTAAATTGAGCTGTCCTTCATTTTGATGAGTCATCTGAACTAATTGCCCATGGTTTTACTAGTAGCAGCTTTGAAAAATCCAAGCTTTTTCAGTGTGATTGACAATTTAAGATTTGCCTCCTCAGAAATTAAAATTGTGCTTGTCAACCAATTGAGCTAATAGGACTTGATATATTGATAGCATCTTATAGCACAGAAGGAGGTCATTTGGCCCATTGTGCCAGTGCTGGCTCTTTGAAAGACATATTCAATTAGTCCACTGCCCTTTCCCAAAGCCCAAAGATGGTAAATGGGATGTCAGTCAAGCATGCTGCTTTGTCCTCGAAGGTATCAAGCTTCTTGAATATTGTTGGAGATGCTCTCACCCAGATAAGTGGAGAATTTCATCAAACTCCTGACTTGTGACTTGCAGGTGGTGGAAAGGCTTTGGGAAGTGAGGAAGGGAGTTACTCACCACAGAATTCCCCGCCTCTGACCTGCTGTTGCAGCCACAGCATTTATGTGATTAGTCCAGCTAAGTTTCTGGTCAGTGACGACCCTGAGGATGTTGATGGCAGGAAATTCCGTGATGGTAATGCTGTTGAATGTCAATGGGAGATGGTTAGATTCTCTCTAGTTGGAGATGGTCATTGCCTGGAATTTGTGTGGCACAAATATTACTGGCTACTTAGCAGCTCAAATCTGAATATTATCCAGGTCATGCTGCTTGTGGGCATGGAGTGCTTTATTATCTGGGAGTTGCAAATGGAACTGAACACTGTTTGATTATTCGCAAACATCGCCACTTCTGACCTTCTGATGAAAGGAAGGTCATTGATGAAGCAGCTGATGATGGTTGGGTCATGGAGAATGCCCTTGGGAACTCTGGCAGCACTGTCCTGGGGCTGAGATGATTGCAGGAATTGGGGATCAACCATCTTTCTTTGTGCTTGGTGTGACTCAAGCCCATGGGGAGCTTTCCCCTGATTCCCATTGACTTCAATTTTACTCGGGCTCCTTGATGCCATAGTTTGCCAGATGCTGCCTTGATGTCAAGGACAGTCAATCTCACCTCATGCCTGGATTTCAGCTCTTTTGTCCATTTTTGGATCAAGGTTGTAATGCCATGACATTAGTGAGCAGGTTATTGATGAGTAAGTGACACTTGATAGCACTGACATCACCACCTTCCCTTAATTTGCCAATGGTTGGGGCGGTAATTGGCTGGATTGGATTTGTCCTGCATTTTTGGACAGGACTTTCCTGGGCAATTTTCCACTTTGTCGTGTAGATGTAATTTTCCACTTTGCCCTGTACTGGAACAGCTTGGCTAGGGGTGCAGCTAATTCTGAAGCACAAGTATTCAGCAGTACTGCTGGGATGTTGTTGGGCCCCATAGCCTTTGCTATATCCAGTGTGCTCAGCTGTTTCTTGATTATAGGTGGAGTGAATCGAATTGGCTGACATCTGGCATCTGTAATGGTGGGGACCTCAGGAAGAAGCTGAAATGGATCATCCACTTGACACTTTGGGCTAAAAATGGTTCCAAACAATCAGCCTTGTCTTTTACGTGCTGGGATCCTGCATTATTGAGGATGGGGATATTCATGGAGTCTTCTCCTCCAGTTAGTTGTTTCATTGTCCACCACTATTCACGACTGGATGTGGCAGGACTGCAGAGCCTCGAACTGATCTGTTGGTTGTGGGATCACTTAACTCTATATAGCATGCTGCTTCTGCTGTTTAGCGTGCGTGTAGTCCTGTGTTGTAACTTCACCGGGTTGGCATCTTATTTTGAGGTGTGCCTGGTGCTGCTCCTGGCACGCTCTTTTACACTCCTCATTGAACCAGGGTTGATTCCCTGGCTTGATGGTAAAGGCAAGGTGAGGGATATGCTGGGCTATAAGGTTACAGATTGTGGTGGAATACAGTTCTGCAGCTGCTGATGGCCCATAGCGCCTCACGAATGCCCAGTTTTGAGCTTTTAAATCTGTTCTGAATCTATCCTATTTAGTACAGTGGTAGTGCCGAACACAATGAAGGATGCCCTCAGTCTGAAGACAGGACTTCATCTCCACAAGGAGCTTGCGGTGATCACTCCCACCAAGACTGTCATGGACAGATGTATCTGCTGTAGGTAAATTGGGGAGGAGTAGGTCAAGTAGGTTTTTTCCTTGTGTTGGTCCAGTCTGGCAGCTATCTTCCCATGACTCGGCCAGCTCCGTCAGTGGTGGTGCTACCTTGGTGAATGGCATTGAAATTTTCCACCCAGAACCCATTCTGTGCCCTTGCTTTCATCGGAGCTTCTTCCAGTTGTGTTCAGCATGGAAGAGTACTGCTTCATCAGCTGAGGGGAGGAAGTGAGTTGTAATCAGCAGGAGGCTTCCTTACCCATGTTTGACCTGATGCCATGAGAATCAATGTTGAGAACTCCCAAGGCCATTCCCTGCTGACTGAATACCATTGTGTTGCCACCTCTAGTGAGTCTGTCCTGCTGGTGGGGATGGTGATGGAGGAATCTGGGACGTTGGCTAAAAGGTATGATTCTGTGAGGATAACTATGTCAGGTTGTTGCTTGAGTAGTTTTTGGGGCTACTCTCCCAATTTTGGCACAAGTCCCCAGATGTTAGCGAGGAGGACTCTGCAGGGTCAACTGGGCAGGGTATGCCTGTTGTGTAAGTCAATACAGGGTGATCTGTCCAGTTTTATTATGAGATGTATTCATAATGGTTAGATATAACTGAGTGGCTTGTTCAGCCATTTTAGGGGCCTGTTAAGAGTCAACCACAATGCTGTGGATTTGGAGTCACATATAGGCCAGACCAGGTAAGGACAGCAAATTTCTGGTAGCGGACTAGATGGCTTTTAAATGATTATCTGGTAGTTTCATGGTCACCATTACCATTACTAGCTTTTTGTTCCAGATTTATTTAATTAACTGAATTTTAGTTCTCTAGCTAGCATGGTAGGATTTGAACTCTTTTATTCCATCCCTGACCTATTTCAGGAATACATTCCTTTTTGTATCTTGAACAGTATCCCTTTGAAACTATTCCACTTTTCTTCCACATCTTTTCCTTCAAGTATCCCTTTGCATTTAACTACTTCAAAGCATTCTCTCATACCCTCAAAGTCAGCTTGTTTAAGATATAACTTTTTAATGGCTTCCTTCTATTTTCTATGCTTGGCCATAAAATTTGGCTCTGTAGCATCTGTATTTTCAGCACCATGGTGCTGTTTCTGGTCCCAAATGGGGTCTGTTCAGCATGCACACACTTCTGGTGTGGCTGTGCTGGATGCAATTTTGGGTAGATTGGTAGCATGGGCAGTAGGAGCATGGGCCATAAGTTTGCTGAGTAGGTAGATCATGATGTCAGTCAGCTGGCACAGTGGCACAGTGGTTAGCACTGCAGCCTCACAGCTCCAGCGACCCAGGTTCAAATCTGGGTACTGCCTGTGTGGAGTTTGCAAGTTCTCCCTGTGTCTGCGTGGGTTTCCTCCGGGTGCTCCGGTTTCCTCCCACAGCCAAAAGACTTGCAGGTTGATAGGTGAATTGGCCATTATAAATTGCCGCTAGTATAGGTAGGTGGTAGGGGAATATAGGGACAGGTGAGGATGTGATAGGAATACGGGATTAGTGCAGGATTAGTATAAATGGGTGGTTAATGATCGGCACAGACTCGGTGGGCCGAAGGGCCTGTTTCAGTGCTGTATCTCTAAAAAAAGCTTGTAACACTGATTTGACTCTAGCGGTGCCCTTTTCAACTTCAGTGCTCCAGCTAATGCCCCTCTTAACCTTGCACAGCTCAACATGTGTTCAGCAGTAGAAGCACCCCCCACAATCAATATTATTTAAAGGGATCAACCACCACTGTCAGGCTTGTTACTCATTGATTTCTATTGGCTGCTGCTGAGTTCATAGAAGTGTTTGGTTTGTACTATTATTTAAAGTTGGTGAAGTCTACAGCAAGTGGTGTGGCATGTGGTGAAGTTCTTGTTTCTAACTTTACGGTTCTGTAGTTTCAATCCCCTCTTGATCTGCAGCATGACGGTGAGAATGAGCAGTTGGAAGAGGAAAGAGAAGGAGTGGGAAAAGGGCTGTCAGGAGGAGGCCATATCCACCCAGGGTCTTCAGGGAGCAATTTTCCTACCTTAACTTCAGAGAAGAATAGTGCATTAAATGCCACTGATTCACTAAGGAGGTTCTCATTGAAATCTGCCACTTCTTGCAGGCTGATTTGCAGCCTCAGACTAGGGTGAGGATGGCATTGCTAAATGGCTGTGAAGACGACCTAGGCCATGAACCTCTTCGTGTTGGGCTCCTTCAGGCTGGAGCAGGGGACATCTCCAACATCTTGCAGTTTGGCATCCAAAGTTGTATTAGGGTTGTGGCTGATGCACCTTATGCAAAGAGAGGGGAATACATTGCATTCTTTCTTTCCAGAGGGAAATAGATGGAGCATACACCTGAGCTTTGCCAGGATAGTGATCTTCCCCATAGTGCAGGGTGCCATTGATTGTAATACAACATGTGTGCAGCACTGCATCTAAATGCAGAGATTTAATGTATTTGCAAATGGTTCCACTCATTCAACATGCAGCTGGTGTGCAACCTTACTCAGCACACCACGCAGGTCAATGCCCGATATTCTGGCAGCAGTCATGTTGCCTTTATTCAGTGTCAGTCCCCTGTACCATCAGTATTTGAGCCACCTGGAGAGACCAGAAGGTGGCAGTTGACTATAAGCGCTATCTGCAGGCTCATAACTCTCATGTGCAATGCATACACACATGGGGAGCCTACATATAATGAGAGCTATGCTGCTATATGAAATGTCATCGAGCAGACTTTTGTGGTACTTAAGCAGAGCCTTTGTTCTGTGGGCTGCTCTATAGGAGCCCTGCAGTACTCCCCAGAGCATGTGCCATGATTTATCATGGTCTGCTGCATCCTGCACAACCTCACCATCATGAGGGCAGAGCCTGGTCACAGTGTATTGTTACGACCGAGGTGGGAGGAGTGCACTGTCTTTTCTAGTTCCACTTCTCTACAGGTCACAACATATTTTTAAATGTTTACCCAGGTACCGATGCAGTCAATCATATACTCTACTCTTTATCCCAGAATAAAATACACCAACCAGGTTTCTTTTTGTTTATTAAAGAAGACTTAACCAGTAATGAAGCAAAGCATTAACACACAGATTGAAATATGAAATTTTCGCTTTCACCTTAGCGACCCCCCCAACACCCCTCCCCACATACACACCAGTTAACCATAAAAAGAGATTTTCCCTTTAGAGCTCTGTTACAAAAAAACAAAAAGAATACTTTAACCAAATATTTGCTAATTCTTGAAAAAAAAAGATATGCAAAGATGTGATTTGTCCCTTTATTCTGGCATCCCAAATACACGTAGATGGCTGTCATTGGGATCTTCCTAGAACTGTTGTTTTCTGGCAGTGTTGAAGATTAGTTTGGCAGGCCTTTCAGGAGGAATGTAACATCAATTTCTCTATTGCTTACACTCACTTCTAAGAGATAGAAAAGCTGGCAGCCTTTTCAAAAAGATGGAAAAGGCTGAGCTGCAGTTTTGTCCTTCAGGTTGATTTTTAAACTCCTTTCAAAACGCTGTCCATACCCCAACTGACTGTCCAAAGCAAAACCAAAGAATATCGCAAGAGTCACGTCTCCTGACCCCTATAAATCTTGACCTGTCACATCTCCGTAAACATCTTTCTCAGGTCAAAAACTCCCTGATGGGTACTTATCTGAAGACAGGTGACTTCCAGTAAGGGTTTACAAACCATGTCCAAAAGACCTTCTGATGACCTATTTTTAAAAAAAATGAAGTCCAGCATCTATGGAATCCTTTTCAGTTTTAAAAACACATGTCCTCAAAATTTAACAAGAAATGAAAGTACTTTTGTAACAGTATACAGCAAGCAGCAGAGGAGGAGGAGGCAACCAACACATCCATTTTGTAGCCTGGCTGGCCATACTCGGCTCATTTGACTGTGGCACCAGTGAACTCAACCTAATTCTCCTTTCAACAACAGTCCCAAACCTTATCATCCCGCTGTCATTGAACATCACAATGTCCTCTTGGCTACAATGCTGAAATAAAAGCAAACACAAAACAAACATTCCAAACCAACTCTATCAAACAAGAATCCTATATTACATATAAAAGTCAACTAATCACCCTTGTGCATTCCTTTAGTGCCTTTGCCTGTGTTAGTGCTCCTACGCAGTGATAGCCTAGAGGCTAGAGCAAGGCTGGTGAAAGGCTGCTGACTTTCAGAGGAGGAGACTGCAGATGGCCTTGCAGGATGATCTTGAGTATCTCTGGCCCAGAAGGCCTGACGTCGGACTGTACTACCTCAGGTTGCAGCAATCTGAGCTGGCTGGCTGACAGGCAATAGCAAAGACACTAGCAGAGTGGCAGTGGTGGCAGGACAAATACTGTCATCCTGAGAGAGGACAGCAGTTTTGTGCTCTTTGGAACCATTGCTACTTCCTTCGGTTGGGACCTCAGCAATACCAGTAATCTTCTGGAACACTGATTCCTGGACTGCGGTGAGACCCTTCAAGCACTGGTATCCACAGCCATGGACCTGCATAGCAGCAAGCTGAGCTTGCATGACTTCATTCTGAGCTTCCACTGCAGCACTCAGACACTGTGTGGCTTCTGCTTGTGCTGCAATGGAATTTGCAACATCGGCCATCAGCTACTGCATCCTGGTTGGGTCCGCAAGTCTTCTCATGAAGATGGCCACCACTTCCAATTTAGGAAGGATGGGCTCCAAGTTCTGTGAAAAACCGTGTATAGAGTTAGTGCTGGACTCCTCCACGTTTCTTGACAGTGACTGCAGGCATTCTGTCAGGTCTGCCAATGCACCAAACATTCCTGTGTGCCTACCGATCAGCCTTTTCCTGTACGCTGCCACCTGCACTACCCTTGTCCCCTGCATTGGCTGAAGGTCACTCATGTCAGTTTTCTCACCACATGCAGATCCAGCTTCTAAGCTACCTTATAAAGTATGGGCAGTGTCAGTATCTGAGCTGGTGACTGCAAGTATCAGAGCGAGTGACAGTGTTTCTCATCATCAGTCTTTTCTTCCTCGATCATTTCTTGCTCCTGCATCACTGCCTGGCCAGCAAGCAGTTCTCGGGCATCTGAAAGGAGAAAGGCACAAGGGTAGGATTGTGATGAGGGGAGGGAGGAAGCAAGAGGTGCACGCTTACATCATCTGCAACTTAAAAATTAGAAGAGATTTTGGGCTGAGCGGGGAGTGGGATGTGAGACGGAGGATTAGGTATGAGCGTACCATCACCTTCATTTGATTCAGCCATGCCACTGGCCATGGCCTCACAGTCACGACCACTTCAATAATGGGAAGCACTATCTTCTTGATCAGGGTGAGACATGTAGCGATGCCTGTCCCCTGCCTGTTAGTTCCTGCTGACTGCAGTGTTGCGCCACCTTGTACTGCAAGATAGAGGGAAGTGTCTCAGTAAATGTGGTGCAAAGATGATGTGGCTGTCATTGCTGAATAGCTGGCAGTGTGTGAAAGATGTGAGATGTGGGTGTGAGGCTTTCAGGAGGGCTAAGTGTGGGAGAGTGAGGTAAAGCTATGAATGTGAGTCATGAGTCGTGGTTGATAGAGAATGTTGGTGGGTGAGTGAAGAGGGTGTGCATTGAGCAGTGTGAGAGGCTAATGGTTCAGTGGTAAGGATATGCCATTCACTGACCTTGACAACTCGTGTGAGGCCATTAAACTTCCACCTGCAGTGCATCCAGGCCCTCTGGGCTACACTGCCTGCATTGATAGCAATAGCTATCTGCTCCCATTGCGTTCTCAGAGTTTGTCTGTTGATAGAGGACCTCTCTCCTCCTGTTCACCTCATGCACCAAGGCATCCAATGCTGCATCAAAGAAGTTTGGAGCATGTCCTCTGCCCTATAGTGCCATATTAACCCTTCATGCATGTCAGACACACTTCCTCAGCCACTTCCAACACCTGGTCCAGCCAGAATGGACATCCCCTTCAAGAGCTGCAGGCTGGCTTTCAGTAGTGCAGGCTAACTTTAAGTGGTGCTGGCCTCACCAGAACATTGGTCCCCTGCTGAGGCATGCAGCCACTTAACAGTGAGCTGGGCTCCACATTACGCACATTTAAATTAACACGACAGTGTGAATTTTGCCAGCATCAGAAGGAATGAGCATGGATTAATCTTGCATCATAATCCCCGCACCCTTTTTCAGGGGCTATCGAATTTTGTCCCCCTCATGTCTACACAGATTCCAAATGTGCCCTTACTTCTGCTTTGCTTACTGTTCCCTACTTATTCATTAGAACCAAATCCAACACAGTATTACCCCTTATGGGTACTGTAACATACTTTTTTAGAAATGAGTCCCTCACAATTTCGGGCAAATTCCCATTCACATGCAGACTGTCCACATTGTCCAGTCAATATGAGAAAGATTAAAATCCCTCAAGATTACTACTGAAAACGTGGCAGTCATCTGTCTTAACATCTGACACAAAACTGCATCAGCCTCATTTTGATTATTTGGTGGTCTGTAGCATATTCCTATTCCTAGCTTTTTCTCTTTATTGTCCGTTAATTCTATCCAAAGATACCCAGAACCACTTTCAGCTTCCAACTCTGTTCTAACCAGTCCCTTTGTAACAAATAATGCCACCCCACCACCTGGTTTACCATCCCAGTCCTTTCTAAAACACAAAAAAGCCCTGCAAATTAGCTCCCCAATCATCTCATGTTTTCAACTAGGTTTTAGTCACTTCTATAACATCTAGTTCCTCCCTATGTGCCAGCACTTCTAGCTCACTCATTTTATTCTTTATTCTTTTTTCTTCTTCTTCTTCAGCCTCCTTGTCTTGGGAGACAATGGGTAAGCGCCTGGAGGTGGTTAGTGGTTTGTGGAGCAGCGCCTGGAGTGGCTATAAAGGCCAATACTAGAGTGACAGACTCTTCCACAGGTGCTGCAGATAAAATTGGTTGTCGGGGCTGTTACACAGTTGGCTCTCCCCTTGCGCTTCTGTCTTTTTTCCTGCCAACTGCTAAGTCTCTTCGACTCGCCACACTTTAGCCCCGCCTTTATGGCTGCCCGCCAGCTCTGGCGACCGCTGGCAACTGATTCCCACGACTTGTGATCAATGTCACAGGACTTCATTTTGCATTTGCAGACGTCTTTAAAGCAGAGACATGGACGGCCGGTGGGTCTGATACCAGTGGCGAGCTCGCTGTACAATGTGTCCTTGGGGATCCTGCCATCTTCCATGCGGCTCACATGGCCAAGCCATCTCAAGCGCTATTTAAGTAATCCTATATTATCCTGGCATCCTCTTTCCTAATTAATATTAATCTATGGTCTGTTTTGCTATATTAAAAACAAAATGTGCTGAAATACTCAGCTGGTCTGGCAGCATCTGTGGAAAGAGAAGCAAAGTTAACATTTCATGTCAGTGACCTTTAACGTTAACTCAACTTCTCTCTCCACAGATGCTGCCAGATATGCTGAGTATTTCCAGCACATTTTGTTTTTATTTCAGATTTTCAGCATCTGCAGTATTTTCCTTTTATTTGTCTGTTTTGCTTTCCTCTCCCCATCGCCTTATTTACCCTTTCTGAGTGTGTATTGGTACTCCTGTGGTTCAGGTGAAGTCCATCCCTCCTGAATAGCTTTCTTCTGTCTTTGAACAGTCCAAATGGCCTAGGAATCTGAAACCCTCTACCCTGGACCATCTCTCAAACCACATATTAATGATTTCAAGCTGTCCTTGTCTAACCTGTCCAGCATGTGGTGCAGAAAGTAATCCTGAGATTGCCAACCCTGAGGTCTTGTTCCTCATCCTCGACTCTAACCCCTCATACTGCTTCTGCAAAAACTCCATACTACTCTTTCCCATATCATTGGCTCCTACTTGGACTATGACATCTGGCTGCTCTCCCTCCTTTTCCAAATGTCTTTCCACCTGCTTTGTTATGTCCCTTCACCATGGCACCAGGAAGACCACACATCATTCAGGCCTCATGGTCATGGTTGCAAAATATAGCTATCTATCCCTCTAACGATTGAATGTCCTTTCTATACCATTTGTTTATTCTTCTCTATTTTTGTTCCCTGCGTAACCGCTTCCTCCATACTGCCATGGCAATGTTTCTGGAAATTCTCCCTTGTATCTCCAATCTTGTCTCATAATTGAATAATAATTAAGCAGTTCAGATGTAGAGGTTTCCTGTTCCTCTCTGCTTTTCCTTCCTGCCCTACAAGTGGGTACTCATTTCTACTACTCCTCTATGCCTGTGGAGTGATAACTTCCTCAAACTTATCATCCACAAGCCTTATCTAGAACATAGAACATAGAAAAATACAGCACAGAACAGGCCCTTCGGCCCACGACGTTGTGCCGATCCTTTGTCCTCTGTCAAGGACAATTTAATCTATACCCCATCATTCTCCTTTATCCATATACCTATCTAAAAGCCGTTTGAAAGTCCCTAAAGTTTCTGACTCAACAACTTCCCCAGGCAAGGCATTCCATGCCCCGACCACTCTCTGGGTAAAGAACCTTCCCCTGACATCCCCCTTATATCTCCCACCCTTCACCTTAAATTTATGACCCCTTGTAACGCTTTGCTCCACCCGGGGAAAAAGTTTCTGACTGTCTACCCTATCTATTCCCCTGATCATCTTATAAACCTCTATCATGTCACCCCTCATCCTTCTCCGTTCTAATGAGAAGAGGCCTAGAATGTTCAGCCTTTCCTCGTAAGACTTATTCTCCATTCCAGGCAACATCCTGGTAAATCTCCTCTGCACCCTCTCCAAGGCTTCCACATCCTTCCTAAAATGAGGCGACCAGAACTGCACACAGTACTCCAAATGAGGCCTTACCAAGGTCCTGTACAGCTGCATCATCACCTCACGGCTCTTAAATTCAATCCCTCTGCTAATGAACGCTAACACCCCATATGCCTTCTTCACAGCCCTATCCACTTGAGTTGCAACTTTCAACGATCTATGCACATAGACCCCAAGGTCTCTCTGCTCCTCCACATGCCCAAGAACCCTACCGTTAACCCAGTATTTTGCATTCGTGTTTGTCCTTCCAAAATGGACGACCTCACACTTTTCAGGGTTAAACTCCATCTGCCACTTTTCAGCCCAGCACTGCAACCTATCCAAGTCCCTTTGCAGACGACAATAGCCCTCCTCGGTATCCACAACTCCACCAACCTTTGTATCATCTGCAAATTTACCGACCCACCCTTCGACTTCCTCATCCAAGTCGTTAATAAAAATCACAAACAGGAGAGGACCCAGAACTGATCCCTGCGGCACGCCACTGGTAACTGGGCTCCAGGCTGAGTATTTACCATCTCTTTTTGTATAGTGCAGAGTGTGATCAGCTTTCAAAATTTTTTTTATTCATTCATGGGATGTGGGCGTCGCTGTCTAGGCCAGCATTTATTGCCCATCCCTAACTGCCCTTGAGAAGGTGGTGGTGAGCTGCCTTCTTGAACCGCTGCAGTCCATGTAGGTACACCCATAGTGCTACTGTGAAGGGAGTTCCAGGATTTTGACCCAGCGACAGTGAAGGAACGGCAATATTGTTCCAATTCAGGATGGTGTGTGGCTTAGAGAGGAACTTGCAGGTGGTGGTGTTCCCATGCATTTGCTGCCCTTGTCCTTCTATGTGGTAGAGGTCGCAGGTTTGGAAGGTGCTGGCTAAGAAGCCTTGGTGAGTTACTGCAATGCATCTTGTAGATGGTACACACTGCTGCCACTGTGCATCGGTGGTGGAGGGAGTGAATGTTTGTGGATGGGGTGCCAATCAAGCGGGATACTTTGTCCTGGATGGGGTGTCGAGCAGCTTGAGTGTTGTTGGAGCTGTATCAATCCAGGCAAATGGAGAGTATTCCATCACAATCTTGACTTGTGCCTTGTAGATAGTGGTCAGGAACATAGGAAGATAGGAACAGGAGTAGGCCATTCAGCCCCTCGAGCCTGTCCCGCCATTCAATGAGATCATGGCTGATCCGCGGCCTAACTCCATATACCTGCCTTTGGCCCATATCCCTAATATCTTTGCTCAACAAAAATCTATCTATCTCAGATTTAAAATTAACAACTGTTCTAGCTTCAACTGCTGTTTGTGGGTGAAAGAGTTCCAAACCTCTACCACCCTTTGCGTGAAGAAGTGCTTCCTAACATCTCTCCTGAACGGTCTGGCCCTAATTTTTAGACTATGCCCTCAAGCTTTAGAATCTCCAACCAGTGGAAATAGTTTATCTTTATCTAGACTGTATTTTCCTGTTAATATCTTGAAGACTTCAATCAGATCACCCCTTAACCTGCAAAATTCTAGCGAAAACAGGCCTAATTTGTGTAATCTCTCCTCGTAACTTAACCCCTGTGGTCCAGGTATCATTCTTGTAAACCTACGTTGCACTCCCTCCAAGGCCAATATATCCTTCCTAAGGTGTGGTGCCCAGAGCTGTTCACAGTACTCCAAGTGGGGTCTAACCAGGGTTTTGTACAGCTGCAGCATAACCTCTCTGTCTTTATACTCCAATCCTCTGGATATAAAGGCTAGCATTCCATTAGCCTTTTTGATTATTTTCTGCACTTGCTAGTGGCATTTTAAAGATCTATGCACCTGAACCCCCAAGTCTCTTTGGACATCCACTGTACTTAACCTCTTCCCATTTAGAAAGTACCCTGCTCTATCCTTTTTTGGTCCAAAATGGATAATCTCACACTTGCCCGCATTGAAATCCATCTGCCACAGTTTTGCCCACACACCTAGTCTGTCAATATCTCTTTGCAATTTTATGCTATCATCTAGACTGTCTGCAATGCCGCCTAACTTTGTATCATCAGCAAATTTGGATATGTCACTTACTATGCCATCATCCAAGTCGTTAATGAATAATGTGAATAATTGAGGCCCCAACACAGATCCCTGTGCGACACCACTAGTCACATCCTGCCAATTGGAGTACTTGCCCATTATCCCTACTCCCTGTCGTCTACCACTCAACCAACTTTCTAACCATGTCAATAATTTGCCCTCAACTCCATCGGCTTCTACCTTAGTTAACAATCTCTTATGTGGGACTTTATCAAATGCCTTCTGGAAGTCCATATAAATAACATCCATAGACACTCCCCTGTCCACTACCTTAATCACCTCTTCAAAAAATTCAATGAGATTTGTCAGGCATGAACTTCCCGTCATGAATCCATGCTGGCTGTCCCTGATTAACTGAAATTTTTCTAGGTGTTCAGTCACCCTATCCTTGATTATAGACTCCAGCAGCTTGCCCACCACAGATGTCAGGCTAACTGGTCTGTAATTTCCTTGGTTCCCCCTTTCACCCTTCTTAAAAAGTGGAGTGACATGTGCAACTTTCCAATCCAGAGGGACCACTCCTGAATCTAGGGAACTCTGAAAGACTATAGTTAGGGCATCTACAATGTGCTCCCCTACTTCCATTAACACCCTCGGATGGAAACCATCAGGTCCTGGGGATTTCTCACTCTTTAGTTCCATTAATTTCCTTGTTACTGATGTTTTACTTATGTTAATTTTATTAAGTCCCTGTCCCCTATCGGCTATTAATTTTTTCAGGACTTCCGGCAAGTTATCCTCCTTTTCAACTGTAAATACTGAGGCAAAGTAATTGTTCAACATGTCTGCCATTTCCCCATTATCAATGACAATATCTCCAGTTTCAGCTTTTAGTGGGGCCTACATTGCCCTGGCTTTGACAGGCTTTGGGGAGTCAAGAGGTGAGTTACTCACCGCAGAATTCCGAGCCTCTGACCTGCTCTTGTAGTCACGGTATTTATATGGCTACTCCAGTTCAGTTTCTGGTCAGTGGTAACCCCCAGAATGTTGATAGTGGAGGATTTAGTGATTGTTCTGCAATTGAATATCAAGGGGAGATGGTTAGATTCTCTCTTGTTGGAGATGGTCATTGCCTGGCACTAGTGTGGCACGGATATTACTTGCCACTTATCAGCCCAAGGCTGAATATTGTCCAGGTCTTGCTGCATTTCTACACAGACTGCTTCAGTATCTGAGGAGTTGTGAATGGTGACAAACATGGTGCAATCATCAGCGAACATCCCACACTTCTGACCTTATGATTGAAGAAAGGTCATTGATGAAGCAGCTGAAGATGGTTGGGCTAGGACACTACCCTGAGGAACTCCTACAGTGATGTCCTGAAGCTGAAATGATTGACCTCCAACAACCACAACCATCTTCCTTTGTGCTAGGTATGACTCCAACCAGTGGAGAGTTTTCCCCATGATTCCCATTGACTCCAGTTTTGCTAGGGCTCCTTGATGCCATACTCAGTCAAATGCTGCCTTGATGTCAAGGGCAGTCACTCTCACCTCACCCCTTGAGTTCAGCTCTTTTATCCATATTTGAACCAAGGCTGGAATGAGGTCAGGAGTTGATTGGCCATGGAGGAACCCAAACTGAGCGTCAGCGAGCAGGTTATTTATTGCTAAGCAAGTGCCGCGTGATGGCACTGTTGACAACACCTTCCATCAGTTTACTGATGATTGAGAGTAAACTAATGGGGTGGTAATTGGCCGGGTTCGATATGTCCTGCTTTTTGTTTACAGGACTTACCTGGACAATTTTCCACATTGCTGGCTAGATGCCAGTGTTGTAGCTGTACTGGAACAGCTTGGCTAGCAGTGCAGCAAGTTCTGGAGCACAGGTCTTCAGTACTATTGCCGGAATATTGTGAGGGCCCATAGCCATTGCAGTATCCAGTGCCTTCTGTTGTTTCTTGATATCACGTGGAGTGAATCGAATTGGCTGAAGTCTGGCATCTGTGATGCTGGGAACTTTAGGAGGAGGCCAAGATGGATCATCAACTTGGCACTTCTGGCTGAAGATTGTTGCAAATGCTTCAGCCTTATCTATTGCACTGATGTGCTGGGCTCCCCCATCATTGAGGATGGGGATATTTGTGGAGCCAGTCAGTTGTTTAATTGTCCACCACCATTCACGACTGGATGTGGCAGGACTGCAGAGCTTAATCTTCTCCATTGGTTATGGGATCGCTTAGCTCTGTCTATCGCATGCTGCTTCCGCAGTTTGGCACTCACCTGGTTGACACCTCATTTTGAGCTGTGCCTGATGCTGCTCCTAGCATGCCCTCCTGCACTCTTCATTGAACCAGGGTTGGTCTCCCGGCTTGATGGTAATGGTAGAATGGGGCATATGCCAGACCATGAGGTTACAGATTGTGTTTGAGTACAATTCTGCTACTGCTGATGGCCCACAGCGCCTCATGGATGCCCAGTTTTGCATTGCTAGATCTATTCAAAAACTTTTGCATTTAGCACGGTGGTAGTGCCACACAACACGATGGAGGGTATCCTCAATGTGAAGGCGGGACTTTGTCTCCACGAGGACTTTGCAGTGGTCACTCCGACTAATACAGTCATGGACAGATGCATCTGTGGCAGGCAGATTGGTGAGGATGAGGTGAAGTATGGTTTTCCCTCTTGTTTGTTTCCTCAACACCTGCCGCAGACCCAGTCTAGCAATTATGTCCTTTAGGATTCAGCCAGCTCAGTCTGCAGCGGTGCTACCGAGCCACTCTTGATGATGGACATTGAAGTCCCTCACCCAGAGTACATTCTGCACCCTTGCCACCCTCAGTGCTTCCTCCAAGTGCTGTTCAACACGGAGGAGTACTGATTCATCAGCTGAGGGAGGGCCCATGTTTGACCTGATGCCATGAGACTTCATGGGGTGTGGAGTCGATGTTAAGGACTCCCAGGGCAACTACTTCCCAACTGTATACCACTGTGCCGCCACCTCTGCTGGGTCTGTCCTGCCGGTGGGACATTGTCTGAACATTTTGTTTGAGCTCAGCATTTTTCTGCTTAAGCAACACAACCTTCAAACATATTACTTCTCCCAAATATCTTGTGGATCCAGGAAAGCCCACTTCATGTATCCCAGTCACACACAAGTGGCTTTGCAATTACAGTTGATATTTTTCTAAATCTAACCTTAGTTTTTAATAGTATATTGTTTTCTTTTTGTGGGTGGGAAAAACAGGCCCGAAGTAGATTGTTGGGGCTTAACAGTGTGTGAAAATTCCTAGCCTATGATTTGCCAAATCTCAGCAGTTATAAACTACCAGCAAAGCACATGCTCATTTGTTCAGGTGTAAAGCTTTATGCTTTTAGTATAAAAGTTTAACTAATCCAAGATGAATGTTTGCAGTAGTGCTCCTTGAGTCACATGACTGCAGGCTTTTAATAAATCAATAGAAAATACTGACCATCAGTTTGGAAAACACCAATATGGGAAATTACTTACACATTTTCAGTTCACAGAAAAGTGAAATTTTTGACTGATATTAAGATCGGACACCTTAAAACTAATTGTTTTGGCAAGCTAAGCACTGTCTATTGATTAGTAACAGGGATCTGCAATTCTAATCACTGTTAAATAAAGATAAAAATGGCCTCCATTAGGAGTTAAGCTTATTATTAGATGATTTTGTTCTTACCACCATGTCATGTTTGGCATTTTTCGTCTTATCTGCTATGAAGTACTTGAATTCTGAGATTGAATGCAGTTTCATTACTTTGTTTCATTATCTGGACAGGTTAAGGTAATTAATGCTATTTATTGAACTTATATGGCAGATTTGGGAATAATTAACATACCACAGCTACATGCAATTTCTGATGTGAAACCACTCTTAGAAAATGCTTTGAGCTGACCTTTCAAGTCCATATCATTAATGGTGTGATATTTATAGTGTAACATTCAGGAACAGACGGAGAATTGAATTGCCATCACAGAACCTAATTTACATGTGGCAACTGGGAAACTATATTTTGAGAGCACTGATTGCAATTCTTTGGAAGCTGAAGGATCACAATGATGATGGGTCATATGCTTTTTATTTAACCAGAATGAGTGGATTGGATGTGGTTGAATAACTACAGTCATCATGAGAGCAAGAAATAATTACAACAATTAGCAAACTGTAGGAATTACATACCTTGTGTACTGTTAACTATAAAAACAAATGCAACCTATTACGCAAGGTGGCACATTACCCATGTTATGTTAGTGAAAGATGAGAGACAGTTTTGCATATAAACTACAACTGATTGCTGCAATACAACCCTTAAGTGTTCTGTGCTATGGGCAGGAAAAGTTTCTGCATGAAATGAATCCAATCCAGATTTAACAATAACAGTTACTCTTGCAGTGTGGGTTATAGTAAGTCAACACAATCAAAAATTCAGATGATGGAGTAACATACTTCTTTTTAGAAAGAATGTGAAGAGCAATAGAAGTGAATAAGATTAAAAAATACAGTTCTGAAAATTAAAGTGGAACCTGCACAAACTGTCTGTAAGACCTTCTGGATTTCTTCATTGATAAATGCACTGCATTCTTGTGCCCCTGAATCACAGACCAGGACAGTCTTCCATTTGATCCCTATTCTATGCTGAAAACTTAATTCAAGCAGGGCAGTACAAGGTACTAAAAATTCAATTAGGAGAGAAGAGATCATCCAGGATTCTCTCTTCTGATTGCTATCCAATAATCGTATTATATGGAAGTATGAAATGGGAAAACCAAATATTGAAGCCACAAAATTGGTAGTTCCTTTTGGGAGGGGTTAATACAAAGTAGTGTTATACTTCACAACTAATAGATTTTAATTTTAAAAAAGAACAAAACGACATTTGGATTTTCAACAGACCGACCAGAGCATTACTTACTGAAAAAGTTATCTCATTGGTCACTCTCTCACATCAAATTCCTCTACAGTCTCAATTCATAAAAGCACTCTACCCCTTTGGACCCAGTTCTCAGAAACACCGCACTCCCTACAATTCCTCATCCTTCTACCAGGTCACTCTTCTTCTGTCCTCTCAATTCATACTGATACGTTTTTCTCTCTCCCTTGTCAATTCAAACTGGCACTCTTCTCCCTCTCTAAGCTAGTTAAGCTGGTACTCTTATCCCACACTCCCTCCATTTAAACTGGCACTCCTCTCTAATATGCTGGCTTCCTTTACCCCCCCCCCCCCCCCCAACCAGTTCATACTGAAACTCTCTGTCCCCATTCTTTTTCATCAATGGTGATTTCTACCCTGTTTTGTTTTTTTGAACCTGAAAAGGGGTTGATTTACTTCTATTGGAAATTTGAAAAAAAAATGCATGCTGCATTTTTTAAAAAGTAAATGCATACGTGGCTTCTAGAAACAGATGTGGAGCTGAACTTGATTTTTTTTCCCACCAGGAAATGCTAATGATTGATATGTATGAGTCATCACATCTTGTAGATATAGCTCTTTAAAATACTAAAAGGCATTAGCAGGTTATTTGAATAGAAATTAGGGGACATATGTTGAAAATGAAAATTAAGTGACACTATAGGACAATCAATTTAGTTGAAAATTAGCTGGGTAAATACTTGTTTGGAGGTTTAAAAGATTCATGTATACTGAATATGAAACATAATGGTTCTGTGCTCTGGGGCCAGGCTGGAGGACAATAGGGCAGGTTTCAATAGTGGAAATGTGAAGATTCTGGATGTGTTCTTACTAAACTTTGGGAAGCAGAAAATATTTATATAGATCCTTCTCTCTGTAGATTCAATAGGGAAGTCTGTGTCCAGACCATGAGTGGAACACAACAGGCTTGATGGGTTGAATGGCCTTTAATGGCCCTGCACTTTATATTGTTAAATCTGGCAGCAGTATTGCACTGAGAGAGAGAGATTGGCAAGAACAGTGTCTCAAGAGGTAAGAGGTTTCCCCTTGGATTGCTAATCCGTCAATCCATTCTTGTTCTCTCTCCAAAGTTGACTTTTTCCAAAGTCTATGACTATGTGTTGATGAGAGATCCTGAGATAGGTTTGAGATGAAGTGGTACTCGATAATGGCAACCACTTGGAATCCCATTTACTCTCAATAATTCAATTGGGTACATTTAGCAGCCATTATGTAGAGTATTGCAATTAACACTTTGTTCTTTGAGGCTTGTCTCTGCACATTAGCTCTTGACACACCATAGTATTTTGAAATATTCTAGTACAGTACTTTTGACATGTATAATCTAACTGGACCTTTACAATATGGTTAGATAATCAATAAAGACTTTTAAAAATAGATGGTTTCTGTACTGTTGAGTCTTTGGGTAACTGTCAGTAAAGAGGCCATATTTATCAACAGGCATAGAAGGATTCTATAATTCACATAGAAATCTCTGAATGATTTCATTTGGGAGTATGATCCTTTTTAACCCAAAAACTGACTCAAAAGCGAAGATGTTAAGAGATTCCATTTCATTTGGGCACACGACAATAGGCACATATTTCACTGCTGGTTTGCCAAGAAATAGATAAAATGACTGCTTGCCTTGATGTGCACCTTGTGTTCCTGTTCCTCCTGTGGTTGAATAAAATAGTGGCTGTCTAGATTGGTTTGTGTGCACACATTATGAATTTGTACACATGCTCGGATTTGTCCGCAGGAAATGAATATTCTCTCAGTTTTAAATACTGTTCAAGTGGTAGTACCACAGTTAGCATTACATTTTCTTACATGTTTTCCACTGGAATGTAATCTGCTGAAAATATCTTTGAACATTATGTGAACAAATATCTGTGGTTCAAGGAATCCTATCATTTGTGACCTTTGACAAGCCAATAGTAAATGTCAACTTTACAAAGATTGCATTTGTAGTTTCTGAAGTGTACAGATTTGTCTTGGACTTCATCTTGAAAATACCATCAGTAGCAGAAATCGATGCTGACTTTTGCCACTGGTGAAAAGTTGTGGACAAGCATAGCCTCCACATATAAAAGAAGTAAATAGGAAAACACACCCTGAATAATCATGCATTTGCTGCTAAAAGGGCCATGATGAAAGTTTTAACTATATTATGCTTGTTGTGTTGCCCAGAATTATGAGGAAGGCCATCTTCAGAACCATTCTGAAGCAAGATTGGATCAAATATCCCACCAGTCAGTAACTTCAAGCTGATCAATGCCAAGCTGAAAATTGCTCAGGGCAGTAAGGTACTATTACTGGTGTTTACATCATGCATGTTCTGAAGTGGGTTCAAAAGTGGTGACCATTCACAGCTATGGAATAGAAAAACACCAATTTAATTGATTTATTAGATAATTTCAATGAACTCAAGTGAATCAGGGATATTTCAGTTATTATAAAAGTCTGACAATACAAGTGCTGTGCATCTCAAGTTCACTGTTTGAGAAACAGCAGAAGGAAAGAGTAACGTAGACCCAAAGGAGGAACAGAACAGCGGGAACATTACAAGACTTGTTATGGGTTTGGATCTGCCATTGATACCATCTCGAATTCAGTGGTATCAGTCCTCCCTTAATCAGTCTGAGGATCTTACTTTTCATGGAAGTTGACTCACATTGCCCTATATCTATAATAAAAGCAAAATACTGCGGATGCTGGAAATCTGAAATAAAAACAAGAAATGCTGGAACCACTTAGCAGGTCTGGCAGCATCTATGGAAAGAGAAGCAGAGTTAACGTTTCGGGTCAGTGACCCTTCTTCGGAACTATTGCCCTATATCTACTTGTACAATACTGGAATCTGGAGGTGTAACAATGAAACTTCCTTGTGACCTTAACCAGACGTCCGTGTCTTTTCCATATGCATTTCTTCAATCTCTCTGTATGGCAGACCAAGTCAGTACTGAAGCTTGGTTTGAATCATTAATCTACTTTATTCCACAGTAAATTGAATGCACAGAATGTTGACGATGGTCAGATTCACTTAGTTCAATCAATGCAACTTATCTCCACATGCTGACATGAAAATATTGAATGTGCTGTGCTGCCCCAGTTTCACAGGGTCATCTTACAACTATTCCTCTGGATCCTGACAGTTTGAGCCTGCCTGTCCTCAAGCCTCTTTACCACAACTGCCACCTTTGTTTCAATAGTTAGATCACCATTTAGGATCCGACATTCTGGCCAGAATTTTACGGTGGGCGGACAGGAGCCGGTCTCCGACGTAAACGTCAGTGGCGAACCCGCTTCCGCCTCGCCTGGGGATTTATTCCATATTTTACAGGTCCCCAGGCTTTAATTGTTCCAAGGTGGGACTTCCACCCGCTTGAGGGAGAAAGTCCCGCCTCATGAGCTGCCAGCCAATCAATGGGCCGGCAGCTCTTAGTCCCAGCAGAGTCACCGGGAGTGGCGGCCACTGCTGAAACTGCAGCCCAGCCGAAGATAGAATAAGACGTGGAGCCGGGACGAAAGGTAAGTTTTGGTTGCGTCGCCGATGGCAATCAGTTGGGCCCCAGCGAGGCAAGGGTGGTTGGTTGGGGGGAAGGGGGGCGTGTTGGGTGCTGGGTGTGGTTGGGGTAGTGGGGGCGGCCCTCCATCGGGCACCCTGTGCCAGATGAGCAGGGCACCCCCCTCCCCCCCCCGCCCCCCAGAATGATCAGCAGCCACCTGGTTTTCCCAGGAAGCTTTTCCCAGTTCTAGGACACCCGCTTGCCAAGGGTAAAATCCACATGGAGACGGGCGAAGGCCCTTAAGTGGCCGTTAAGTGGCGGGCCATTTTTTCCCCTCCCTGCCCTACATAGAGGACGGCGGATGCAGGAGGGGGTTGGGAAAGCCTCCTGCTCTATTTTATGCCACCCCCTGCCACCATCCCGCTCGTTGGGGTGGCTTAAAATTCTGGCCTCTGTGTCATTTCCTGACTGTTCACCGAAAGAGATCAAAAACCTTCCAAGTCCGTGGGTATGAGCTTTTTAAAAATTGCAGAGACAAGCTATTGCCCCTAGTATAGGTAGGTGGTAGGGACATATAGGGACAGGTGGGGATGTGGTAGGAATATGGGATTAGTGTACGATTAGTATAAATGGGTGGTTGATGGTCGCCACAGACTCGGTGGGCCGAAAGGCCTGTTTCAGTGCTGTATCTCTAAACTAAACTAAAACTAAACTATCAAATGTGCCGAACAGCATTTTAATCACCATGTGGCTTGGACCTTTTTTTTTACTGGCACTAGTCCATTATGCTTCTAAACACAAAATTTAAAGGAATTCGTTTTCTTCCCCAAACACTTTCTGTGGAAAAATAGTCAAAAAATCCTTCAATATTACAAGGCCTTACATGAGCTATCAAAAATTTTCCTAGTTTTGCTTCTGAAATTATGATTGCTGCCTGTTGTATGGACTCTGCTGTTTGGATGAACAGTAAGAGCATCTCTTGATGGTTTGTCTAGTTCCTAATATTACTTTAACTAGTCTATAATGTTTTTATTGTAAATGGCTCAGTTTTAAGTACCAGGTTTACAGAAACCACTCTCAGCTCTTCAGCTACAACCTCTACGTTTGTAGTTCCTAAAAATCATACCCAAAGACTTGTTTCCCTCATTTCCTTGAGGATTTGGGATGTATTTCCTGTGTTCAAATTTCTTCATAGCAAATGTTTTACTGTCCTTTACAAAGGTTATAAGGTCTTGTGTTAGTTTGTTTGGATATGGCATTTCCCCACTGTCTTTACTTAGTGAAGAATTAATCCAAAACATCTGCATTTTTGTTTTTTTTAAATTCTTTTTACCTCATAAACATTGCTGCACAATTATTTCCTTTTCTGTATTCTTCAACATTCCACCTACTTGGTATGTGACTTACATATTTGTTTTTCTTCTACTTGCTGGTCTCTATTGCCTATCTTTCTAGTTCCACCATGGCCCTGATAGTAGATTTGTTTAATGTGATTCAGAATCCTCATTGATTTTTGATTCTTTGTATCATTCAAGTGTCAGCACAATTAATGACATTCTTGCCTCACTCCTGGACTTCAGCATGTAATGCAGGTTGGCACAATAGTGCAGTAGTGAGGGTGTGCTGTATCGTTGGAGCTGTTCTTCAGACATTGAATGCAGCTCTCCTTGTTCTCAGGATCTGGATAATGCCCAAAGCTGTATTTTTTGCCTATCCTTAATTGCCCTGTAAAGATAGTGGGGTTGGACGCTTTCTTGATCTCTGTAGTTCTTGTGCTGATGGTGCTTCACAGTAGTGTCAAGTAAGAGCTTCCAGAATATTTACCCTGTGTCATGGTCCTGTAGTCTTTTTTTTGGGAATATGCGGTTTGCCTTTAAGGTTTGCAGAGGATCAGTATTGCTTTAAGAACCGGCAAGCCTCAGGAGTTATAGAAAGATGCATTTTCAGTTGCTGTTAGAAACAGCCATTTGGAGACTGCAATTCAAAGGGTGCATTCCCGTTACCACTGATACAGCCACTGGGAGTGAGTGTCATGCCATACATTTGTTACAATTCAGTTTTGAACTGGCTTTTAGTTGAAGACAGTTTGTTCTAATAGACAGACAGAGGACACAGCTGTGGTGTCAGCACCTGGAAAAAGAGCTATCAGCCATTTAAACTGAAGGAATAGGAATTTAGTCTGTTTAATTATTATCTTTCAAAATTCTAAAACATCAAGCCAAAACATAGATCTCTGGTAATTTAAACTGAAGGGAGGGCAGATAGACTGTGACAATCTTTTATCCCTCACAAACTCTAAAGTCAGATTGATTCTGTTGTAGGTGTTTACAAGTCATTAATTGTTGAAATTCACTGGAGAAGAAAAGCAACATTCTATGAAGACTTCAAGCAACATTCTGTGGGGAATTCAAGCAACATTGGACTGTAAATTTGCAAGAACTCTAATTTTTTCTATTTTAAATGTTGTTTATATCTTCATAGTGTTTGAGAATTTAGTTCTTCTAATTAAAGAGTTAATTTGTTGACTTAAAGACACCTGGTCTGGTTAGCCTCATTTGGGGGTTAATAGATGGTACAATTTGGCTGTATTTTAATTTGGAAAGTTTTAAATGATATGTTAGGCGATTGCTGGAGTGATGGGATTGAATTATCAGTGCGTCTCTCCCACCACAATCAGAATCGTATATTTTGATTGGAGGCTTTGACTGGAGCAATCGGTCGTAACACCCTGCAACAATGAGGAAATTACCATTTATGCCTAAGTAAGGATGGTGTGTGATTTGGACAGGAATTTGGAGCTGATGATATTACCATAACATTACTGTTCTTTGCCTTCTCTGTGGTAGATGTTTTAGGGAAGTAACCTTGATGAAATGCTGCATTGCATTCTGTAAATCATCTGCAACCAGGGTTGGAGGGGTGGATATTTGTCCAGTGGCATGAGCGCCAATGGCGCAAATTACTTTGTCCTGAATGATGGTGCGCCATCCAGATGAGTGGTGAATATTTAATCTCACTTCTGATCCTAGCTTTGTAGATGGTGGAGAGGCTTTTAAGGATCAAGATGAGAGCCCAATATCCCTACTCTTGTAGCCACCATGTTGATATGACTGGTCCAACTATGCTTCTGCCAATGATGACCTTCAAATTGGTGATGTTGGTATCATTGAATATCAGAGCGAAATGGCTGCGCTTAAACCTCTTGTCATTTAGGGACTATCTTGAACTTATGTGATATGAATAGTACTTGTCACTTGTCAATCCAAGCCTGGCTTTTATTCAGGTTCTATTGTAGGTTGGCATGGGCTATTTTACGATCAGAGGATTTGTGAATGGAACTGGCCACTGAAAACAATTCCACTCCTGACCTTATGTTGGAGGGAAGGCCAGTGAAGATGCTTTCCTGAAGAACTCCTGCAGTGATGTGCTGGGTTGTGATTGACCTCCGACAACTACAACCATCTTCCTTTCAATCCGGTATGTTAAAAATCGTATGACACTAGTTGAAGAAACGCCGTGAGTTTTCCAGGTGTCCTCCCTCAATCAATACCACCCAAATAACAGATTAATTGATCATTAATTTCATTGTTATTTGTCGATTCTTGCTGTATGCGATATGACTGTCGCATTTCTTACATAACCAGCACTTAGGGCCATAAAATGTCACAGAACAACATTAACTATTTGGTCCATCAAACCTATTTCAGTGTCTTTTTCCACATAACTTCGCTGTCTTGTTCCACCATGCAATTCATTTTTAATGTAATTTATGGACATCTACTTGCATTCCCAGCTTTTAATTATCTCTCATATCTGCACATCAAGGTTTTCTTTAATTTGTTCTCAGAACGTAAGTGACACTGGTAAAACTACATTTATTGCCCATACTTCTTTCCTCTGACAAGGTGGTGGTGGGATTTTTCATTGAACTGCTGCAGTCCTTGTAGTACTCCCACAATGCTGGTAGATAAGGGATTCCAGGATATTGACCCAGCAACAATGAAGGATGGTGATTTTCTCCCAAGAATGGATGCTGTGCGACTTAGAGTGGAAGTTGAAGGTAGATAATAGTATTTCCTCTGTATCTCAACTCCATTTTAAAATCTTACCATTTAAGGTATACTTATTTTTTTTACTCTTACTTCTAACATGTATTACTTTGCCATTTTCTACATGAAACTACATCTGCAACTTACCCGAGCATCCTGCTATCGTCCTGCAGTTCTTTAAAATTCTGATCAATTTGCCATGCCCCCAATTTGGTGTCATCAGCAATTGTGATATTGGTCACTCCATTCACAAGACAAGATCATTTCTATACACAGTAAATGACAACATCCCCAACACAACCCATATGGAACACCACTTTCCACATCTTTCCAATCTGAGAATTTTTATTTTACTCCTACCATTTGCTTTTGGTCTTCAACCAGTTTTCTATCCATATGGCCACATTCTCTGTAATTACATGTTCCATTATCTTTGTCACAAACCTCTTGTGTGATGTCTTTCAAATGCTTTATAGTTCTGTTTAAATCACAACCAATAAATTTATTTGCCTTTTTTCAATGAATTCTGTAACATTTTTCAAGCATTTCCCACCTTTTTAGAAACCTGTTCTGAGTGACCTTGATTAACATATGTTTCTCTAAGTGCTTTAAAGTAATTCTTTATGCGAAGCAATTTGTGATTTTTCTAACCTGATAAAGCACTTTTTTTCTTCTAACTTGCAAAATAATTTTCAGTTGTATTTCACTTAAAATTACATATAAAATGAGTTCAAGCATGGAGATGATGAAAATTGAGAATAACTGCAAACAGTCTACAAGTAGATCAGCTGCAGAGGGTTCTGTACAGAGAAGGGGATTGAGCCAAAAAGTCAGATAAATCATTTGATTAAAAAGAAGCAAAGCCATGAAGCTGGGAAAGGGAAACAAACAACAGGTGTCTAAAATAAATGAAAACAATGTGCAGGAAATTATACAGGAGAGGGATCAGAGGGTTTTTAGTAGAAAACACCCTTAAGCTATTGGCAGAATGCACAGCAGTGGTAATAAAGCCAAATAGGAACTTAGGATGTATGGGTCAAGGGATAGAACATAATTCCCAGGAAGTAATAACATGTACAAAGCACTAGTCCCAACAAACCTAGCCTACTGTTTACAGTTCTGTGTGTTGCACCACATGGGGTATATACTTGCCTTGAGAAAGTATAAAGGGTAACTAAGGTAACCCCAGAAAGCTTGTTATGGAAGGATAATGCTGGAGTTAATCTTTACTCAGTTTCTCATTTATTGTACAGAGTAAAAAGATTACAAACATGTAGCTCCTCACTCAAAACCCTCCACCAGTCTCAGTAAGTGTCTGCTTATAAGTGCTCAGGTAAGACCCCAATTAACACCCTACACTGCATATAATCAAACAATTGAGACACAATTAACAGATTAACATAACTGAGATATGAGAATCTTTTAAATCAGTGGTAACTAAATTATTAAAATATAAAATCCTGGACATATTCAGGAAGTTAACTGGCATCTGTGGAGAAAACTGGCCAGGGTGAATTTCCATTTTAATGCTGGACAGATCTGCCTCATGACTTACAGCCGGCACAATTTTTCAGTTTTATTGACTTCAATAGAAAAGAAAATTGAGTGGAGTATCCACTGGCGGCCATTCTGCTACTTCCCATTTTCTACCTAGTGGTAAAAATGAAAATTCAAGGATTTAGGATCTTCACTGGAATAGATAACCCTTGATCCTAGGGAGCTGTTTGATATTGACACAAGCTCTAGGACATGGAGACGTAAACTCAATCTTTTAATACATAGTTAAGCCAGAATTTATTTATGCAGACAGGGCCAAATATGGAATGGCCAGCCCAGTGAGTTACTGGAAACAGGGAATGTTATAAATTTTAAGAAGACAATATATACATTTTTGACAAAAGGTGCGATTGAAGGTATCAGTGGAAAGGTTGAGTAAGGCATATATTTTGGGATGGCTTGATAGATAGAGCTGATCATTATGTTCCTGCATTATGTTGCTAAGGAATTAGAAACATGTGGGGGGAGGCAGGGTGGGGATAGTTTAAATATTTCTAGTTACATCATTAGTAACCACGGTTTCCTGCATTCAAAATTATTTTCTCTTTCTGACCTCTCTGAGATGGTGAGACAAGTGAGGAATGGGGTGCGAAAGACCTTTCCAGAATTTTTTCTGAAATTGGGCGTAGCTTCTTTTTTTGCCTCTCCTTGATTTAATGTGACTGGTTGGCAGGAAGACTGGTGCACAAAGTTGTCGTATCTAATGGACAGGATGTGCATTGATGGGCCTTGTACTATACTGGTCAGTGTGCTGTTAATATTAAATGAGGATAGCAGATTTTGGGTCAAAGTAACAGGAGTTTATTTACAAGGGTCTTATCTGTAAGGCATCTACATTAACACTGAGCAAAACGCGATTGAGACTCGTGACAACACATCCTGTGATGATGCTTAAGGAAGATATATATAATCTACCCAGCAACAGCTTATGTACATTATACTTCATCTCCCCACAAGTCTCTGACTTCATTTCATCAGGTCTGTAATGCTGTGGGGTTCTCACGACTCCTTATCCATCCCTAGTCTGTCTGGAATATGTAGGATCGAGGATATGGAGATTTCTCCATCACTTCGCAATATACACCCTGATCTTTAATCCAAACCATATCTCTGGGTCGTAGGTCTGTTAGATTTTTTTACTCTGTAGCATCTATCATGATTCTTTGTTTGGATTGACCTCTCTTTCTCTTCTCTGACCCTCACCTTTTCCCACTCTTCTGCACCGATTCGTGGCTGAAGGGTTCCAGGGAGTGTGGGTCGTTGTGTCCTCAATCTTCTACCCATCAGCAACTCACAAGGGGCCAACTGAAAATCCTTATTCTTTTTCAGTAGGATTTTCATGGTTCAAACGCCTATCTGTGCTTCTCCATTGCCCTGGGGTACCTAGGTGAACTAGTAACATGGGCAAACCCATACGTTTCTGCAAAATCTTTGAAGGCTTCATTCGCTATTTGTGGACCATTATTGGAGAACACTAGGTCTGGAACGCCATGAGTGGTGAAAATTTCTTTGAGTGATTTGATTACAGCTTCAGAACTCTGGCCATGTTTGACCTCAACCCATCTGGAGAACTAGTCACTGACAGTAAGGAAAATCATCCCTTTATGTTCAAATAGGTCCATTCCCAGGTGTTCTCACGGCCTGGATGGAAAATGAAGACGACATGAGTTGCTCTCTAGTGTCTTGTCTGATAATAGTGCATGCGTTACACCTGAAAATCATGTCTTCGATCTCCTTGGAAACACCCGGCCACCATATCGAGTTTCTCGCTCTTGCTCTACACTTGATGATTCCTAAGTGTCTTTGATGTAGTTTCTGAAGGATGCCCAACCTTAAAACCCTTAGAATAACTAGTCCTTTGTCATAGAAGGGTAAATCGTCCACAAAAGTGAGATGGCTTTGTTGATCATGATATTTGCTTAAAACCGGGTGAGAAGGAATATATTGAGACCAACCTTTTTGGCAAAACTGTCTTACTTTTTCACAGACTTCGTCCTCTTTCTATAGATTTCTAATTTGGTGTAACCTTTGAGCAGTTGCTGACAGAACTTCAGTTATAGCTAAAGCAAAAACTTCTACTTCCTGCAGGAATGAGACATCTCCCACTTCAGGTATAGCAATTGATGCTCTTGATAATGCATCAGCTGTCACCTGATATTTCCCAGTCGTTGTGTCATATCTCATTAGTTGTAGTAAAAATCTCTGTACCCTTAGGGGTAATTTTGATAGCTCTTTTGAATTAAGCAATGTCATTAGTTGCTTGTGGTCAGTTTCAATCTTGACCTTGAGGCCCGGTACGTAGTCTGAAAATTTTTCGCACACCCATATTGCTGCTAATGCTTTCTTTTCAATCATTGCGTACCTTTGTTCTGTCTCTGACAACGAACGAGAGGCAAAGTGCAGAGGCCTGCACCATCCATCTTTTTGAATGTGGAACAGGTTTGCACCTAATCCTGTTGACGATGCATCTGCTGAATAATGGTCACAAGCTCCGGATCATAATGCACCAGTATTTCTGATGAAGTTAACATTTCCTTGATCTTCTCGAAAGAATTTTTCTGTTAGTCTCCCCAGCACCAGGCATTACTGCTCTTTAGCAGTTGTCACAAAGGCTCGTTAACAGTGGCTAGGTTTGGTAGGAATTTCCCTATCTGGTTAACCATACCCATGAATTGCTGTAAATCTGTTGCCTTTGTTTTCTGTCGATCTACCTCGATGTCAGATCCATCAATTATGTGGCGAAGGAAATGCACTGTCATCTGTGAGAATATACACTTCTCATTGACTGTGAGTCCGGCCTCCTGTAATGTGTGCAATACAGATCTTACCCTTGTGTCATGTTCTTCTTGGTTTACGCCATGAATCAGGACATCAGCCTTACGGCAGATAATTCCCTCGAAGCCTTCTAGGATTGCCGACATCATCCGCTGGAATATCTCTGGTGCCGATGCAATATTGAATGGCAATCTGTTGAAACAGAATCTAGTGAAGAGCGTGATAAAGGTAGTTAACAATTTAGACTCCTCGACCAAAGGCAAGAGCCAGAACCCACTATTTGCAACTAATTTAGTGAATACGGAGCTTTTCCCAATTTGGCAAGGCTGTCGTCAACTGACATAAGAACAAGGAGCAGGAGGAGACTATTCAGCCCCTTGAGCCTGCTCCGCCATTCAATATGATCATGGCTGATCTTATCTTGGCCTCAACTCCATTTTCCTGCCCGTTCTCTAGAACCCTTCAACCCTTTACTAATTAGAAATCTGTCAATCTCCTCCTCAAATTTACTCAATGTACCAGCATCCACCACACTCTGGGGTAGTGAATTCCACAGACTCACAAAGCTTTGAGAGAAGTAATTTCTCCTCATCTCTGTTTTAAATCTGCTACCCCTAATCTTAAAACTATTACCTCTTGTTCTAGATTGCCCCACCAGAGGAAACATCCTCTCTACATCTACTTTGTCAATCCCCTTAATCATCTTATATACCTCAATTAGATCTCCTCTCATTCTTCTGAACTCTAGAGAGTAAAAGCCTAAACTGCTCAATCTCTCCATCAGACAAACACCTCATCTCTGGAATCAATCTAGTGAACCTCCTCTGAACTGCCTCCAATGCAACTACATCCCTTCTCAAGTAAAGGGACCAAAACTTTTTTTTTATTCATTCATGGGATGTGGGCGACGCTGGCCAGGCCAGCATTAATTGCCCATCCCTAATTGCCCTTGAGAAGGTGGTGGTGAGCTGCCTTCTTGAACTGCTGCAGTCCATTTGGGGTAGGTACACCCACAGTGCTGTTAGGAAGGGGGTTCCAGGATTTTGACCCAGCGACAGTGAAGGAACGGCGATATAGTTCCAAGAGGATGGTGTGTGACTTGGAGGAGAACTTGCAGGTGGTGGTGTTCCCATGTATTTGCTGCCCTTGTCCTTCTAGTTGGTAGAGGTCACGGGTTTGGAAGGTGCTGTCTGAGGAGCCTTGGTGCATTGCTGCAGTGCATCTTGTAAATGGTACACACAGCTGCCACTGTGCGTCAGTGGTGGAGGGAGTGAATGTTTGTGGATGGGGTGACAATCAAGCGGGCTGCTTTGTCCTGGATGGTGTCGAGCTTCTTGAGTGTTGTTGGAGCTGGACTCATCCAGGAAAGTGGAGAGTATTCCATCACACTCCTGACTTGTGCTTTGTAGATGGTGGACAGGCTTTGGGGAGACAGGAGGTGAGTTACTCGCTGCAGGATTCCTAGCCTCTGATCTGCTCTTGTAGCCAAGGTATTTTTATGGCTACTCCAGTTCCGTTCCTGGTCAATGGTAACCCTCAGGATGTTTATTGTGAGGGATTCCGTGATGGTAATGCCATTGAATGTCAAGGGGAGATGGTGGGATTCTCTCTTGTTGGAGATGCTCATTGCCTGGCACTTGTGTGGCGCGAATGTTACTTGCCACTTATCTGCCCAAGCCTGGATATTGTCCAGGACTTGCTGCATTTTTACATGGACTACTTCAGTATCTGAGGAGTCACAAATGGTGCTGAATATTGTGCAACCATCAGTGAACGTCCCTACTTCTGACCTTATGATTGAAGGAAGGTCATTGATGAAGCAGCTGAAGATGATTGGGCCTAGGACACTACCCTGCGGAATTCCTGCAGTGATGTCCTGGAGCTGAGATGATTGACCTCCAACAACCAGAACCATCTTCCTTTGCGCTCGGTAGGACTCCAGCCAGCGGAGAGTTTTCCCCCTGATTCCCATTGACTCCAGTTTTGCTAGGGCTCCTTGATGCCATACTCAGTCAAATGCTGCCTTGATGTCAAGGGCAGTCACTCTCACCTCACCTCTTGAGTTCAGCTCTTTTGTCCATGTTTGAACCAAGGCTGTAATGAGGTCAGGAGCTGAGTGGCCATGGCGGAACCCAACTGAGCATCACTGAGCAGGTTATTGCTAAGCAAGTGCTGCTTGATAGCATTGTCAATGACGCCTTCCATCACTTTACTGATGATTGAGAGTAGACTGATGGGGCGGTAATTGGCCGGGTTGGACCTGTCCTGCTTTTTGTGTACAGGACATACCTGGGCAATTTTCCACATTGCCTGGTAGATACCGGTTGTAGCTGTACTGGAACAGCTTGGCTAAGAGTCCAGCAAGTTCTGGAGCACAGGTTTTGAGGGCCCATAGCCTTTGCAGTATCCAGTAACCAGCTGGAGTACTGTGTACAGTTCTGGGCAACACACTATAGAAAGGATGCAGAGGAGATTCACCAGGATGTTGCCTGGCTTGGAGTGTTTCAGCTCTGAAGAGAGACTGAAAAGGCTAGGTTTGTTTTCCTTAGAGAAGAGAAGGCTGAGAGGGGACATGATTGAAGTATACAAAATTATGAGGGACATTGATAGATTAGATAAGAAGAAACATTTTCCCTTAGCAGAGGGGTCAATAACCAGGGGACATAGATTTAAGGTAAGGGGCAGGAGGTTTAGAGGGGATTTGAGGAAAAATGTTTTCACCCAGAGGGTGGTTGGAGTCTGGAATGCACTGCCTGAAGAGGTGGTAGAGGCAGGAACCATCACAACATTTAATAAGTATTTAGATGAGCACTTGAAACACCATAGCATACAAGGCTAGGGGCCAAGTGTTGGAAAATGGGATTAGAATAGGTAGGTGCTTGATGCCCTGCACAGACACAATGGGCTGAAGGGCCTGTTTCCGTGCTGTATGACTCTGTGACTCTATCCAGTGCATTCAGTCATTTCTTGATATCACGCGGAGTGGATCAAATTGGCTGAAGTCTGGCATCTGTGATGCTGGGCACTTCAGGAGGAGGCTGAGATGGATCATCAACTCGGCACTTCTGGCTGAAGATTGTTGCAAATGCTTCAGCCTTATCTTTTGCACTGATGTTCTGGGCTCACCCATCATTGAGGATAGGGATATTTGTGTAACCACCTCCTCCAGTTAGTTGTTTAATCAACCACTACCATTCATGACTGGATGTGGAAGGACTGCAGAGCTTAGATCTGATCCATTGGTTATGGGATCGCTCAGCTCTGTCTATCGCATGCTGCTTCCGCAGTTTGGCACGCAAGTAGTCCTGGCTTACAGCTTCACCAGATTGACGCATCATTTTGAGGTATGCCTGGTGCTGCTCCTGGCATGCCCTCCTGCACTCTTCATTCAACCAGGGTTAGTCTCCCGGCTTGATGGTAATGGTAGAGTGGGGGATATGCTGGGCCATGAGGTTACAGATTGTGGTTGAGTACAATTCTGCTGCTGCTGATGGCCCACAGCGCCTCATAGATGCCCAGTTTTGCATTGCTAGATCTGTTCGAAATCTATCCCATTTAGCACAGTGGTAGTGCCACACAACACGATGGAGGGTATCCTCAATGTGAAGGCGGGACTTCGTCTCCACAAGGACTGTGCGGTGGTCACTCCTACCAATACTGTCATGGACAGATGCATATGCTGCAGGCAAATTGGTGAGGAAGAGGTGAAGTATGTTTTTCCCTCTTGTTGGTTCCCTCACTACCTGCCGCAGACCCAGTCTAACAGCTATGTCCTTTAAACTCGGCCAGTCGTGGTGCTACCAAGCCACTCTTAGTGATGGACATCGATGTCCCCCACCAAGAGTACATTCTGTGTCCTTGCCACCCTCAGTGCTTCCTCCAAGTGGTATTCAACATGGAAGAGTACTGATTCATCAGCTGAGGGAGGACGGTAGGCGCTAATCAGCAAGAGGTTTCCTTGCCCATGTTTAACCTGATGCCATGAGACTTCATGGGGTCCGGAGTCAATGTTAAGGACTCTCAGGGAGACTCCCTCCCTACTGTATATGACTGTGCCACCACCTCTGCTGGGTCTGTCCTGCTGTTGAGACGGGCCATACCTGGGGATTGTGATGACAGTGTCTGGGACATTGTCAGGTATGATTTCCTGAGTATGACTATGTCAGCCGGTTGCTTGACTAGTCTGTAGGACAGTGCTCCCTGGTGTTGGTAAGGAGGACTTTGCAGGGTTGACAGGGCTGGGTTTGCAGATGTCATTTCCGGTGCCTAGGTTGATGCTGGCCCAAAAGAAAGAAGAAGAAAGAAAGAGGTTGATGCTGGGTGGTCCGTCTGGTTTCATTCTTTATTGACTTAGTAGCGGTTAGATACAACTGAGTGGCTTGCTGGGCCATTTCAGAGGGCATTTAAGAGTCAATCACATTGCTGTGGGTCTGGAATCACATGTAGGCCAGACCAGGTAAGGACAGCAGATTTCCTTCCCTAAAGGACATTAGTGAACCAGATGGGTTTTTACAACAATTGACAATGGTTTCATGGACATCATTAGACTAGGTTTTAATTCCAGATTTATTAATTGAATTCAAATTCCGTCTTCTGCTGTGGTGGGATTTGAACCCATGTCCCCAGAGCAATACCCTGGGTCTCTGGGTTACTAGTCCAGTGACATTACCACATCGCCACCACCTCCTTGAAATGCTAATTCCAGTAATACTTCCTCTCTCCCTATGCTTATCACATTCAGTACTTCACAACCCTCTTCCTTAACTACAATATCTGCATCGTCCCCCTCTTTTGTGAAGACAGACGCAAAGTATTCATTAAGAACAATACTAACATCTTCCGCCCCGACACATACAAAATAGAAAATAGGATCAGGAGTAGGCCATTCGGCCCTTCGAGCTTGCATCACCATTCAATACAATCATGGCTGATCATCCAAACTCAGTACTCTGTTTCCGCTTTCTCCCCTTATCCCTTGAGCCCTAAGAACTATATCTAACTCTTTCTTGAATATATTTAATGATTTGGCCTCAACTGCTTTCTGTGGTAGAGAATTCCACAGGTTCACCACTTGCTGGGTGAAGAAATCCTCCTCATCTCAGTCCTAAATGGCTTACCCCTTATCTTATCCTTAGATTGTGACCCTTGGTCCTGGACTCCCCCACCATCAGGAACATCCTGCATCTAGTCTGTCCAGTCCTGGTAGAATTTTGTAGGTTTCTATGAGATCCCCTCTCATTCTTCTAAACTCTAGTGAATATAAGCCTAATCGACCCGATCTATTTTCATTCGTCATTCCTGCCATCCCAGGAATCAGTGTGGTGACCTTTATTTACAGGGGTCTTATTTCTAAGGCATCTACATTAACACTGACCAACACGAGGTTCAGACTCATGACATCACATCCCGTGATGATGCTTAAGGGCTATGTATTAATCTACCCAGCAACAGCTTATGCACATTATACTACAGGTCTGATGGTCTTTTATCTCAGCGTTCATTTTACAAGACCATATAATTACGGTGCTTGCAATTGACAAACTTTTTTCACAGAATATTGCTGTAAATTTCTAATTTGAAGCAGAATGTTATAATTTTTAATATGATATCAAATGATATTACAGTTTTTTCACTGACATTTTGTAATATTAAATATAAATATTTGCCAGTATTGCCCACACAGTTCCACACACCTCCGACTATACTGAAGCACATGTGGTTGTTAATAGTATACCAGACAGAAACAATATCCTTCGCAGGTCTGGCAGCATCCATGATGACCTGATGACAGGCCACAGACTTGACACGTTGTTTCACTCTCCACAGATGCTGCCAGACCTGCTGAGTATTTCCAGCACTTTCTACTTTTATTTCAGATTTCCAGCATCCACCCTGTATTCTGCTTTTATTATGAGAAACAATATCCTTGTCTGATTTCTATCTTTATGCAGGAAGTTAGTTGTGATGACATTTTTACTGGAAACTATACATGGTATGACTTCTTCATTTTATATAGACTTCTCGATCACTTGTTCTACCTTGCTGTTAATCATTTTTGTTTTCTTTTCCAGCTTTTTCCTCTTTTATTTCCCTCTTGGTAAGTTGATGATCCATACTGAGCTGTGGTTCTACATATGACATCAGCTTTCCAGTACATGATCTAAATCAACATTCTTCATGACGAGATTATTATTGGGGGGTCACGGAGGGTATTACACTTAACCATCCGATGGTTACATATGTCTACTTCCCATCAGGAGCGGGAACCTTTTCTTTATGCCCCTCCTCTCTGATCCTCGATACAGCTGAGGCCAATTGTGTGGCACAGTTTCCTCCTTCCCTCTGCTTGGCTTGACTAACTCAGAACCATCCAGGAACTGGTCCATATGGCTCAGCATTATGCCATTCAATGCATTAACCATGGACTAGGTTACTCAGTTTCCTTACAGGTCTAAGAAATAGCCAACTTTTTGTTTGTTTCTTTGTTTATTTTTTGCTGGTTGTAGTTCTGTAGTTGACAGTTATTCATAGCTGTCGATTATTTAACTTTTATTGTAGGAATTGAATAATGTTAAAGTTGAGTGAGAAAAGATTAATATTCTTTATTTCATTTACGGTGTAGTTGTAAATCTTCTCAAAGGATAAATGAAAATGTTTTATATTGCAATTGTTGTGAATTCCATGCTCACTTCAGTGATGTTTCCTTAAATGGTCTTGGGCTCTTACATTTCTGAAAGTTGGTTCACACAGCCCTATACCTACTTATACAATAACAGGACCCAGCGGAGTAACAATTGCATCTTCATGTGAACTGAACCAGATATTGGTGTCTTTGATAGATGTATTTCTTTAAACCCTTCAAAGGCAGACCAAATTAACATAACGTGAGGTGAGGCTTGAGTCAAATCATTATGCTGCTTCTTTCCTCTGAAATGTGAATGTACAGAGCAACATTTATGATTAGCTTCACTCAGTACAAATGATAAAACTAACCTTTGATTTAAAAATAATGAACATGCAATGCCACCTCGCTTTGATCGTCTCACTTAGAAGATTAACTCCTTTGCATTCTGTCTTATAGCACAGGGCAGAGGTTTGTTTCCCTGCAGTCTTCTGTTTTGTTAAACTTCTCGCAGCACCTTTCTGCCTATCTACCTCCTGCTTTCACAGCTCTTTTTTAAAAGCTGAATTTTCTTCCTGATATCACTATGTTTTATTTGGCAGGAGGGTAGGGGTTATTTTACTGTTTAATGTCTTTGTGAAGTAATTAGTAGGGAATTGATGTTCAGCAAAATATAACCAATGTACCTTGACCAATAACAGGAGAGTGTAATGCTATTTATCTTGCAGTGAGAGCGGCTCTGTGAACGCAGTTGGAAAGCATGGATTATCTCTAAAACAAGCGATTTAAAATATCTAGTTCAAAGTGTGAAGAAAAATGTGTTGATTCTAGCAACCAGCAGAATTCCATGAATTTCTTTCCCCGAATCTTTGGTTGCAAGAAATACAGGAGGGATTAACAATACTTTCCCAAGATGCTATGGTTGGTGAATAGACACAGAAGGAAATATGATAGGAACAGGTGTAGGCTATTCTGCTCTTGGAGCTTATTCTGCTATTCAATGAGATCATGGCTGATCTGTGTCCTAAATTCAGCCTCCCACCTTGCCTCCATACACCTTAATACTTTTGGCCAGCAAATATCTATCATTCTCTGATTTAAAATTTTTAATCGAGCTAGCATCTACTGCTTTTTGTGAGAGAGTTCTACACTTCTCGTACCCTTTGTGTGAAGAAGTGTTTCCTATCTGCTCTCCTGAATAACCTGGTTCTGATTTAAGGTTATGTCCCCATGTCCTAGACTCTCCCATCAGTGGAACAAGTTACTCTCTATCTACCCTGTCAGTGCCTTACAAAATCCTAAAAATCTCAATCAGATCACTTAACTTTCTCTGTTTCAGGGAATGCAAGTCTAGTTTATGTAAGCTCTCCTCATAATCTAACTCTTGAAGCCCTGGTAATATTCTGGTGAATTTGTACTGCACTCCTTCCAAGGCCAAACAATTTGCTGCATGGCTGTGAAATATGGGTGACTTACAGCTACCAGGAAAAGAAGCTCAATAATTTCCAACTTTGCTGTTTGCAGCGCGTTATGGGTGTATCCTGGCAGGACAAAATCATAAATGTGGCAGGCTTCTCAAAGACAGAGCTCCCAAGTGTGTTGTCACTAATCAAACAGAGGCGGGTTCGGTGGATTGGACACGTCCGCAGGATGGAAGACAGTCGCATAGCCAAGGACCTTCTGTATGCTGAGGTAGCCAGGGCCAGACGACCAGTGGGGCGCCCAAAGCTCTGCTTCCAGGATGCTTGCAAGTGTGACATGAAGGTAACAGCCTGCTACCCGACCTGAACCCGATGGGACTTGATGACATGTGCTGGGTTCGGGTCGGGTCGGTTCGCTCATCCAGGTCCGGCTTTCGGGCTCGGGTCGGGTCAGGCCAGGTCCGGGTCAGGCCGGGTCCAGGTCGGGCCGGGTCCGGGTAGGACAAACACAGTACTACCTTTTGCTCTGCTGGGAGGAAAAGGGAAGTTGAGTAAGTAAGCATCTAAATTTGAAAAGCCTGCCTGAGCTGGGAGTCCGGGCCATCAAGGAGGAAACTGTGCATCCAGACTCCACAGAGTCTGTGCAGTGAGCGAGTGAGCATCTCTATGACGTCATCAAATGATCATGCTGCAGCTTCCTTCCATTCCATCTATCCAAAAGTGCTAAGTACAGTGAGTGCATTGGGTGTAAAACGAATGCTGTCAACTGGAGAAAGTGAACATTCTGGTGGTCGGGTCAGGCTCGGGTCAGGTCAGGCTCGAATCGGGTTGGGCGGGGGGAAAAATGGAGGGACTCGGGCCGGGTGGGGCTCGGGTTCGATGTGGCTCTGTCGGGTTCCGGTCGGGTTTTTTTTCCAGACCCAAGCAGGCCTTTACATGAAGGCCCTAAATGAGGACAATTGCACCTGGGATGCCAACCCATAAACCCTTCCAAGGCCAATATATCTTTTCTAAGTTACTGTGCTCAGAATTGTACATAGTACTCCAGCTGTGGTCTAACCGGGCTTTGTATACATGTAACAAAACTTCCTTCCCTTTATATTCTCGCTCTCTAGATATAAAGGCTATCATTCCATTAGCTTTTTTGTACCTGACCGTTATATTTTTATGATCTCTGTGCATGTACCCTGAAAGCTCTTTGGGCCTCCATTCTTCCTAAATTTTCACCATTTATATAATACTCAGATCTATCCTTTTTTGGTCCAAAATGGATAACCTCACACTAGACTGTGTTGAAATCCATCTGCTACAGTTTTGCCCACTCACTGAATCTTAAAATGTCTATTTGCAATGTTATGCTATTTTCTACACTACTTTCTGAACTACCAACCTTGGTGTCATTGGCAAATTTGGATACGTGGCTCCCTATTGTGTTATTTGAGCCATTAATCAATATTGTGAATAGTTGAGGCCCCAACATAGATCTTTGTGGGATACCACTAGTACTTCTTTGTAATTTGAGTGCATGGCTACTATTCCTGTTCTCTTTTGTCTATTGCCTAACAAATCCCCTAACCAGGTCAATAATCTGCCTTCAATTCCATGAGATTTAATGTTAGCTAATGGTCTTTTAAGTGGAACCTTATAGAATGCTTCTCGAAGTCCATATAAACTACATCCATGGACATTTACCTCCCTATTACTTTTGATAATTCCTCAAGAAATTCAATTAGCTTCATTAGAAATGACCTACCCTCTACAAATCAATGTTGGGTCTCTCAAATAAACTCAAATTTTTGTAAGTGCTCAGTTGCTTTGCCCTTAATTACTAACTCCAATAACTTATCCTCAACAGAAGTTAGACTCGCTGGCCTATAATTTCCTTTTTATTTTTAACCCACAGAGGCCGGGTCATCTGCGGCTTGGGAATCCCGGCAGATAAAAGGAGGCATGAAGGGTTGGGGGTAAATGCATTTACAATACTACATGTTGGCCAGGTGGAGTAGATATATTTCCCTGTCCCCCAAGCTAACCTCTTTACAGACCCCACAATAAGATCCCTAAAACTGACTCCTCACATACCCGCCTCTCCATCTCTGACTGCTCATCCACCCCTACCCCACCGCAAGTCATACTTACCTGGCATCCGCTTCCCAGCTTCTTTCCCCCTGATGGGCAACCAGCCTATAAATCTGGCTGGCTGTCAGGCACAAAACCTACTGAGGAAATTTGAAAGATGTCCTGGAGTGAATTTCTGCAAGACAGTAGCATAGTGGTAATGCTACTGGACTAGTTATGCAAAGGCCCAGACTAATGATCTGGAGATATGAGTGCAAGTCCCACCATGGCAGCTGGAAGAATTTAGATTCAATTAATGAATAAATCTGGAATAAAAAGCGAGTCTTGTTAATAATGATCATGAAGCTACTACATTGTTGTAAACATCCATCTGGTTCACTAATGTCCTTCAGAGGAAGATATCTGCTGTCCTTACCCTGTCTGGCCTACACGTGCTCCAGACCCACACCAATGTGATTGACTCTTAAACTGCACTATGAAATGGCCCAGCAAGCCACTCAATTGTGGACATCTCACCACCACCTTCTCAATGGCAATTAGGGATGGGCAATAAATGCTGGCCTTGCCAGCGATGCTGATATCCCAAGAATAAATTTTTAAAAATGATGGCAGGGAAATCCATACCTCTGGGTTTTAAAAAATAATTTCACAGGATGTGGGCATCGCTGGCTAGGCTAGCAATTATTGTCCATCCCTAATTGGCTTGGGAAGGTAGTGGTGAGCTGCCTTCTTGAACCGCTGCAGTTCATGTGGTGTAGGTACACCCACAGTGCTGTTTATTTATTTATTTAGAGATACAGCACTGAAACAGGCCCTTTGGCCCACCGAGTCTGTGCCGACCAACAACCACCCATTTATACTAATCCTACATTAATCCCATATTCTCTACCACATCCCCACCATTCTCCTACCACTTACCTACACTAGGGGCAATTTACAATGGCCAATTTACCTATTAACCTGCAAGTCTTTTGGAGGTGGGAGGAAACCGGAGCACCCAGCGGAAACCCACGCAGTCACAGGGAGAACTTGCAAACTCCGCACAGGCAATACCCAGAACTGAACCCGGGTCGCTGGAGCTATGAGGCTGCGCTGCTAACCACTGTGCCACCCAAAATTTAGAGATACAGCACTGAAACAGGCCCTTCGGCCCACTGAGTCTGTGCCGACCATCAACCACCCATTTATACTAATCCTACATTAGTCTCATTGCGGTCTCACATCCCCACCTTCCCTCAATTCCCCTACCACCTACCTATACTAGGGGCCATTTATAATGACCAATTTACCTATCAACCTGTAAGTCTTTGGCTGTGGGAGGAAACCGGAGCACCCGGCGAAAACCCACGCGGTCACAGGGAGAACTTGCAAACTCCGCACAGGCAGTACCCAGAATTGAACCTGGGTCGCTGGAGCTGTGAGGCTGCGGTGCTAACCACTGTGCCACTGTACCACCCTAAGGAAGGGAATTCTAGGATTTTGACCCAGCAACAGTGAAGAAATGGCGATGTGGTTCCAAGTCAGGATGGTGTGTGGCTTGGAGGGGAACATGTAGGAATGGTGTTCCCAAGTATCTGCTGCCCTTGTCCTTCTAGGTGGTAGAGGTCGCAGGTTTGGAAGGTGCTGTCGAAGAAGCTTTGGTGAGTTGTTGCAGTGAATCTTGTAGATGGTACACACTTCTGCCACTGTGCGTCGGTGATGGAGGGAGTGAATGTTTGTGGATAGGGTGCCAATCAAGCGGGCTGCTTTGTCCTGGATGGTGTTGAGCTTCTTGAGTGTTGTTGGAGCTGCACTCATCCACGCAAGTGGAGAGTATTCCATCACATTCCTGACTTGTGCCTTGTAGATGGTGGACAGGCATTGGAGAGACAGGAGGTGAGTTACTCGCTGCAGAAGTCCCAGCCTCTGACCTGCTCTTGTAGCCACGGTATTTATATGGCTACTCCAGTTCAGTTTCTGGTCAATGGTAACCCCAGGATGTTGATATTGGGAGATTCAGCGATGGTAATGCCATTGAATGTCAATGGGAGATGGTGGGATTCTCTCTTGTTGGAGATGGTCATTGCCTGGCACTTGTGTGGCATGAATGTTACTTGCCACTTATCAGCCCAAGCCTAAATGTTGTCCAGGTCTTCCTGTATCTGAGGAGTGGCGAATGGTGCTGAACATTGTGCAATCATCAGCGAACATCCTCACTTCTGACCTTATGATGAAGGGAAGGTCATTGATGAAGCAGCTGAAGATGGTTGGGCCGAGGACACGACCCTGAGGAACTCCTGCAGTGATGTCCTGGAGCTCAGATGATTGACCTCCAACAGCGCAAACATCTTCCTTTGTGTAAGTATGACTCAATCCAGTGGAGAGTTTTGCTAAGGCTCCTTGACGCCACTCTCTGTCAAATGCTGCCTTGATGTCAAGGGCAGTCAATTCACCTCACATCTTGAGTTCAGCTCACCTTTCCCATCCAGAAATCCCCCTTCCACTCTCTTCAAGGTCGCAAGAATCAGGGCCAAAGTAATTATTCAACAAGCCTGCCATTTCCTTATTTTCATTTTAAATATTACCCGCATCTGTTTTTAAAAGGGCCATATTACCCTTGACTGCCTTTTTCTTCTAATATAATCGCAAAACCTTCTGTGTTAATTTTGATAGCTCTCGCAAGTTTCTTTTTATGTTTCCTTTTAGCAGCTCTCACTATCTGTTTTATCGAACCTCAGTAGTAGGCTTCTAACCTCAGTAGTGGGCAAATTATTGGAATCTATTCTGAGAGACAGGATAAACTGTCACTTAGAAAGGCACAGGTTAATCAAGGATAGTCAGCATGGATTTGTTAAGGGAAGATCTTGTTTGAGCAACTTGATCAATGTTTTTGAAGAAGTCAAAAGGAAGATAGATGAGGGCAATGCAGTTGATGTGGTCTACATAGATTTTAGCAATGCTTTGACAAGGTCCCACATGGCAGACTGGTTAAAAATTAAAATCCCATGGGATCCATGGAAATGCAGCAAGATGGATACCAAATTGGCTCAGTGGCAGGGAACAAAGGGTAATTGTTGACGGGTGTTTTAGCGACTGGAGGGTTGTTTCTAGTGGCATTCTGCAGGGCTCAGTACTGGGTCCCCTGCTTTTTGTGGTATATATTAGCGATTTGGACATAAATGTGGGGGGCATGATCAAGAAATTTGCAGATAACACAAAGATTGGCCAGGTGGTAGATGGCAAGGAGGATAGCTATAGGTAGATATTGATGGTCTGGCCAGATGGGCAGTAAAGTGGCAAATGGAATTCAACCTAGAGAAGTGTGAGTCATAGAGAGATACAGCACTGAAACAGGCCCTTTGGGCCACTGAGTTTGTGCTGACCATCAACCACCCATTTATACTAATCCTACATTAATCCCAACCGCATCCCCACAATTCTCCTACCACCTACCTACACTCGGGGCAATTTACAATGGCCAATTTACCCATCAACCTGCAAGTCTTTGGTTGTGGGAGGAAACCAGAGCACCTGGCGGAAACCCACGCAGTCACAGGGAGAACTTGCAAACTCCACACAGGCAGTACCCAGAATCGAACTCGGGTCACTGGAGCTGTGAGGCTGCGGTACTAACCACTGCGCCACTGTGCCACCCTAATGAGGTGATGCATTTGGGGAGGTCAAACACGGCAAAGGAATACATGATTAATGGGAAAATACTGAGAAGTGTAGGGGAAGTGAGGGACCTTGGAGTGAATGTCCACAGATCCTTGATGGTAGTGGGACAGGTCGATAAGGTGGTTAAGAAGGCATATGGAATCCTTTCCTTTATTAGCCAAGGTATAGAATATATACACAGGGAGATAATACTGGAACTGTATAACTCATTGGTTAGGCCACAACATGAGTACTGTGTGCAGTTCTGGTCACTTCATTACTGAAAGGATGTAATTGTACTAGAGAGAGTACAGAGGAGATTTATGAGGATGTTGCCAGGATTGGAAAAATACAGCTCTGAGGAAAGATTGGATAGGCTGGAGTTATTCTCCTTGGAACAGAGAAGGCTGAGGGGAGATATGATTGAAATTTTGAGGGGCCTGGATAGAGTGGAGGTGAAGGGTCTATTCACCTTCACAGAGAGGTCAGTGATGAGGGGACATAGTTTTAAAGTGATTGGTAGAAAAATTAGAGGGGAGATGAGGAAATACTTTTTCACCCAGAGGGTGGTGGGGGTCTGGAACTCACTGTCTGAAAGGGTAGTTGAGACAGAAACCCTCAACTCATTCAAAAGGAGTCTGGATATGCACCTCAAAAGTGCCGTAATCTGCAGGGCTATGAACCAAATGCTGGAAGGTGGGATTAGAATAGGTGGATCGTTTTTCGACTGGCACAGACATGATGGGCCAAGCGGCCTCTTTCTGTGCCTTAAACTTTCTATGATTTCTATGATCTTCCTTTGCTGTTCTTTATACCTTCACTCATCCCCAGAATCTACAGCATTCTTTGCACTTTTATATGCTCTTTCCTTTAGTTTTATGTTATTTTCACTCTTTTGTTGACCATGGATGTTTATTTGGAAAGTAAAGCTCTTGTCCCTAAGGGGCATATACTGGTCCTGCTTTCAGCTAAATTATTCTTTGAACACAGCCCAATCTTCACTGTAGTTTTACCCGATAATAGTTTGACCAGTTTGCTGTTGTCAGTTGCTGTCTCATCCTTTTGATGTTAGCCTTACCAAAATCTATAATCAGCAACAACAACAACTTGTATTTATATAAAGCTTTTAACAAAGCAAAACATCCCAAGGAACTTCACAAGAGGTTTAACAATAAAAATTCTGACACTGAGCTACAAAAGGAGAAATCAGGGCACATGACCAAAAGCTTGGCCAAAGATGCAAGTTTTAAGGAGCATTTTAAAGGAGCAGAGAACAGTGGAGAGGGTTAGCGAGGGAATCCCAGAGATTAAGGCCTAGGCAGCTGGAAGCATGGCCTCAAATTGTGGAGCAATTAAAATCAGGATTGCACAAGATGCCATAATTGAAAATGTAGTGATTGCAAAGACTTATTCAGGCTGGAAGAGGTTAGAGTGATAATGAGAAGCAAGACAATGGAGGGATTTGAAAATGAATATAACTATTTTAAAATTGAGTCTTTATCTGACTGGGAGCCAGTGTAAGTCAGCAAGCAAAGGGATGATGGGCGAACAGGACTCAGTGCAAGTTAAGGCTACAAGCAGCAGAATTTTGGGTGATCACGAGTTTATGTCGGGTGTAAGATGGGAGACTGGCCAGGAGAGCATTGGAATAATTAAATCTAGAGGTAACAACCGCAAGGATGAGGGTTTCAGCAACAGATGAACAGAGGCAGGGTGGGAATTTGGTGATGTTATGAAGGTGGAAGTGGGCGGTCTTCGTGATCGTGCGGATATGTGGTCAAATACCACTCCAAGGTTGTGAATGATCTGGCTCAGCCTCTGACAGTTACCAGGGAGAAGGATGGAATCAATGGTCAAGGAATGGAGTTTGTGATGGGGACCAAAGATAATGGGCTGACATTTATACTCCTGCCGCCAAAATCGGCAGTGGGGAAAAACAATGGCAACCCACCCGTGGAGGAGGGCGGGCTGTCTGTCCCCAGCAGTGATGTCAGCTGCCTGTGTGCAGGTGCTGATGCCATTTTTAAAGGGCTTCGAGCCCTACTGTTCCATTTAAATATTGAAAGGCACATTTAATAAAAAAAAATTAAATACATTTATTCTTCCCCTCTCCCACCCGCCCATAACAATTAAATTAATTTCTCGCCCTCTCGCCCAAAACACTTACCTTGTCCACCTGACCTTCCCCCCACCCCCAATGTACATAAACTTTAAAATGTAACCCTTCCCATCATCCGCTACACCAATTATATTACTTTGACCCTGCTCCCCCCCACCCTCCTGCACTGAGAAACTTACTTCCTCCCCCCTCCCCACCAGAGTTCTGCCTCGGTTCCCCGGACGGGGATCTGAAGGCGTGGGAGTGCCGGCCAGCGGCACGAAAATCGTACCAGGACAGACGGCGGGAACATAGGTCTCATTAATGCATTGATTTAAATATTTAAATGGCGCTCCCGTGGCCGAGTGGCGGGGAGGCCACCACGAGGCCTCGCTGCCGCCGACAATATTGGGCTGGGCTTTGCCGGCATTGGGGTGCATGGCGGCCCTCTCCTGGAGGCATTTTCCAGCATCCCCACACCCCCCTCCCCCCGCCACGACCCCCAACATCGGGGGGTCTGTAAAATTCAGCCCAATGTCTTCCTAATATTTAATTGGAGGAAATTTCTGCCCATCCAATACTGCATAGCGAACAAGCAGTTGAATCTTAGTAACTGTGTAACGTTTGTCCCTTTCAAAAGTAACATTGGATTCGATCATGAAATCATTGTTAAATAAATGTTTCCTTACTATTAGGTTATTAACTAAGTCTGGCTCAAAACTAAATCTAGTATGGCCTGCCCTCTTGTTGGTTCTCGAACATATTACTCCAGAAAGCTATCTTGAATGCACTCAAATTCACTACCTCTGTGACATGAGATATTCTACTCTTCCCAATCTGGATGAAAATTCAAGTCTCCCATCTTTCATCTCTGATTTAATACATTGTTGCTATCAGAATGCCTGTAGATAACTCCCATTGCAGTTTTAAGTCCTCTCTTATTCCTGAATTCTAACCATTGATTCGCCATTCATTACTTTCTGTTGCCTATATTCTTTCTTACTAATGTTGTAATAGTATATTTAATTTAATTAATAAGAAGCAATTGGGATAATCATCATTATTGGAATGAAATGCTGTGCCATTTTAGTAATGCATACATTAATATGTTGGTAGGAAAAAAATTTTTCTGCTATTTTAACAAAAGCACCAAACTGACGATGTAGTGAGGCAGCAGGAAAACAGAAGGTAAGTGAAAGAAACAAAATACAGAGAAATGTCTGACAGAAAGATCAGGAAAATGAAGGACCAAGGGATAAGAACCTTTGTGAAACAGAAGCAGAGAAAGAAAAGATGACTGATTGAAACTAAACAAAGCATCCAGAAAAAGGAGGACGGATGAGAGAGGAATGGAGTGAAAGAGTTGACTCAAAAGGATAAAGATAAGAAGCTTTTCCTAACAGAGCAAATGCAAATGAAGCATGCAGAAACCAGCTTCACTACAGATGTTGTACATCACGTTGTACATGATATATGTCGTTCTTGTACAATATTTTATCAAGTGCGATTCATAATTCCAAGTTCTCTTTAGTTAACCTGCACGGTATTTGAATTGTTTTAGTCATCAAAGATTCACCTCAGTTACAAATATATTGAAAATATAAAATAGCTTTACTTGATTTTTCTGATTGCTGCAGAGCATCATTCGTCCAAATAGACATCCTGTTTTTGTTAAAATCCCTCAACTTCCTTTCTGTGCAGAAATTGCTCTTGGCCAGGTGGAAAGAATGGACATTTCTGTGAAATGTTTCCTGAGTCTCCATCAACCCTGCTCCATAAGATTGGGAGGAAGGACAGAGCTAACTAATTATTTGCTTCTCAAGATCAAACACCCTGCCACATCACGATGCTCATTCTGGAAGCCTGGCAAGAACAAATTACATTTGCTCTTGACAGTTGTGATTGGGGTCAAGTAAAAGATCAACATATGTGGGGTGAAATTGGTCTTGGGAAATGGCACCCTGCCTGATTTTTTTTGTTTCCATTCGTGGGGTATTAAACGGTCTGTTGATTTACTCTCGCCCATTTTGTGCTACTGCCAAGGTCAATTTCAACCTCATGATTATTTAGGCAGAAATTGGATGCTCTGCCATTTATATTACAAGGATACCTTGAAGTATTGGTATTTCTGTGCTGTTGATTTACCTTTATCAGACTGTCATCTATTTCTGTCTCACGAAAAGTAGTTTGGTAATCCCACAGCCTCCCAGTTCTGCAGCATTTGTTCTTTTGTATTGTAAGGAAATTTCCACAATATTGAAGCAATTGTGTGTGCTTAGTATTTGAAAATCAGAATTCATTAACTTGTTTCCACCCAGGAGATTTCCCCAGTGGCTGGTCAAGGTTGATACATGCCAGTGACACTGCATTACTGGCTGTTTAGTTTGCTATCAAGTAGAAAAAATGGCTGCTGTCTTTGGAGACAGTAGGACCAATGAGGAGATGATTTTCACTGTTGCCTGCAGAGGCCACTTACGTAATTGTAGCTGAGGGTCTGCATCCTATAGAGGGGTCAGTGAATATATTGTCAGGCAAACCCCAGCTGCCAAGACTGAGGCACACATTATTTTGCCACATGAACATTAAAACTTAAAATTGCAAGCCCTGACCGGAAAGGCATTTCCATGGTAACAAACAGTGTTGAAACGATGGGTATTCAGCAGTCCTTGTCCCTCCAATACACAGAAGTAGTCATACCAGTTTTAGTCACATGGCTAACTGGTTGCTGCAGAGAAATTTGAACCTCCAACCAAGGATGTGAAGAAACTGTTCCATATAAAGAACTAGTCACATAACTAACCTGCAGGGCAACCTGGGAGTATTTTTTGTTGAATTTGAACTCCCAAACAAAGGAATTGGGAGGCAGAATGTTGTGTGCTCCTGGAACTGAAGCAAGAACAACTCCTGCCTGCCTGTCTGCCTGCCTGCTCATCACTCAGGGAACTGAAACCATTGAAAACACGTGAAACTCACAGAGAGAAAGGTTTGCCATGTGAACAAAGTTTTAAGAAGATTATTGTGCCCCAATGAAAAGCAAGACTATAACTTCAATCAAGGACTACGGCGAGGTCGAGAAACAGAAACAAGATATTGCCTCAAACTGTTCTACTTATCTTTTCTTCTGCTCTTTTCTGTCCCTATTTTTGCATATTTAAATCGCTTGTGCATACTAGCGTGAGCGAGTCGTATATCTATAGGTGTGAACCGCAACAGAGTTGAGTTTAAGGTTTAATAAATTTCCTCCTTCTGCTTTAAACCAAAGAAAGCCTGTTGGTGCTCATTTATTTGCCTTATAATTGGAAAGTTGTGAACAAGGCTTCACAAAGGGGGAGCTGAAAACACAGTGTATTTAAAATTAAACCCTGTTAGAATAAGACGAGGGGAAGATAGCAAGAGACCCCTAGAGACTTTGCTCACCTGGTCATAACAATATCCCTGGCACTTCCAAAGGCAGTGCTGCCTCAATTATGACATTTTTTTGAAATTTTATGTTTAGAACATGCCTCCTCAAGTGGAACTTATATATGTATAAATTCAGCTAAACAGGCACCATCATTTTGTCTGTCAACTAGAATCAGAGTAACAAATTATCGCTATTGTCCCATTATTAATAGAATTTGTTCACTGTCAAGGGTCAACCAGATTCCAAGGTGCTCTATTTAATTTCCCTGCTGTAAGAAAAATTTTCCTATAATGTACTGGATGTGTTAAGGACAGATCCACTCGATTGTTCGATTTGATTTGTTAAGTGAACTTTTATATTGAAGAACTATTTTTGGAGTTTACCAGCATGTTGCCTGATCTGGCGGGTATTAGCTATGAGGAGAGGTTGGATAAACTCGGATTGTTTTCACTGGAACGACGGAGGTGGAGGGGTGACCGGATAGAGATTTACAAAGTTATGAGTGGCATGGACAGAGTGGATAGTCTGAAGCTTTTCCCCAGGGTAGAAGAGTCAGTTACTAGGGGACATAGGTTTAAGGTGAGAGGGGCAAAGTTTAGAGGGGATGTGCGAGGCAAGCTCTTTATACAGAGGGTGGTGAGTGCCTGGAACTTGCTGCCAGGGGAGGTGGTGGAAGCAGGTACGATAACAACATTTAAGAGGCATCTTGACAAATACATGAATAGGATGGGAATAGACGGATCCGGATCCCGGAAGTGCAGAAGGTTTTAGTTTAGGCAGGCAACAAGATTGGTGCAGGCTTGGAGGGCCGAATGGCCTGTTCTTGTGCTGTACTGTTCTTTTTTCATTGTTCTTTGTTCTTTGGTTGCTTCAATACAAAGCTAACTATGCTTACCTATGTGCATCACTTGTGGTTTGTTCCACCCACTGGATGTTAAGAGTCCTTCCTTACTGCTGAGCTAGAACCTGCTGGAAGAAAACAAGATTGCAAGTTTCTGTGTTTTTCCATCTCTGTTTGACACCAACACCTGGTCAAGATGTAGGCTTTCACCAGCTTTTTTGGGTCTGAGGTCAAAGAATGTAGAAATTATGTGTACTTGATCTGTATGTGTCCTGCTTATAATATTTTCCTCAGACCTAGCTGTGTGTAACCATATATAAAGAAACTACTTGGAAACATTAAGCGAATTTCATCCAGAAGGGCCTGCTTTTCTTTTTTCGAGTGTTTCTGACAAAGTTAAAGTGGGAAAGCTGATGAAGATCTACCCCACTATCCTTATGAAATTACTCAGCAGATCTTATTTGTTTACAAATATAGAATGCAATAATATAAAATCACATTTAAACCCATTACTGCGATAACATTATGACAAAAATGAAATCTGGCATCTTCTGGTTCAGCATTTTCCCAAAGAGAAAACAAAGTTTACCATTGAAATTTTGAACCTTTAAATTAGATACTAAGAAGTTAAGAAAGCACAGACCCTAGTACCATCTGATCCATTACACTTGTTTCACAGGCCAGATGCTATTTGCTTTATCGGTGTCTAAATCCAACCTTTTTAATTTGATGAGGATAGGTTTTGGAAAATTTCACTATGCCCCAAAAATAACTGTAATAATACTTCACTGCTTGCTTTTTGAGCCGCTGAAGCCATTGAGGTGTGTTCCCTGCAGCATTTTATTGACTCATCTTCAATTATCCATATAAATCCCAAACGGCTTCCTAACCAAATATTTGTCCCATTTGTTTTTGAAAGGATTAATTGATGCAGCATTAACTGCTTTAATAATTCTGAGGAAGAGATTATCCATTCCTCTCAATGCCCTAAGAACCCGAATCTTCTTGCTTCTTAATATTTTCTCCATTGAAAGCACAGTGAGTTCTCTGTGTCCCTCTTCCTCATTTACTAGACTCTCTTCAAACACATTAATGTTGTTTTGAAAAGGAGAGCCCAAAATTAGACAAAGTATTCCAAATATGACCTCACTGTGGTTTGAATAAGGTTAGAGTAATCATAATCAAATGCTTTGTGATGCATTCTGCACTTGATTTTTCTTGTTGATAGCAATTTCAGATTGACTGGATACATTTTGCCAATGCTGTATCTTGCGTTAGGGTATTGAAAAACAGCAATATTCTTGTTTATTGTTAGTTGCAGGAGTGAGAGCTTTATTCCTTTGTATCTGGAAGGCTGGTTGAGAATACGTTTCAGTGAATTTATCAACCTAACGGGTTATAGACTAATATTGGACATCACAAATTTCATCCCAGAAGTGAATAGCCTGCTTTATTTTGTTTGTACTACAATCATATTTTACAATTAATCTATATTTGATAGGAACAGGAAGATCTTCTTGCAATCATGAAGTTGGACCATGCAAAAGAGCTGTATCTGGTCCATGACTGCTTCCCCCTAAAGCTCTCCCATCACCACTCCCCAGATTACATTGGCTCAGTGTTATGAAAGTCCTTTTCACTTGATAGAAATGTGCTATTTGTAACATATCTTCATGCTGTACAGTTACAGTATTTCAAGGATAATGTGGCTGCTACTGAAGTTTTTTTTTATTCATTCATTCATGGGATGTGGGCGTCGCTGGCTAGGCCAGCATTTATTGCCTATCCATAATTGCCCTTGAGAAGGTGGTGGTGAGCTGCCTTCTTGAACCGCTGCAGTCCATGTGGGGTAGGTACACCCACAGTGCTGTTAGGAAGGGAGTTCCAGGATTTTGACCCAACGACAGTGAAGGAATGGCGATATAGTTCCAAGTCAGGATGGTGTGTGACTTGGAGGGGAACTTGCAGGTGGTGGTGTTCCCATGCATTTGCTGCCCTTGTCCTTCTAGTTGGTAGAGGTCGCGGGTTTGGAAGGTACTGTCTGAGGAGCCTTGGTGAGTTGTTGCAGTGCATCTTGTAGATGGTACACACTGCTGCCACTGTACGTCGGTGGTGGAGGGAGTGAATGTTTGTGGATGGGGTGCCAATCAAGCGGGCTGCTTTGTCCTGGATGGTGTCGAGCTTCTTGAGTGTTGTTGGAGCTGCAGCCATCCAGGCAAGTGGAGAGTATTCCATCACACTCCTGACTTGTGCCTTGTAGATGGTGGACAGGTTTGGAGGAGTCAGGAGGTGAGTTACTCCACGCAGGATTCCTAGCCTCTGACCTGCTCTTGTTCCCACGACTTGTAATCAATGTCACAGGACTTTATGTCGCTTTTGAAGATGTCTTTCAAGAGGAGACATGGATGGCCGGTGGGTCTGATACCAGTGACGAACTCGCTGTACAATGTGTCCTTGGGGATCCTGCCATCTTTCATGCGGCTCACATGGCCAAGCCATCTCAAGCGCCGCTGGCTCAGTAGGGTGCATATGCTGGGGATGTTGTCCGCCTCGAGGACTTCTGTGTTGGAGATACGGTCCTGCCACCTGACGCCAAGGATTCTCTGGAGGCAGCGAAGATGGAATGAATTGAGACGTCGCGCTTGGCTGACATACGTTGTCCAGGCCTCGCTGCCGTAGAGCAAGGTACTGAGGACACAGACTTGATACACTCGGACTTTTGTGTTCCGTGTCAGTGCGCCATTTTTCCACACTCTCTTGGCCAGTCTGGACATAGCAGTGGAAGCCGTTCCCATGCGCTTGTTGATTTCTGCATCAAGAGACAGGTTACTGGTGATAGTTGAGCCGAGGTAGGTGAACTCTTGAACCACTTCCAGAGCATGGTCACCGATATTGATGGATGGAGCATTTCTGACATCCTGTCTCATGATGTTCATTTTCTTGAGGCTGATGGTTAGGCCAAATTCTTTGCAGGCAGCCACAATCCTCTGCAGACACGCTTCAGTGTTGGGATGTTAATGCAGCATTGTCAGCAAAGAGGAGTTCCCTGATGAGGACTTTCCGTACTTTGGTCTTCGCTCTTAGATGGGCAAGGTTGAACAACCTGCCACCTGATCTTGTGTGGAGGAAAATTCCTTCTGAAGACTTGAATGCATGTGAGAGCAGCAGGGAGAAGAAGATCCCAAACAGTGTAGGTCCGAGAGCACAGCCCTGTTTCACACCACTCAGGATAGGAAAGGGGTCTGATGAGGCGCTGCTATGTTGAATTGTGCCTTTCATATTGTCATGGAATGAAGTGATGATACTTAGTACCTTTGGTGGACATCCGATCTTTGCTAGTAATCTGAAGAGACCATGTCTGCTGACGAGGTCAAAGGCTTTGGTGAGATCAATGAAAGCAACATAGAGGGGTATCTGTTGTTCACGGCATTTCTCCTGTAGCTGGCGAAGGGAGAACAGCATGTCAATGGTGGATCTCTCTGCTCGAAAGCCACACCGTGCGTCAGGGTAGACACGCTCAGCCAGCTTCTGGAGCCTGTTTAAAGCGACTCGAGTGAAGACTTTCCCCACTATGCTGAGCAGGGAGATTCCATGGTAGTTGTTGCAGTCCCTGTGGTCACCTTTGTTCTTATAGAGGGTGATGATATTGGCATCACACATGTCCTGTGGTACTGCTCCCTCATCCCAGCACAGGCAAAGCAGTTCGTAGAGTGCTGAAAGTATAGCAGGCTTGGCACTCTTGATTATTTCAGGGGTAATGCCGTCCATCCCAGGGGCTTTTCCACTGGCTAGAGAATCAATGGCATCACTGAGTTCCGATTTTGTTGGCTGTACGTCCAGCTCATCCATGACAGGCAGAGACAGGGCTGCATTGAGGTCGGTCTCAGTGACAACGTTTTCCCTGGAGTACAGTTCTAGGTAGTGCTCCACCCAGCGGTCCATTTGCTTGCGTTGGTCAGTGATCGTGTCCCCTGATTTCGACTGGAGGGGGGCGATCTTCTTGATGGTTGGCCCAAAAGCTCTCTTAATGCCATCATACATTCCTCTGATGATTCCGGTGTCGGAGGCCAGCTGAATATGACTGCATAGGTGTTGCCAGTCGTCATTTGCGCAGCGCCTGGCTGTTCTTTGTGCAGCACTTCTGGCTGCTTTAAGTGCTACGAATGTTAACTCGCTGGGGGCTTTCTTGTAGTTCAACAGTGCAATGTGTTTAGCGGCTATGACAGGTTCCAGCTCTTCAAAGTAAGATTGAAACCAATCTGCGTTCTGCTTCACATGTTTGCCATAGGTGGTCATAGCTGAGTCATAGATGGCGCCTCTGATGTGGGCCCACTTAGTCTCTGCATCCCCTGTAGGAGTATTTTGAAGGGCTTTTTCAAGTGAATTTAGAAACTTATGTAACAGCTGTGGATAAGAAATTCTGCTCGTGTTGATGCGCGGGTGGCCCTTCTGCTTGGAGTGATGCAGCTTCATTGGTTTGAGTCTAACCTTGCTGCACACCAGGGAGTGGTCGGTGTCGCAGTCCGCACTGTGGAAGCTGCGTGTGATTTGAACACTGTTTAAAGAGACTCGCCTTGTGACAATGAGGTCCAGCTGGTGCCAACGACGTGATCTTGGGTGCCTCCAAGAAACCTGGTGACAGGATTTAGTGTGAAAGAACGAGTTGGTGATGCTGAGGTTGTGATAGGTACACAACTCAAGCAGTCTCTGTCCATTCTCATTCATCCTTCCAATGCCATAGCGCCCAAGGCAGGAGGGCCATGAGTCGTGGTCGGCCCCAACCCTGGCATTAAAGTCCACCAGCAGGAACAGATGTTTGGTATTGGGGATGCTACTAATGATGTTATGGAGTTCCTCATATAACTGGTCTTTAACTTCAGGTGGGGAGCAGAGTGTTGGAGCATAAATGCTGAGTAGGTGTACTGGACCAGAGGCGGTGAACAGTCGGATGGACAGTATGCATTCCAAGCCATTTGAAGGTGGCTCTATCATGCTGAGCAAGGAGTTTCTGATGGCAAAACCCACTCCATGCTGTCTTGGTTCTTCAGGATCCCTATCCTGCCAGAAGAAGGTGTAGTCTTGCTCTCTTAGAGATCCACTCGCAGGGAGGCGTTTCTGCTGAAGTGCTGCAATGTCCACACTGAGCTCGTTGTTAATGATGGAATGTATGGAGCTGCAAAATGTGTTGTCCTGAGGAGTGCTGCGCAGGAGAATGCTGGAAAGCCAGAGTGTGGGAATTGGCATCTAAAAGGGTTATGCTGCTCACCTTTCGTGCCCTCCTGAGGTTCTGGACCCTCTTGGTGCACGGTCTCCAGATTGGAATGACCACACTTCTGCTTCTTTGGTAATTTTCATCCACACCTGCTTGGTTGGAGCGATTGTTCTCTTACTCCCATCCTTGGGAAATGTCACCTCACTGCAGTCCCTCAGATCCCACAGCAAGCCCTTCAGGTAAGAGTGAGAGACCTGGAAACGAGCCTTCCCAGGTCTACTCTCCATTCCTGTGGTTGCTGCAGCCTCAAACAATAATGTCCAGGTGAGCCCTTGTAATCCATGCATGGTCCCAATTATTCAAAATCCTTCAATTGGCAGGTCCAGTGTGTGATCTCATCCACCCTCCCTAAGTAGTCAGGGAACCTGAAAGAGGGATGCTAATGCTGTGACTCTGTTAAAGAGCCTTGGCAAAACACACTGCAGAGTGCAATGCATTCCTGACCCACTAATGGCAGGGATTAAGTTGAGAAAATTCCTCTCAGTGTCTAGATTAAAGTTTTGGGTTGGATTGCACAGAACGGAGTAACACAGTAGATTCGCACACAACCCTAAAACCTCCGGGAGTTGGGCTTGCATTCAGAAATAAATAATTTGCATTTATATAGTGTTTTTTGTGACCTTAAGACATAGCAAATGCTTTACAGACAATGATGGGAATTTAAAAATTGTGGCTGGGATTTTATCTTGTCGCCTCCTCTGTGGAAGGCCTGCTGCATCACATGCTAATTAGACACTTAAGTGGACATTGGCATGCCTTCCCCAGAATTGAAGGCCCCAATGATGGATGTCCCGCCTACTGAGATCTGTCAGCCAATCAGACCAACAGCTCTTTAACTAAGCACCACCACCGTGGAGGTGGTGGCTGCTGCAGGTACCGGACCCACTGGACCCAGGCCACAGGTAAGTCAGGGCAGGAGGGATTTCGCAGGGTGGGGGTTGCAGGGGAAGTGGGGGTGTGGGGGTTTGGCAGCAAGAGCAGGGGGTGGCTCTCAGCAGGCACCCCCCCTTTCCTGATACCGGATCCGTCGATCAGCCGCTGTGTCTTTTTAACGAGGGACCCCCCCACCACCAGAGCCGGCAAGCAAACCGCATAGGTTTGCTTGGAGTGCGGATACAGGCCCACCCGCTGATGGGCTAATTCTAGTTTAATTAATTGCCCCATTAAGGGCCTCAGTTGACAGCGGACTTAATTTGGGTGGAGGCGGTAAGGTGGTGGGGTTACCCCCACCCTGCCACCATCCCGCCCAATTAAATTCTGTCCCTGTCTCCAAACCCGACATGGGCCAGAGCATAAAATTTCCCCCTGTGTGTTGGAAACCAACATGATCCCACTGACTTCCATATTTAATCAGTGCATGTTTCAAGGTACAGGGGAAAACCCCTGTGGGACAGGCAAATAGGTGATTATCATATACAAAATGGCAATTTCTTGACGATTTACCACTGCATTCTGGCTTTAACTGCCAGCACACGGGCTCCCCAAGCTGTCTGAAACTTGCCAGTGTTGACAAGGCGAGAGCACAATTGGGATTGACAAGGCTGTGAAATTGACAGGCTGGAAACCTTTTTAAATACTGAATTGTCGTAAATCTGCATAGTGCTACACAACCAAATTTTTCCCACTTTGTCTTCTTCAGCCCCTCAACCTCAGGAAAGATTGCATCAGTGTGTCATTTTCACATTTTCCTTCTGCTGGTCCCCGTGAATGAAAGTTAGGAGTAGTTTTGTTCTGTGAACACTATGTGCCAAGAACTGGAATGGAATTGCCCAATCTAATTTTATATAGGGCCCTTACAGTCAGTAGACAAAGGAGACCTCTTTATTCGTCTGGGCTAGATTCAAACTCCAGAAATTACAGTGTACTAACCAATTCCACTACCCAGTTCCCTGTCATTTAATTAACTGAAACACCCTTTCCAAAATTTGAGTTTCAGTTTTATGATGTAAAATTTCTATGTAATCATATCACTGTAGGTCATATCCATAAATGATCATTCCTACAAGGAGAGCAAAATCAAAAACAGCAAAAATTACTTCTTGTGATTTCCTGTTTCAGAAATATCATTCTCTGTCACAAGCTTTATTACAAATAAAACTTATTTTACGTACCTTCTATCACTGAGTGGAAAGCCTGAGTGTTCCTGACATGATGATTTGATGTCAATTTGTTTTGATATTTCAGTGTACAAATCAAGAAAATCAAGCAACCTTTCTCTTTCAGAATACAGTGTGTAGGAGCACTGACAACTGTGGCTAAAGAGTCTACTGGCTATAGGTCCCCAGGCAATACAAAAGGTTCTAGCACTGATCTTTCCAGGCTCCACCAGCATGCAGCACCTCACAGGAAGCAGGCAGTGGTTGGTTACTTGAAGCCTGCAGCTGAATGCGCCAAATTTCCTGAGTAGCAGATTCTGCAGGAAAAAAACTGAAGCTGCTGAACAATAAGTATCAACCTCAATTAAATGATACATCATGTAAATGCAATTCCCCCACTGGAATTACTGACTGTGGACAAGGGACCATCCACTGCTTACTGCTCAACCAATTTACATGGATTCTTTAGGAACCCTTGGGTCTCTCCTGTTCAAAATAGGTCTCTTGCAGGTAGTTGATATCTTTGATTGTTTCTTCAGGTTTTTTTGCAGTTGCAGAACAATTTTACATTATTTTGCCGCATGCATTTGCTTTTATTCAGAACTCTGCCATTTTTGCATTTTCCTTTTGTTTTGCTGTCAGTGCTTTCCTTCATTATTCTGGTTGCTGTGGACATTTTAAATAGTACCATATAAAGTGCTAAGCATGTGCATTCCTTCCATGTTTCAAATGTGCTGTCTGCTTTGCTCATGAAGGATCCCAAATACAGGCATATGATACCTGAGATATTCTGTCTGCCTCATCACTACATGTACTTTGTTTCATTCTATCTTCACTGCCTCTGTTTCATAAGATGAACTGTCACTCAGTTGTACCAGCTGCTGCTGGTGGAAATGCAGACATCTGGAACCGATACAGTTCTGCCTAGCGACTGAAACTTACCACAACTTAGAACGTTCATGTTATCAGATCCTCCCAACCCACCCAGGGAAATCTGCCTCATCAAGAATCCTAAGAGTACACTTGTATCAAGCAGGTGACCGATGCAATCTTTGCAGGGGACAATATTTTGCCTCCTTTCCGCAGGAAAAGGAATCAGTTAGATAGGATGCTGAGCTTTCATCAGGTTAGAGGATTCCTGACAGTGTAGTGTGTCGGAGATGCAACTTATGGGCAGAGGCATTCACCATATGAACAATATTGGCTACATGCATTCCACTAATGTTCAGGTGGTATCTGGCCACGAAATATCCATATACGTATCAATATGTGTTGCGTAGTTAGTAACAATAATGCCATCGGTAAGTTGCAGTCCAGTGGTTGCATTTTTGGAGAAGGAACATTGAGGTGTGGGGAGACTTTTAGGATGTGAGGGATTTTTCTACACCCATTTCTACATATAGAAACTGCCTAATAGCAAAACACTCTGAGCATTTGTTCGCTGTTCCAGATCTGCCAACTCCTATTGTAAGAAAATTGTGTCATTCAGCTTTGGCACAATGAAAAGGTGTGTGCAATATAACAGTATTTGAAATAATACCTCTCAAAGAATGTAGGTATTCCCATCTAGGTTTGTGATGTGCTTGATGGGGTCCTATCTAAAACGTGTGCAAAAGTATGAGGTATACTAGGTTTTCATCCTACCACATATACAGCAGGATCCAAGGGACCTGGGTGATTTTGGTTGGTGACCTCCTTTGATTCAGCTGGCACCTGTGTTTTTAATAAGATGGGCTTCAGCCCCAAATAGGGCCATCTTCTTTTAGTGCTCCCTCTGTAGCAGTGTCTCCAATTTTTCATTTTCAAAGGGAGCAGTGTTGTCTTCACTGTTCTGCATCCACCGGAACTTACCCTTTAAGGGCTGTCCATTAAGAGTTATTCATCACCAGATTTGGTAATCCCGAGACAAAGTACTGCAAGCCAATCTATCTGTATTGGAAGCAAGTTCTCCCATTAGAAACTCAACCAAGTTCACTCCTTGTACTACAGATGAGGTTACTTATTGAAGCCTCCATTATGAAGTCCAGATCATTTATGTGTATGGGAAATAAGGGCTGCTGCAACACTGAATAATATTGAAACACCACTCATTATACCTTTTCACTCCTAGACCATATGTGTTGTTTTCTGTCCTCCAACTATTTCTCTAATATGCCATATTTTGCTATCACTGAAACATTAGGGCTCCTATGTAAGTGGGAGAATTTGACTTCAAAACATTCCTAGGCCCTGTATAATCATTTTGCAAATGAATTATCAGCTGTCGGCAATGTTTCCTCTAAATTTTCTTTGCACCGATCACGACTTTTTGTCTATGGGCAGCTTACATTTTAAAGTCATGACTTGCATTATGCTGGAAATTTCTCCCAACAAACTGGCAAAGCTATGAGCTGCCTGTTTATTTCAATGCACAGTACATTCCACATATGACCTCACGCGCGTGCATCTTAAAGTGATCACTGGCTGTAGGTGGAGGTTTTCCTTGTTTAAAGTTATCACGGACTACAGAATGAAACTCCAAATGTAACATGCAATGTTTTTGTCCCTTAAATCTAAATACTATAAGGCAGATTTCTTAGATGAATTGCTCATAACCTAGCAGAACAGTCAGTAACTAAATTGGCTAATAGTGGATTGTTCATTACTCGGAATAACCTTTGCGGGGAGAGGGAGTGATTTGTAAGAAAACTAAACATACTTTTTTTTTATAATCTCTTGACACATTTCGTACTGCATAAAATGTAGTATTTGGATCATTTGTAATATATTCTGAGAAGTGCTGAATAAACCAAAATCAAAATGTATGACAGAACTATGAAACAAATGCTCCAGGGAAGCTTCACGAAATGATTTCTGTAAACCTTACCCTACTGTCTTCCATTTAGTCAGATCTAAAGCTATTTTCCTGTATGTTATTTTTCATATCTCAGCTAATTTGAGTGGGAAGTAACATTAACATTTTCCAATGCTTATTTTAAATGTGGCGTAGTGACGTCATTAACTTGTGCCCTTGTGTACTGACTCACTGAACAGCAGAAACAATGGGTTGAATTTTGTTTTCACACTGCTGGAAGTGGAGGCGGGCGAGAAGAATGGCGGCCCACATGCACGGGCTGCGTGATGTCATGCTGCCGCTATCTTCAGCCCCCCCGCCCCATCACAATTGAAACAAACAATAAAGTTTGACCCACAACCCCCCACCCCCAACTACACCAGAAAAGCCCAGATTACCCCTTTTCCATCCCAACTGCACGAAGTGCAGAATTGATCCCTTTCACACCCCCCCCCAACTGACATAAGTTCAGACTTGACCCCTTCCCCTCCACCCACCACTTCACTACAAATGCAGAGCTCCCCCTTTTCCCACCTCAGTGGCGCCAGCTTTCCCTGGTTGGGAAAGTGAAGACACGGGAGTGCTGCACATCACTCAGAAGATCTGGAACTGCCAGTAAGATTGCTCTGGCTTCCATTTAAATGGTTGATTTGAATATTGAAATCCAGGTCCCACCATGGAGCGATGGATGTGTTGCCATGGAGCTTCCCCGCTGCCGGGAAAATCAGGCCCGTGGTGCGATCTTCTGGCCCCCACCTCTATGGAGCCCAACATTGGGACCTCAACAAAATCCAGCCCAGTATTACTATTTACTTTGACATAACCTTCCATAATCTTGATATTTACCTGATCATCCCTGATCCTTTCTGCTCCAATGAGAAAACTCTGAATTTCTCAAGTCTTTTTTCATAACTGTAACCCCTCAATTTTGTGACCCTAATCAAGCTTCTTTTCCATTGTTTTGATATCCTTCCTACATGGATATATCTAAAACTGTACAAAATACTCCAACTGTGGTCCCTGATATGATGCAAGTTCAACATTTGTTCCTTGCTCGTGAACTACACCTAATTGCAGAATCAAGGTTTCGATTTGCCTTTTATCCTAAGTTAATAGTGCTGTCACCTATAATGACCCATATATCTATACACCAAGCAACCTTTGCTCCTTTTATTTCATTAAGAATTCTACCATTTAGGTTTATATTATTTTTACTCCACATTTCTCTACATTGAACTGCATCTGTCACCTATCAGCCCATATCCTAGCTCTGTGTGTCCTACAGCCTATCATTGCCTTTGTTACAGTTTGTTTGCTCATTTCCTAATTGCAGTTCATTTCTCTATATAGTAACAAACAGAAGTCGCAACACAGACTCCTGCAGAATATAACTCACCCAATCTTTTATGTTTTCTGGACTTCAAATGTTTCTATCCATGTAATCATATTTCCCTTATTTCAAATGTCATTTTCCAGGAGTATCTTGTGTGATACCATATCAAATTATTTTGTCACACCAATATAAACCACATCCACTCTGTTTACTCTTGAATTTTATAAGTTAAAAATGACCTGCCCTATAAAAATTCATACCACTGGCCCTCATTAATTCTTGTTTCTCCAAGCACTTATTTCATCCCCTCACTACAGGGGTATCTTATTCTCTTCCTGAAGCTATATGATTGCCCCAGTGTAGCAAACACAGAAAAACTGGGATGGGAGATGCATGGATGGAAAATCAGGGATGTACTTCTCTCGGCCTGATTTTTTCTTATGTTACTGTTGTTATGACCGAGGTGGGAGGAGTGCACTGTCTTTTCTACTTACACTTCTTCACAGGTCACAAAATCTATTTAAATGTTTCCCCGGTTACCGATACAGCCAATCATATCGTCTATTTTTTACCCCAGAATAAATTACACCAACCAGGTTTCTTCAATAAACAACATAATTATCAGTTATTAGTAAACAAGACTTAACCAGAAATGAAGCAAAGCACTAGCACACTGATTGAAATATTAAAGTACCCTTTTTAAAAATTCCCCAACTATACTCACATGCACACTGGGAAAAAATACAGAAATTCACTCTGCAGAGGTCTGTTACAAAAAACAAAGACAAAAAAAACCCCAACTTTGGCCAAATACTTGCTAATTCTTGACAACAAAATTAAGAAGATATGGAAGGAAGTCAGTTGTCCCTTTTTTTGGTCTGGCATCCGGGTATATGGAGATGGGTCACTAGGATCGTTTCAGAAGCAGTCTGTTCTAGAGACGTGGAGAATTATTCGAGTAGGCTTTCTAGGAGAAATGTGGCATCAAGGTTTCTCTGCCAGCACATACTTGAATCGCAGCATTTTTTTGCAGCTCCTCAGGAGTTATACGGCACTAGGGATTTTTTTTTGCTCTTCCACAATGAATCTTGGCAGGATTTCTTCGAAGAGGTAGAGAAGGAGGTGATCTGGATGATGTCCTTTTCCTTGGCAGGAAAGCACCAACTGTCTTCACACAGTTCACACCACAACTAACTGAAAGCAATGTCCAAATCCCAAACAGTGAGTCGACCTCCTGCCCTCCATAAACCTTCACATGTGGCTTCTCTGTAACCATTTTTCCCCAAGTCACCAAGGTTTCTGCTGTTTTTCTGAGCCCAAATCAAAGGTGGCCTCCAGCATAGGTGGCTTTCAAACAACATCTTGTCATGTCGGTGAACTTGGTAAAAAAACACATCTATGGAATCTTTTCAGTTTTAACACAAGTCCTCAAAAAATATTAAAAATAATGGAAGCACTTTCGTAACACTGTGCACAGATGGTTTGATAGCCCTAAGCGCTAAAGTAAGACTAGCTGGTCAATAATTTCATGGTTTATCCCTTTCTCCTTTTTTTGAATCGAGGAGTGACATTTACCAACCTCCAGTACTTGGCACAATTTTCCTATCCACACAATTTTGAAACATTATAGTCCAATCCTCCACTATCTCTTCTCTATTTTCTCTCAGGCTTCTTGGATGTAAACCACCAGGCCCTTGTGATTTGACTTCCTTTTAGTTTGATTAACTTCTTTAGTATTGTCTCACTCAGAATAATATCCCCCATTAACTCTTCTATAGTCATTTCTGGTGCTTCCACAATTTTACCATCTACCTCCTCTGTGAAACGAAGTATTTACTTAATATTTCTACCATTCCTTTACTCTCCACTACAAGTTTGCTTCCTTGATCACTTAGTGGTTCTACCTGGACTATCCCCTTGTTCATAATGTGCAGACAGAATCCTATTTATTGTTTTTATATCCCTGCATGTAGCATGACAAAACAAAGCAAATTCATTTTTGCTAAATTAAAACTTGAATGTATTACAATATAAGCTATAGGTATACCTTTTCTTTTGGGTTCGGGTGTGTGTGTGGGGACATTTTCTTTGGTACAAAAGCAAAATACTGTGGATGCTGGAAATCAGAAATAAAAACAGAAAATGCTAAAAATGCTCAGCAGGTCTGGCAGCATCAGTGGAGAGAGAATCAGAGTTAATGGGCTGGATTTTAAGGAGCCCTTGACGTTAGGATCTGTGGTGGGGGGTGGGTGGGCTGATTATGACCCCAGATGAGGCCTGCCACGAACCTTGACACTGGCAGGGTCCAGCCCGATACTCCCTGTGGTGGCAGGGATCATGGCGGCCACCCTGCCACTCGGCGACAGGAGCACAATCACCATAAGCAAATAAAGTAAATGAATAGATTTGCATGTATTTACCATTAATTTTGATGCCCCGCTGCGATCTTTGGCCTGGTGGCCGACACACCCACGCCTTTGGATCCCCATCCGGGGGATGGGAATAGGGTCAAATTGAGGATCGGTTAATGGATAGAAAATGGAGAGTAGGAATTTTGGGATGGAAGGATGTAACTCGGGGCATGCCAACAGATGATGGAACAAAGCAGGTTAATTTTTGCTAAATTAAAACTTGAGCTTATTACAAAAAAGCTGTAGGTTTACCTAACATTCTTTCCTTTTGGATTGAGCCTTGGCTATTTACAATCTGTATCAATAACATAAATGAAGAGACTGAGTGCAGTGTATCCAAGTTTGCTGATGATACCAAGCCACGTGGGAAGGTAATAAGGCTGCAAAAGTTTAGTTTAGTTTAGAGATACAGCACTGAAACAGGCCCTTCGGCCCACCGAGTCTGTGCCGACCATCAACCACTCATTTATACTAATCCTACACTAATCCCATATTCCTACCAAACATCCCCACCTGTCCCTATATTTCCCTACCACCTACCTATACTAGTGGCAATTTTATAAAGGCCAATTTACCTACCAACCTGCAAGTCTTTTGGCTTGTGGGAGGAAACCGGAGCACCCGGAGGAAACCCATGCAGACACAGGGAGAACTTGCAAACTCCACACAGGCAGTACCCAGAATTGAACCCGGGTCGCTGGAGCTGTGAGGCTGCAGTGCTAACCACTGTGTCACTGTGCCGCCCACTAAGGATAAACACCAGTTAAGTAAATGGGCAAGAAAGTGGCAGATGGAGTATAAAGTGGAGAAGTGTGGAACTGTCTACTTTGGTAGGAAGAATAGAAAGGCAGAATATTTTTCAAAAGGTGAGAGACCAGTACATATTGATATGCAGAGGAACCTAGGTATCCTTTGTACATGAATTACTGAAAGTTAACATGCAGATACAGAAAGCAATTAGGAAGGCAACTGGTATATTAGCCTTTATTGCAAGTGGTTTGGAGTATAAGGGCTGAATTTTACTGGCCCCTCGACGCCATGGGTCGCGGTGCTCCGGTGGACATCCCATGCCTTTGTTCCTCATAGTGGCAGTGGTTCTCAAGCCTCTGCAGCCTTTTAGGGGCCCACCGGAGACCTTTGTGGGGACACACAGTCAGCATTGCACCCCTGCATCAGGGAGGTCACCAATGCCCTGCACCGGAGGGCCAGTGAGGATGTCCGCTTCAGGACAGACTCTCAAAGCCAGGCCCAGAGCGCCATTGGTTCTGGCACCATTGCCGGAGAACCATAGGTTGTATTGTTCATAGACTGCACTCATGTGGCCATCAGGCCTACTGCCTGGCTATCACCTGCAGATGTCACCATTAAAGGAGCCCTCTCAATCTAGGTGAAGCTGGTAGGTGAACACCGCAGATGCTTGCAGCGAATATGTGACCGCATCTCAGGCAGCTGCCATGACACCTGGGTCTTGCATCAGTTCCAGCTGCCACTGCTGTTCACTGAACTGGCTCAGATGGAGCGATGGCTTCTTGGAGATAAGGGCTATCCTTTGCAGACATGGCTCCCGACACCAGTGAGAGACTCCACCACTGCTGCAGAGGAGAGATACAACACCAGCCACTGAGCTACATGAGCCACCATTGAGCAGGAGATCGGCATGCTGAAAGAGCGCCTCCAATGCCTGTATGGATAGTGATGCCCTGTACAATGGGCCGAACAGGCCAGCTCCTTTCTTTGCTGCTCTGCACAACTAGGCACCCAGTAGGGGCCAGGCCTGGCATGATGAGGACAAACGTCAACAGGATACAGAACCTTAGAAAATAGGCGACATGTTTAGAGAGAGGATCTGGATCGGCGCAGGCTTGGAGGGCCGAAGGGCCTGTTCCTGTGCTGTAATTATCTTTGTTCTTTGTTCTTTGTTTATTCCTCCTCGTACTATGAGGACGCTGAGGACCTACAACATGAAAGACACATGGGAGGGCAGATGATACCCAGGCTCTGCACACAGGGCTAGCAGTGAGGTAGGGAGGTACGGAAGTGGCTTATCAGACAAAGGCTGTCTGCACCATAGGAACTGACAAGAGCTCTGCAAGCCACACATCACCCTCGCTCACCTGCTGTGCACCAGTACACATCTGCAGCATCCCTGTGTAAACCATTAGATGCAGCAGCTGACTGAGCCAATGTCTATGTCATTGCAGACGTGGAGATGCTGATGAGTAATGGTGACATAGCAATGATGTTATTGCATATGTTGGCTCCTCTGAAGAGCCAACGGTGTAAAGGGATGTGACGTTGGCGCTACATGCTGGCACACATCATTCAGACAGAGAAAAGGACACACATGTTGGTGAGAAACATTTAGTGAAAGACGTATTTACCTTGCTGTGACACCCATGCATTCCCGTTTGTTTCAGTGTGTTCTCTGTAAACCTCTCTAATACCTTTTATGGTCTGTTTAAGTCTCACGTCCTGGCATGTGCAAATGTACGATTATTCACCCAGATGCGACATCCTTCAAGAAGGAATGTTCCATTTGAGTGGGAGAAGAGGATCGCAACCTAACAGGACACTAGGACACAGCAGGGTAAGTATTTGGTGGCAAAGCAGAAAGTGCTGGGATAACTCAGCAGGTCAGGCAGCATCTGTGGAGAGAGAAGTAGAGTTAACTTTCAGGTCAGTGAACTTGGACAAGTTAACTCTGCTTCTCTCTCCATGGATGCTGCCTGACCTGCTGGATTTCTGCAGCACTTTCTGCTTTGCTGCCAGACTGACAGCAGCCCCACTCTTCAGCAGTCAGGTAAGTATTCTTTGACAGCTGTCAGGAAGTAGGTGCTGGAGCGTTTAAAATAGGGTTCCAACACCTGATGCACAACTGTCAAAACGTTCGCTGCGACGTAATATGGGGGGGGGGGGGGGATGCGACGGCGCACGGTCTCTATGGAAATGAGCCCCCGCGATATTAATCGCGGGGGCTTGGCGGCAGCTGGCAAATGCGGGCATGTCGCCGAGTTCAAAGGGTGCCTCCGCAGAGCGCGGCGCCCCAATAAAATTCAGCCCTAAGAGTTGGGAATCTTGCAGCAAAATAGGGATTTGGTAAAAACATACCTGGAGTACTGTGTACAGTTTTGGTCTCCTTACCCGAGGAAGGATATTCTTGCTTTGGTGGATGTGCAACAAAGGTTAACTAGATTGATTACTGGGATGAGGCGGCTGCCCTAAAGAAAGATTGAGTCATTGGGTCCATATTCTCTAGAATTTAGAAGAATGAAGCATGGTCTCATTGAAACATATACAATTCTTGGAGGGTTTGACAGGGTAGATGGTGAGATGCTGGTGATAGCAATCAAAGTTTTTATGTTTACCTGCAAAGCTTTCAATAGTCATTTATTTCATATGGAGAAGAACAAATAATGCAAATTAGGATGAGAAAAACACTTACTGTCTCTTTTTCTTTCTCTCTGGGCCTGTGTCGCTCTTTGGGCTGAATTTTCACCAGGGAGGTGGGCAACAGGAGCTGGGTTTGTTTCTGGGTCAGAAACACGCCTTTGGTAGGAAACTGATTAAAGTTAATATTTTCACATAGTGAAGCATTAATTGGTATGCAGATGGGGTTCCTGTCCACTTAGAGACAGTAGGGGGTGGGGAAAAAGATGATCACACATGAAGTGTGGGACTGATTTAGACTCCCCGGGGCAGCTGTCACTGAGGCTGCTGGTTGTCCTAAGGGAGAAATCTAGTTTGTGCCAAAGACTTCCACTGCACCAGAGGGAAGGGTGATGTCACAGGGGAGCCAGAGGCTTGGCACCTGGGGCAGGGTTACCCCTCGCTTCAACAATGCTGGCCTGGATCTAATTATGGAGGCTGTAAGGGAGAAGAGGGAGGATCTATTCCCAGAGGCGGGCAGCAGGGGCACCTCTGTCAGTGTCATCTCCCTCTGCCTCCTCTTCCTCCTCTCACCTCCTGCTGCAGCTCCTCTCCCAATGAGCTGTCCCATTCCAAGGACTCACTGCCCTCAACATCCACACCTCTCTGGGCTGGCATCGTTATGGAGAATGCAGCAAACCACTACATTGACGGAGACCCTTGCAGGAGGGTGTTGGAGGGTGCCACATGACTGATCCAGGCAGCAGAATCACAACTTCAGAAGCCCGATGGCCTGCTCAATGGCGGTCCTAGTGAACAAGTGGCATTGGTTGTATCGCCTCTGTGCCTCTGGCTGGGGTTTCCATAGAGGTGTCAGTAGCCATCCCTTCAAGGGATAGCCTTTCTCCTCTAGGATCCAAATACGCACTTTGGGGGTTGAAGTGATGATCTCTGGCAACCTGGACTGGTGAGGATGAAGTAATCATGGCAGTTACCAGGACAGCGAGCACACACGTGGAAGAAGCACTTTTTGGCAGACCAGTTGGACGTTGAGGGAGTGGAAGCCCTTCCTGTTGATGTATTTGAGTGGATGGTTCCTGGGTGCCTTGATGGCTACATGGGTGCAATCGATGATGCTCTCACTGCACCTGGGAGAATCCAGCGATGGAGGCGAAACCCAATACCCTCTGTCCTTGTGAGATAATGTCTCTTGTGAAATGAATGTACTGTCCAGTTAGTGTGCAAAATTAAAGCACATGGGATTGGGGGTAATATACTGGCATGGATTGAGAATTGGTTGACAGACAGGAAACAGAGAGTAGGAATAAATGAGTCTTTTTCCGGGTGGCAGGCAGTGACTAGTGGGGTACCGCAGGGATCAGTGCTTGGGCCCCAGCTATTCACAATATATATTAATGACTTGGGTGAGGGAACTAAATGTAACATTTCCAAGTTTGCAGATGACATAAAGCTGGGGGGGGAATGTGAGCTGTGAGGAGGATGCAAAGAGGCTCCAATGTGATTTGGACAAGTTGGGCGAGTGGGCAAATGCATGGCAGATGCAGTATAACATGGATAATTGTGAGGTTATTCACTTTGGTTGTAAAAATTGAAAGGCAGATTATTATCTGAATCGTGATAGATTGGGAAAGGGGGAGGTGCAACGAGACCTGGTTGTCCTTGTACACCAGTCGCTGAAAGCAAGCATTCAAGTGCAGCAAGCAATTAGGAAGGCGAATGGTATGTTGGCCTTCATTGCAAGAGGATTTGAGTACAGGAGCAAAGATGTCTTACTGCAGTTATACAGGGCCTTGGTGAGACCACATCTGGAGTATTGTGTGCAGTTTTGGTCTCCTTATCTGAGGAAGGATGTTCTTGCCATGGAGGGAGTACAAAGAAGATTTACTAGGCTGATTCCTGGGATGGCAGTATTGACGAATGAGGAGAGATTTGGTCGACTAGTCCTATATTCACTAGAGTTTAGAAGAATGAGAGGGGATCTCATAGAAACCTATAAAATTCTAACAGGACTAGATTCAGGGAGGATATTCCCGATGGCTGGGGAGTCCAGAACCAGGGGTCCCAGTCTCAGGATATGGGGTATGCCATTTAGAACCGAGATGAGGAGAAATTTCTTCACTCACAGGTGGTGAACCTGTGGAATTCTCTACCCCAGAAGGCAGTGGAGGCCAAATCATTAAATATATTCAAGAAGGAGATAGATATATTTCGTAATGCCAAAGGGCTCAAGGGATATGGGGAAAAAGCGGGAACAGGGTATTGAATTAGACAATCAGCCATGATCTTTTTTGAATTGCGGAGCAGGCCTGAAGGGCCGAATGGCCTACTTCTGCTCCTATTTTCTATTTTTCAATGCTGTTTTCCCTTGCTGAAGAGCTTAGAATTAGTGGTCATAGTCTCAGGATAAGGGCTTAATCATTGAGGACTGAGATATTGAGAAATTTCTTCACTTGGAGGATTGTGAATCCTTGGGATTCTCTATCCCAAAGTGCTGCGGATGCTCAGTATATTCAAGACTGAGATTGATAGATTTTTGGATACTAAAGAAATCAAAGGATATGGGGATAAAGCAGGAAAGTGGAACTGATGTAGAAGTTCAGCCATGATCTTATTGAATGGCAAAGCAGGCTCGAGGGGCCATATGGCCTACTCCTGCTGCTATTTCTTATGCACTAATCTTCTTATAGCAAATATGCATGGTGCATGCAGCCATGAGCCTTTCAGGCAACCTGCTTCTCTGATTTTGCTGATCATTAAGAGATGGGGAAGAAACCTGAGTGGGGTTTTTAATGAGATTATGTTTCAGAAACTCTTGTAGGGAAACATTCGTCTGAATTACTTTTTTCATTACGTTGGATTGACTTGATTTTATTCACACAGCAAATAACTCTCATTCACCACAATTAAGTTACTTTTTTTCTATCTGCGAGTTACATTGTAGGCAATTAATCATTTTTATTTAATGCAATTGTTATAATAACAATATCAATTATTCATTGTACTGATGTGGGATTGACCCAGACTGGCCATTTTGCTGCCAGATCCTCACTGGATGGTTCATCCTTGGGATTTGATATACAGGACGCAAGATAAAATTGACATTGTCAATGCATTGATTGAAAATGGGTGTCTGGGTCAATCACTGTCAGTTGTCAGTGTCCTCCATGCACTGGTGAGAGGCATAGGTTTCAAGAAGTGACCCTCAGGACAGGAAGCTTGGGTGAGGGCACAGCTACAACCAGTAACCCCTCGGAACAAAGTGGAGGAGGTAAAGAGAATGAGGAATCCTTAGCTATTAATAAACTGATCCCTCATCATACTTTAATGCTTTTGCCAGCTCTTGGTAGCTTGAGTACTTTACCTCAGTTGAGTCAAATCTTCACAGCTCTCAATCTCTCCAACAATAAATTATTGAATGGCAAAGCAGGCTCGAGGGGCCATATGGCCTACTCCTGCTGCTATTTCTTATGCACTAATTTTCTTATAGCAAATATGCATGGTGCATGCAGCCATGAGCCTTTCAGGCAACCTACTTCTCTGATTTTTCTGGTCATTAATAGCCTTTCTTGCACATAAACTGAGATGCCATGACTTGTGGGGTTTTATTGACAAACATAGACATTCCCGTCTGGGGATGGGAAACAGAGGTCTGGACTGTTCCTGGGTGCCGAACTTGCCTCCAGGGGTGAAACAGCCACTCATTATGATTTTCCATGGGGGCGCCTCCTTGATTGGCCTAGAGACAGGTTTGCCATCCAATTAAGGATGGCAGGCAGGCACTCATAGCTGAAGGGTCAATCAGAGGCCTCCCAGCTTGAAAGGAGCAGCAGACTGTGACGGAAGGTAAGTAAGAGAGAGGGCAGTTAAAGACTGAGGCACCCTTTCACCAACTTTTTCAAATATACATTAAAAAATGGCTTTTGCAGCTAGGCCACCACTGTGGAGCAGGCAGGGAATCCCCTCTACATGGCAGTCTGTGGCTGCTCCTGCATCAAGGCAAGCAGGGAGGGAGGGCCTCTAGGCCTGCATGGAGCACTGGCCCCCCTAGTCTGCCTCCAAGCACCTAAACTGGTCCCGCGGCCTGTGGGAACCTGGAGGCTGACTGGAAAATCCCAGTTGATCTCCTCTAATTGGCCTAAATTAGGCTCTTAATGAGCCTGATCGATTACGCATCATCTGCGGCAGATAGCCCTGCTGCCCCTCGATCCCACCTCCAAAAAAACCATGTGGAGGTGGGATGGAGCCAGCGGAATCAGTACACCAGCCAGCATCCTCCTGCTTCTGGGGGTCAAAAATCCAGTCCACAGACTCTAAAACACTGACTGTCTGCAATAAGTAAGGACTGTTGGAATGCAAAGAATCTCAATGTATGTGAATCAGAACCATCCTGAACTCAAAGCTACCGCACTTGGGGCCTCTCTAACCTCTTCAAGCTGAGATCAGCAGTCGTCATTGCTATCTGTCTGAATTAATGCTGATACAGTCCTTACTTCTTTACCTTCAAAACACTGCTCCCAGCTTCTGCTCTCTATTCTTTTCCCTTATTTGCAATCGATTTTTTCTCTCTCTTTTCTGTCTCCTTTTTCTCTACTTGTCTGTCTCTCTCTTCTGTCCTAGCTTAGTGTTGCCTCTAATGGAGTGAACAAGCCTTCTTCCCCTCAGCACCACTTCAGTGTGGGGCACTACCATTCTTGGCTGAATTCTTCAAACCCCCCGCCCCTCCCCACAGCAAATTGTACCAGCCAAACCACACCACACCACATTTCCTTTGAGAGAAGACAGCAGACTCAGTGCAAAAGCAGAAAACTTATTTTCCATTTTATTAATAATGACACATTGCACTAGGGTGTCTGGATTTTTCAACTTGCAGATAATCTATGTCAAACAGTTATCTATCCTACAAAAATGTGACAATCTGCTTATTGTTTTATTTAAAACATTCTTCTCTGATTTAAATACAGAAAAATAGATCCACACAATAATCTCAGAGACCGTATTGACAGCAATCTGCTATAATCAAGTTGGAGAAAATATTAAATATTTCTTACACCCTAGGCCAGATGTCTAGCATCTGCTTATAAGCACAAGAGCCATCTGACCTGGTCATGTATCAGTGAAAGATCAGTGTAGCACAGAGTCATTTGCTAAAGTGCATTATGGGACAACCTTGGGGCATCAACAATTACAACAACTTGCATTTATATAATGCATTTAACGTAGTAAAATGTCCCAAGGTGCTTCACATGTGTAGTAAGTGGCAGTAAATGAAATTTATATCCTGTGTAATTTTGTCAGATAACATGGCGAATGAATACTAGTCAGGAAATGCTGACTATGGGTGTATGGATTTAGTAATGCTTTTTTATAAGTTCCTCTGTTCTATCTTCTTAATACTAATGTTAATTAGACCGATTCAGTTAGCTCCATTAATGTGGTGAATCCTGACCCCGACTAACCTTTAATGGCTAGATGAGTTTTTTTTGGTGTTGTCTTTATCTTGACTGTCCACTTCCTGTTGGACATTTAAACAGAGTGAAATTAAATTATTGAAGTTCACAGGCAAGATATTCGACTGTCACGGCTGAAAGAAGGTTACAAAAAATAGGAGGAACTCCAGGATTATGTTATGATTCATAATGATTTATTGTATTACTGTCCTTACCACAAATACTCAGCAGAATTTTGAGGCCTTTAAATTATACCCTGTGTTAAGTGTGGATGAATCCTTAATGCATCCATATCTGGAATTATTCCTTTATGGAGACATAACCTATGTGATGTATATAACCACTCTCAGCCTGTATTTCATGTGTAGTAATGGTATAATAATAATTTTCACTACAGAATTACTGTCAGTCTCATACCTGGTTGACTTTTTTTTTCAGTGTCGGATTAGGAGTCATCAGTGCAAATCCTTCTTTGTTCAATGCTGACAAGGGATGTAGAATAAACATGTCTTTGAATGTGTGTCATGTTTCTATCATCTTTAACTGGAAATGTTGCAGTGCAGCAGATGCTAATATTGTACTGCAAAGTAATAATATGAAAAAGAATGCTGACTTGTGAAAGATCTTCTGAAACATCATAAAATACACAGTTTAGTTTGTCTATATTTTACTTACAAAAACTGCAGCTCAATCCTGTGGAATTTTGAATAGGAAATCTGAGGGGTTATTCCAAGAGTGTAATAATCCAGTTTAAATGTCTACTTTGCCTTACGTTAGCTTCTTACTGTAAAAACTTTCTCTTTCATGAGTTTATTTCTGTTTATGATTTAGTACTTCAGACTCCTCAAATCATTAATATGTTTCAGTCTGCTGGGAAACTATAATTACTATTTAACTCTTAAATTAATAAGCAATCTGTAATTTTGCATGCCATCAAATTTCTTGTTGAGTTCAATTGTATTCAGTTTTCACATGATTGTGTCTGGCTAATTACAGCTTGTAGGCAGCAAGCTGGGAACTATTTGTGAACTATGGTGTGCTTGAGATTTTGCTATAGATGAATGGGAGTTCTTGAAGTGGTGCTGACAGAACAAACATTTTCTTATGCACAAAAAAGAGTTGTGATAATAGAAGCAAAGATGTCATAATGGACCTTGAGGCTGTGCAGTGGATGCAGTGGATCTAACTCTCATGGGTTATTAGGCCTTGAGCATTATTAGGAAGAGCTACACACCCTGAGGAGCCTGGCAATTCTTTATTTAAATTGAAGTAATCTGAGATTTACTTATTGAACTTTGAGGAGAATTTTAGAAACAATCATTATCCAAGATTTCATGTTGTTTAATTTTGATGCATTATGTTGACTTTAATTTGGTACATTGTCGGATACAAAGTCAGTGAGAGGATTTTGTTTTTAAACTACCTGAATTACTAATATTTGAGTTTAAAATATCCATAATTATTTACAGATGGGTGAATTCAGCTTAAAGATAAATTGCCAATGCTAAGAATCTATAGGCATTTATATTGTTGGTGAGGCTGATGTCATTCCTTTCAAATATTTTTTACACTACTATACCTTTCCATTCCATTGATCCCCTTTTAACCAGGAGGGTGAGCTCCCAGGCTTTCACCAGCACTGTTCTGGCCAAAACTGAGATCGAGGAATTCATTATATTTTCCATTTTTCCCTGCAAGGAAATGCCACGCTTTCTGCTTAGTCCTTCCCTGCAGTGGCACAGCTGAGATTGGACACAATCAAACCTAGTCATTCTATTGCATCCTACAAGCACCTTTTTAATATTTACTATTACTTTTGTATCAGAGTGGCAGTGTAATCAAATTGCAAGACTGTTACTATACCCTACCATTGTAGCATTAACATTAGGCCTGGTGATATATCATATTGATCAGTGACAAAATGCACAATGTTTGTAACTTGAGTTAGAGGATCGTATTATTTATACATTTCATACCATTTCACTTTTTTACATTGAGTTATATTGATTCTACAGCACAGAAACAGGACATTTGACCCAACATGTCTAAGGTGGCATTTATAATCCACACGAAACTCCCCCCGCCCCTCTTCATCTAAGCATATCAGTATATCCTTCTATTCCTTTCTCCCTCATGTTCTAATGTAGCTTACCCTTAAATGCATCGATGCTATTTGTCTCAAGTACTCCATGTGGTAGTACGTTCCACATTCTTAGGTAAAGACATTTATTTTGAATTCTCAATTAGATATATTAGTGACTATCTTAGGTAAAGACATTTATTTTGAATTCTCTATTAGATATATTAGTGACTATCTTATGTTTATGGCCTCTAGATTTGGTCTCCCCCCACAAGTGAAACATTTTCTTCATATCTACCCTATCAAACCCTTTCAGTATTTCTAAAGACCTCTATTAAGTCATCCCTCAGCCTTCTCTTTTTTTACAGAAAAGAGCCCCACCCTGTTCAATCTTTCCTGATAATTATAACCTCTCAGTTCTGCTATTATCCTTGCGAATTGGACTTGGTGGATGATGAGCCTAGGGAAGGGAGTGTAGATAGTCTCAGTCATCTCATTATCAAAAAGGAGGAGGTGTTGGGTGTCTTACAAAGCATTAAGGTAGCTAAGTCCCCAGGGCCTGATGGGATCTACCCCAGAATACTAAGGGAGGCAAGGGAAGAAATTGCTGGGGCCTTGACAGAAATCTTTGCATCCTCATTGGCTACAGGTGAGGTCCCAGAGGACTGGAGAATAGCCAATGTTGTTCCTTTTTTTAAGAAGGGTAGCAGGGATAATCCAAGAAATTATAGCCTTACGTCGGTGGTAGGGAAATTATTCGAGAGGATTCTTCGGGACAGGATTTACTCCCATTTGGAAACAAATGGACTTATTAGCAAGAGGCAGCATGGTTTTGTGAAGGGGAGGTCGTGTCTCACAAATTTGATTGAGTTTTTTGAGGAAGTGACAAAGATGATTCATGAAGGAAGGGCAGTGGATGTTATCTATATGGACTTCAGTAAAGCCTGTGACAAGGTCCCTCATGGCAGACTGGTACAAAAGGTGAAGTCACATGGGATCAGAGGTGAGCTGGCAAGATGGATACAGAACTGGCTCAATCATAGAAGACAGAGGGTAGCAGTGGAAGGGTGCTTTTCTGAATGGAGGGATGTGACTAGTGGTGTTCCGCAGGGATCAGTGCTGGGACCTTTTCTGTTTGTAGTATATATAAATGATTTGGAGGAAAATGTAGCTGGTCTGATTAGTAAGTTTACGGAGGACACAAAGGTTGGAGGAGTTGCGGACAGTGATGAGGATTGTCAGAGGATACAGCAGGATATAGATCGGTTGGAGACTTGGGTGGAGAAATGGCAGATGGAGTTTAATCCAGACAAATGTGAGGTAATGCATTTTGGAAGATCTAGTGCAGGTGGGAAGTATACAGTAAATGGCAGAACCCTTGGGAGTATTGACAGGCAGAGAGATCTGGGTGTACAGGTCCACAGATCAATGAAAGTGGCAACGCAGGTGGATAAGGTAGTCAAGAAGGCATACGGCATGCTTGCCTTCATCGGTCGGGGCATAGAGTATAAAAATTGGCAAGTCATGCTGCAGCTGTACAGAACTTTAGTTAGGCCACACTTAGAATATTGTGTGCAATTCTGGTCGCCACACTACCAGAAGGACGTGGAGGCTTTGGAGAGGGTACAGAAGAGGTTTACCAGGATGTTGCCTGGTCTGGAGGGCATTAGCTATGAGGAGAGGTTGGATAAACTCGGATTGTTTTCACTGGAACGACGGAGGTGGAGGGGTGACACGATAGAGGTTTACAAAGTTATGAATGGCATGGACAGAGTGGATAGTCAGAAGCTTTTTCCCAGGGTGGAAGAGTCAGTTACTAGGGGACATAAGTTTAAGGTGAGAGGGGCAAAGTTTAGAGGGGATGTGCGAGGCAAGTTCTTTACACAGAGGGTGGTGAGTGCCTGGAGCTTGCTGCCAGGGGAGGTGGTGGAAGCAGGTAAGATAATGATGTTTAAGAGGCATCTTGACAAATACATGAATAGGATGGGAATAGAGGGATACAGTCCCTGGAAGTGCAGAAGGTTTTAGTTTAGGCAGGCATCAAGATTGGCGCAGGCTTGGACGGCCAAATGGCCTGTTCCTGGGCTGTACTGTTCTTTGTTCTTTGAATCCTTTTTGCACCTTCTCCAGTGCCTCTATCGCTTGTTTTATAATGCAGAGACCAGAACTGTGCACAGTACTCCAATTGTGATATAACAAAGATTCTCAATGTTTAACATGACTTTGTTGCTTTTCATTTCTATTCCTCAACTAACAAACCCTAGTGCTTTGTTTGATTTTTTAAAAATGGCCTTGTTAACCTGATTTATTACTTTTTAGTGATTTGTGCATCTGTACCCCGAGATCCCTTTACTCCTCTACCCCACTTAAACTCTTCTTATCCAAGCAGTATGTGGCCTCCTTATGCTTCCGACCAAAATTCACAACCTCACAATTATCTATACTGAAATTTATTTGCCAATTAAATGTCCATTCTGCCAGTTTATTAGTGCCTTCTTTTATTTTGTCCCGTCTTCCTTCGTACATTGCCCGATTTGGTGTAATCGGCAAATTCTGACATTGTGGGTGTAATTTTATGCTCTCCCCCGTGGCAGGTTTGGAGGTGGGAAGAGCATAAAATCGGGTGGGATGGTGGCAGGGGGGTGTTGCCACCACCACCCATCCTTCACCAAAATTTAGTCCGGCCTGGGAAGGCCTGTGAATGGCCTTCCTGCCTGCTGCCAATTGAGGCCCTTAACTGGGTCATTAACCCCCAATTAAGGACCTCTTTCAAACTGCAGCTGCAATTACCTTTGCGGTAAGTGGCCCTTTTGCCGTATGGGGAGCATGGTAGGAGAAACCATGCTGGCTGCTTCTTGGCTTCGGCAGTGAGGGGTGGTGGGGTGGGGGGGAGGTGCGGGAGCGGCGGTCCCCTCATTCAAAGGCACTTATTTATTTTGTTATTTATATGTATCTAGGATATGTTTCTTTATATATTCTGTCACAGTCCCATTAGGGACTGCTAATTTTTAAGAAGAGAAAGTCAAATTCCCAGTTATTACTGAAAGAATTACACCACTAGATTTCATGCTTTAGACAAAAAACTTTACTGTACGAGAGTTAAGCAAAGCAAAACAGTACTAATTTAACACTACACCTTGAGACATTTACATTTTAAATTAAAATCTACAAATCACTTCCGTTTGACTTGTACTTCTACTCCCAGAATTCCCCCTAACATTACAGGATCTTGGTGGTTTGTTCATTTCTCCTGGACCAATCCAAAGTATACCACAAAACAGAAACACTCCTGGTTTCCCGTGGCCTCTCTGCTCCTGTGTTCAACTAGTTTCCAAAAGCCATTAGCTTGTCTGAAGCCAACAGCTTTCCCAAAAGCCAACTGCTTTTCCACAAGCCAACTGCTTGTCTGAAAGCCAACTGCTTTCCAAAACTCAACCTGCTTTTCCAAAAAACAGCTCCTGGTCTAACCCCTGCATCATCTATCTCCAGAGCATAGTGGTACATGTGGGATGTCCCAGATAGCAATTTAAACTAATTATTTCCAATTTCAAATCTTCTCTTTGATTCCTATTACCCAAATGAATAATTGACATTGCTAACAATGACAGAACAAACTCTCCTAAACTTTCTGATTCCAATTGCCCAACGAAACGAGGCTACCTCCGGTGTTATGGCTCTCACCTCTCTAACTCTGCCTCTGTAGCACTCATGGAGAGATTTGTGAACTTTAAATCTTCTCTTTCTTCTGGGAAATCATGTGAATAATTTAAACACCTGATTGCGGCAGCTGCAGACATACCATCTCCATCAACAAGTTAAGAAGAGGTTCCCTAAATTAAAAGGAAAATACTGCAGATGCTGGAAATCTGAAATAAAAACAAAAACTGCTGGAAATACTCAGCAGGTCTGGCAGCATCTGTGGAGAGAGAAGCAAAGTTATAGGGCTGAATTTTACGCCACCCCAGCGGGTCAGTTGTTGGTGTGGGGGTGGCGTAAAATTGAGCGGGAGGCTCCGGGAGGCCTACCTGCCCCGCTCCCGTCTCCAGTCGACTGTACAGTGGGTTGGCGTCGGGGGGAAATTGCCCACCCGCCTGAGGCCAATCAAGGCCCTTAAGTGGCCACTTAACGGCCACTTAAGGGCCCGCGCCCACCTCCATGGGTATTTTACCCGTGGCAAGCGGGCGTGCTGGGGATGTGAAATGCCGCCCAGCGATAGATGCCAGCCTTTCCACGCCCTGGGGTAGTCGGGCACAGGATGCCCGATTGAGGGCCGCCCCCACCTCCCAACCCACCCCCGGGACCCAAGACCCCCCGCTCCCCCCAAACCACCACCCTAGTCTCACCAGGGCATGACCAATCCCCCGATGAGGCAACCCAAACTTACCCATTCTCCAGGGTTCATGGCATCGGAGTGGGTGGATGTCCCGCCTCGGGACAATTAAAGCCCGGGGACCCGTAAAATACGGGGCAGATCCCCAGGCTAGGCAGAAGCTGGTTTCACGTTGGTGGCAAATTCCCGTCTACCTAAGGTAAAATCCAGCCCATCGTTGTAGGTCTGTGGCCTTTTATCAGAACCCATTGTGGGGATCCCATTGAGTAGGGTCTTTATTCTTCCCATTATGACCTGACTAAATAAACATGGGCCACCCTTTGATTTGTAACAACCTTAGGCTTGTTTGCCAGCTTCTCAAACCAGGTGTTTTCATTTGTTTTGCATTAAAAAAATCAATTCCCAAATTAAAAGTTACCTCCAGAAAATTAATACAAACCATAAACCCAGGTGATCATAACAATTTCTTGATTTAATTTTATAGTTCCATTTTGCTTTTGTAATTGTTTTTGACTTCTTTATTGACCTCTTTGTGTTCCTTTTTGTCATCCTTTTCTTTTATTGTCAGTGCTTGCATTTTTCATTATTTCAATTTCACCCTTGTCTCTTTTATTCATCCATGGTGTTTCATTATTGGCTGGTTTGTTCTTGTCTTTTAGTGGAACATATTTCTCCTGAAATTTATGGATCACTGTTTTAAATATTTCCCACTACTGTTCTATCTCTTTGTTAATTTTTCCAAGTTTAAAAGTCTATCCATAGTTTTATTTATCCTTTCCGCTCAGACTCTGGTCCTATTCTGTCCCAGTTGTGCAGCTCCTTCCGGTCCCAGTACTAGTGCCAGTAATGGAACCCCTACTTCCTACACCAACCTTTCAGTCATTCATTCACCTTCCTGATCTACCTATCTTTCTGCCAATTAGCATGTAGCTCAGATCTTGTCTTTTAATTTAGTTCCCAACTTCTGAATATTCCCTTAGCATGAACCTCCTCCTTTTTCTTCCCTATGTCTTTAGTCCCTACATGGACCACAGCTGGATATTCCACGGCCCTTTCCAAATTCCTTTCCAAATTCCTCTCCACTTGCTCCAAAATATCCTTTTACCTTTGCGCCAAGTAGGCAACCGACATTTCCAAACTCTTGGTCGTGACTGCAGAGAATGCTATTTAACCCCTAATTCTTGAAATCCCTTTGACTACAACCCTTTTTTCTACTTCTTTCCATCCTCCACTACGCCTAGGACTGCCTCCTGCACCACATTGTCATGGATAGCATTCTGGCATTCCTCCTTGTCGCCTTCATCCTTATCCTGACAAGTAGCAAGTACATTGTATCTAATGGAAAAGACCAGAAACCCCGAGGTCCCCCCAATCCTGCTGATTGATAGTTATATTGTTCCATTCTTGCACCTGTGCTTTCCATTTGAGGTGTGACTGTATGCTGGAATAAACTACCCAGAAATTTCTCTTGCTCCCTTATGCATTTGAGTATCTCTGACTCGCACTCCAGCTCGAGGGCTCTGAGCTGGAGTATCTCAAGGCAGAGACATTTTCAGGAGATATGGTCATTCAGACAATCTTACTGTCCACAAATTCCCACATATCACACTCCCAGCACATAGCCTATACTACCATTTCTAGTTTTTATTTATTGATGTGGAACTGCTACCACACGAAGTGGTTGAAGCAAACAGCTTAGATGCTTTCAAAAATAAACTAGACAAGTATGTGAGAGGAAAGGGAATAGAAAAATGTGATGAAAGATTGAGTTGAGGAGGATGGAACGGGAGAGAACTTGTGGAGTATAAACACCAGCACAGACGAGTTAGGCCAAATGGCCTGCGTCTGTGCTGTATATTCTATGTAATTTATTTGATAGTTTTTTTTTATTCATAAAATGTGGGCATCGCTGGCATGGACGGCATTTATTGCCCACTCCTTTTTGCCCTTGCGAAGGTGGTGGTAAGCCTCCTCCTTGAATACAACTGAGTGCCTTGCAAGGCCACTTCAGAGGGGGTTAACCACATTCCAGTGGGTTTGGAGTCACATATAGACCAGACATGGTAAGGGCAGTAGATTTCCTTTCCTAAAGGACGCTCGTGGACCAGATTGGATTTTTATGACAAGCCTGCAGTATCATGGTCACCATTACTGATACTAGCTTTTTATTCTAGATTTGTTTAATTTACTAAATTTCAATTCCCCAATTGCCATGGTGAGATCCTTAGTCTCGACCTTTTCATTACTAGTGCAGTAAAATAACCACTATGTTACTGTATCCCTAATCTAATTCTAGAAGTAATAGAAACACTTGGGTGCAAAATTGGGTCCCGCAATGCTGGCGCCGAAGCAAGAAAATGCCACTGCCCTCACTTCCAGCCACTTAAGGGATTGCCCGCATGGCGTCCCATGCTGGGAAGGGCGCTAACATGGGTGTGCCACACATTTTTTTAATTTTTAATTTAGTGATACAGCACTGAAACAGGCCCTTCGGCCCACCAAGTCTGTGACGACCAACAACCACCCATTTATACTAACCCTACAGTAATCCCATATTCCCTATCACCTCCCTACACTAAGGGCAATTTACAACGGCCAATTTACCTATCACCTGCAAGTCTTTTGGATGTGGGAGGAAACCGGAGCACCCGGCGAAAACCCACACAGACACAGGGAGAACTTGCAAACTCCGCACAGGCAGTACCCAGAACCAAACCCGGGTCCCTGGAGCTGTGAGGCTGTGGTGCTAACCACTGCGCCACTGTGCCGCCCATATTTTTGGAGGTCACAGGAATCATCAGGGATGATGATATCATGACATCAAGAGTCATTCCAGTTGATTTGATGCTACTTTGAGGAATGCTATCTGTTCCTCGTATGCTATGTATGCCTCGTAGCCTGATCACTCATAGCTGAACAGGCATTCAGCAGGAAAAGGGACCCACAGCCCAAAAGCTCTATTTAAATGACCAGATACCAACTTGCAGGTGAGGTGCTTTTGACTTACTTCTGCTTAGGCCTAGTCTGTAGAAGTACTGTGCTGTATTTTTGGAGGTCACAGGATTTTTTCTGACCGTGATATGGAGCTGTTGTGGCAGTGCCTCTTGGTCTGCAGTGTGACCATCAAATGGAGTAGATGGGGAAGCTTTGTAAAGAGGGAGGAGGAGGAGGAGGCAGGCTCTCCGTAGAAAGCCATACCCACCAAGGGCATTTTGGGAGCACTTCTGCTACCTCCACCTGACTCAGGAGCAATGTCTGAGATGACTCAGTTTCAACAAGGAGGTAGTCACAGTACTATGCCACATTGTACAGTCTTACCTGGAGCCTCACCCCAGAGCGAGGATGGCCCTGCCAGTGGCCTTAAAGGTCACAGTGGTATTGAACATTTACGTGTCCAGGTCTTTCAGGGCAGGAACGGGTGACATCTCAAACTTCTTCCAGTGTGCTACCCATTCGGGAGATGACTGAGGCCATTTAGTTTTCTTGCTCAGCAGGAACAAGCAGGAAGAGAGAAAACCGGGCAAATCTATTAATGGGTAAAATGACAGAAGGTCAGACGCAGGTGTTCAAAAAAGAATTTAATGTTATAAAGAAACAGTTTATACCCCAAAGTGGCAAGAGCTCTACTTACCAAAAAAAAGTAGTAGACAACTAAAGAGGTAAGAGACAACATAAAACTAAAAGAAAAAGCATACAAAAATGCAAACATTTGCACAGATTCTGGCGAATGAGAATGAGAAAGATACAAAGGACAGCAAAGGGGGACAAGACAGCTAGTAAAATCAGTGAAGAGAAACTTGCAAGGAATATCAAAATTAACAAACTTTTTTACAATTATATCAGGAGAAAGAGAGAGGTCAGGAGCAATGTGAACCGCTTGAAAACCGATAATGGTGATATCAATGAAAATAAGGAAATGGTGGACATGCTGAATAATTATTTTGCGTCAGTATTTACAATAGAGGAAGAGGTTAGCATGCCAGAACTCGAGGACTAGAGAGTCTAGGACTAGTGGGTATAATCTAAAGATTAGAACCAGGCCTTTCAGGGTTAGGAAACACTTGTGACACGAAAAGTGTGGTAGAAGTTTGGAATGTTCTTCTGCAAACTGCAAGTGAGCTAGATAAATTGTTAATTTTAAATATGAGATTGATTGATAGACTTTTGTTAACCAAAGTTATTTAGGGATGTGGGACAAGGGTTGGAATATGGAGTTAAGTTGCAATCAGTCATGATCTCATTGAATGATGGAACAGGCTGGAGGGGCTAAATGGCCTTCTCCTGTTCCTGTGTACCTAGATGACTTTGCATGATGACCTAGAGCAGCTTTGGACTGTGGCACCTGGGACTGTGGAAGTATGCAAGTATTGTGGCTGCTTCCCAGGAAGTGGGCACACACCTGCAGGAAGTGCTTTCGGTGGTCACAGACCAGTTAAACATTGATAAAAAGAAACCCCTTGCTGTTGATGATAGCGGCTCCCTGGTCCGTGGGAGCCTTGATGGCCACATGCGTGCAATCTATCTCACCTTGCACCTAGGGGAATCCAGCGATGGCCCCGAATCCGATGGCCAGCATGGCCTGAACTTTAGGTTCGGTCTGGTAGTGCACATAGTCACTGGCCCTAGTGAATGAGGCATTGGTCACCTCCTTGATGCAGGGTAAGCTGCTGTCTGTGAGACCCCACACATGTCTCCAGTGGATCCCTGGAAAGATCCATATGTGTAGACGTTTAGTGCCACTGTGATCTTCAGGGTCACCGGGTTAGCGACCTCCAAATCCCATGATCACAACTCGTCCTGTAGCACAGTGCATAAATCAGTGATGGCCTCCCTGGAGAGCCGTAGTCTTTGCTGACAATGGCATTCGGACATTTGGAGGTAGCTGATCCGAGCCCGGTACACTCTATGGCATTCGTGGGCCTTTCTTGGCATGGCCGACTGCTGTTGCTGTCATGGACTGGCGCAGCAGCCAGTTGGCCTTCCCTCTGTTGGAGGCACCGCATCATGCCACGGGAGTTCAATAAAACAGGGCATATGAGAAACATGCCAGGTAACCCGTTTTCCTGCAGATTGCTGTCAATGCAGAGATAACCCTGCCTTGGAAACTGAGCTTTTGACAATTTTCTCGGTGGAGTCCCTGATGGACCTCAGAGCCCAACCTTGCTGATGATTGACCCTCTTTTTCAGCAGAGAGAGCAACCAAATATATCATATAGCAGTTTAGACACCCAATAGAGACCCCCCCCCCAAACCCTTGCAAAGCCCCTGAGATCCCAAACCCCATTGTAGAGCATACAACAACACAGTCCGACAAGGGCCTCTGAACCCCCCTCTTCCCCAATGCAGCTCATGGCTGCCTCCCCGTCGCGGCAATGAGGCTTCTCACTTTGGTGCCGCCAGGTTTTAACGGTCGTGAGCCTGAAGACACCTGAGTGTCGCCCGCTGTCCACTAAATCAGAAATAAAAAGATTTAAAGGCATTTGAAAAAGCTGCTCAGCAATTTAAAATAGCTTTCTGCTGCGTCAGAGCATCAATGCCACCATGGTGCTATCCTGCCGCTGACAAAATCTGGAACCAATGTCATAACACCGGATTTCCAGGTGGATAGTTTCGATACAGTTCTCCGTCATCCTACACCATCTCAAATGGCTGTATTAAATTCTGCCCGGGCCTTGTGCAGGTCCTGGTTCTATACCATCCTCTAAGGTATGCACAGTGCCAGTACCTGAGTTGGTGGCTGCGAGTGTCAGATCAAGTAATGGTGTTTCCTCATTACTGGCATTGTGTTGCTTTCTCTTTTCCTTCTGGGTGTGCTGTGGCTGGCTAGGTGGCAGTTCTTGGGTGTTTGAAAGCATAAAATCAGAAGGGAAGGGTTGGGGAGAGTAGGGGGAGTGTAAAGCAAGAGATCCATGGTCACATCATCTGCAGCTTGCATATCATACAAAATATCAGGATGGGGGTGAAGTGGAAGTTGAGAAGGGTCATAAAGCAATAACATACCATCATCATGAATAGTCTCAGTGATGTCAGATGCCAAGGCTTTGTTGCAACTAGCCCCATGATTTGGAGCAGTATCTCCTCCATTGGGCTCAGTGGATGAATGTGTGTCTGGCCTTAGCTGGTTCTCTGCTGCTGTCTTCTATTTTGTGCCACCTTGTCCTGTAAGAAAGAGGGCAAAATGTCAGTGATTCTGTAGAACTGCATATGGGTGATATGCCTGCCATAGCTGAATAGCTCGAGATATGTGGTGGCAGTGAGAGGTGAGTGTGATGCTGGGATCAGTGGAAGGTTTGGAGGGTGAGGTGGAGTATATGAATGTTGGAAGTGAGTTCTGAGTGCTGGGAACTGCTGCTGGAGGGATGATGCAGTTGTGATTCATTGGGCAATGTGAGATGTTGGTGTGGTGGGAAGAAGATGTCATGAGCAGATGCACTCACTGATCACTGGACTTGACCATTAACCTTGCTGCACTGCTGCCAAGCCTCGGGGCCAGACTCTGGGAATTGACCTCCATGGCCACCTGCGCACATTCCCTTTTCAGTGCATTCCTTAGGGCCTCCTGTCCCCCCACAGAAATATGGCCTCAATCCACCTGTCCATCTCCATGATGAAGGCCTCCAGTGTTGTATCCGTGAGTTGCGGAGTCCTCTCTCTGCCCTGGTGTTCCATCTCCCTTGTTTGGAGTTCCATCAGTGGTATTCAACAGCAGCCTCCTGTGAATCAGTGCAGCTTCCTTTTAAACGAAATACACTGCCTTTAAGAGTTAGAGGCTATCTGCAACATGTGCTAGCCTCACATGTTGTTAGGACCACTGTTGTGCATGCAGTCAGCCAGCAGCATAGGATGTGCTGGGCTGCACGCAGAAATCATGGAAATGAGGAGGCAGCATGAAATTTGCATGCTGCTGTGTTATGGACAGGTGGGAAATGAAAGGGATGGTTTCCCTTTTTCACCTCTCAACTGACTGCAGACAGTGTGCTGATTAGAAATGTGTTTTAACCCCTGAGTTTTTAATAGTCAGCAAACAGCCAAATTAGAGGTTGCCCCATATGTTTAAAGAAAGGTAAAAGCAACACCCAAAAATATTCATGACTTTACGACTTTAGAGTGGTGCAGTGGCTAGCACCGCAGCCTCATATCTCCAGCGACCTGGTTTCGGTTCTGGGAACTGCCTGTGTGGAGTTTGCAAGTTCTCCCTCTAACCACGTGGGTTTCCTCCAGGTGCTCTGCTTTCCTCCCACATGCCAAAGACTTGTGGGTTGATAGGTAAATTGGCCATTGTAAAAAAAATTGCCCCTAATGTAGGTAGATGGTAGGAGAATTGAGGGAAGGTGGGAATGTGAGAGGGAAAATGGGATTAATGTAGGGTTAGTATAAATGGGTGGTTGAAGGTTGGCATGGACTTGGTGGGCTGAAGGGCCTGTTTTGGTGCTGTATCTCTCTATGACTTCACCCATACACACAACAAAAGATAGAGATTAAAAGATACTATGCTGCTAGGTCTGATGAGTTTTTTAAAAAGGGTTCACTTTAAACCTTGCGTTTTTCCCCGGGGGTGAAGATTTAAAACCTAGTGCAGGCCTGTTTTTCCTTTTATCTGGTTTCTTGAAGACAAAACTTGGAGAGTTTCAGGAGGGCAAATACATAGTTTCAGACTTTATTTTGTTGTATCTCAGTCACAGTTCAATTCTGAAAACCCTGGTACAATTTCTCAGGTATGGAGTTCAAGGCCACTTCCAGTCACTGCCTGCTTGTAGTTTAAAGATGGTGTTCTTAGGGCCTTCTTCTTCCACTGGAGAAGATGGAATCTCTCTCTCTCTCTCTGGCTTTCTGTCTTTGTCTACCTAGCATATACTTCTATTAAGCTCCTTATCAGACTCCTGTTTTTTTTTTACCATTGTCCTCATAAAGGGTGTCTGTCGGTGGAGCCGTTGTTAGACACTGGGGTTTGGGTATCACCCATCTTCATTACATTTTATAAAGTGGAGTTTTTCACACTCATTCATTTGAGTTTGAGTTTGGAAATACCATGCCTGCCATGTTATTGTTAACCCAGCTTGTTGAGAAGACATAGCCATTAACACAGAATATGCCATTTAGATTTTAATGCCTTCTCCAAGACTGGTCCAGGCATGAAGGTTGACTCAGGGTTCTTGTAGTTTTCATGTATATTGACAGTACAGGATAAGGTTACCAGACCTGTTGACTGCATCTTGTTATTCAGGAAAAGTCTCAGTTTCGGGTTTGTTTTTATAGGTTCATAATTTCTCCATGCGAGCGTGACACCTGCCTCAACGGGAACCGGCACGGTCAGGTTGTGAATCGCAACCCCGTGCCCAAAAACATGTGCAGACCAACTTTTCTCCCCTCAGGTCTAGATTGTATTTAGTAGATGGATTTTAGCTAGATTTTAAATTAGTTATTAATTACACTGATTATTTATTTATTTAACTATGTATTTATATGTGTCAATGGTAATTTAAATACTTAGTTTAATTTCCTTGGGATCCACTGCTCCATAGTGTGTGCTGACTGTGACGTCACTTTGCGATTTTCTCTGTGTTTGTATAACTGCTGTTGGTCTCTTTTAAACCTCTCCAGTTTACTGCTCTTTTTAACTGCTGGGCTGGGCTGCTTCTGGTCTCTTTATTTCTTAAGAATTGTTTTCCATGTATTATGAAGAAACATTGCCTGCTGATTGACTTTGGGAGTGTTCAGAAGTGACCGATGCCTGATGGACTGCTCCTCAAACTTGTGTTTTACTGCAAATTCATCATTAAAGTTGAAACTTCTGAAGTTCTTTGAAGTCTTCAGGAAGGTAAATAAAGTAAAATGAGTTCGTCAGAGCTACAAGCAGAGGAGAAATCCATTGTGTGAGAGGGATCTCTGTAATAAATTCAGGATTCTGTTAAAAAATGAACAGTACTCTGGGGAAGTACTTGCCATTGTTTTATTATATGTATACAATATGATATATTATATATGGTATATGTGTGTACATTTACTATATATTTACAGTTTAGATTAAAAGTACTTCCTGCAGACTACTGTTCATTTTTTATACATATGAATATGTTTACTACTTGAACTTTAAATAAAAAATCCAACACGTTTCAGCCACAATGCAGCTCAATCAACATCAGTAATGCTTGGTCTTCCAGCTGAAAAAGACTTGCTCAGGTGAGGTGCGTGTGTGATGGGTGACATGGGTCTCTTTCCCAGGCCTGGGCCCATTTTGGTCCCAGTTCTAGTCTGCATTATGGCAGTGCTGAGTCCCGCTCATGATATAAGCTAGCCAAAGTCAGACATGTAATACTCCAAAGGGGTAATTTATAGCCAGGAGACTGGACATAGTGGATCACACCAGACTGCTTTGTGGCTCCAAAATATAAAAAAATGTGACCTTCTCAGGTGAGAACAATTCTAGGCACAATTATAATAGCCTTTGTATGAGGAGGACTTTGATGAAATTACTTTTCTTCAAAGTAATATTAAATTAAAATTTATGTAGAGCTGTATGATACATCACAACAAGGTGATAGAGACTCTGGAAATGTCAAGCTATTAGGGGTGACAGGAAGGGTTGCATTCTTGTTTTAATAAAACATGATAGAATTAAGGATTCATGCATCAAAATTACAGAAATGCAGGCCTTTGAAACATGCAATTTCTGAGAACGTGATTCCATTTGTGGGACCTGAATTATGGAGAAAAACCAACATAATTCCATTTTTCATTAAGTGGAATTTCACTTCTTGAGAATTTAAAAGTGTCTCAGGCAGAGGTAATGCTTTTTGATTTTTAATGATTTCTGGTCTCTCAGGGAATCAAGATATATAAAGTGGAGTTCAGGTGAGGATCAGCCGTGATCGTTTTGAATGGTGAAGCAGGCTCTCAGTGCCGTATGCTGTACTCCTGCTCCTGCTCATATTTCTTATGTTCTTATGTTGCGAGATAGCAAAAGAAGGTACATCATCATACTTGTGTGCTGAACAATCTTCTCAACAGGATAATCATAATACATCTGTGAAAACTCATGTTGATTTATTATTACATACATGCAGCCCTATACCCCTGTGTTTGTTCACATTTTTTTTGACCATCTCAAAACCCTTTTACTCATGGTTTTCACAGTGAGTGACAGTATGACTTCACAATATTTGAAAAAATCAATTGGTATACAGTTTAATGCATCATTATGTTGTAGAATTTATTCATTTTTTGACACTATCATAAAGCAATAGGAGCAGCAATACCTACACCAACAGCAGGGGCAATACTGGCACCAGCACCAGCTGCCTTCTCCCCAGACACATGCTGCTCCACAGGGCAGAGGGGATGTACACAGAGGGCTGAATTTTAAGGTTCTGCTGGGTTGGGAACAGAGGCGGGCAGGGAACGAAAATATCGGCACCAATGGCATTCTGATTTCCTGATGCCGTTCCCGGCACTGGCGAGTTCCACCAGGGCAGGGGGAGAACAGTTCCAAGATCCCACCCGATCCATTAACTGTGCCAATTAACATTGTTAAAGAGCTGATTGAGAGCTCTTTTAGGGGCAAGTTCCGATTTTGATGGGCTCACACGGGCTGCAGGCGCTGTCTGGGGCACACCAGGTGGGGAGCCAGTCTTAGCCATGCCAGGGAATTAAGTGGGCCCCATGAAAGGGTTAAAGCCTTTGGCACACAGGTGCCATCGGGACAGCACAGGTTGAAGGGATAGTGGGCAGTAAGTGTTTGGGCAGTGCAGGTGGTTGTCACCCGCCTGGCACCATGGGTCATAAGAGGATGCAGCAAGGCTGACAAACACAATTGGGGACCACCTGAGCACAAGGAAGGCAGGAGCTGGTAATAGGGGCATGAATCTCAGATCAGTCATGATGATGAGCAACACCCTCTGCAGGAAGGGTTGAGACCTGGGCATCAGGAAGGCAAAGAAGAGGGACAGGAAGGACACGGAGGCCATTCCCTTAGCATAGGATCTACTGCCAAAGATGGAGCTACCTGGAGATCACTGAGAACTGGTGCACCGAGAGACTGCAACTCTCCAGACAGAGGGTCACAGAGATCTGTGCCCTTGTGCTGAGGACCTGACACCTCGCAGCACTGCTCGCTGTGCCCTGCCTGTAGTCATCAAAGTCACTATGGCCTTGAACTTCTTTGGTTCGGGCTCCTTCCAAGGAGCAGCTGTGGACTTTGGTAGAATCTCACAAACAGCTGCACACCATTGCATCTCGTAGGTCACTGACGTCCTATTTGCAAAAGCTGGACAGTACGTTTAGTTCACAACAGAAGGAGCCTCACAGATACGGAACGCAGTGGATTTTGCCTCTGTTGCTGGATTCCCCCAGGTGCAGGGCATCATCGACTGCACACATGTGATCATCAAGGCACCCAGTGACAGGCCAGTGAAATTCATCAGCAGGAAGGGCTTCCACTTCTTCAATATTCAGCTGGTCTGTGACTGCAACAAAAACTTCCTCCATGTTTATGCGCATTTTGCAGGCAGCTGATATGACTCCTTCATCCTCTGCTATTCCAGTCTGCTGCAGTTCTTCACTACACCCCCCAAATTCTGTGGATTGATTCTAGGGGACAAGGGATATCCCTTGCAGAGATGGCTACCCACCCCTCTATAAGAACCAGAGACAGAGGCACAGAGGCAATACAATCAAAACCATCTGTTCACTCTGACAACCATTGAGCGGCCATTGGGCTTCTGGAGATGTGGTTTCAATGCCTGGACCGGTCAGGTGATGCCATACAGTACACTGCTGCAAGGCTCTTGTTCATTGTGGTGGTCTGCTGTGCACACCATAACATAGCTGTCCTGATGGGTGTGGATCTTGAAGAGGGTGATGTCCTGGAAGGACACAACTCATCGGAGGAAGAGGAGGAACAGGATGTGGAAGAGGAAGAGGAGGCGGAGGGGGAAGATGCAGAACGATGTGCCCCGCCTGCTCATGGAGGTGGCAAGGCCCAGGATGGGGCTTGAGGGTTTTGTCAGGGATCATAGACAGGTGGCAGTATGATATCATAACTATTATAGAAACATGGCTTAAGGAGGGACAGGAATAGCAGATCAACGTTTCTGGTTACAGGATTTTCAGATGCGATAGGGAAGGGGATAAGAAAGGAGGGGAGTGGCAATTTTAGTCAAAGAAACTATTACAGCTGTGAGGATTGATGATATGTTGGAAGGTTCATCAAATGAGGCTATATGGATTAAGCTAAGGAACAAAAAAGGGGCAATCACAGTGTTGGGAGTGTACTATAGACCCCCAAACAGTCAGAGATAGAAGATCAGAAATGTAGGCAAATCCCTGAGAAGTGCAAGAACAATAGGGCAGTAGTAGTAGGGGATTTTAATTACCCCAATATTAACTGGGATAATTTTAGTGTGAAAGGAATTGAGGAAACAGAATTCTTGAGATGCATTCAGGAGAACTTATTTGCCCAGTATGTAGCAGGTCCAACAAGAGAAGGTGCAGTTTTAGACTTAGTTTTAGGAAATGAAGATGGGCAGGTGGAAGGAGTGGTAGTGGGAGAGCATTTTGATGGTAGTGATCATAATTCAGTCAGTTTTAACATAATTATGGGAAAGGGCAGAGATATAACAGGAGTTAGTTCTCAATTGGGGCAAGGCCAATTTTACTAAACTGAGGAGTGATTTAGCGAAAGTGGACTGGAAACAGCTACTTGAAGGTAAATCAGTGTCAGAACAGTGGGAGGCATTCAAAGGCTGGATTCAAGGGGTTCAGGGTAAACATGTTCCCATGTCCCCAAAGTAAAAGGGTGGGACATAAAGGCCTGCTCAGGTATGAAATTGAAACCCGACCCAGGCCCGACTTGACCACATCCAACCCGAACCCAACCCGGGCCCGAGTCCTTTGATTTTTTCCTGCACCTGACCCGACCTGACCCGACTACCATAATAAAGCTAATTATATCAAACAGGTTATTGTGCTCTACCTTGTCCAAATGTTGTGATGTTCCATTCCAGCAGCACGTTTCCCGCCTTGACGTCCGGGCTGAATGTTCAAATTTTGAAGACTACTTCCCTCCCTGAGAAAGGCAGCACTGTGTCCACATCCAGCCCAACCCGAACCCGAACCCGAACCCTGTTTAAAAAGGGAGCGAAAGATAAACCGAATAATTACGGGCCAGTCAGTCTAACTTCAGTAGTGGGCAAATTATTGGAATCTATTCTGAGAGACAGGAAAAGCTGTCACTTAGAAAGGCACAAGTTAATCAAGGATAGTCAGCATGGATTTGTTAAGGGAAGATCTTGTTTGACCAACTTAATTGAATTGTTTGAAGAAGTAACAAGGAAGATAGATGAGGGTATTATAGTTGATGTGGTCTACATGGATTTTAGCAAGGCTTTTGACAAGGTTCCACATGGCAGACTGGTTAAAAAAATAAAATCCCATGGGATCCAGGGAAATGCAGCAAGGTGGATACAAAATTGGCTCAGTGGCAGGAAACAAAGGGTAATTGTTGACAGCTGTTTTTGCGACTGGAGGGCTGTTTCCAGTGGCGTTCCATAGGGCTCAGTACTCCTTTTTGTGGTGTATATTAACGATTTGGACGTAAATGTAGGGGGCATGATCAAGAAGTTTGTGGACGACACAAAGATTGGCCATGTGGTAGATGGCAAGGAGGATAGCTGTAGGCTGCAGAAAGATATTAATGGTCTGGTCAGATGGGCAGAAAAGTGGCAAATGGAATTCAACCCAGAGAAGTGTGAGGTGATGCATTTGGGGAGGTCAAACAAGGCAAAGGAATACATGATTAATGTGAAAATATTGAGAAGTATAGAGGAAGTAAGGGACCTTGGAGTGAATGTCCACAGATCCCTGAAGGTAGCAGGACAGGTGGTTAAGATGGCATATGGAATCCTTTCCTTTATAAGCTGGGGTATAGAATACAAGAGCAGGGAGGTTATACTGGAACTGTTTAACTGATTGGTTAGGCCACAACCTGGGTATTGTGTGCTGTTCTGGTCACCTCATTACAGAAGGATATAATTGCTCTAGAGAGGCTGCAGAGGAGATTTACGAGGATGTTGCCAGGACTGGAAAAATGCAGCTATGAGGAAAGATTAGATAAGGTGGGGTTGTTCTCCTTGGAACAGAGAAGGCTGAGGGGAGATCTGATTGAAATGTACAAAACTTTGAAGGGCCTGGATAGTGTGGAAGTGAAGGGTTTATTCACCTTAGCAGAGAGGTCAGTGATGAGGGGGCATAGATTTAAAGTGATTGGTAGAAAAAATAGAGGGGAGATGAGGAAAAACATTTTCACCCAGTTGGTGGTGGTGGTCTGGAACTCACTGCCTGAAAGGGTAGTTGAGGCAGAGAGCTTCATCTCATAGATTCATAGAGAGATACAGCACTGAAACAGGCCCTTTGGCCCACCAAGTCTGTGCTGACCATCAGCCACCCATTTATACTAATCCTACATTCCATATTACATCCCCACAGTTCTCCTACCACCAACCTACACTAGGGGCAATTTACAATGGCCAATTTACCTGCCAACCTGCAAGTCTTTGGCCGTGGGAGGAAACCGGAGCACCTTGCAGAAACCCACGCAATCACAGGGAGAACTTGCAAACTCCACATGGGCAGTACCCAGAACTGAACCTGGGTCGCTGGAGCTGTGAGGCTGTGGTGCTAACCACTGTGCCGCTCATTCAAAAAGGAGTCTGGATATGCACCTCAAATGCCGTAAGCTGCATAGCTATGGACCAAATGCTGGAAGGTGGGATTAGAATAGGTGGATCGTTTTTCGGCCAGCACAGACACAATGGGCCAAGTGGCCTCTTTCTGTGCCTTAAATTTTCTATGATTTTATGTGATTCAGGCTCATTTCAACTGAGGCACTCTGATCCAGGAGGAAGGGCATGGTATGGAACTCACTCTGAACTGCCTGTGAGAATACTTCCATTGAAGACACAGCCTGGAACATATAAACTCTTACCACCAATGAAGATGTACATCTGCACAGAGTTTTCACCATCACTGTAGATAGACTCTTGCTCACCTTTGCCACTTCATACCTCTTTTTTTTGTCCCACCATTAAAAGAGGCTCACACATCTGGCTTCATATGTCATTATTTACATGGTTCATTTAAAGGAAAACAGTGCACAGTTACAGGTAGAAGACCTCCAGTGACCCACTCAGTGCTCTGCCTGACGCGGTGGCCTCCATGCTTGGCTACCTTTATACAGTGCTGCCCCTGTGGCTGCAGCTGAGATGCACATGGTGGTTATCCTTGTGGGAGCACCTCCAGAGGCTGCTGCACCTGCATCATACACAATAAGAATGATAGGGCAGGTGAGGTGTTGCAGGTGTGGTGTATTTGGATTTCCAAAAAGGCATTTGATAAGGTGCCACATCAAAGGTTACTACTCAAAATAAGAGCTCATGGTGCAGGGGGTAACATATTAACATGGATAGAGGATTGATTAGCAACAGGGAGCAGAGAGTAGGGATAAATGGATCATTTTCGGGTTGGCAAGCCTTTACTAGTGGAGTGCCGCAGGGATCAGTGCTGGGGCTGCAACTATTTACAATCTTTATTAACGAGTTGGATGAAGGGACCGAATGTATAGTAGCTAAATTTGCTGATGACACAAAGATAGGTAGGAAAGTAAGCTGCAAGAGGACATTAAGAGTCTTCAAAGGGATTTAGATAGGTTAAAGTAAGTGGGCAATAATTTGGCAGATGGAGTATAATGTGGGAAAATGTGAACTTGCCCACTTCGACAGAAAGAATAGAAAAGCAGTATATTATTTGAATAGAGAGAGACTATAGAACTCTATGGTACAGAGTGTCTTGATACACGAATCACAAAAAGTTGATATGCAGGTACAGCAAGTGATTAGGAAGGCAAATGGAATGTCGGTGTTTATTGCAAGGAGAATTGAGTATAAATGTAGGGAAGTGTTGCTACAGCTGTACAGGGCCTTAGTTAGGCCACGTCTGGAATATTGTGTACAGTTTTGGTCTCCTTACTTAAGAAAGGATATTATTGCATTCGAAGCAGTTCAGAGAAGGTTCACTTGACTGATTCCTGGGATGAAAGGGTTATCTTGTGAGGAAAGGTTGAGCAGGTTGGACCTATACCCATTGGAGTTTAGAAGAAGGCGAGGTGATCTTATTGAAACATATAAGATCCTGAGGGGATTTGACAGGATGGATGCTGAGAGAATGTTTCCCCTTGTAGGTGTCTAAAACTAGGGATCTCTCATTTAAGACAGGTGGGAAGAATTTTTTTCCCTCAGAGGGTCGTTAGTCTGTGGAATTCTCTGCCCCAGAAAGCAGTAGAGGCTGGGTCATTGAATATATTCAAGACTGAGTTAGATTGATTTTTAATTGACAAGGGAGTCAAGGGTTATGGGGGGCAGGCAGGAAAGTGTAGTTAATGCCACAATCAGATCAGCCATGATCATATCGAATGGTGGAGCAGTGAGGGGCCGAATGGCCTACTCCTGGTCCTAATTCTTGTGTTTGTGTGTTGTTGCACCCCTCCCTGATTGGTTGAGGAGCCCAGTTTTGGGATGTTAATGCCGAGGCTCAGTTAAAGAGCCATGACAAAGCCCGCTGCAGCGCACAATGGGTTACTGACCCACGAATAGTCTCATCATTTGCCCAACGACTATCAGTCTAATAATCCACATATTAACTCTCCATACAACAAGCTGAATTTCTTCAGAAAATTTGGAGGAATCCTGTCAGTAGTGTGCTTTCACTAAAAAAGAAAGACTTGTATTTTTTGGTGCCATTCATGACCTCAAGTGCTTTACAGCCAATAAAGTACTTCTGAAGTTGTTACGACCAAGGCAGAAGTAATGCACTGTAAATTCAGTCCCGCTACTCCACAGGTCACAGCATATTAGTGACGTTTCCCAACCTACTGGAAAAATAGCCAAATTAATCACTTTATTTATCCCCAGAATAAAGCACGCCAAACCAGGTTTCTTTAAATAACAACAAAATTAGCTATTTATTAATAAACCAAGTTTTAAACGATAATGAATTAAATCTATATATATAACAAGACTTTATAACTCCTTAATCTTCCTAACCCTCATGCATACACATACATTCAATTCCCAATGGTTAACTGGAGAAAATGGAAATATTGACTTGACAACAGTTTCTTAGGAATAAAAAAAATAACTGGGTTGTAACTTCCAGTAGTATTTGCCTGGATTGGTGAGGTATCCCAGAGTTGAATGGTCAGATGCCACTCGATGTCTCTCCAGGTGAAATTAATGAAACGTCTATGGTGGGTAGGTGTTCAAGGTAGTCCGTCTGCAGCAGGCATCACACAGATCTTTCAGCAACAGGTCTATTTAAATTTTAAAGTAGCAGTCTAATAATAGAAACTTTCTTGAGATTTCAGGAACTTCCAAAAATACAAAAGTCAACAGGACTTACTCTCAGAAAAGGTGCCTTCTCCACAGAGCACAGCAATTACAGAACTCACTCTTGAGGCAGGGATTCTTGACTGGAGGCAATAATAACCTGCCACACCCGAAACACAGGCTTCCTTTCGCCAAAGTAGTGTTTCTCTGCAGAGTGTAGCAATTCCTCTTTTCCCTGGGTCTCTTCCTGTCTTCAGGCAGGTCAAAACCTCACCTTAAATGTAGCACTTTTTCCCTTGAAATGCAAAGTTCTTTTTCAGAGAGAATAGGACTTTTTCTCTGGTCTATCAGCAAATCACAGCTCCAGCCACTGCTAGCTGTTCTGTTTCCCTCTGCAGAACTGAAACTAAAGTCTTTCCACAGTAGTCATAAGACTGTCATAAAATCTTCCTGTTGCTTGGATACAAATTGCCTTGCAGCCTATACTCCAAACAGCAAATGTCAACATTCAGTCACTGTTCACAGTCTATGTTTTCAGTCTTAAAGGCACACAGACCTCCATGTTTCTTTAAAAAATAAAAACAACTCCTATGACAAAGTGTAGTTATGTTCTATTGTAGGAAACATGGCAACCAATTGTCGCACAATTGTCACAAACAGCAATGCACTAATGACCAGATAATCTGTTTTTACTGATATTAATTGAGGGATAAATATTGGCCATGACACTGGGGCTAACTCCTCTACTCTTCAAAATAGTGCCATGGAATTTTTATTTCCACCTGAGAGAGCAGAATGGGCCTCAACATCTCACCCAAAAGATGGTACCTCCTCCAGTGTACCACTTCCTCAGTACTGTACTGGAAGACCAGCCTCAATTTTTGTGCTCAAGTCTCTGGAATAGGAGTTGACCCCACAGCCTTTTAACTTAGAGGTCACTGAGCCACACCTTATTAATAGTTCATCACCGTCTGATGAGGGATAAGAAGATAGGTGCCCATTTAATGTGGATAATGTCTGATCTATTGCTCTCTTCCAGCCTGATGGTGTATTGAAGGCTTGGCATAGTGCCCAGTACTTACTTTGTCAATGAAAGCAACACCTGACTGGTTTTAGGCTTTGTTTTGGCTTGTGTTCAGTACTTCTGTAAACATTCATAAACCTGAAGCAAGTCATTGGATTTCAAGAAACTCAGTTGTCTTTGCTGTTGCTCTTGCATCCTATTACCTAAGTCACTTGTAGGGCTCATTCAACTTGAACACATATGGCAACAAATGGCTAAACATTTGGATAGCTGTAGACTATTTGAAAGTCCACCTGCCACAATTGATGTTCTATGACCCATATTTTCAATTTCTTTATAAGTTTTTTTAGATTAGATTAGAGATACAGCACTGAAACAGGCCCTTCGGCCCACCAAGTCTGCTGAACATCAACCACCCATTTATACTAATCCTACACTAATCCCATATTCCCAACAAACATCCCCATATTTCCCTACCACCTACCTATACTGGTGACAATTTATAATGGCCAATTTACCTATCAACCTGCAAGTCTTTTGGCTTGTGGGAGGAAACCGGAGCACCCGGAGAAAACCCACGCAGACACAGGGAGAACTTGCAAACTCCACACAGGCAGTACCCGGAATCGAACCCGGGTCGCTGGAGCTGTGAGGCTGCGGTGCTAACCGTGACAGCCGTGACACACTCGGCTCAATTTTTTTATACCTGCAGTCAAAACATTGTAATCACATGAGGTTATTGAAGTGGAGGCAGAGGAAACCCTTTATTGAGAGTGTGGGTTGAACGCAGGTCTCGGCAATTTGAGATCTGACTCTCTTTCTGAAAAATTGCAGCTGATTGTTGGTGCTTTAATTCACGTAATTGTAGAGCTTCTGTGATATGTGCTTGAAACCATTAATTATGGGCTTGCTTTTTGGAGGAAGAAAACCTTAATTAATTGGCTCAAAATAATAGTTAAATGGTACCATAGTAAGAGTGGGCCATTGGTGACTCAAATCTATGCTCTGTTCAGGTGACATTTCTGAGGAGTAATTTTGCTTCATGGAAAAAAGGTCAATGAGTTATATTGTCAACAGTAATAAGTGGAAATTCTTTTTTATAAGATTTATGTAAGTTTTTCAGTTGGTATATTTGATCCTTTACTACGGATGATGCTATTTCTGTGTTATATCGTAGGGTGATTTAGGTTCTGTGACAATAACATTGTTCTCAGCAGAGCTGTAGGGATGAGAAAACACAAGTGTGGGCATATTAGTTTGCTAATGCCCCAGTATTGTTTAGTGGTAAATAGATGCATCTGCATGGCCACAATGCTTGCAACAAGAGTATTAAAGAGTGTTAAGCCATTGCTAATGGTACGGTACACTAGCTAATTTGACCTCAATATTTTCTTGAATAATGTCCTTCTGTTTCACGTTATTTTACCGAAAACTGATTAGGGTTTCCATTTTCTAGCTCTAATCTTTCCATTTTTAGGCTGAAATTTATGGTACCACCGACAACGAAAACAATGACGGCCTGTCGATGTGGGCCACACTTTGCGGAGCTACCCACGATATTAAGCATGGTGACTCATTTAAATAGCTAGGATGGACTGCCCACCTTGATGATGTGGAGGGGGCGGGCTGTCTGTCCCCAGCAATGGTGTCAGCTGCCTTTGCACAGGCGCTGATGCCATTTTTAAAGGGCTTCGAGCCCTACATTTCAATGTAAATATTTAAAGAGAGATTGAAGAAAAAAAAAACACTTATTTCTCCACTCTCCCAACCCCCAATAACCATGTAATCAATTACTTGCCCTCTCCCCGCAAAACACTTTCTTGACCTGCCCCCCCACAAAATGCATAAACTTTAAACTATAACCCTTCTCACCACCCCCTGCACCAATGATACTACTTTGACCCCGCTCCCCCCCTCCCGCACTGAGAAACTTACCTCCTCACCCCACCTCATCAGTATTCTGCCTCTGTTCCCCGGACAGGGATCCGAAGGTGCCGGAGTGCCAGCCACCCCACGAAGATCGTACCGGGACTGATGGCGGGAGCATAACAGTAATTAATTCATTTATTTACATCAATTTAAATATTTTAATTGGGCTCCTGTCGCTGAGCAGTGGGTGTGGGGGGTGGGTGTATGTGGTGGGCCACGAGGCCTCACCGCCGTCGGCAATAACGGGCCAGGCCTGCCCAGCATCAAGGTCCATGACGGGCCTCTCCCGGAAGCATTTTTCGGCCCCCTACACCACGACCTGCGCCATCAGGGGGTCTGTAAAATTCAGCCCTCGTGTTTTTTTGAAAATAATTCTTCAATGATCAATTAATTGTTCAGCTAAGCATGATAAAGGTCATTTTACAAAGTTACAGTTGTGGTGGGAAGCCTTATACAATGCTCTTGCAGGTCAGGAATTCAAGCACATACTTCCAATGATTTTTGCCAGATGGAAAATCATAAAAGTGCATACCATTTTCCTGATTTGCACCCATAGTTGCACCAGCACGGGCCAAAAGGATGGTGGGAGTCTCGTCTCAGCCTTTTGGAGGCCACCTGCTGTGATTCTACGGTGCTCAGACACTTAAGTGCCCCGCACCTTGGTCCCTCTCCCTTTAAGGATGGGGATCCTGCTTCCAAGAGCTGCTGACCAAATCACATTGGTTGGCAGCTCAGTAATATCGGCACCATCACCGGGAGTGGTGGTCACTGCCGGTACTACAGGAGGCCTGGGAGCAGGCCCCACACTGGAGACCCAGATTAAAGGTGAGGCGGGGTTGCTGCGGCCAGTCTGGCAGGCCCCGGCTATGGGTGGGTGGGGCTGGTGGGGGAGGTGGTTGGGGAGTTTGGATGATGAGAGCAGCAAAGGGGCTATTACAGGAGTTGAGTTGTTTGCCACTGGGGGCCCTCTGTGGGCCATGGATTGCCCATGGAGGAGGGCCCCACCCTCAAGCCCGCAGTAAGGTTACCTCATTTTACTGGGCGACATCCTGACTTGGGGGAGGCCCGCCTCCTTTCCCACCACTGGTTTAATTCTAGCAGCGGTGGGCAGAGGGCCAATAATAGGCCACTGAGGGCCTCTATTGGTCTCTTGGTGGGAAGGCCGTCTTCGGCCTTTCCACCCCCGACTTTATCGCATTGCAACTGGAGGGTGATGGCTCCTCCATCCCTCCCCACCCCCCACCCGCCTCCCATCGCAATTCTATTGACTTCCCAGCCCATCTCTGGGGGGGGCCCATTAAATCTAGCCTTCAGTAGGCGAGCCATTCCACCAGACCAGGAATTCATAAAATTATCTTTTATTAGAATATTTGAGCAGAAAATGCTAGAAATTATTAAATGTGCAAATCATTGAAGATGGCAGGGCAGGTTGAGAAAGCAGTTAATAAAGCATATGGAATCCTGGGCTTTATAAATAGACACATAGAGTATAAAAGTCGGGCAGTTATGCTAAACCTATATAAAACACCAGTTTGATCTCTAGTGCAGTATTGGGCTGAAGCTTAACTCCAAAAACAGGTGAGCTGGGCTGTGTCAGAATTTAAAATTCAAAAAATCTGGAACAGGAACCAAACTCTCTTCAAACTTACATACTTCCAGTTTTAACAGAGCTGGGCCAAGGGGTGGGTGACCAATCCACTCTCAGGAATAAGTTGGTCATGTAATATTATAATGAGGCTTCATTTTAACAGTGATTCTATTTTTAACTCCTGTTGCCGGGGTTTTCCAGACCTTGGGAAACTTGGCAGCTTAAAGGAGGCGTACCTGCTCTTGTAGGCTTCAGCTATGTGAAGCAGGCTTCCTGTTTGAAAGGCCTCCAGCCTGTTAATCAGGCTCCCTCTGGGCAGGAACCCACAGAAAAAAAAAGGAGTTCTGCAGTTAAATTCTGCAGGACATTCAGGAAAGCTATTCTTCTGGGTTCCGGACTTCACAACGGCACCCATTGCACAGAACTCACCTCCAGGCTAAACTCTTGGGCATTATGTCCAGTTCGGGGCACCACACTTTAGGATGGGCGTGAAGGCTTTGGAACGGGTGCAGAAGAGATTCACTAGAATGGTTCCCGTAATGAGGGATTATATTTATGTGAATAGAATGGAGAAGCTGGGGTTGTTCCCTTCAGACCAGAGAAGACTAAGAGGAGATTTCACAGAGGTGTTTAAAATCATGATGGAGTGAATAAAGAGAAACTATTTCCAATGGCTGAAGGGTCAATAACCAGAAGGCAAAGATTTAAGGTGATTGGCAAAAGAACCAGAGGGGACATGAGGAAAAACCATGAGGTGGTTAGGATTTGGAATGCACTGCCTGATAGCATAGTCTTATTAGCTATCAAAAGTAACTTGAATAAATATTTGAAAGAGAAAAAATTCCAGGGATATGGGGAAAGTACCAGTGTGTGGAATTTTCTTTCTGCGAAAGAGCCGGCACAGACTCGGTGGGCCGACTGGCCTTCTTCTGTGTTGTACTATTGTGTGATTCTATGAAATACACAGCAGGTCTACCAAGATCTGTGAAGAGAAAGGACAGGTTGATATTTCAGACAGATCTTTTGTCGGAAATGTTGATCTGGCTTTTATCATTTCAATTGTTGGCTGACCTGCTATTTTTTTCCATTGTTTTCTGTTTTTAGTTCAGAATTCAGGCATTTTTCTTTTAATTGATTGATTTGAACATGACTCTTCAGACTAAAACCACAACTGGCCCCATGCCACAGAAATCATTGCATAATTGAAGAACTCTGCGCTATGGTATCAAAAACAACTGATAATACCCTGGCGGGGCATGTAAGAAGCTCAGAATAAGGTTTATTTTGCTTTAAGTACACTATATGCACTAGATAAGTTTGTTTTTATCCTCCTGATTTTTGAACATACTCAGGTTTATAGATTTCCTCTTAGTGAATTCTTGGGGAGGAATTTTATGCTCTCCCCCGTGGTTGGTCTGGAGGTGGGAAGAGCAAATAATTGTGTGGGATGGTGGCAGGGTGAACCGCACCACCTTCCCACCTCTGCAGAAATTGTCCAGGGCAGGAAGGCCTGTGAAAGGCCTTCTTGCCCCGTTACCAATTGGGAAATTATTGCCCAATTAAGGGCCTCAACCTGCCGCCGCCGCAATTAGCTGAGCCTGAAGGAGGGACCCGGCATTGGGAAGGGGACGGTCCGCTGAGAGCCACCCCCCTGCCCTTGCTGCCAACCCCCCTACAAACCCCTCCCCCACAACCCACACCATGCGAGACCCCTCTCACCCTAACCTACCTGTGGCCTGGGTCCAGTGCTGCTCCTCAGCCTCAGGTGGGTGCTCTACCAACTGCAGCCACCGCCTCTGTGATGGCGCTGCCCGGTTAAAGAGCATAAAATGCCTCGGGCTGTTTGCACCAACAATGTGTTTTGCTGTATAATGCAGATGTACATTGCATATAAAATGGAATGGCAAGAGTTATGAGGCACTTCATGCTCTGTGTCGAAGGAATCTGATTTCTATTTCACTTTCCAGAATTTCAAATTTGAACTGTTTTGTTATGTATTTTTTGCAAATTTTTATGAATAAAGTATGTAAATAGTCATTTGGTAGTACAGAACTTGAGTACTGCTGAAGATAGAAACATGTTGTCAAAGCTTTTTGTCTTGCACTCATCAGAACAATCCACAAGAATACCAATGCAAAGGAAAACAACAACTTTATACTGTATGAGAAGAGAGTGCAGATTGGTTGGCAAGTGAACTCTGATTGGTAGAGGTGTTGCCATGGAGAATGCACCAGTTTATGGTGACTGACACTTAACTGCCAAGCTTTATTTGAAATTTCAAACAGGCAGCTTGATTCTGATTGGTCAAGGCATTGCCCTGAGGAATGAACCAGCAAATGGCTGTCACTTATTTTGTTCAGCTGTAACAGGCTCAATGTTTGTACATGTTCTTTCTGTCTGCAAAGAACAGGGCCCTGTGTATTAATACATGTAGCTTCCAGTAAACGCAAATGCGCCACACTGCGAGCCCAACTGACAATCTGAAATTGGTTGTCAGTGTAATTGTTAGCATATTGAGGATTATGTAGCAAATTTTATCCAATCACAGAATCACATCTAATGTTGGACACTGTGTTTTGGGTTTTGCAAGCACAGGCTGGTTGGGTACAGCCTGTACCTTGCCTGTTGAGAACATCAGAAGGGACATGTTGTTTGATATGATCCGCCAGTCTTTGGGACATATGGCCTGTATACCTAGCATCACACTGGCATTAAAGTTGATGTTTTCCCTTACATTGGTATTCTTGCAGATTGTCCTGATGAGTGCAAGACGAAAAGCTTCAACAACATGTCTCTATTTTCAGCAATACTCAAATGAAGTATATTTTTGAAAGATAAAGTTAAAGAGCTCTGATTGGCCGGCAGCTCTCAAAGGGCGGGACCTCTGTCCCTGGGGTCCTTGATCCCGTGGAAGGCCTGCCGCTGTCTAGTTATGTGCCTAATTGGCGCTTGATTTGGCAGGCCTCCCACAGAAGGGGCAATGCATGGTTCTCGGCGGCACTTTTGCCGAGATTGAGACCCCCATTGCCCGGATAAAATCCCCGCCTTGGAGTCTGGGTTCTTTACGATATATTCCAATTAAATGTGTGCACAACAACCTAGCATGATTGAAACAAGAAGCTGTGAGGGTCACTTTTACCTTTGCTGTGCTCCTGTACGTGAGTATGATGGTCACTTATATTGTTATGTATGTCAGAGTGCCAAGTATAGTGCATTGTTGTAATACATGTCCAAGCAGATTGTCGGCATGATGAACATGTTTGCTTAAATAGTTTCACACATTAGTATTGATAATGGAAATCTAGCCTGAACCTTTCAGTAAATAAGTACGATAGAGAAGTAATACGTATATTTCTAAATTATTACAACAGATTAGTAAAGACAGGAAGATAACTGACCTAACTATAGACACCTACAGAACTGACCATACCACAATAGTTGCTTTGCGAAATTCAGCAAGAAAAGTATTTAGCATTTCATTCTATGTGATTTGGAAATATATACATTGTTGTGCAGACTTTTCTCTTTGAAAACTTCTATCTCAAGTAATACATGCTGTCCTTTGTAGAAGAAGACAGGCTTCAACTGGCAGCTTTGTACCGGGATTGGTGATGACATGTGGCAGATAAAACATTTTGGGGGCACAACAGTGCTCTTTGTTTGTGGAGTAATAATTGCATACACACACATACTATTGCACTGATTTGCACTTGCATCAAATTCAAAATAGTGTTTATGAAACATAATTGGTAACTGGATGTTACAGGAGTTAGCATCAAAGCAGTAGACTTAACTGCTGGTTGCCACCTCACCACTATCTTCCCACTGCTTGTTTAATAGGTAGTTGAGGCACCTGTCTGACTCGTGGGAACCTCATGAACGCATTACATCTGTACTGTTGTTGATGCTCCATATGATATTTTCCTGCCCATCAGCAGCAGCAGAAGTCTACGGTGATTGTAACCACTGGCTTAATTTAAATGCTGCCAGTTCACTTTCCATCTGCAACAAATTTAAGAGGATGATGAGCAGCTGCCACCATTTATAAATCAGGCAGCCAAGGGTCATTTGCTGGCTTCCAGATCAGTGGTGGGGAGGGGGTTTTGGGAGGCTATGTGGGACGGAAGGAGGCCTAATGCAAGAGTCTGGAGCAATGGGGGTTGTCATAGGATCATTCCTGCTCCTGCTGGCCCTACAAAGCAATGTTTTAGATATACTTGAAGGGTGCCTGATGAAATGGATGCTACTTCACCAGCATGAACTGACAAGTGAATCATTTGTTTCATCACAAGCTAATTTCATTACAATTGTGGATTCTACTACCCAGGAGAATGAAATGCGACAATGGGGTTCTGCTGTGCAGACTATGGACAGAATTTAGTTCTTCACCAGACGTCGGGGTCCGTGGCAGGGTGGCATGAAGATATCTCCGGGAGAGGGCTGCCACGCACCCAAGCCAGGAGGGCCCGGCCTGATATTACCGACGGTGGCGAGGCCTCGTGGCAGCCATCCCCCCACCCTCCACCGCTCGGCGACGGGACCTCCATTTGCATATTTAAATAAATTTAAATGAATGCATTAGTGATACTCTTGTCGCCGCCTGAGTTCCCATTCCGATCTTCGGCCCAGTGGCTGGCACTCCTGTGCCTTTGGATCCCCATGAGGGGAAACGGGATGCTACACTGGTGAGGAGGAGGGGCGAGGAGGTAAGTTTCGCAGTGCGGGGGGTGGAGAGGGAATGTTCAAAGTTACATCATTGGTGTGGTGTAGAGGATGGTGGGAAGGGTTATAGTTTAAAGTTTATGCAGTTTGTGGGGGGAGAAAGGTCAGGTGGACAAGGCGTGCTTTGGGAGGGAGAGGGCAAATAATTAATTAAATTGTTCTTGGGGGGTGGGAGAGAGGCAGAAGAAATGTCTTTTTTTAAATTTATTTTATTTAGAGATACAGCACTGAAACAGGCCCTTCGGCCCACCGAGTCTGTGCCAACCATCAACCACCCATTTATACTAATCCTACACTAATCCCATATTCCTACCACATCTCCACCTATCCCTATATTCCCCTACCTATACTAGGGGCAATTTATAATGGCCAATTTACCTATCAACCTGCAAGTCTTTTTGGTGGTGGGAGGAAACCGGAGTACCTGGCGAAAACCCACGCAGACACAGGGAGAACTTGCAAACTCCAGACAGGCAGTACCCAGAATTGAACCCGGGTCGCTGGAGTTGTGAGGCTGCGGTGCTAACCACTGCGCCACTGTGCCTTACTTGCACTTTAAATATTTAAATTTACCAGTAGGGCTCAAAGCCCTTTAAAAATGGCATCAGCGCCTGCGCACAGGGAGCTGATGTCATTGCCAGTTTTGGACAGCCAGCCCTCTCCATGTTATCAGGGGATGGCGGCCCGCCCCAGCTATTATAATGACCCGCCGCACAGATGATTGTGGTGGCTCCATGACATGCGGCCCGCCTTTCTCTTTGCCCACCGTCGACATCAATGGCAGGAGCAGTAGATTCAGCCCAGTAGGTGGAGGCATGAAGGAAGGATTCAGAGACATTGCAACAACTTCTGCGTGTAGGGAATGATGGGCAATTCATGTAGTGTGGACTAGAATCTTGTGTAGGCCTTGATCCTCTTCCTGAAGCTTATTAATGAGCCCGTTTAGTTTTTACTGCAGTTTTCTGAATTGTTATTTATAGTTCTGGGTGGGTTCTTCCATGTGTTCACCATAACTTCTTAGAATTTCTTAGAAACAACAGAGTATATGTGACGTTTCCTCTGCTCTTCCTGTGTAATTACAATGGATGAGTGTGACAATCCCTGGTAAATTCACTGTTTACAGTGATCTCTTAGACTAGAGGATCTCAACTAAAGGGTCTGCAAGAATTTTTCAAGGGGTCCGTCAAAAGTAACCAATAGAATCTCTCGTTTCATCCATCGTTTCAATCCAACACGCTTCTGACCAAAGACCACCTGACCAATAATGTTTGTCTAACTAACACTTCTGTGTTAAATATGGCCCATCTGATTGTTCGGTTTATTCAACACTTTGGACAGGTGATGTGAAGCAATTACAGGTCAGGTCAGGGGATATCATTGTGGAAGGGCAGAACTCAGAGAGGGAATGACCGATACTGAGCAAAAGCTGAGGTCCCAGAAATGTTCCCATTTACATCAGAATTGTATGTGATTTATTAAACTTGTCAAACCAGGAAGCAGTTGAGTTCACAGGCTCTGAATGGCCACAAACTTTGGGCTGAATTTTATGAAGGTAGCGGGGCTCCTGACAGGTGGCGGTAACACCTCCTCAGCCATTTGGGGGTCACCCAGCCACACTTTATGGCGCTTAGGCAGTTAACTGCCAGGAGCAGGGGTTCCCATCCTTTTAAAGACGGGGATCCCACCTCCAAGATCTGCCAGCCAATCAGGGGACTGGCAGCTCAGCAGTCTCAGCATCACCAATGGGAGCGGTGGCCACTGCTGGGTCTGCACCCAGCGAGAAGTGGCAACATGGATGCCAGCCTCAGAAGCAGGTAAGTGTGGTCAGTTCACCAGGGCCAGTCAGACAGGCCCTGGCAAGGGGGGATTGGTTGCTGAGGGCAGTTTGGAGGGTGTTGGCGCAGGGGCAGCCTTTGCCGCTGAGGGATCCTTGTGGTCCACAGGCTGTCTCAGCCCAAAGAGAGGTTGTCTGGTTCTACTGGGTGGTCTCCCCACATGGCATGTCTCCCAGCAGCTGCTGGTAAAATACCTACAGCAGTGGGAAGAAGCCTTTAAGTGGCTACTAATTGGCCACATAGGGGCCTCAGTTGGCCTCTGGACAGGAAGGCTGTCCTCGATCTTACCTGCCCCTGACAAAATTCGATGTCTTTGGGAAGACACAGTGGTGCAGTGGTTAGCACCGCAGCCTCACAGCTCCAGGGGCCTGGGTTCAATTCTGGGTACTGCCTGTGTGGAGTTGCAAGTTCTCCCTGTGACCACGTGGGTTTTTGCCTGGTGTTCCGGTTTCCTCCCACAGCCAAAGACTTGCAGGTGATAGGTAAAATTGGCTGTTTTAAATTGCCCCTAGTGTTTGTAGGTGGTAGGGAATATGGGATTACTGTAGGGTTAGTATAAATGGGTGGTTGTTGGTCGGCACAGACTCGGTGGGCCAAAGGGCCTGTTTCAGTGCTGTATCTCTAAAATAAAAAAGCCTTTCCTCGCCATTTTCTGAGCCTTCCTGCCCATCTGAAGAGTCTTGATAAAATCCAACCTTATGTCTCAAATATTAGCATTGACTGAAGCAATTAGCAAAATCTTCTCCCCTGTTGTGCAATTAAGGAACAATTCTGCAAGCTGCCTTATAGCCTTTTCAGATGGGAAAATATTTTGCTTCCCATCATCTGTCATTGAACCTTCACTATGGGCATTCTATATTTGTTCTTTACGACAAAGACAAAACGTGCTCACAGGATTTGGTTACATCAAAGGAGAAGAAGCTACTTTTCCATCAGACCATGTTGTTCTCTTGATGATGTTTCAGAAGAAGTCACTTTAAGGAGACAATGGTTCATTAAGGAAACATAGAAGGAACTCTGTGTCTTCTGTTGCAAACTGACCTCCAAGCATCCATCGAACACACAGCAAAGAATAGACTTACTTCGGAACACTGGTCTTAATAGCACAAAGTAGTTTTACTATGCACATATATATTTACAGCAAATGCTTCTTATTACCAAAGTGCTTACCATGGTGCCTCTCTGTTGTTCTTAAATCTATCCTTGGAAAAAAAGACTTGCATATCTATTGCGCCTTTCACGATGATAGGACGTCCCAAAGCAGTTTTTGAAGTGTAGCCATTGTTGTAATGTAGGAAACATGACTGCCAATTTGTGCACAGCAAGTTCCCATAAACAGCAATGTGATAATGGCCAGATTATTTGTTGTTTGTGGTGCTGGTTGAGGGATAAATATTGGGCTTGAGACTGGGGATAACGCCCCTGCTCTTCTTCAGAATAGTGCTGTGGATCATTTATGGTCACCTGAGAGAACAAATGGGGCCTCGATGTTATACCTCATCCAAAAGACAGTGCCTCACTGCCTCGGAGTGTCAGCCTAGGTTGTTGTGCTCAAGTCCTGGAGTGGGACTTGAACACACAATTGAGTCACTCAGGCAAGACTGCTACCAACTGAGCTACAGCTGACACATTATTAAAGTTACACTTAAATCTACCATGTTCAATCCCTTCACTATTTTTGAACCCATCGATCAAATCACCTCTTAGTCTCCTCCATTGCAATTAAAACATTCCCGGTCTTCAAATCTTTTTTCATGTTTTTATGTCCTCATACTAAGCAACATCCTAGTGAAAAGCATGCTGTTCTCTCTCTTTTTATTACTTCAGCATCTTTCCTATAGCATGGAGCCCAAAATTTCCCACATCACTCCAATTATAGTGTTACTAAGATTTTAGATAGATTCACCTTTACACCTTAATGTTTATATTATATACTTCTTGCTATAAAACCCAGTTGTCCATTAGCTATTTTAAGGCCTTGGGAATTTAAGGTGCTGCTTTTAATGTCTTCTGAACCTGAACCCCAAAGTCTCTGTACTCTTCCACATCATTTAATCTTCCTCCATTCAAGGTATAATTGTCACTTCTTTTTAATGTCTCACATTTAACTGAGATTATGCACATAGCAGTGGCTGGTTCTTAAGCAGAATTGACACAGGCCTTGATGTAGGCCTTTAGCATGATCTCTAGCATAACAACTTCATGAAGAGGCTTGGGGAAGGATTTCAGGGCAAAAAGAAAATACCATGTGTCATGCTAGGCCCCCATCTGCCCAAAATGAGGCACATCAATTTTGTCATGAACATTGATTTTTAACTGTTTTTGGAGTGAGGAAATGACTTGTTAAACAGATCAGCCGTGGCTGGAAAAAAACATTTATATACTAACAGACATCGAAGGTGAGGAAGCGCATTCCAGGGCCTGCTAAGGAAGATACAATTCACAGGGGCTAGGACTGGTTAGATGACTACCTGGCTGTTCCAGGGTTTTCTTTTGAACTGGCCACAGAGAGTTTGAAGACAGAAAGACTGTTTGCCCCTGGACTGAGAAGATCTCTCCTGTCTGCTTCCATCTCTTTCTCACAAGCCTCTGAATTCACTGAAGACACATGAACCCCAAGAGAGAAAAGGCTCCTACAGTGAATAAGGTTCAAGAAGAATACTGGGCCTCAACAAAAAGCAAGGTCTACCTACAATCAAGGACTCTACAGTGAGCTTGAAGAACCATAACAACAACTCTTCAGATATTGCCTCAAACCTTCCCACTTTATTTTCCTTCTGCTCTTTTCTGTCTCTATTTGCATGTGTGTATCGCCTGTCCATGCTGGTGTGGGCACCTCATGTATCCGTAGGTGTTAATCAAATTAGAGTTTAAGTTTAATAAATTTCAACTTTTCTTCTTTAAACCTAAGAAAGCCTGCTTGTGCTGGTTTCTCTGCCTTATAATTGGAAAGCGGTGAACAAGGATTCACCAAGGGGGAGCTAAAAACACGGTGTGTTTAAAATTAAACCCTGTTACAGTAAGACCAGGTGAAGGCTGAAAGGGAACCCTAGACCTCTTTCTTACCTGGTCGAAACACATGCATAAAAGGTAAGCATAACACATTGAAAATGATTTTTTGTCATTCTCCCCAAGACCTAACTATCAGCAGAAAATTCATGTGCTTTTGACTATAGTACTGTACATCATTATTGTTGCAAATCTTTGTGCATTTTAACTCACTATATTTGTGCAAAATATAGAACTTTAGAGCCTTGTGATTAAGAAAAATAAAATTAACCAGTAGCTTACATTTTGGAGGATTTTATAAGTAATCTGCTTTGCTGTGAGGACAGAAAATTGTAAAGGTTATACATAAATATAATTGTGAAACATTTACTTGCTTATGAAGCTGATATACATAATTAAATATAATTTTCTTCTGAATGCCACTCAAATTCCCATGCTGACTGAAGATTCATTTATTATACAAGCCTTCAGCTACATTACATTACTACTAACTTATAATGCCATCAAACATCTAGCATCACATTGTAATAAATGTTATCCAATAATATTCACCTCCCGTACAATCATATTTTACAGAAATTATAAATGGCATTATGTGTAAATAGTACACAGAGCACATCATAAGCTCACTGTTTTATTGAACTAACATTTCATCTGTACCTTTCCAGTGCTAAAAGAAGCTTTTATGAACATTAATGAGGTTTGTATCTGTCACTCTAAAGACATTCAAACAATTTCTCATTATATTTTCCAACGATAATTTCAAGCTCTTTAATTTGAAAGTTATGGGATGTAAAATATGTCATCAATTTAAGAAGCAATATGTCTTGTCAGTGCTCAGAGGTTGAGTGTTTAATGCCAACAGTATTTCACATTCTGTTGGGACTCTAAACAAGATGTCAGAATTACTGCCTCTTGCAAGTGCAGCGTTCTGTGTGATCTAGGAAATCTTTGACCTGCTTTTCTAATGATTCTATTGATTATAAGTCAACTCTGATGATCAAATAGATATTTAAAGGATGCACAAACTGAAAGCTTCCAGTGGTTTCCAGGAGTTTTGCAGTCTGATGATTAATTTCACTGACTTTCTGTAAATGGTAAAAGTTTCTATGGCCTACACTATATAGAGAGGCAATTGATGAATTTCACCACCTGACTGATATTTATTTCCTTTTTTTTAGCTCCTTCCCTTGTTTTAATTCCTTTGTTAAAATTGGAACTTTTCATCCCAGAGAACTGGACAATACACTTTATCTTGTCTTCAATTAGTTTAATTCTTGGATTGATTAGAAGCGTACTTTCTGTAGGACTGGATGTGTCTTTTGGCCATATCCGAACGTGCATCAAATCCTGTTCGCCCATCACCCCTGTGTTTGTTGGCTGACATTGGCTCCTGGTCCAGCAATAGCTTGATTTTAAAATTCTCTTCCTTGTTTTCAAATCTGTCCATAGCCTTGCCCATCACTATCTCTGTAACCTCCTCCAGCCCGAGAACCCCCTGAAATTCTGTGCGTTTCCAGTTCTGGCCTGTTGCAGATTCCTTATTTTAATCACTCCAGCATTGGTAGTCGTGCCATCAGCTGTCGAGGCGCTAAGCTCTGGAATTCCCTCCCTAAACTTATCCACCTCTCTCCTCCTTGTAAGATGTTACTTAAAACCTATCTGTTTGACTAAACTTTTGATCACCTGTCCTAATATCTCCTTATGTGGCTCAGTGTTGTACTTTGTTTGATAACCCTCCTTTGATGTCCCATGGGATGTTGAACTATATTAAAGCCACTATATAAATGCAAGTTGTTATTGTTGTAGCTTCCCTGAGATGGGGAAACCTGATGTTTCTGCTTGATACTTCGAATGCTACTCCAATGACCGAGGTTCAAGTGCGAACCATGCTAGGGATATAAACTTACAACCATCTGATTGGAGTTCAATGTTCAATCATTAGAACTACTAGACTCCATGATTAACATTTCTATTAGTTTGTCGTTTGTTTGCTTTCCTCAGGTTAATTTAGATTCAATGTTTATCTTATTCATTATCATTGGCATCTTTCAGACAAAATATGGCCGGTGAAACCTTGAAGATAATGGGATTTCAAAAAAGTGAGAGTAATTGTTTTTGCTGACCTGTCACAGTTGTAGCTACACAGCTACTATCCTTCTACCCGTAGGACATGGCTGTTCTGTAGTAGTCTGTCATATGCTCATAATTCTATCGACCTTTTGCAACAGTGCATGATATCTATCCAGTAGAATGGCATAAGGGTGGGACGGGAAAATCCAAAATAATTAAATGTAGGAAGAACCTTCACTGTAACCTTAAAAATATTATGATGTGCATAATTAGTGCTATGTTTCTGCAGTGACACTATAAATCAAGGCTGGAATTTGGGCCCCCCCACTACCAGCCCTCTCTGGTGGGGGGCCCAAAAAATCGAGTGGGAGGTAGTAGTTAATTGGTCACTTAAGGGCCTTGATTGGCCTGGTGTGGGGTGGTGATGGTGAGAAACGGCCTGCCTGCACCAGGCCAATCAAGACCCTTAAGCGGCCAATTAACTGCTAGTTAAGGGGCTCCTCCTGCCACCACTGGCATTTTACCAGCGGCGGCCGAGTGGCTGAGGTCCCCCAGAACACTGCCAGGTAAATCCTGGCAGCCCTCTTGTGGGCTGGTGGGGGGGCCCTCCTGATTGGGCACCCTGTGCCTCACGGAGTCCTGCTCCCAAGGCCCAACTGCCCCCACTTCACAACACTACCCCTCCCACAACTGACACACACCTTGCCTAGCTGGGGCCTGGCTGATTGTCTCTGGCAAGGCCCCAAAAACATAACTTCTTTCTGGGGCCATTGTCCCTCTTGCTGCTGTTGGTTGGGTGCAGTCCCAGCAGTGGCCACCGCTTCTGGTGGCGCTGCTGGGACTGAGCTACTGGGCCTCTGACTGGCTGGCAATTCCATTAGACTGGACTTAATGTCTCAAGGAGGTGGAAGTCCCGCCCAAGACCAATTAAGGACCCGGACAGCGAATAATCCTGGAGTGGCTCCCCAGGCCCGGCAGAGGCGGGCTCGCCCCCAACTTTTCAGCTGGTGAATGGGGCCTCCCACCCAAAGTAAAATTCCAGCCCAAATTTTGCATGAAATTTATGAATTTATCTTGCTGGCTTTAGAGTAATATTTGGCATGCTTTATAAATGTTTTGAAAGTATTGCCGATGGACAAGCTATCTTTTAAGTCCCTGTGTTGTTTACAGCTATTTCTCCTGGTGCTGCAATGCTGGCAACACTGGGAGCTCTGTCATGCATTGAAGTGAACTGCTGGATATTCATTAAACAATACTAATCACTGCATCACATCAGTCAAGTTTTTTTTTATGCTGGTTAGAGCTTAGCTTTCGTCTCAGTGTAAGCTGTGCAAACAAAATGTGGCATAATGTGAGGTCATGCTGCCTGCAGTCACTTTCTGGGCTTGAAATTATCTCTTGCCTTTCTTGTACCAACAGCTAAGAAGAAAACGGCAAATGCTGAAAATCTGACATAACAGAAAATGCTAGAATTACACAGGAGGTCTGTTAGCAGCTATAAAGAGAAAAGATGGGTTATCCTTTTAGTTATTCATTTTCTTTGTGTGGTAATCGTTCTGCCTGAGGAGTTACTGAACTCAAGTTCATTATTCAAAATTGTTGGAATGCTGGTCATTAATTGTGAAGTGAATCTGAATCCACCATCCAGGTGCCAAACAAGAATGCATTGCATGGCACCACTGAGTCACCTATTGAGTTTGAAAATAAAATCTTGTTTACATTAGACATTGTGGCCAAAGCTTAGCCTTGAGTCCTGATTTTAACTCTAGGCAGGTTTTGGACAGCTGGTTAGCAAGGTGTATTGGAAACTCACCTCCTTCCTCAGAAATGAGGCCAGACAATTTTAATTCTGTGGCCTCATTTAAATTCCATTGAGAACAGTTGGGAAGTTTACTGAAAATGGTGGAACATAGTACGAACCAGAGACCACTTGCTAACAGCAGTTAGTTGGCAGGATCAGTTTTGTGGCCATCACATAGGAGTCTCGCATTTGGGAGCTGCAGCAGCTCCTTTTGACCATCCCAAAAGGAAAGGAAAGTACTTGAGCCAGGGTCAGTCGTGGCCCAAACAGTTCTTTTACCATTGTTTTCACCTGCAAGAAAGCTGCTCAACTCTGTGCTCAGGACACAGGTTAATATTGTAGTCAGGTCCATGTGATGACATCAGGACCCAACATGCATATGTAAAACAAGGAACTCGCCGGCTTTGGCCAGTTGTCTTTGACGCTTCTTCATTACAGCGGGTTAAAACTTGGAATGATGGTATCTTGATGGCTTTCCTGCTAGCTTGAAGATAAGTTGTTTTCTTATTTCTTTTCTAAAATATAATAAATGTCTCCTTCATTTCATCTGATGAGTGATAGTGAAGAGAATTTTTGTCAGGATTTATATAAATGGTTTACTGTATTAATCTTTAAATCCTACATCTTGCAATCAAATAGATTCTTTTTTTTATTTGTTCATAGGATGCGGGCATCAATGAATAGGCCAGCATTTATTGCCCATCCCTAATTGCCCTTGAGAAGGTGGTGGTGAGCTGCCTTCTTGAACCGCTACAGTCCATGCGGGGTAGTACACCAGGCGAACAAGAACAAACAGCAAGAGGGGGAAAAAAAGAAAGTGATTTTGAGTCAGGGGAAATTCAGATGAACCTGTTAAATTCTCTTGGAAATCAAGTTCTTCATGGGTGCAGGCCTGAAATGATAGTAGATTTCTTTCTTGATTGAAGGTTCAGTTGATGATGGTGGATCACTTCTAGTTCATTGCTGTCTAATGTAGATGTATGATTTTACAGCAGGGCACATGCCTTCTGGCTTGCTGAAACACAAGCTGTTAGATGTTCTTTCTCTCTCTCTCTCTCTATCTTTGGCTTTAGGCTGTCTTTTTTAAAGGAAAACTGTGTTACTTCTCACCTCCTGGTAGGAGATGTTCTCATCTCTTCCCCATGGTGATTGCACAATGGCCCAGGATGTGTCTACTTCACATCTTCCTTGTTTCAGAAGAAGACATTCAATTCTGAAATGTTTTTGGAATGGTGTGCGAATGACATCTCTTAGCTTTGAAGATTTATCCTTTGTCTTTGTCAGACAGTTTGAATACACAAATGCCAATCCCTTTTCCTCAGTGGCCATTTTGGACCATTGTTCACTTTTTAAAATAAAGGTTCATTTTTAAAAGACAAAGTCAGTTTTTCATAACTCTCCAGAGTTAGTCCATAATCTGTATCATTGCACTTCCAGCATGCGTCACACCTCCACAAGAAGGGAAAAAATGAAATTCCTTGGATTTTATTTGGGTTGTTATGATCAGGTGGGGAGGGATTGAAGGGCTCCCCCTCTTTTTCTTCTCCTGGTTTGACCTCAACAGGTTTATTTCTTTTTGAAGGGGATATATTTGCCAATTCAGTGAGTGTTTAACTGTTTATGTGCCATGATCATAAAGAGATTCAATCGGACAGGTTTTCTTGAGTTTAACAAAGGAAGAGATTAACTTTATTGTACTTAAACTGATCTAAGTAAAATAATAAAAATACCCCTGACTTTCAAACACAGACACACACACATGCACACTAATAGGTTACAGATTGGTTGAATTCGAGTCCAGAGAAATAAAAGGGGTATACAGTGGAGGTTGGTGACACGGCTGGCTTCAGGCTGAATTCGGTGGTCGTGTGACTTTCCTTTGGTGGTCCTGAAGCTTTTGATTACAAGATGTGGACTGCTGATTTGGTGATTTTCTGGAGACAGTAGGGCGGTTGAATTACTTCTTTTTTAAATTAAAAAAAATTTTTTTTAGAGATGCAGCACTGAAACAGGCCCTTCGGCCCACCGAGTCTGTGCTGACCATCAACCACCCATTTATACTAATCCTACACTAATCCCATATTCCTACCACATCCCCACCTGTCCCTATATTTCCCTACCTACCTATACTAGGGGCAATTTATAATGGCCAATTTACCTACCAACCTGCAAGTCTTTTAGCTTGTGGGAGGCAACCGGAGCACCCGGAGGAAACCCACGCAGACACAGGGAGAACTTGCAAACTCCACACAGGCAGCACCCAGAATTGAACCTGGGTCGCTGGAGCTGTGAGGCTGCGGTGCTAACCACTGCGCCACTGTGCCGCCCTCAAAGAGTCTCTGCCTGTAGCAGAGGTATCCCTGGGTGATCATGGTCAGCAGGCAGAGTTCGAAGCTTGCAAGGTGGATTGGAGAGAGACAAAGGAAGAAAGGACCCAATGCGGGTCTTCTCTTGTCAGTGTTGAGCTGTTTGTCCCTCTGCTGCAGAGAAAACACCAGCTTAAGTACACAAGGGTGGGTCTGTCACATGACCGTCATCTAGTGATTCAAGAATTTTGATTACTGGTATGTATTCCCTCTTACAACTTAATCAGTCCATGTCTAGGAATTCCTTCTCATAGCTAGGGTCCCATTGTTCAAGTGATTAGGTTTGAGTGGTTCGTTTCTACCAGTTGAAAATTCAGGTAATAGCCTTGACACCTTCCTAATGAGAGCAGGATAGGTGGTTCACTCAGATTCCCGAGATATTTGTTCTTGCAGGGACTGTGCAGACATGCAGGCTCTATCTCAGTGCATTAGAATATGGAAAGTACAGTGATGCAAATTGGGATAGCCATCTTTAGCTGCCAGTATTGAGCCATCTTTTATCTGTTTTTTAAAAATTCAATTCAGGTTTCCAGCCAATGGATTAAAAATCATTGTTCGACATAGCGTGTTTCTGTGACAGGATTTAGAAAGAAGGAAAAAAGAAACAGTAAGAAAGTTTAGGGTCACGCCACTGTATACAGTATGAAGAAGGGAATTTGGTAAGTGAGTGAATTTTAAGGGTTAATCTCTCAAGATTAGTTTTTGTTTTGTTTATATCTAGCAATTAATTGAAATTCCCATTTCAGTTAAGAGGTTAGTTAGGTTTCCTGCAGTTTTAAACAGGGGTATACTAACACTCTGAGAGTAGCTATAGCTAGTTAATAAGGTAGCTAGTTTCAACTGGTTTCTGAGCTGTAGCAGAGTTCTAGCAAAGCTGACACAGCATTGTTTTCAGAGTATAAATTGAGGGGACTCTGAGTGCTGCTTGACTGCATTGAGTGCTGCTGGACAGTGTTAAGAAGGGAGTTTGGTAATTGAGGGAGTTCAGGAAGGAGGGGAACTATAAATTAAGAAGAAAATAAATTTGAGTGAACAGAGTGTAATGTGGGAGTTTGGTGCATAAGGGAGGGGCTCCTTTCTTTCTTCTACCTTTTTCCAGCCTCCAATAGCTGCCTCACTCTTCAGTACCGGGGAAGAAGTTGATAGCTGAATAACTGGCAAGTTATTTTACTTCTCATTGTAATAAACCATTTTTAAAGTTACATTTTGGCAGGTCAGCTTGGCGAAGTGGAATATAGGTCCTGCAGTATGTGGGAGGTCATGGACACACCACGCATCCTAGATGAATACATCTGCAGGAAGTGTCACCGACTGCAGAAGCTTGAGCTCCAGGTTTTGGAACTCGAGCTCCAGGTTTTGGAACTCGAGCAGCGGCTGGAGTCACTGTCGTGCATCTGCAAGACAGAGGACTACATGGATAGCATGTTTAGGGAGATGATCACACTGCAGGTTAGGAGCATGCAGGCAGATAGGGAAATGGTGACCAACAGGCAGTCTAAGAGAACCAGGCAGGCAATGCAAGAGTCCCCGAGTCTATTTTGCTTGCTAATCGGTTTTCCATTTTAGATACTGGTGAGAGCGATGTTTCTTCGGGGGAATGCAGCCAGAGTAAAGTTTGTGGCAGCACGGGTGGCTCAGCTGCACAGAAAGGGAGGAAGAAGAGTGGAAGAACAATAGTGGTAGGAGATTCGATAGTCAGGGGATCAGACTGGCGTTTCTGGGGCAGTAATCATCACTCCAGGATGGTGTGTTGCCTCCCTGGTGCCAGGGTCAAGGATGTCATGGAGCGGCTGCAGGACATCCTTCTGGAGGAGGGTGAACAGCCAGAGGTCGTGGTCCACATTGGTACCAATAACATAGGTAGGAAGAATGTGGTCCTGAAAGCAGACTTTAGGGAGTTAGGAAGGAAATTAAAAAGCAGGACCTCCAAAGCAGTAATCTCAGGATTACTCCCAGTGCCACGTGCTAGTGAACATAGGAATAGGAGGATTCATCGATTGAACATGTGGCTGGAGAATGAATGTAGGAGGGAGGGCATTAGATTTCTGAGGCATTGGGACCTCTTCTGGGGCAGGTGGGACATGTACAAGATGGATGAGCTACACCTTAACAGGACCGGAACTAATATCCTCGCAGGGAGATTTGCTCATGCTGTTGGGGAGGGTTTAAACTAGCTTGTCAGGGGGATGGGAACCTGAGGGGTAGCTCAAATTTGAAGGAAGTAAAGTTGGTAACAAGAGATAGAAAGGTAGCAAGTGACATTAGAAGGCAGGCAAAACAAAGGCGGGCATCAACTAGGCTTAGAATGCAGAATAGTGTCAAGAAGGCATGGTTAAGGGCACTCTACCTGAATGCACGCAGGATTCGCAACAAGGTAGATGACCTAAAGGCCCAAATAGATGTAAATGGGTATGATTTAATTGCCATAACGGAAACATGGCTACAGGGTGACCAAGACTGGAACAGAATATTCAAGGATATTCAACATTTAGGAAGGACAGGCAAAAAGGAAAAGGAAGTCGTGTTGTGCTGATAATAAGGGATGGGATCAGTCCATTAGTAAGGGAGGATCTCAGATTGGAAGAACAAAATGTGGAATCTGTTTGGGTGGAGCTAAGAAACAGCAAGGGGCAGCAAACATTAGTAGGAGTTGTTTATAGGCTACCAAACAGTAGTGGTAGTGTGGGGCATGGTATTAATCAGAAGATTAGAGCAGCATGTGGCATGGGTAATACAGTAATCATGGGTGACTTCAATCTGCATATAGACTTGGTAAACCTAATGGGCACTAATGCTGTGAAGGACGGGTTTCTAGAGTGTGTTAGGGATGGTTTTCTAGAGCAGTATGTTGAGGAATCGACTAGAGAATAGGCTATTTTGATCTAATTTTATGTAACGAGAAAGGGCTAATTAATAATCTTGTCGTAAAAGAGCCTTTAGGGATGAGTGACCATAATATGATAGAATTTTACATTATGTTTGAAAATGAAGTAGTTCAATCTGAAACCAGGGTGTTAAATTTGAACAAAGAAAATTATGAAGGTATGAGGAACAAACTGGCTAAGGTGGATTGGGAAAATACATTAAAAGGTATGAAAGTACATAGGCAATGGATAGTCTTGAAAAAAATATTTCATAGTTTACAGCAACTATAGATTCCTTCAAGGCACAAAAACCCCAAAAGTAAAGGCAGTCAAGTGTGAATAACAAAGGAAGTTAAGATTGTATAAGATTAAAAGTAAAGGCCTATTAAGTTGCCAGAAATAGTAGTAAACCTGAGGATTGGGAGGATTTTAGAATACAGCAAAGGAGGACGAAGAAACTGACAAAGAAAGGGAGAATAGAATATGAATGTAAGCTAACAAAAAATATAAAAACGGATTGTAAAAGCTTCTACAGGTACGTAAAAAGGAAACGTTTGGCCAAGACAAATACGGGTCCATTACAGGCAGAGTCAGGAGAATTTATAATGGGGAATAGAGAAACGGCAGAGAAGCCACATGATTACTTTGTGTCTGTCTTCGCTGAGGAAAGATACAAGAAATCTCCCAGAATTACAGATCTAAAGGAAAATTAGGAATTTGAAGGAAATTAATATGAGTAAGAAGGTTGTATTGTAGAAATTAATGGGGCTGAAGATTGAAGTCTCCAGGACCTGATATTCTACATCCCAGAGTGTTGAAAGAGGTAGCTATGGAGATAGTGGATGCATTGGTGATCATCTTCCAAAATTCTATAGATTCTGGAGCGGGTCCTGCAGATTGGAAGGTCACAAATACCACCCCACTATTTAAGAAAGGAAGGAGAGAGAAAACAGGGAATTACAGATCTATTAGCCTTAAAACAGTGGTTGGGCAAATGCTAGAATCTATTCGAAAGGATGTGATAAATGGATACTTAGATGATAATGACCTGATTAGATGTAGTCAACATGGATTTATGAATGGGAAATCATGTTTGATGAATCTGTTGGAATTTTTTGAGGATGTTACTAATAGAACTGATACAGAGACTGGGTGGACATGGTATACTTGGATTTTCAGAAGGCTTTTGATAAAGTCGCCCACAGGAGGTTGGTTAGCAAAATTAAAGCACATGGGATAGGAAGTAATGTACTGGCATGGATTAAGGATTGGTTAACAGGCAGAAAGCAGAGAGTAGGAATAAACATTGGCAGTGACTAGTGGGCACCTCAGGGATCAGTGCTTGGGCCCTAGCTGTTCACAATATATATCAATGATTTGGATGTGGGGACCAAATGTGGTGTTTCCAAGTTCGCGGATGACACAAAACTAGGTGGGAATGTGTGTTGTGAGGAAGATGCAAAGCAGCTTCAAGGGGATTTGGACAGACTTAGTGAGTGGGCAATAATGTGGCAGGTGGAATATAATGTGGAAAAATGTGAGGTTATCCATTTTGATAGGCGGAATAGATGTGCAGAGTATTTCTTAAATGGTAAGAGATTAGAAAGTGCAGATGGGCAAAGGGACCTGGGTGTCCTTGTCAATAAGTTATTGAAAGCTAACATGCAGGAGCAGCAAGCAATTAGGAAGGCTAATGGTATGTTAGCCTTTATCGCAAGAGGATTTGAGTACAGGAGTAGTGAAGTCTTGCTTCAATTATATAGAACGTTGGTTAAACCACACTTGGAGTTATGTGTGCAGTTTTGGCCCCCTTACCTTAGGAAGGATATTATTGCCCTAGAGGGAGTGCAAAGAAGGTTCACCAACTTGTTCCCGGGATGGCAGGACTGTCCTATGATGAGAGATTGGGGAAACTGGGCCTGTATTTTCTCATGTTTCAAAGAATGAGAGGTGATCTCATTGAAACCTACAAAATACTTAAAGGGATAGACAGGGTGGATGCAGGTAAGATGTTTCCCCTGGTTGGGGAGTCTAGAATCGGGGGCACAATTTCAAAATAAGGGGGAAGCCACTTAGGACAGAGATGAGAAGAAATTTCTTTACCCAGAGGGTTGTGAATCTTTGGAATTCTCTACCCCAGAGGGCTGTGGAAGCTCAGTCATCAAGTATGTTTGAAGCAGAGATTGACAGATTTCTAAATACAAGTGACATAAGGGGATATGAGGGTAGTGTGGGAAAAGGGCATTGAAGTGGATGATCAACCGTGATCATATTGAATGGCGGGGCAGGCTTGATGGGCTGAATGACCTACTCCTGCTCCTATGTTCCAATGTTCAATCATTCCTCAGGCTTTGAGTTTTAGCTTCTTCATCATCATCCTTCCTTTCAATGAGGTACCATTAAAAATTGCATTTCTTTTGGTTACGTGTTGTCAAATAGAGTTGTAGTTTCTCTCGCACCAGTTTGTACTAATTTAGGAATGTTCAGCTCCAGGAACATGTGATTGTTGGTGAAGCTTGTAGTATGCAAATTTCTGTTACTGCTTGTGGCAAGGCTCCCTGTCTGTACAAGCTTTAACCCCTTAACTACTGCTTCCACAATACATAGCATTAACCATTCAGGTTCTGACCCATTGATAGTTCCTATTTCTAGGGTGGCAGTGGATGATACATTGTTTTTTCGCCCTGTGAGGCATCTGGGATTTCTTCCTGCTCATTGTTCTTGTGGAGTTGTGACTCTAAATTGTTGGGTTTGATTAGTTTTAGATTTGGAACCTGATATTTTGATTCTTCAGTAGATAGATCCACATTGAGCTCACTTTTAGTTTTCTTGTGATTTTCACAAGTGTGGTTCACTTTAGGGTATGTTACCTTCCCTTTTCTTTTTACTTCAGAGATAGATGTTTCCCTATTCTGCCCCATGTCCTCTAGGACACTACCGCTCACAAATGGTTGACCAGCTTCCACTGCACTCCCCTGTCGCACTTCAACTCGGTGAGGCATCTCCCTTACTCTTGGTTTTCCTTTTTGGGAACTGTCCTCATCCCTATTTAAATCTTTAAAAAAGATTTCTACTTACCATATCTCTGGTGCTTTTCCTTCAACTTTTGTGGCTTTTATCTTAGCTTCTTTAAATCTTTTTGACTCTATCTGGGCCTTTTTAAATTCTTTATTTTTTATTATTTGTTTGTGGAATGTGGGCATCTCTGGCGAGACCAGCATTTATTGCCCAAACCTAATTGCCCTTGAACTAAGTGGCTTGCTAGGCCATTTTAAGAGTCTCCGTGGACTCTTCTGGACCCTCTGGGTATAATACTGTGCTTCCTGCCAAGTCATTGATGAGCAATAGGTCTACCCCCTGCGTAGGTAAGCTTGGAATTATTCTTACTGCCACTACCCCAGGTAAATTTTAACTAAGGGAATCTTCAAGCATTTGCCAGTAAGCTGTTTTGCTCATACCGTAGTATTTGTTTTGCTTTCCGGTGGCAGTTCTATCAGTTTGGCTGCCAGTAGGGTTTGAAAACAACCGGTATACCTGAAGATGGTTATCTCCTTGTCTGGCGACTGGGACACAAAAGGAGTCATTTTTCTTTGTGTAAAATGTTCTGGTATGTGCTCTGGTCTTGGGTTATATGAGATCACAGGCTTACCACTTATAAAGCCACAGACACGGGCTTGATTGCAGCACCTCCTGCTGTTTTTTTGGCATACCAACAATTTGCCTGAACACGCCCAGATTTGCCACATTGGAAACATGTCGGGTGGACCCTTACTGGTTTATCACCTGGGTTCCTTCGTTTAAAAGTTGGAGACTGGTCTGATTTTCCTTCCCTACTTTTCTCTCGAGCCCATTTCAGCTCCATCTGCATCCCTGCTATCTCTCCCTAGCTAGTTCGAGTTAGTAGACCGAAATTTATTCTGAGTTAGGGATTTGTGTATTAATTAATAATTGTCAGCCATTTTAGCAGCTTTTCTTACTCTTGTGACTCTTTGTTCTTCGATGTGGGTTCTTTATACTACTTGGGACGCTATTTTTAAACTCTTCCAGCAACATCACTTCTCTCAAATTTTCATATGAGGGTTCTAGATTGAGAGATCGCATCCAGAGATCAAAAGTCATATGTTTAATTCTTTCGAATACAATCTAGGTCTGTGTGGTTCTTTTCCGGGTGTGTTGGAATTTCTGTGTATATGCTTCCGGTACCAGCTCATTTGCATTTAGAATTGCGGTTTTAGTTTGTTCATAATCAGACGAACTTTCTTCTGATAACGGAAAAGTTTCATGAGCCCTATCCACAAACTCGTCTTGTAAGAGGAGTGTCCAAAATTCTTTCGGCCATTTTAGCCTGGTAGCTATTTTCTCAAAGGAGATAAAATGTGACTCAATCTCCTCCTCATTAAATGTTGGCATTAGTCTTGAGTGTCTCAGCGCATCAAAGTTTTTCTGTGAATTGGGGATAAGGTTTGAGTGGCTGGCAGCATTTTCATTTTGAGTTTGCAGTCTTTGCAACTCAAACTTTCTTGCTGCTCCCTTTCTTTGCATCGCTGTTTCCTCTTTTTCCTTCTGAAACTCTCGCTCTTCCTTTTCCTCTGAAACTGCACCTCCTCCCTTTTCAACTGTAATTGTATTTCTTCCCTTTTCATCTGCAACCAAACTCTAGCTAGAATGATTTTTTCAGTCTCTGGTTCCATGCTGTCTTCTACTAGTTCAGGGATAAGTTTAAAATGGGTTGGCTAGAGTTTTCACCAGTTCTGTTTTTTTTGCATTTTGTCTGAAAGTGATTCCCACCTCTGTAGCTAAGCTTTTTAATTCTTTGACACTTAATTTGCTTAACTTATCATGGGATATCTCTCCCTTCTCTACAAACTCCTTAAATGTGGCTATCTCTTTTGTTTCTAGCACCGTAGAGAAAAAAACATAAGAATACAGGAAAACCTGCTTGTTTATTTTTCACAATTTTAGAGGTCAATTTTCTTCCCATTTTCCAAATCTCTCATTTATATGGTGGCTCAGATCCTGGCTTCGAGCCCCAATTTGTTATGGCCATGTGGTGCAATGTGGATGGTTCCCACTGTTGAACGCCCCACCTGACTGCAGTAATGTTTTGTTTTTAGGGTTTAACCCCTTTGGTGTTTTATTTTTCAAATAAACAGACAGCGACTGGTTTTCTTGCGGGTTTTAAAATACAGAAACTCTATTATTTATTGATCAATAAGCCTTATCCCATAATTGTCGCAACCGCAGCCACACATGCGTTCACTTGCGCGCACATTCAGACACACACACACACACACGAGACAGAGGGAGAAAAAAGAAAGTGATTTTGAGTGGCGGGGTGTGGGGGGTGGGGGGGGGGGGTGGAGATCAGGATAAACCTGTAGAATTCTCTTCGAATTCAAGTTCTTGATGGGTGCAGGCCTGAGATGATTGTAGATTTTTCTCTTCATTGAAGGTTCAGTTGAAGACGCGGGACACTTCTGGTTCACTGCTGTCTAATGTAGATGTAGGATTTTACAGCAGGGCACATGCTGAAACACAAGCTGTTGGATGTTGCCTCTCTCTCTCTCTCTTTGGCTTTAGACTTTTTTTTTAAGGTAAAGCTTTGTTACTTCTCACCTCCTGGTAGATGTTCTCATCTCTTCCCCATGGTAATCACAGAATGGTCCAGGACGTTACTACTTCACACCTTCTTTGTTTCAGAAGAAGACATTCCATTCTGGAATATTTTTAGGATGGTGTGCAAATGACAGCTCTTAGCTTTGAAAATTTGTCCTTTTTCTCAAGACAGTTTGAATACACCAATGCCAATCCCTTTTCTTCAGGCATTTGGACCATTGTTCACTTCTTAAAAATAAAGATTAATTTTTAAAAGACAAAATCAGATTTTCATAACTCTTCAGAGTTAGTCCATAATTTGTATCGTTGCACTTCCACTGTGCATTGCTACGACTGAGGTGGGAGGAGTGCACGGTCTTTCTCAAGTTCCACTTCTCCACGGATCACAACATATATTTAAATATTTACCCAGTTACCGATACAGCCAATTATATACTCTATTTTTATTTCAGAATACAATTCACCAACCAGGTTTCTTTAATAAACTACAAAATTATTAATTTATTATAAAACAAGACTTATTCAGTAAAGATGCAAAGCATTAACATAGATTGAAATATGAAAGTTTCCTTCTAAAATTAGCCCAAGACACACACATACACACACGTACACATACACACCAGTTAAAGAAAGAATAAAGAGATTTTCTCTGCAGAGATCTCTTAACAAAAAAGACAAAAATAGCAACTTTGGCCAAATACTTGTTAATTCTTGAAGGAAAATGATAAGATATGGAATGATATCCCAAATATGCGTAGATGGCTGTCACCGGGATCTTTTTGGAGCAGTTCTGTTCAGGTGATATCAAGGATTAGTCTGGTAGGCTTTCCATGATAAATGCGGCTTCAGAGTTTTCAGCTGACACTGGATTCTCAGTGTTTCTCAGAGAGGTGGAGAAAAGGTGAGCTGGTGTCTTCTCTCTTATTGGGCTGACCCCCAACTGACTCAAAACAATCCAAAACGAAACCAACTCTTGACCACCATAAATCTTGACGTGCCACTTCTCTGTAAGCATCTTCCATGGACAGAAGGCACCAGCTGTTTACTTAGCCGAAGACGTGTGACTTCCAGTAAGTCCCAAAGTCCTTCCAGTGACCTTTTTTTTAAAAAAAAGAACAAAATCAAACATCTAATGAACTTCTTCAGTCCTCCAAATGAATCCATTTTCACCATTTTAAAACACAAATCCTCAAAAAATATTAAAAAATGGAAGCACTTTCATAAAAGTGTGACAACCTGGCGGTCTCCCCATGTGGCTGCAGTCCCTCTTAATGCCAGAAAAATGCTGGCGGGGCTGAAGGTGCCCTTAACTTGGGCAATTCATTGTCTCAATTGGCCGCCCATCGGGCGGCTCTGCTGCTGAAGTTCCCATCACTGGCAATAAGGCAGCAGGAAGACTTCAGGCTCCCCTTCCAATGCTTTCCCCCTCGCCATATCACCAGCCCTCTCTCCTTTCAGCCCATCTCCAAAGGGCTGGGAAAATTCAGCCCCGAATCTCAGAACTGAAAGGGGAGTATCTGATCAAGTGCACTGTCAAATACCTCTCTTAAGCAAGGGCATTCTAAGGAGAAGCTTCTATCCTGTTTTTGTACTCCAGGCATAATTAGGAATGCTAGATTTATATTCAACAGTAAGGAGGAGACTGAAAGAAGGAGAACAAACCTGGCTCAAAGTCTCAAGTGGTTCATGTGCAATAAATTTCTTTGAAGTAGGATTATTGTTACATGGATTTCTTCTGTAACCCACGAATCAGTGATTGTTTTGTAAGCTGAAAACTTGAAATGCCACACTTTTTAAAAATCCTTTCATTAGTGTTGCACTCAGAAGATACTTTAATAAGTAGTGAGAATTGCACTATTAAGCTACCTTTATACTTGCATTGTATAATTCAAATTCCAGGAGACCAGCATCTGTGTGTCGGTTCCCGCTGTGCTGGAATTGTGCTTCTCAATCCAGTGGCAGACTCGTGGATCCAGTTTCTTGTGTGCCAATATGACTGCTGCTGGTATAAGGCAGTCAGGTTTAGGTATGTGCAACAGCGCACAGATGTCAGTCTCTCAGAATCTGATTTAAAAGCAGCTGTAGTAGACAGGGAGCAGTTCATATTGCAGAGTGGCAGCTGAGTGCTTTAAATAGTCTGAGGCTCTCTGTACCAAAATAGAAAGTAAAGGAGATTGGACTTGATAGCCATCAGTCGATAACGGGTTTGCAACACTGCCGCTTTCAAAATCAAATGACATTTCTTATCGAGCATTAGTCTATAGCCAGTCAATCATGTATAATCTATTCACTGGAAAAATAAATGAACACAAGTAACTTAACCAATTATTAAAATTCCTGATTTTAAGTTAACAACAATAATAACACTGGCAGCACTATTTTGAAGTCAGCACTCCTGTTTAAAACCATGACAATTATGGAAAAACAAAGTAACAAAATAAGTCGGAGTGAAATTTAACAAAATTCTGCCTGAATGATTTCACAGAGAGAAACTGAGGACCAAGAGGCTCAACAGGCAGAATTTTACTAGCCCTCTGTCGTTGAGAATCGTGGAGGGGTAGGGGGAGGGGGGCTGGAAAATTCTTCCAGGAGAGGCCTGCCATGATCCCCAACTCTGGGAAGGTCTCACCGCATTTTACCTTGGCGTAGTTACTGGTGGTGGCGAAGCCTCGATGCGGTTCCCCCGCCACTTGGCGGCGGGGCCTTCAGCTCCATATTGAAATCAATGTAAATAAATTTCAATTAACTTACCTGATCCGATGGCTGTCGAATGCCGATATTCTGGCCGCTGGCCGGAACTCCCACACTGGTGGGGAGGGAGGAGCAGTGAAATTCTCAGGGCGGGGCAGGGGGAGTGAGTAGAGAAAACACTTTCTATTGGCTGAGGGGATGGTGGGAAGGGATTGAAGGGCAAATGTAATGAGGCTTGGGGGGGAATTTTGGGTTGGAAATTAAGTTTATTTTGGGTGGGATAGGCCCAAAGCCAAACATTGTTGGGGGGGGCGGGTGGGGTGGTGGGATAGAGGATTCCAGCTTTTACTTAGTTTTTTACACAAATGTGCAATGAATGTCTCTTTAAAAATTCAAATGGAACAGCAGGGTTTGAAACCCTTTAAAAATGGTGCCGCGCCTGCGCGGTGGCACCGGACGCCGTTGCCTGGGACAGAACTGCGACCTCCGATGACGTCTTCGGGGCGGCCATTCTGCCCCTTCCATTTAAATGAGCCCCTGTGCGAAATATCGCGGGGGCTCAGCGATGGCGCATCCGCGCCTGAAGATCGCCGAGATCAGAACGCGCCGCCACCATTTGCAGACCACTCATAAAGTTCAGCTCAACATATTCATATTTTCTTTTCCAGATATATCTCCTGTTTTGATTTTACCAGATTTTATATAAATGTTGACTCTTTTTAAGTTTAAATTAAGATACTAAAAGATCACTAGTGATAAATTCCAAAATCCACAAAATGTAAATATTGAGAAGTAGAAGTTATCTGTAAAGTATGCCTTTCAATCAAAGATGCTGGTAGTTTTTTAAAAAAGGGATGAAAAGGATCAAATTTAATCTAATCTTCAAGTATCTTGATGGGGGAACTGTGGTGCAGTTCCAGTTAGTGGGGAGAGAATCATTTGGCCTGGAACCTGGATCATCCAGGTTTCTGTCTCATGACAACTGCCTTGAGAAACTGGGCTCCATGAGAGAAGTGACAACTCTTGGGCTGCCCCCATAATATCGAGGAACAACTTTGAGCAATTGTTCCCAGGCTGCAGTAGGAATTTCACCCATCTTGTTTCCGATAGGCCCAGCGGGACCCACATGTGCAGTGAACAGGCTCAGATTCCATTGTGGACCTACTGAATGCCCCATCACAGCAGGAAACTAACCTCTTCCTTTGAACCCTGAGGAGAATTTTAGCTGTTGGTCTGCAGGATGGGCTTCCATTGCACTGTTGTAGCTGTGGGTGCCTGCACAAAATATTAAATTACATCATCCTCCACGACAGGGTTCACGGTAGGCCAAAGTGGCAGGAAGAAGTCCATGCTTTTACATCTCCTCCCACTTCAGATACAATATGGGATTTTAGGTTAGTATCTTACTTTGCACAGCTCCATGAGAATGTAAAAATAACCTAATATTTGTATTATTGCAATACAAGGAACAATAGCATAGTGGTGATATTATTTGACAAGTAATCCAGAGGCCCAGACTGATGCTTCAGATACATGGGTTCAAGTCCCACCACGGCAGCTGAAGGAATTTAAAACAGTGTGCAGATTGCAAGCTGAGTGTGGAGATTCGAGTTTGGTGAGTGGGGATTTTAAGTGTTGTGTCATGCAAACCCCTACCTGCCAAGAATGAGGCACATATATTTCGCCACATGGACATTAAATTTTAAAATTGTTGCTGGGAAGAAAAGAAGGCCTATTACAAGGGGTTGCCAAGCTCCTGACTGGAAAGACATTTTTTTTCATATTAGCAGACAGTGTTGGAACAAAGGAACCCATCCCTGCACCGATACACAAACAGACATGGTCAGACCAGTTTATTCACATGTCTAACTGGCTTTTGGAGTTTTTTGAATTTGAACTTGCCACAGAGTTTTAAACTGGCAGAAAGCTCTTGACTCCTGGACTGAGAATACCTCTCTCCTGTCTACTCTCATCTCTTTCTCAGAACTGAAGACCCATTGAAGATACATGAACCCCAAGAGAGAAAAGTCTCCTACAGTGAACAAGGTTTAAGAAAAATACTGAGCCCCAACGAAAAGCAAAATCTACCTGCAAGCAAGGACTACAGCGAGCTCCAAGCACAGTGACAAAAAACCCTCTTCAGAGATTGCCTCAAACCTCTCTATTTTTCTTCTGCTCTTCTCTGTCTCTATTTGCATGTGTGTATCGCATATACATGCTAGCGTGAGTGCGTCGTGTATCTGTAGGCATTAACCGAATTAGAGTTGAAGTTTAAGTTTTAATAAATTTCACTTCTTTAAACCTAAGAAGGCCTGTTTGTGTTCATTTCTTTGCCTTATAATTGGAAAGCGGCACAGTGGTTAGCACCGCAGCCTCACAGCTCCAGTGACCTGGGTTCAATTCTGGGTACTGCCTGTGTGGAGTTTGCAAGTTCTCCCTGTGTCTGCGTGGGTTTCCTCCGGGTGCTCCGGTTTCCTCCCACATGCCAAAGACTTGCAGGTTGATAGGTTAATTGGCCATTATAAATTGCCCCTAGTATAGGTAAGTGGTAGGGAAATATAGGGACAGGTGGGGATGTGATAGGAATATGGAGTTAGTGTAGGATTAGTATAAATGGGTGGTTGATGGTCGGCACTGACCCGGTGGGCCGAAGGGCCTGTTTCAGTGCTGTATCACTAAACTAAAAAAAAAAAGATTCACCAAGGGGGAGCTCAAAACACAGTGTGTTTAAAAATTAAATCCTGTTACAGTAAGACCAGGTGAAGGCTGAGAAAGACCCCTAGACACCTTACTCACCTGGTCGTAATAGCTGTTATCTTTATAAAAGTCTAATCTGCAGTTAGCACTTAACTGGGATTTACCCTCTAGTTTAAAGTAGGGTTAAGAAAATAAAGTAGGGTTAAGAAAGTAAAGTAACTTTCTTAGTCTTAGGCAGGGATTAAGAAGCTCTACTGCAGAGTAGCTGATTAGTTAAGTAGCTGACCAGTCTAATCTGGTAGCTGCAGTTTCAGCTTCAAAAGGTATAAATACAGAGGTCTTGGTGCAGCCTACAAACGGTGTGAAGATTGCCAGCAGAGTGTGGAGATTCGAGTTTGGTGAGTAGCGAGTTTGGTGAAGGGGGGAGGAGGTGCTCCATTTTCTACTTTTTTTTCCACTTTTTAACCCTCCAGTATTTGGTTCTTGCTTCAATGCAGTGGAAGGAGCTGTTTGGTGAGTACCTGGTAAGCTGTTCTACTTATAATAAATAGTCTGTAAAGTTAAGGTATGGCAGGGCAGCTCTGCCAAGTGGAATGTACAGCCTGTGGCATATGGGAAGTCATGGATGCGCCATGTGTCCTAGACAGACACATCTGCAGGAAGTGTCACTGGGTCCAGAAGTTTGAACTCCAGGTTTCGGAACTCGAGCAGCAGCTGGAGTCACTGTTGTACATTCACGAGGCAGAGGACTACGTGGATAACACATTTAGGGAGGTGGTCACACCACAGGTTAGGAGCATGCAGGCAGATAGGGAATGGGTGACCACCAGGCAGTCTAAGAGAACTAGGCAGGTAGTGCAGGAGTCCCCTGATATGATCTCACTCGCTAATTGGTTTTTCCTTTTGGATACTGGTGAGGGTGATGGTTCCTCAGAGGAGTGCAGTCAGAGCCAAGTTTTTGGCACCACAGTTGGCTCAGCTGCATAGGAAGGGAGGAAGAAGAGTAGAAGAGCAGTAATGATAGGGGACTTGTAGTTCGGGGAACAGACAGGCGTTTCTGTGCAGTAAACGTGACTCCAGGATGGTGTGTTGCCTCCCTGGTGCAAGGGTCAAGGATGTCACGGAGCGACTGCAGGTAATTCTTCTGGGGGAGGGTGAATATCCAGAAGTCGTAGTCCATATTGGTACCAATGACATAGGTAAGAAGGGGGATGAGGTTCTGAAAGCGGACTTTAAGGAGATAGGAAGGAGATTAAAAAGCAGGACCTCAAAAGCAGTAATCTCAGGATTACTCCCAGTCCCATGTGCAAGTGAGCAAAGGAATAGGAGAATTGAACAATTGAACATGTGGCTGGAGAACTGGTGTAGGAGGGAGGGCATCAGATTTCTGAGACATTGGGACTGGTTCTGGGGCAGGTAGTACCTGTACAAGATGGACAGGTTGCATCTTAGCAGGACTGAGATGAATATCCTTGCAGGGAGATTTGTTAGTGCTGTTGGGGAGGATTTAAACTAAATTGTCAGGGGGATGGGAACCTGAGAGGGAGCTCAGATTGGAGGGAAGCAAACCTGGTAACTTGTCAGAGGTGTGGGAGCCAGGAGCAAGTAGCAAGTATCAGAGAGGAATACCAAGGTGCCCAGAATACTGGGGGAGATAGATAACATGAGAGTAGGAAATAGTAAGTTATTAGGTGGGGTCAGAGTAAGGGAGAAAGTCACAAAGTCTGAATCAGTAATAATGTGTATGTTTGTGAAGGCACAGAGTGTGATTAATAAGAGGTACAGGCATAGATTGCCGTGTGGAAATATGATGTTGTGGCTATAACAGAGACCTGGCTCAAAGAAGGGCAGGACTGGATGTTAAATATTCCTGGGTACAAGGTGTTCAGGAAAGATAGGAAAGGGAAAAAAGGGCGAGGGGGTGGCAGTATTGATTAAGGAGAACATTGCAGTACTGGACAAAATGGATGCCTCAGAGGGGTCGAGGATAGAATCAATTTGGCGAAAGCTAAGGAACAAAAGGTGCAGTTACATTGCTCAATGTTGTCTAGCCAGCCACCAGCTAGTGGGAAGGACATGGAGGAACAAATTTGCAAGGAAATTACAGAGAGGTGAAAAAATTATAGGATAGTTATAATGGGGGACTTTAATTATCCAGACATAGACTGGGATAATAGTAGTGTAAAGGGCAGTGAGGGCCAAGAGTTACCAGAGTGTGTTCAGGAAAATTTTCTACAACAGTATGTTGCTCGTCTAACGAGAAAGGAGGCACTGCTAGACCTGGTTCTTGGGAATGAGGTGGGCCAAGTGGATCAAGTATCAGTAGGAGAGCATTTAGGGGATAGTGATCATTGTATCATAAGGTTTAGGCTGACTATGAAAAATGACAAAGAGCAATCCAGGGTAAGAATAATTAACTGGGGGAAGGCCAAATTCACTGTGGTAAGAATGGAGCTGGGGTGAATAAATTGGAGTCAAAAGCTGGCAGGAAAACCAGTAGATGAACAATGGGCTACCATCAAAGAAGAGATAGTTCGGTCAAAGCCAAGGTATGTTCCCTCGAAGGGGAAAAGTAGGGCAAACAAATCCAGAGCTCCCTGGTGACAAAAAAGGTAGAGATTAAGATAAAGAAGAAAATGTGTGCTTATGACAGATGCCACGTAGAAAATATTATTGAGAACCAGGCTGAATATAGAAGGTCCAGAGGGAAAATGAAAAAACAAATAAGAGAAGCAAAGAGAGAGCAAGAAAAGAGACTGGCAGCTAGCATGAAAGGAAATCCCAAAGTTTTCTGTCAGCATTTAAATAGTAAAAGGGTGGCAAAAGGAGTGGGGCTGATTATGGACCAGAAAGGGGAGTTACACATGGAGGCAGAGGGCATCGCTTGTTTGGGACTGAAGTTCTGTCAATGAATGATCAATACCTGGTAGTTAAAGATAATAGAGTGCACAGGTGTTGGATGTTAATTAGTTAATTGTTTTCAAGTGAGTATACATAAAGAGCCAGCCAGCATTGGCTGGTGTTTGGAGATCAGAAGTAAGCTCTGTGATAAGCAATTGCCATCATAGTATCTTCTTTATAAACAGGCTTGGAGATTTTTCAAATATTGGTAGTAGAGAATGGTTGCCTGAAAGTGAAGGTTGGAGACGAAGATCTGTTTTCGGACAGGAGATTAGAATTGGAATTTTTTTTTGAGAAAGCTGTATTTGGAGTTTTGTATTTGAAGAAAAATTACTGAAACCAATTGTAAGGTGTTGGGATATGATTTTTCCACTGCTGTTTTGTGAAGCTGAACCTTACGATCAATGGAAGAATGAAGTTGATATATGGACACAGGTTATGTCTTTAACTAAAAGTAAGCAAGGAATAGCCCTTGCACTTTCACCCCCACCCCCCATAAGCAATATCAGGGGCAAAGTGTTCTCGAGGCTCATCATTTGGACGATGAAGGTTTGGACAAACTCTTGAAATATATGGATAAAGTTCATATGAAAGGCACTCAATAAGTTGTCTGAGGAGTGGTTAGGCTTTGATAAATTTAGAAAAATGGATGGTTCATCCATAGAAGAATATATTATGGAGTTTAACTGACTATATGGAAGGTTGCTGTGATTCTGCTTGGAAGTTCCTAGATCAGTACTTGCCTTCAAATTGTTGGATTGTGCTAGAATATTGAACATGGCGAGGCTCTTGGTATTAACCAGAGTTAGATTCAATGAAAATGATAATCTGTTTTGATTAGATGTTTGACGTGCAAAAAACACTTTGGGAAAACATTCCTTTCTGGCTGCTTTCATGGCGCAGAGGGACTCTTTAGCAGTGACAGCAAAGGTGGAGGATACAATGCTAGCAGCATTTCGAGGCCATTCAAGTATAGGGCCCAAGCGTCAGTATGAAAAGAATGAGGATAGAGACCCTTTTGGCAACTATAACTGATGGCAGGAGTTGGGTAATTATGGCAGAAGGAGGAATCTGAGGAATAACCAAGGGGTGGCCAACAGGTGTTTCCAATGTGACTCAAATTATCACTGTGTTGCATTGTCCAAAAAGGAGTAACAGGGTTTTTGAGATGACCCGTGACGTGGAAGGTTTGGAAGTTAAGGATGAAGCTACTGATCAATCAGAAGGAATGGTACGTGTCGTGAGAAGTTTCAGTCCGATAATGAGTGTCCTAGTCACAGATTCGCTCAATTGCGCAGTACTAGACAGTGGTGAATGTCCACAGTATGTGGAGTGGATTGGTTAAGGTGTTACTTGGATCCTTTAAGTAAGGAAGACTGAAATAAGGTTAAAGAATACGACCGTTCTACCTGTTTGGGGATGACAGCACATTGAAATCACTAAAAAGAGTGGTAATTCCATGTAAAATAGCGGGGGTAAACCATTTTATTTGTATGGATGTAGTATCTGGTGATATACTTTTGCTATTAAGTAAACCATCTATGAAAAAGCTTCAGATAAAATTGGGTATGGAATGTGATAAGGCGAATGTCTTTGGGAAATCTGTAGCTTTGTGGTTTACACAGTCGGAATGTTAAAAAGTATTAATGGCAGCCGGGGGTAGGGATTTAGAACAAAGAACAAAGAAAATTACAGCACAGGAACAGGCCCTTCGGCCCTCCAAGCCTGCGCCGATCCAGATCCTCTATCTAAACATGTCACCTATTTTCTAAGGGTCTGTAGCTCTTTGCTTCCTGCCCATTCATGTATCTGTCTAGATACATCTTAAAAGATGCTATCGTGTTCGCATCTACCACCTCCGCTGGCAACGCGTTCCAGGCACCCACCACCCTCTGCGTAAAGAACTTTCCACGCATATCCCCCCTAAACTTTTCCCCTCTCTCTTTGAATTCGTGACCCCTAGTATTTGAATCCCCCACTCTTGGGGGGGGGGGGGGGTAAAGCTTCTTGCTATCCACCCTGTCTATACCTCATGATTTTGTACACCTCAATCAGGTCCCCCCTCAACCTCCACCTTTTCTAATGAAAATAATCCTAATCTACTCAACCTCTCTTCATAGCTAGCACCCTCCATACCAGGCAACATCCTGGTGAACCTCCTCTGCACCCTCTCCAAAGCATCCACATCCTTTTGGTAATGTGGCGACCAGAACTGCACGCAGTATTCCAAATGGGGCCGAACCAAAGTCCTATACAACTGTAACATAACCTGCCAACTCTTGTACTCAATACCCCGTCCGATGAAGGAAAGCATACCGTATGCCTTCTTGACCACTCTATTTACCTGCGTTGCCACCTTCAGGGAACAATGGACCTGAACACTCAAATCTCTCTGTACATCAATTTTTCCCAGGACTTTTCCATTTACTGTATAGTTCACTCTTGAATTGGATCTTCCAAAATGCATCACCTCGCATTTACCCTGATTGAACTCCATCTGCCATTTCTCTGCCCAACTCCAATCTATCTATATTCTGCTGTATTCTCTGACAGTCCCCTTCACTATCTGCTACTCCACCAATCTTAATGTCGTCTGCAAACTTGCTAATCAGACCACCTATACTTTCCTCCAAATCATTTATGTACATCACAAACAACAGTGGTCCCAGCACGATCCCTGTGGAACACCACTGGTCACACGTCTCCATTTTGAGAAACTCCCTTCCACTGCTACTCTCTGCCTCTTGTTGCCCAGCCAGTTCTTTATCCATCTAGTTAGTACACCCTGGATCCCATGCGACTTCACTTTCTCCATCAGCCTACCATGGGGAACCTTATCAAACGCCTTACTGAAGTCCATGTATATGACATCTACAGCCCTTCCCTCATCAATCAACTTTGTCACTTCCTCAAAGAATTCTATTAAGTTGGTAAGACATGACCTTCCCTGCACAAAACCATGTTGCCTATCACTGATAAGCCCATTTTCTTCCAAATGGGAATAGATCCTATCCCTCAGTATCTTCTCCAGCAGCTTCCCTACCACTGACGTTAGGCTCACTGATCTATAATTACCTGGATTATCCCTGCTACCCTTCTTAAACAAGGGGACAACATTAGCAATTCTCCAGTCCTCCGGGACCTCACCCGTGTTTAAAGATGCTGCAAAGATATCTTAAGGCCCCAACTATTTCCTCTCTCGCTTCCCTCAGTAACCTGGGACAGATCCCATCCGGACCTGAGGATTTGTCCACCTTGATGCCTTTTAGAATACCCAACACTTCCTCCCTCCTTATGCCGACTTGACCTAGAGTAATCAAACATCTGTCCCTAACCTCAATATCCGTCATGTCCCTCTCCTCGGTGAATACCGATGCAAAGTACTCGTTTAGAATCTCACCCATCTTCTCTGACTCCACGCATAACTTTCCTCCTTTGTCCTTGAGTGGGCCAATCCTTTCTCTAGTTACCCTCTTGCTCCTTTATATATGAATAAAAGGCTTTGGGATTTTCCTTAACCCTGTTTACTAAAGATATTTCATGACCCCTTTTAGCCCTCTTAATTCCTCGTTTCAGATTGGTCCTACATTCCCGATATTCTTCCAAAGTTTCGTCTTTCTTCAGCCGCCTAGACCTTTTGTATGCTTCCTTTTTCCTCTTGGCTAGTCTCACAATTTCACCTGTCATCCATGGTTCCCTAATCTTGCCATTTCTATCCCTCATTTTCACAGGAACATGTCTCTCCTGCACACTAATCTACCTCTCTTTAAAAGCCTCCCACATATCACATGTGGATTTACCTTCAAACAGCTGCTCTCAATCTACATTCCCCAGCTCCTGCTGAATTTTGGTATACAGTTGGCCTTCCCCCAATTTAGCACTCTTCCTTTAGGACAACTCTCGTCTTTGTCCATGAGTATTCTAAAACTTACGGAATTGTGATCACTATTCCCAAAGTAGTCCCCTACTGAAACTTCAACCACCTGGCTGGGCTCATTCCTCAACACCAGGTCCAGTATGGCCCCTTCCCGAGTTGGACTATTTACATACTGCTCTAGAAAACCCTCCTGGATGCTCCTTACAAATTGTGCTCCATCTAGACCTCTAACACTAAGTGAATCCCAGTCAATGTTGGGAAAATTAAAATCTCCTATCACCACAACCCTGTTGCTCCTACATCTTTCCATAATCTGTTTACATATTTGTACCTCTATCTCACGCTCGCTGTTGGGAGGCCTGTAGTACAGCCCCAACATTGTTACCGCACCCTTCCTATTTCTGAGTTCTGCCCATATTGCCTCGCAGCTCGAGTCCTCCATAGTGCCTTCCTTCAGCACAGCTGTGATATCCTCTTTGACCAGTAATGCAACTCCTCCACCCCTTTTACCTCCCTCTCTATCCCGCCTGAAGCATCGATATCCTGGGATATTTAGTTGCCAATCATGCCCTTCCCTCAACCAAGTCTCAGTAATAGCAATAACATCATACTCCCAGGTACTAATCCAAGCCCTAAGTTCATCTGCCTTACCTACTACACTTCTTGCATTAAAACAAATGCACCTCAGACCACCAGTCCCTTTGCTTTCATCATCTGCTCCCTGCCTACTCTTTCCCTTAGTCACGCTGACTTCATTATCTAGTTCCTTACAGGCTTTAGTTACTACCTCTTTACTGTCCACTGACCTCCTCATTTGGTTCCCAACCCCCTGCCACATTAGTTTAAACCCTCCCTAACAGCGTTAGCAAAAGCACCCCCAAGGACATTGGTTCCAGTCCGGCCCAGGTGTAGACCGTCCAATTTGTAATAGTCCCACCTCCCCCAGAACCGGTCCCAATGTCCCAAAAATCTGAACCCCTCCCTCCTGCACCATCTCTCAAGCCACGCATTCATCCTGACTATTCTTTCATTTCTACTCTGACTATCAGTGGCACTGGTAGCAATCCTGAGATTACTACCTCTGAGGTCCTACTTTTTAACTTGGCTCCTAACTCCCTAAATTCTGCTTGTAGGACCTCATCCCGTTTTTTACCTATATCATTGGTGCCTATGTGCACAACAACAGCTGGCTGTTCACCCTCCCCCTTCAGAATGTTCTGCAGCCGATCTGAGACATCCCTGACCCGTGCATCTGGGAGGCAACATACCATTCGGGAGTCTCGTTTTCGACCACAGAACCGCCTATCTACTCCCCTTACAATCGAATCCCCTATGACTATAGCCCTTCCACTCTTTTTGCCGCCTTTCTGAACAGCAGAGCCAGCCAAGGTGCCATGAACCTGGCTACTGCTGCCTTCCCCTGGTGAGCCATCTCCCTCAACAGCATCCAAAACGGTATACCTGTTGTGGAGGGAGATTACCACAGGGGACACCTGCGCTGCCTTCCTGCTCTTTCTCTGCCTTTTGGTCACCCATTCCCTTTCTCCCTCAGCAATCCTAATCTGCGGTGTGACCAATTCGCTAAACGTGCTATCCACGGCCTCCTCAGCATCGCGGATGCTCCAAAGTGAGTCCATCCGCAGCTTCAGAGCCGTCATGCGGTCTAACAAGAGCTGCAGCTGGACACACTTCCTGCACGTGAAGGAGTCAGGGACATCAGCCGTGTCCCTGAGCTCCCACATTGAGCAAGAGGAGCATAACATGGGTCTAAGATCTCCTGCCATTTTTAATCTTAAGCTTAACTTAGTCTGAAACTTAGAAAAAATGAAAAAGGAACGAAAAGTTTTTACCAATCACACGATAAAAAAAAAAAGTAGAAAAAGCCTTACCTTATCTACACACCACAGAGTCTTTTTTTTTTTGGTTAGAGGAGGAGGGCGGGTGGGAGACACTACCCGTGTAGTTTCTCGGGTTCAGAAAAGGCCCAAATATATAGGGTTTTACTTACCCAGCAGCCCCTTGGTCCGCCGAAAACAAAAGGGAATTAAGTTTAAGCTGAAACTGACCTTCCCAGCTGCTCACTCGCTCGCACTCTCTGCTCCCGAGTAAGCTGCTGCAATGAAAGGAGAAAAGGCAAATTATTTTAAAACTACATTGACAGTTTGCACATCCATCTCGTCATAGGTTGAAGATTCTGTTAAAAGATGCAGGGGTAATAGACATCAGTGGTAAATATGATATTTAAAAAAAAATACAGGAGGACATCACAGTGACCCATAGTGAGTCTCCCATTAGCAAGGGACTTTAATGAAACTGTAGCAATGGACTTGAAGGTTTGGGATAAAGAAAAAATCATTTTCATTCTGCACTTTATAAATGTGGTGACTAGATTCATCTGTCGATGGTAATTTATAGTAAAGACAAAAAAGTAATAGTTGACAAGGTAATGGAAAGGTGGATAGGAACAGGACTGGGAGCACTGGCTAGGTTTCTAACTGACAATGGAGGAGAATTTGCCAATGATGAGTTCAGGAGTATGTCTGAAAATATGAATATTGTAGCAATGCAGCAGAAAGTTCTTTTTAGTAATGGGATTTGTGAGAAAAATCGTGCGATGAAATGCTTCCAAAAATTTTAGCAGCCCAGCCAAATTGTAAATTGACTACTGCTCTGGCGTGGGCAGTACATGCGAAAAACACGCTTCAAATGGTTGGGGGCTACAGCCCATATCAATTAATTTATGGCAGGAATCTGAAAATACCTTTGGTAATGCGGGATCATCCCCCGGCTTTAGAGGGGACTCCAATTAGTTCAATTTTTGCAGAACATTTGAATGCCTTGTCTGCAGGGAAAAGAGCATTTAGTAAGGCGGAGGTTTCAGGAAACAACAGGAGAGCTTTGAGGTATCACCAGAAAAGGATTTTGGTACTGGGGATATGGTGTATTACAAAAGAGAAGGGCAGAAAGAATGGAGAGGCCCAGGAAAAGTTATAGGCACTGATGGCAAAACGGTAATTTTGCAACATGGCAACCAAACCATTAGAGTACATTCCTCACCGCTTATTGGCACTGATTATAGATTGACGTCTGAACAAATGATGGACACTAATGATGCACCATATATTTCGCATGCACATATGTCAGACCTTTGCGAGCAACAGATTGTGGCAGATAATGGGCTGACTGAGAGTGGACCAAGTGATAGTGAAGTTCCAGATGAGGCCATTTATCCCAAAGGTCAACTACTGAAAGTTGGGACTAGAGTGACATATATGCCAGAAGGGACTAGTGAGTGGAGGGAAGCCACCATTCTAGGAAAGGCCACAGGGAAATACAAACACTGGCTGAATATGCAAGACAGAATATCAGACCTATAGACTGCCGGAAGGAAGTGAAAATGTGGACGGCCAGAAGACTTAGTATGAGTTCAGACAGTGGGCCTGAAGCTGATCATAGTCCAAGGAAAAGGTCATGAACTTGTGAAAGGAAGTCTGGTTGTAGGAGGGACAGTTCAAGTAGTAGTCCAGAAAGGGATAGGAACTCTAATAGGGGAGGTGGTTTCACTAGAGCAAAGACCAGAGAGCAGGTGAGGGGCACCACAAGAAGTAGGAGCCCTTACGATAGAGAAGCTCTAGTGGCTACTAACAAGTTAGATGGTAAATTGATAAAGGATGCCAAGCAAAAAGAGGTTGACAGTTGGAAAGAGTTTGGCATATACACAGAGATGCCAGATAGAGGTCAACCAGCATTGTCCCATAGATGGATCTGTACAGAGAAAGTATTTCCCAATGGTACGTATAAAATGAAGGACAGACTTGTAGCTTGGGGATTTGAGGAATGATTAGGCGACTGGGAAGTTAGAGTGGATTCCCCAACAGCAGGAAAAGCAAGTTTCAAGATTTTCTATCCCTTTTAGCAACACACTCATGGGAATGTAAGTCCATTGACCTCAAAACAGCATTTTTGCAAGGGGAGAAATTTTCAAAGGAAAGTATCTTTTAAGCCACCTAAAGAAGCTGGAAGGGAAATTATGGAAGCTAAACAAGTGTGTTTATGGGCTAAATGATGCATTCAGGGTGTGGTATTTTTCAGTTAGGTCCATCCTACTAAAAGCTGGTTATATTCAACTAAAGGTGGATCTGGCAATGTTTTTCTTGGTACTATGAAGAAAAACTAGCAGGTATTTTCTTGATGCCTGCGGACGATTTTCTGTGGGGAGGATCTGAGGCATTTCAGAAATTTGTGGTAGATAAAGTTCTGCAGGAATTAATCAACAGTCTTCCCTAGAGAATGTTAATAAGATCCCAATAAATCGGGCCAGATCCCCTCAAAAGGAAGACTTTGCAATCAAGGGAGAAGTAGACTAGTTAAGGAGCTTAATCGGGCAGTTGAACTGGTTGTGCAATCAAACTAGGCTGGATGCTTGCTATGATGTATTAGAACTGAGCACCATGCTGAAACATGCTACTGTTGGGGAAGTGCAGAAAGTAAATAAGACATTGAAGAGATTGAGTTTTGGTAAACGTACACTTAAGTTTCCAGCATTGGGTGACCTAGAAGTGATGAAATTGGTCCTTTTCAGTAACACTTCACACATGAATCTTCCCGATGGTTATTCGAGCACAGCAAGGTTCATTATGTTTCTGGTGGGAGGAAATGATAAATGCTGTCCATAAGCCTAGGGATCGAATAAAATAAAGAGGATAGTTAAAAGCACCTTAGCTGCTGAAACACTTGCACTGATAGAAACGATAGATATATGTATGTATTTATCGAGTATTTTAAAGGAATTCTTGTATAAGGGGCGATTGGAGAAGTTTTCCTATAGAATGCCACATAGATAACCATTCTCTCTGGGACAATGTCCATTCAACAAAAGGTGTTGCAGAAAAGAGGTTGAGGATTGATCTCGCGAGTGTAAAAGAAATGTTGGAAAGAAAAGATGTTTCCAAAATAAAATGGGTTGATGCAAGTCATTAGTTGTCGGATTGTTTTACTAAGAGGTGCTTGTGAGGAAAAAATTGTTGGATGTCCTCAAAGATGTCCTCTTGTGTTACAATAAGTTAGGAAAACATGGAATTTTTTTATACGATAAGATCGCTTTTTCTTTAAACAAATTTATTTTTAAAGGGGGGAATATACAGCATGTTAATGGCTGGTGCTGTTGAAAGTTAATGATAAATAATGTTTAAAAAAGTGTCATTATTTGTTTTTTATTTCTTGTATATATCTGTATTTCTTTTAAAGAAGAAAAGGGGAATCTGTTAGGGTCTGAAGTTCTGTTAATGGATGATAAATACCTAGTCGTTCAAGATAATAGGTTGAACAGGTGTTGGGTGTTAATTAGTTAATTGTATTCAAGCATGTATATATAAAGAGCAAGCCAGCACTAGTTTGAGGTGTTTCGAGAGCAGAAGTAAGCTCTGTGACAAGCAATAAATCTACACCAAAGCATTCTAGTCTCAGTGTCTTCACAAACCGGCTTGGCGATTTCTCTAACATAGCTGAGGTATTAAATGAATACTTTGTGTCTGTCTTTACCAAGGAAGAAGATGCAACCCAGGCAATGTTGAAGGAGGAAGTAAGTCAGACACTAGGGGGTTTTAAAATTGTTAAAGTGGACGTATTAGGCTGTCTGTACTTAAAGTGGATTAAACACCAGGACCAGATGAGATGCATCCAAGGATACTGAGAAGTGAGGGGGGAAATCAGAGGCATTGGCCATAATTTTTCATTCTTCCTTAGACTTGAGGGTAGTGCCAGAGGATTGGAGAATTGCAAACGCTACACCCTTGTTCAAAATCAATAATCACATGGACGATTGCAAGTTAATTAAGGAAAGCCAGTATGGATTTCTTAAGGGACGATCATGTTTAACTAGCTTGCTGGAGTTTTTTGAAGGGGTAACAGAGGGTTGATGAAGCAATGCTTTTGATGTGGTGTACATGGACTTTCAGAAAGCATTTGATACAGTACCACACAACAGACCTGTGAGCAAACTTGTAGCTCATGGAACAAAAGGGATGGTAGCAACCTGGATATGCAAGTGGCTGAGTGGCAGGAAACAAAAAATAATGGTTAATGGATGATTTTTGGGCTAGAAGAAAATTTGTAGTGGAGTTCCCCAAGGATCAGCGTTGGGACCCTTGCTTTTCCTGATGGTCATTAAAATGACCTGGACCTTGGTGTACAGGACACAATTTCAAACTTTGCAGATAAGAAACTTGGAAGCATTGTGAACTGTGAGGAGGATAGTGTAGAACTTCACAAGGACATAGACAAGTTGGTGGAATGGGCAGACATGTGGCAGATGAAGTTCAATGCAGAGAAATGTGAGGTAATTCATTTTGGTAGGAAAAACATGGTGAGACAATATAGAGTAAAGGGTACAATTCTAAAGGGGGTGCAGGAGCATAGGGACCTAGGTGTATATGTGCGTAAGTCATTGAAATTGGCAGGACAGGTTGAGAGAACAGTCAATAAAGCATACAGTATCCTGGGCTTTATTAATAGGGGTGTAGAGTACAAGAGCAGGGAAGTTATGTTGAACTTGTATAAGACACTAGATCGGCCTCAACTGGAGTATTGCTTCCAGTTCTGTGTTGCATTTTAGGAAAGACGTGAGGACATTGGAGAGAGTACAGAAAAGATTCACGAGAATAGTTCCAGGGATGAAGAATTTCAGTTAGGAAGATAGATTGGAGAAGTTAGGACTGTTTCTCTTGAGAAGGCTGAGAGATGATTTGATAGAGGTATTCAAAATCATGAGGGGTCTGGACAGAGTAGATAGAGAGAAACTGTTCCCACTCATGAAAGGATCAAGAATGAGAGGGCACAGATTTAAAGTATTTGGTAAGAGAAGCAAAAGTGACATGTGGAAAAACTTTTTCATGTAGCGAGTGGATAAGGTCTAGCGCTGCCTGAGAACATGGTGGAGGCAGGTTCAATTAAAGCATTCGAAAGGGAATTAGACCTTTATATGAAAAGGAAGAATGTGCAGGGTTATGGGTAGAAGGCAGGGGAATGGAACTGAGGAAATTGCACTTTTGGAGAGCTGGTGCGGACACGATGGGCCAAATGGCCTCCTTCTGCACTGTAACAATTCTGTGATTCTGTAAATTCAATTAATTAATAAAATCTGGAATGAACAACAAGGGCTGGATTTTCAGTCTAGGTTCGGGATCCTGACAGCCAGATCATTTCCGGGTTCCTAATTGGTCCAGAGGCTGGTTTGGTGATCAATTAACATCACCGGCAGCGTCCTGGAGGCAGGACCTCATTATGGAGGGCAATCCTAAAAGGTAAAAGGCAGCCGAGACTGGGCATCTGGAGGTATGGAGCAGCAGGGAGCTCAGAGGGCCAGTGCTGACCTGGGCAGGCGTCCCTGGGCAGCCCCATGCTTTTCTGATGCCTCCCTTGAGGCTTTGGACACTGTCTCTGAGAAGAGAGATGTGCTCTTCCCCTATCCAGAAGAAGAAATCCTCCCAGCCAGACCAAGACGGCATGGAGGTCAGCAACCAGTGAGTCTTTCTGAAGACATGGGTGCACTGCAGAAAGCGCTTTAATGATCTGCTAAGGTCTGGAAAGGTGAGTGGCAAACAGCACCTGGGTGACAGTCTTTTAACTCTGTAGCATGCACATGAGCTGAGCAGACTGAGTGGCCTTAGTTCTCCTTAAATTGTCAGATTGAGTGACCAGCTGCATCAATGAGATGTCAGCAACCCTCACAGATGGAGCACAATTGAGCAGGGGCCGTCACTGAGGAACGCAACATCTTCTGTAAATGTCATGTTGGAATGTATGAGGGAGGGCAGCCTTCACATAATCATAGAATTGTTACAGCATAGAAGAAGGCCATTCGACCCATCATGTCTATGCCAGCTCTCCTAAGGAGCAATTCAGGTACTGCCCCCTCCACACATCCCTACACCTTCCTCTTTTTCAGATATTTGGAATATTCATAAAATGTAGAAAAATTTACAGCACAGAAGGAGGCCACTCTGCCCATCGTGTCTGTGCCAGCTGAAAAATAAGCCACCCATCCTATTTTCCAGCACATGGTCCATATCCCTGGAGGTTATGGGACTTCAGGTGAATATCCAGGTACCTTTTTTAACTGAGTTGAGGGTTACTGCCTCTACTACCCTTTCAGGCAGTGAGTTCCAGACCCCAACCACCCAAGGGTGAAAAATCTTTTCCTCATCTCTCCTCTAATCCTTCCACCAATCATTTTAAATCTATGCCCCCTAATCACTGACCCCTCCGGTAAGGGAAGTAGGTCCTTCCCATCCACTCTATCCAGCCCCTCATGGCCTTGTACACCTCAATCAAATCTCCCCTCTTCCTCCTCTGTTCAAAGAAAAACAACCCAGACTATCCAACCTTTCCTCAGCTGCAATTTTCCAGTTCTGGCAACATTCTCGTAGAATTCCTCTGTACCCTCTCTAGTGCAATTACATCCTTTCGCTAATGAACTGACCAGAACTGCACACGGTACTCCAGTTTTGGCCTAATTAGTGTTTTGTATAGCTCCAGGATCACCACCTTACTCTTCTATTCTACGCCTCTGCTAATAAAGGAAAGTATTCCATGTGCTTTCTTAACCACCATATCAACCTGTCCGGCTACCTTCAGAGATCTGTGAACATGCATTCCAAGGTCCGTCACTTCCTCTACACCTCTCAGAATGCTCCCATTTATTGTGTATTCCTTTGTCTTGTTTGACCTCCCCAAATAGATCACCTCACACTTCTCCGGGTTGAATTCTATTTGCCTTTTCTGCCCACCTGAACAGTCCATTGATATCATCTTGCAGTCCATAGCTTCCGTCCTCATTATCAACCATGCGGCCAATTTTTCTGTTGTCTGCAAATGTCATGATCATGCCCTATACATTTAAGTTCAAATCGTTAATATACACCACAAAAAGCAGGCGACCTAGGACTAAGATCTGCAGAACCCCACTGGAAACAGCCTTCCAGTTGCAAAAACATCTGTCAACCATTACCCTTTGTTTCCTGCCAATTTTATATCCAGCGTGGTACATTCCCCTGGATGCCATGGGCTTTTTCTTGAACCAGTCTGCCATTTTGGACATTGTCAAAAGCCTTGCTAAAATCTATGTAGATTACATCAACTGCACTTACTCAAAAAATTCAATCAAGTTTGTCAGACATGATCTTCTCTTAACAAATCCATTGTTATTATCAGGTGAGGAGTGGTCAAAGGGCTCCCCTCTTTTCCCTCCTTGTTTGACCACAGCAGGTTTATTTATTTTTTTAAAGTGGATATACTTGCCAATTCAGTGAATGTTTAACTAGTTATGCGCTATGACGATAAAAAGAACCAATCGGACAGGTCTTCTTGAGTTTCACAAAGAAGGAGGTGAGATTTATTGTACTTAAACCAATTTAAGTAAAATAAAAAAAACTATGCTCCCAATTTCTCTCTCTCGCTCAAAGTTCACACGCAAACACCAATAGGTTAGAGTGGGGAAGATAGATTGGTTGAATTAGAGACCAGAGAAATAAAAAGACAATACAGTCTGTGGAGGTTGGTGACTTGGCTGGCTTCTGGCTAAATTCATTGATCCTGAGGCTTCCTGTTTGGAGATGTGCACAGCTGATTCAATGGTTCTCCTGGAGACAGCAATGCAGATGATATCCTTCTAGAGGTCTCTGTCTGCGGCAGTGATATGCCTAGGTGGTTACAGCCAGCAAACGGAGTTCGAAGCTTGCAAGGTGGTTTGAAGAGAGAGGAGGGACCCCACTTGGGTCTTCTCTTGTCAGTCTCTAGCTGATTGTCTCATTGCTGCAAGGAAAACACCACCCTAAGCATACAGATGGTGGGCCTGTTACATGACCATCATCCAGTGATTTAATCATGGTGGTTTATCAGTTTGTATTCCCTCTTGCAACTTAATCAGTCCATGTCTAGGAATTCCCTTCTCACAATCAGGGTCCCATTGTTCAAGGGATTAGGTTTGAGTGGTTCATCTCCACCAATTCACTGTCCAGATGATGGCCTTCATGTCTTGCTGATAGGAACAGGATAGTTAGGTCTCTCAGATTCCCCAGGTCATTGTTCTTGCTGGGATTGTGCAGACAATTCATTTCCACCTCAATGCATTGGAATGTGGAGTATAATGATGCAAATTAGGATGGCCATCTTAGCTACTAGTAGAATCACCTTTTATCTGTTTCTTTCTCTTTTTTAAATTTAATTTAGGTTTCCAGCTGGTGGATTAAAAAAATCATCATTTGACATAGCATGCTTTGTGACACCATGCTGACTGTTCTTGATTACTCTGTGCCTTTCTAAGTGACAGTTTATCCTGTTTCTCCGAATTGATTCCAATAATTTGCCGACTACTGAGGTTAGACTGACTGGCCTGTAATTATTTGATCTATCCCTCGCTCCCTTTTTTTAAAAAATGGCGCAACAATAGCAGTCCTCCAATCCTCCAGCATCATACCTACATCCTGTGAGGATTGAAAAATGATGGTCAGAGCATCTGCTATTTTCTTCCTGGATTCTTTCAACAGCCTAGGTTACATTTCATCTGGCCCTGGTGGTTTATTCACTTTTAAGGATGCTAATTCCTTTTCTGTCTTTTCTTACATCTGTATGCTGCTTGACATCCAGGGGGCACTAGATGTGGTTGTCCCACCCTTTTTTCTTTGTGGGAACATGTTTACTCTGAACTATTTAAATCCCATCTTTGAATGCCTCCCACTGCTCTAAAACTGACTTGCCTTAAAGTAGCTGTTTCCTGTCCACTTTTGCTAAATCACTTCTCAGCATAAATCTTTGTCTCTTCATCCTATAGGAGAAAAAAAACATATAATCAACATGAGACGTCTCACTGGTGGTAGGCTGGTAGAAGTATGTTGCAGCTCCACACACTGACCCCTATGGGGGAGGCAACCCTGGAGATGGTGAGAATGCTATCGCATCAAGCAGTTGGCGATAGTGAGACAGAAGGTCATCCAGAGCAGGGACATTTGATAGCTCAATCTAGAGGTGAAGGGCATGGAGGTCACTCCTGCCCAAGATGCACTGTGGCTATATGACTGCTGTCATCTATTGGATTGGTTATGCTGAGGCACCTGCTGAGTAGCCCAACTTCTCATATTCTTGCATTTCCCACAAGGCCAGTTGTGGAGGGGGAGCAAGATGCAGCAGCTCAGCCATTGCTGGCCTCCACGGCAGGGAGTGGTGTCCCTGAGACAGCACCGTCACATCATTCCACCGCACATTCCACCAGCGCAGACACACTCACCATGTTTGGGCCTCAGTTTGGCTTCGAACGGGGAGCAGTGGGTGAATCACACCTCATGAGTGAGTAGGAGGAGGAAGAGGTTGAGTCAGTCAGGTATGTGCAGTCCCCCTTGGAGGACAGAAGAAAGTCACAGCCATGCTTTGCTGGGCTTCTGGTGTCTCACACACAAAAGGAGGGTCTTTCTGGAACATCAGAGGCAGATAAGTTTCCCCATGTTGGAGATTCCTGAGGCATTGCAGAGCCAAGGACAGACAGGGGTGGAGTTCACCCGGCACATGCGCTCCATTCTGTCTCCGGGTTTTGAGTGCATGAGCTCCTCCATTGAGGGTGGCCGACCTCTTAGCACCACTCTGAGTGGATGCAGGAGCAACATGCTGAAATGCACAGAAAGAGACACATTGTTTGTAGCATTGACCACTCAGTGTCGCTGACGGAACAATGATGCATGGAGTGGTGCCAGCTGCAACCCAGCTGGAGGTCTCATCCAGCATGCAAGAGCATCATGAAAGAGCTGAGGCAGTCAAAGAGGCTGATGAGGGGGCCATTCATCAGGGGGCACTGGCATCATCCTTCATCTGCTCTCCCCCTCTGACTGAGAAACGATCCATGCAGCAAGCCCCTGTGACAGAGGCTGCCCCATCAATGATGCAAGTGCAACAGCCTGTGGAGGAACCCCCATGGGCACCTCCACGATGAAGACAGAAATCATAGGCATCGCAGCCCCGAGCAGAGACAAGGGAGCAGGCTGCCTCCACCTCATCCTCAGCCATGGGGGAGCACCCAGTAGGACTGGTTGTGAGTGCAAGGTGCTGCGTTGTTAGATGCACTTTTTGGATCGCCTGGGTGATGGTCCGTGTTGAGGGAGGCTGTTGGCAGTGCAGACACCATTTTCAATTAATGTGGTTGGCAATGCGATCATTCAGATGTATGTGCTTACTGGATAATTTCTTTCTCCGTTGGAAGACGAGTTGCAGTCTGTCATAAGGGCTGGGAGCTGCTCAAGTGAAGTGTTATTGAATTAGCGCAGCCCTTGTGGCCATGCCAGCCTGCTGATTGCTGTGAGCCCTGGGATGGCCTCGGTAGACTTCCTCCAATGCCTGGGCACCTCTGGAGCATTCCCTTTGTCCTCCTCTTCCTCCTCCTGAGGAAGAGTGGTGTACCAGGACCCCCTCTTCATTCGGCTTGAAACTTCTTTGCCCAATCATGTTGTGCAACATGCAGCAGACGACAAGAAAATGAGACACCTTGGCTGGCTTGTATCGGAGGGAACCATCCAATTGGTCAAGGCACGGAAGCGCATCTTCAAGATGCCAATGGTCTGATCAATGCAGGTACATATTAGTAGATTGCTTTGGTTGTAGCACCTCTCTGCATCTGTGGCTGGGGACCAGATAAGCATCAAGAGCCATCTTTTCAGGTGATAACTTTTATCCCCCAGCAGCATGGTGTCTGGATGTTTACCTGAAAAAGTAAGGCAACTGGGACTCCCAAAGGATGAAGGCACCATGAAGGCTGCCCAGGAACCAAGCACAGACCTGCAAGAGGTGCTTCCTGTGGTAACAGACCAGCTGGACATTCATTCAGGAATCTAGCTGGCTAGTCTTTGTGTCTTGATGGCTATGTGGGTACTATCAATGACCCCTGGACCTGAGGGAATCCATTGATGCAGCAAACCCCATGCATTGTCGACCAGAGCACAGAAGTCCAAGACCCAACTGACTCAAGGTGCTGTCTCCTGTGACCGTGGCACTCTCTCATTTGCAAGTAGCTGACTCTTGGACAATTCATCCAATGTCTTGGGTAGTGCAGCCCCTCGCTGTGCTCCTGTAGCCTCCTCCTGACCAGGAGGATGCATCTGCTGAACCACCTCCTTGCTACTCTGTCCAATATCATGATAGACTGCTCCTATCTTAACTCCCTCACCTGCCGCTTGTTGGTTTGCCAGGGCTTCCTTTGTCCATCTCTGATGCCCAGTTAACACCAGCAGCCTCATGTCCCTCTTAAGTATCCAACCACTCACTGTTCACAAATGCAAGCCTCTCAGCACCAATGATGGAAATTCTGTGCCACTAGTTGAGCAGTTGACTTTAAATCTCCCATTTCTCACAACTGTTGAGCAGTGCCTTTATTAGCACTCATGGTTCCCCGCTGCATTCCCAGCAGCTGCACCCTAATGTGTCCCAGACCCTCTGTTTTCCCAGTGCCTCCCAATTGAAAATCTCAAACTGCTGCTCCAAAGACTGCTAATATGCTCCACAATGAACTCAACAGTCTGTAAATTGGAGGCTTGTAGGTTGTCAGCTCCCCTCCTCTTGCCCGCCCGTTTGAACATCGCATTGCATTCCAAAGGCGACAGGGACCAGTGACGCCATACAAGGTCACGATTTTCAATGTCCGTACATACCTGACTTCACCCTTGCGGGTAATTGAAAATCCAGCTCCTCGTCTCATTAATGATAACAATAAAACTAATGGATTGTTGTCAAAGCCCAGCTGATTCACTAAAGTCTTTCAGGGAAGGAAATCTGCCATCCTTAACCAGTCTGGCCTATATGTGACTCCAGACTCACAGCAATGTGGTTGCCTCTTAATTGCCCTCTCAAATGGCCCAGCAAGCCACTTAGTTGTATCAAACTGCTATAGAAAATGGAAGTAGAATAAAACTGAACAGACAACCCGGCATCGACCTAGGCACCGGAAATGACAAAGGCACACTATGCCTAGTCAACCTTGCAAAGTCCTCCTCACTAACATCTGGGGACCTGTGACAAAATTGGGAGAGCTGTCCCATAGACTAGACAAGCAACAGCCTGACCTATTCAAACTCCCCGAATCATACCTTGCAACCAATGTCACAGAAACCTCCATTGCCATGCCTGGTAATGTCCTCTCCCATCGGCAGGACAGACCTACAGCAGGTGGTGGCACAATTGTATACAGTCGGGAGGGAGTTACCGCGAGAGTCCTCGACATTGATTCCAGACCCCATGAAGTTTCATGACGTCAGGTCAAAAATGGGCAAGGAAACCTCCTGCTGCTTGCCACATACCACCCTCCCTCAGCTGTGAATCAATGCTTCTCCGTGTTGAACACACTTTGAAGAAGCACTGAGGGTAGCAAGGGCATAGAATGTATTCTGAGTGGGGAATTCCAATACTCATCATAGAGTTGCTTGGCAGCACCCCTACTGACCGAGCTGGCTGAGTCCCAAAGGACATTGCCAGATTGACCCTGTGGCAGGTAGTGAGAACCAACAAGAGGGGGGAAAAACCCATGTGACCTCATCCTCCCCAATCTAATAGGAGTATCTGTCCATGGCAGTATTGGTAGGAGTGATGATCTCAGTCATGTTGTGTGGCACTACCACTGTGCTAAATGGAATAGGTACAGAACAGGTCAAGCAGTTCAAAACTGGACATTCCTGATGTGCTGTGGGCCATCAATGGGCAGAATTCTATTCAACCACAATCTGTAACCTCATGGCCTGGCATATCCCTCACTCTACTATTACCATCAAACTAGGGGATTGACCCTGGTTCAATGAGGAGTATAGGAGAGAATTCAAGGAGCAACACCAGTCATAGCTAAAAATGAGGTGTAAATCTGATTAAGTTACAATACGGGACTTTGTGCATGCCAAACAGCGGGAGCAGCATGCTACATTCAGAACTAAATGATACCACAACCAATGGATCAGATCAAAGTTTTGCAGTCCTACCACATTCAGTCATGAATGTTGCTGGACAATTAAACAATTTACTGGAGGAGGAGGCTCAAAAAACATCCCCATCTTTAATGATGGTGGAGTCTACCGTGTCAGTGCAAAAGACAAGGCTGAAACATTTGCAACCATCCAGCCAGAAGTGTTGAATGGATGATCCATCTCGGCCTCCTCCTGAGGTCCCCTGCAGCAGATTTCAGCCAATTTGATTCACACATGATATCAAGAAATGGTTGAATGCACTGGATACAGCAAAGGCTATGGGTCCTGGGAATTTCCCAGCTGTATACTGAAGGCTGAGCTGCAGAACTAGCTGCGTCTCTAGTCAAGCTGTTCCAGTTCAGCTACGGCACTGGCATCTACTCGACAATGTGGAAAATTGCCCAGGTATGCCTGGTCCACAAAAAGCAGGACAAATCCAATTACTGCCCCATCAGTCCATTCTCAATCATCAGCAAAGTGATGGAAGGTGTCGTCAATAGTGCTATCAAGTGGGACTTACTCAGCAATAACCTGCTCACCAATGATCAGTTTAGGTTCCCCACGGCCACATGCCTCCAGACTTTATCACAGCCTTGGTCCAAACATGGATAAGAGTTGAATTCCAGAGGTGAGGTGGGGGTGATTGCACTTGACATCAAATCAGCATTTGACTGAATGTGACCTTAAGGAGCCCTAGTAAAATTTTCAATGGGAATCAGGGGGAAAAGCTCTCCACTGGTTGGAAACATACCTAGCACAAAGGAAGATGGTTGTGGTTGTTGGAGGCCAATCATCTCAGCCCCAGGACATCGCTGCAGGAGGTCCTCAGGGTAGTGACCTCGGCCCAACCATCTTCAGCTGCTTTATCAATGACCTTCCCTCCATCAAAAAGTCAGAAGTGGGGGTGTTCACTGATGATTGCACAGTGCTCAATACCAGTCGCAGTTCCTCATATTACAAAGCAGTTTGTACCTGCATGCAGCAAGACCTGGACAGCATTCAGGCTTGGGCTAATAAGTGGCAAATAGCATTCATGCCACATGAGTGCCAAGCAATGACAATCTCCAACAAGAGAGATTCTAATCATCATCCCTTGATGTTCAATAAAATTACTGTTACGATCAGGTGAGGAGGGGGCAAAAGGATCACCTGTCCCTCTCCTTTTTTTGAACGCACCAGGTTTAATTTCTTTTAAACAGTGGATGTGCTTATCACTTCAGTGAGTGTTTAGCCCTTTACATGCTATGATCATAAGAACCAATTGGCCAGGTTTTTTTGAGTTTAAACAAGAAAGAATTTGGTTTATTGTACTTAAAACTAAAAACACGATCTAAGTAAAAGAATAAACTATGCTCCCTTTTTACGCACGCACACATACACACACATGAGAATCACACACAAATAGGTTACAGTGTGAAGAGGAATAGATTGGTTGGATTTGAGCCTGGAACAACAAAAGAATATACAGTCTGTGTAGTTTGATGATTCAGTTGTCTTCCGATTGAACTCGTGGTCCAGAAGTTTCTAGCTAGCAGAGGTGGCCACCTGGTTCAAGGTTTTCTTGGATACAATGATGCAGATGTTTTTGTTTTCCTGGTGTCTCTCAGTAACAATGATAGACTTGTATGTTTTGCAGCCAGCAGGCAGGGTTTGAACTTATAGGGTGGCCTGGAGTGAGAGAGAGCGAGAAAGAAAGACCACCACTTGGGTCCTGCACTGATCAAACTCAAGTGCTTGTGTGCCATAGAGAGAAGGAACTGCAAATTTTCACCCAGATGGAGAGACTATCACATGATTGTCCAGTGTATTCTCTCTTTTGCAATTTAATTTGATCAGGTCTAAGAATTCCCAATCTCTGAGTCCCATTGTTTCAGGATTACTCTTTGGGTGGTTCATTTCCACCTGTGTTAATATTCCAAGATTGCTTTGAATGGCTTGTTAATGAAGGCATGGCAAGTGGCTCATTTAAAATTCGCAAGCCATTGTTCTGGTGGGAGATTTTACTCGACCTCTGTCTCCACCTCAATACATTGGTATGTAAAGTATTTAGATGCAAATTGCAATGGCCATTTTAGCTGCTAGCAGCGATTTTTTTATCTCTTGCTTTTTAAAGTTTAATTCAAGTTCTTTGTCTCCTGCTTTCTGTTTAATTCAGGTTTCCAACCTATGGATTAAAAAAAAACATCATTTGGCATGGCACATTTTCATGACAATTACCATTGCTGAATCCCTCACCATCACCATCCTGGAGGTTGCCATTAACCAGAAATTAACCGGGCCACCCATATAAATATTGTGGCTACAAGAGCAGGTCAGAGGCTGGGAAGTCTGTGGCAAGTAACTCACATCTTGACTCCCCTAAGCCTGTCCACCATCTGCAAGGCACAAGTCAAGTGTGTGATGGAATAATCCGCACTTGCCTGGATGAGTGCAGCTCCAACAACACTGAAGAGCTCAACGCTATCCAGGACAAAGCAGCCTGCTTGATTGGCACCCCATCCACACCATCTTAAACATTCACTCCCTCTACTACTGGCAGAAGTGTGTACTATCTACAAGATGCACTACAGTGACTCGCCAAGGCTCCTTCAACAGCACCTTGCAGCTCACTGCGATTATGGAAATCAGAATTCTCTTCCCCAGAGAGCAGTGGAGGCTGAGTCATTGAATATATTCAAGGCTGAGTTAGACAGATTTATGATCTACTAGGGAGTCCAGGGTTCTGAAGGGCAGGCAGGAAAGTGTGGCCTTAACTCCAATCAAATTAGCCATGATCTTATTGAATGGCGGGGCAGGTTCGAGGGGCTGAATGGCCTAATCCTGCTCCTATTTCTTATGTTTTTATGTAAGTGTGGTCCTGCCCTCAAAATGGCACATGCCTGTCTGCAACGGTTCTTCCCACTGCCTGTCTACCCCATTGTATTCTTTTTCACACATTAATCTTGCAATATGTACCAGCAAAATACAATAAATAGCTCCTTTGACTTAGTGTGAAAATTCAAACTAAGCATTTCAGTGTTTCTTTATCCTTCAATTTCTCTGACTGCAAAATCAAACCTCAGGACCTAACTGTTTTGGTTTAGAGAGAATTTTAAGATTCAGAATTTCATTCTGAAGTTGGGACAGGATTGAAAATCACCTAGCAAGTCTTGATTTAAAACCGGATAGCTGAGAGGTCCAAAGCCTTCTGTGAAGTTGGTATGACATTTTTTTTAAATAACTTTTTATCAGTGACATTTCAGGTGCCTGACCAGAGCAGAAAAGAGCCAGTTTGTATATTTAGTGATGGAAGCCAGGCTATTAACTGGATCTGTTTTCTTTTAGTGCCATGAGTATGCGGTGGTGTGAATATGAAGCCTGACAGTACTGTTTGTGGTGCAGAGGTCAGGGTCAGCATATTTCTTAGTATATTAAGTACAAATTCTCAGGGGTTAGTATGTGACATCCAATCTCCCCACATTCTTCATGGTTAAGGAAACGGGCCATGGCCCCACTAATACAAAGCAGATGTGTTAAATGAAGCACAGTGTGCATTTTGAGCTTGTCGAGAAGATCATTATCAACACATGACCAGGATGATTTCAATGGTCTGTAATTTGTTATAGGAGTAACTCTATTTATTACAACTAATCCATTTTATTTTAAGTGAAATCAATGGGGCCTCAAGTACTTCTGTTGAATCCAAATGTCTTCATAGATTTATTTAGAGGGGGATGGTATTGTGATTTAGCCAACTCAGTGATGGCTGTAGCAAAATAAATTTCATGTCACCGACTGAATATCTGTAAAATTAACTGATTTGAAACTTTCTTTGCTAGTATAGGAGTGAAGTTCTGTAGGCTGAGATCTTTTTCCAATGGTAGAAGGATATCATGAGCTTGTCAGCTGTCAGGAGGTTACTCTTTTCTACTGCCTATCTCCTACATTTGAGGCAGAATGCCAAATTAAGCCTATTAATTGGAAATGAACTAATTAAGCAGGTTGCATTGTTTCTGCATATTTAATGAGCCTACAAAACTGTCATTTTGAGGCCAGATTTTAACGCTGAAGCAGTGGCCCTGCTCACCAGCTGGAAAGCCAGGTGTCAGCCCACTTCCAGTGACCCTGGAAGCCACACTGCTATTTTGTGTGGCTCAGGAAATTAATTTTCTGCAGTCGTGGCTTCCACCCCTCTAAGGCAGGATGTCCTCTCTCCAAGACCTGCTGGCCAATCAGAGGGCCGGTCGCTCTTCAGGCTCAGCAGCACCACTGGTAGTGGTGGTCATTGCTGGGACCGCACCAGCGAGAGTAGCCATGGTGGATGCTGGCCTCAGAACAGGTAAGTGGAGTCGGGGCTCGCCAGAGCCAATCGGCCAGGCTCTACTGAGGGGTGGGAGTGGAGTCAATGGAGAGGGCAGGGCTGGATGTTTCAGCGGGGGTGGCCTGTACTGCTGGTGTGGCCGTCCATGGAGGGCCCGCAAGCAGGCTGCCAGGTATTACTGGGTGACCTCCTCAGGTGGTGAAGTGTTTATCTGCCACTGGTAAAATAGCAGCAGCAACGGGTGAGGCCCTTAAGTGGCCATTAATTGGCCACTTAAGCCATTTAAGGTAATCAATTGGCCTAAGGGCAGGCAGCCTGTCACCTCCCCCATTGCTCGTAAGATACCAATGGAGGTGAGTAGGCGACAGGCACGGCACCCTGCCATCCTACTCAATTTCATGTCACCCCACGCCTCCCAGCCTGCTCCCAGGAGGCCGTTAAATTCCAGTCTAAGTATTGTTCAGCGCTGCCCAAAAAAGAGCAAAGTCTTTGTCAAATTAAGAAGAGTTTCGTTTCATCTCTTATTGGCTGCCATCATCATTTCAGATAAGGAGTGGAGCCAATGACAGGATTGTGGTTATAACCCACATCAGTAAGATAACCTTCCACTTAAAGTCAAGTACTGGCCTGGCTGATAGTTCATGCACATTCTCCCATCAAAATAATATCCTACCTGTAGGAAACCTTCCACTGAATAACCAGACAGAATAGCATCAACTGACCTCTGTCTTGCTGAATAACAGGTGTAATGCAAAGGAAAAATGGGCAATAATCCTTTACTCCCATTAGTAGTTGAATAGCACAACACCCAAACTTCCTTTATGGCTTTTCTGCTGTTTGAATAAGGTGAGGCAATGTAAATTTCATGCAAATGAATATCTGAGGGATTGTGTACAATTTTCCAATAATAACAGATCTAGATCAGGAGCTATGTGCTTCGCTATAAACCTGGAGCTACAGGTCCCTGAGTTACTGATTAGTTACTAAGATCTTCAGGGGCAGTCAAGAAAGGATTTAATTTATGATTATCTTGAATAAAGAAAAGGTTTTATCACATCACTACCTGATGCTGAATACTTTGGGGCTGCAAAATTTGGCTCCATAGCACCGCTGGAGCCGGCACTGAGGAAGCTGGAGTTCTCAACATGACGTGCGCAGTGCTTGTGGCTGCTTCCAGTGTGACCCATGCAGCGAGCCACGTTGGAAAGAGCGCTAGAATAGGTGTGTCGTGTGCACCAGAAGCTTTGACAGTCGGCAGATGGTGATGTCAAACAGCTCTCATGCAGATTTGATGCATGTTCTGCAAACTTGAACTGCACAGATCCAGTGAATGGCCTGTGCTAACCGCTTACAGCTGAAAAAATAAAAGCAAAATACTACGGATGCTGGAAATCTGAAATAAAAACAAAGTGCTGGAAAAAGCTCAGCAGGTCTGGCAGCATCGGTGGAGAGAGAAACAGAGTTAATGTTTCAGCTCAGTTCTGATGAAAGGTCCTGAAACATTAACTCTGCTTCTCTCTCCACAGATGCTGACAGACCTGCTGAGCTTTTCCGGCACTTTCTGTTTTTATTTCACTCACAGATGAAGATGTGTTCAGCTGCATGAGGGACCCCCACCCCCAGCACCATTTAAAAGACCAATCATCCAATTTGCACGAGTTGCTTTTGACTTGCAGTTGCTTTTGCAAAGTTTGTGCAAGTATTGTGTGTTTTGGAGGAGTTTTGTTCACTTACAGGATTTGTAAAGGGGCGTTGCTTCACCCTGACAGGGAAGTCAAAGGTGTTTTGTGACCTGTTCACAGAAAGGGTGCTACAGTTATGGTGACTGTAGTTATTGTTCCTCTGGGTCTGCAACATGACAGGGAAATTGGCCTGAAGCTGCAAAGAGGGGAATCTGTGCACAGAGGAAGGAGAGCTTTCAACAGAAAGCCCTACCCACCAAGGGCTTTCAGGGAGCACTTCTCCTACCTCCATCTCACTCAGGAGCAATGCCTGACGCACCTTAGACTCACCAAGGAAGTGGTCAGAGAACTGTGGTCACCTCCTTCAACATGACTCGCAGCCTCAAAGCGCAAGGACAGTGCTGCCAGTGCCAGGTCACTATCACACTCACATTTTACACAACCAGATCCTTCCAGGCGGGGGCAGGCGACATTGCAAGTTCCCAGTTACACTGCGTTCAAGAAATGGAGACCCTATATGCAAGGAAAGGAGAGTTCATTGTTTTCTCTCTAACCAGAGGGAAGCAGAATGACCAGTAGAATTGAGGTTACAATCAGACCAGCCATGATCTTATTGAATGGCGGAGCAGGCATGAGGGGCCGAATGGCCTATTCCTGCTCCTAATTCGAATAAGAAGCACCTGGCATTGCCAGCAGAGCAAGATTCTCAATGCTACAGGGAGCCATTGATTGCACCCACGCAGTTCCACGGGCCCACGTGTCAACAGAGATGAACAGTAACTGCAAAGGATTCCTTTTCGCTGATGTGCAACCATGTCCAAACTATCATGTCAGTAAATGCCTGCTATCTTGTCAGCAGACACAACGCCTTCATCTTGAGGCAGTCTGCTGCTTCTGCCATCTTCGGGTCGCCAAGAAGAACCAGAGGTTTGTTGCTTGGAGTCAAAGGATACCCCCTGTATACTATTGACACCCCTCCATCACCCAACCACACAAGGACAATGGGTCTACAACGAGATCATTGTGGTCTGCTGCATCTTCCACATCCTTGCTATTGCGAGGGCACAACTATATTGCCACCAGGTATACAGAAGCCACATTAGGAGGAGGCAGGGAGGAGGCATCTGGGACCCCTTCATCTGTGACCCCTTCATCTGTGAGTGCCTACTGAGACTCGAGTTCCCTTAGGACATCATACCATCATTCCACAATTCCCTATCTTCCCATCCATCTGCGATGTCCCATCACAGTGCCTTCTTGGTCAAAGTCCTGCAATAAAACGTTTCCATAAAAACCTTTTTATCCAACAACACATCCAGTAATACAAAAGAAATGGAACTATTTACCCTTGTTTATCCTCTTAGTGTATGTCTTTGCGTGGTCTAGGGTTCCTCTGCAGTGCTACCCCAGTAGCTGTAGCATAGCTGGTGGATGGCTGCTGACTTTCAATGGGGGAGAATGTAGATGATCTTGTAGGATGCCCTGAGCAATTCTGGGCCTTTAGGACCCGGCTTCAGATTGCACCACCTCAGAATGGGTAACAGCAGTCTGAGCTGGCTGCCTGAGAGGCAACAGCTGGTGGACTGGTAGTGGTTGGAGAGTGAATGCTGTCTTCTCGAGAGAGAGCAGCAGGTTTGCGCTTCATGGAACCACTGCCACTCCCACGGGGCAGTGCCTCACTAATCCTAGTAATGTGCTCGAGAACAGATTGCTGGTCTGCTGTGTGAGCCTGCAAGTCCCTTTCAGCACTGAGATCCACAGCCATGATGGCACCTATCTGAGCTTGCATGGCAGCAAGTGTGGATCTCATGGCCTCGGTCTGGACCTCCACTGCAGCACTGAGATATTGGGTGGCTCTGCCTGTGCTGCTCATGAAGCTGAGACAGCAGTCACCAGACACTGCATCAAAGCTAGGTCTGAAATTGCTGTCATGGAGCTGGCCACCACTTCCATGCTGAAAAGGATGGACTCCAAGTCCTGTGCCATGTTGGACCCATGCTGCTTGACACTGCCAACAGGCTGTCTAGAACCAAGCATCTTGGTGTGCATGTTCATCTGCATTCTCCTGAAGGCCGCCCCATTAAAATCCTCAACTGAGTCTTCCGTAGCAGAACTGATGTGTAACCTTGCCCTCCGGGGAGCTGGCAAATAAACTGTCCTGTCCCTCTGGACTGGCTGCAGCCCACTCTTGCCTGCTGACTCACCACATGCAGATCCCAGTTCTATACTACTTTCCAAGGTACGTGCAGAGGCCGTATCTCAGCTGATGGCTGGGAATGTGGGTCAAGTCATGGTGCTTCTTCCTTAGAGGTCTGTAGTAGCTCTTTCTCCACCCCCCCACAACCATAAGGCTGTAGTGGCTCGCTAGGTGGCAGTTCCTGGGTATCTGAAAGCATAAAATCAGAAGGGGAAGGTTGGGATAAGGGAAAGGGGTTGGGGTTAAAAAGCAAGTGGCTCGTGGTCACATCATCTGCAGCTTGCACTTCATGCCAGATAGCAGGATGAAGGTGAGGTAGGATGTGAGAAGGGATTTAAGGCAGGAACATACTTTCATCCATCATTATCAGTGGTCCTGAATGTAGTGGCCTTTGTGACAGCCATCCCCATGATGCTGAGCACAGTCTCCTCCAGCAAGCTTAGGTGATGTAGGTGTGCCAGGCCCCCTCCAGTTCTGCTCTACTCCCTGCAGTTATGGGCCAACTTGACCTGCAAGAGAGAGGGAAGAATGTCAGTCAATGTATTGCACTGTGTTTGGATGATGTGCCTGTTACAACTGTATTGCTGGAGGTATGTAGAAGCATCATTGGTGGATGTGTGAGGATGAGGTGGAGCATTCTGAATGTTAGGCCTGAGTCCTGACTGCTAGGAACTGCTAATGAGCGAGTGGTGTATTGAGCAGTGTGAGAGGGTGGTGGTGCAGTGGGTAGGAGATGTTATGTGAAATGTTTTCACTGACCTTGACCATTCACATGAGGACTTTGAATCTCTTGTGACATTAGTGCCAGGTCCTTAGAGTGAGACTGGGAATTGATGTTCGTGACCAGTTTCTCCCATTCCCTTCTCAGGGTGTTTCTTGAGGGCCTCCTGCATTCACCAACCGTACCTCCCCTCACCCCCTGGCCCCTCAGAAACATGGCCTCTCTCTTCCTGTCTACCTCCGAGCCTTGGGCCTCCTCCAGTGCTGCATCTGAGAATCCAGGAGCCCTCACGCTTCCCTCTTGCTCCATTTAGGTTGCTTCTCCTAACAGCTGATTCCTGCAGACAGTCAGCAGCAGCTTCCTTACAATGCGTGCAAATCCCCTTTAAGAGGTACAGGCTAACTTTAAGAGGTGCAGACTAGCTGAAATATATGCGAGCCACATATGATGCTGGGCCTCCTGTTGAACATTTAGCCAGTCAGCAGCGCGGGTTGTGCTCTGCTGAATGCTACAAGCATTCAAATGAAGAAGCAACATGAAATTTGCATGTGCCTACGTCAACGGGACTGGGTCCTGGCTGATTGCGAAACATAACCCCCTCACCTGAACACAGGAGCAAACCAATTTTTGGCCCCTTGTGTGTTGTTCAATAATTGATGGTCATATGCTGAACAGTGAGATCTTGAATTTTGCTATGGCTGCTTGTCGTGGATCACCATTAGCAGTAAATCCTTTAATAGTTTTCATTATTTTTCATTCTAGTGATAACCAGGTTATTTAGTTATCTCATTGACTATTTTCTGCAGGTGTAACCATGGTGCATTAAGTGGTGCACCTGTTTACAGCATCACAAATATATTCATTGTCCATCTGCGCTATGAAATGTACTTATGCAGACTACAGGGACTCTACCCAAAGTGGACTGGATTTTAACTTCTAACATTATAAAGCGCGACTGATGCTGATAGTAATGTAATTTTTTTCCATGAGCACTACCCTAGAAATCAAGGAACAAGAAGCTGCCAGGAAAAGTAAACAACCCCTCTTTCCCCCCCACCCCCCCAACCCCTCCCCAAATTGTCATTGTCCACCCTTTTTCCTCTGAGTGGGTTACCTCAATGGACATTACCGAGACATCAGCGAGGGTCACTGACTGGAAAACAAATGTGCTTCTCCACGCAACCAATTCCTGCAGAGACATTCAGCAGCAGTTTTCTTAAAATGAGTGCATCTGTCCTTTAAGCGGGACAAACAAAACAAAAATGTGCTGGAACTACTCAGCAGATCTGGCAGCATCTGTGGAGAGAAGCAAAGTTAACGTTTCAGATCTGTGATCTTTCATCAGAACTGGCAAAGGTTAGAAATGAATTAGGTTTTAAGCGAGTGGGGGAGAGAACAAAGGGGAAGGTGTTTGATAAGGTAGAGGGAGATTAAATAACAAAGCTGTCCTGGGACAAAGGCAAAGTGTGTGTTAATGCTTGTGGTGAAAGACAAAGCATTAGTCCAGAGAGAGTGTTAATAGCGAAATAATGAGCAGCTCTGACTATATGAAAGCAGACACATGGTTAAAAAATAAAATATTAAAAAAAGGCTAGTCATGCTCTGAAGTTATTGACCTCAATGTTCAATCTGCAAGGCTGAAGAGTGCCTAATCGAAAGATCAGGTGTTGTTCCTCAAAGGTGCGTTGATGTTCACTGGAACACTGGAGCAGTCCAAAGAAAGAAATGTTGGCTTGAGAGCAGGGGGGAGTGTTGAAATTGCAAGCAAAAGTAACAAGGAAGATAGATGAGGGGAGTGTAGTTGATGTGGTCTACTTGGACTTTAGCAAGGCTTTTGACAAGGTCAATGGCGGCCTGGTAAAAAAATAAAATCCCATAGGATATAGGGAAATGCAGCAAGGTGGGTACAAAATTGGCTCAGTGGCAGGAAACAAAGGGTAATTGTTGTTGGGTATTTTTGTGACTGGAGAGCTGTTTCCGGTGGCGTTCTGCAGGGCTCAGTACTGGGTCTCCTGCTTTTGTGGTATGTATTAACAATTTGAACATAAATGTAGGAGGCATGATCAAGAAGTTTACAGACACAAAGATTGGCCGTGTGGTAGATAGCAAAGAGGATAGCTGTAGGCTGCAGGAAGATATTGATGGTCTGGTCAGATGGGCAGAAAAGTGTCAACTGGAATTCAACCCAGAGAAGTGCGAGATGATACATTTGGGGAGCTCAAACAAGGAAAAGGAATACATGATTAATGGGAAAATTCTGAAGTGTAGAGGAAGTGAGGGACCTTGGAGTGAATGTCCACAGATCCCTGAAGGTAGCAGGATAGGTCGATATTGTAGTTAAGAATCCCTTCCTTTATAAGAGCAGGGAGGTTATGCTGGAACTGTATAATTGTACAGTTAGGCCACAACTTGAGTATAGTGTGCAGTTATGGTCACCTCATTACAGAAAGGGTGTAACTGCACTCGAGAGGGTACAAAGGAGATTTATGAGGATGTTGCCAGGACTGGAAAAATACAGCTATGAGGAAAGATTGGATAGGCTGGGATTTTTTTTAGGTTTAAAGAAGAAAGGTTGAACTTTATTAAACATGAATTCTAATTCGGTTAATGCCTCGGGATGTGCGACGCACCCACGCTAGCATGCATACGCGAGACACACATGCAGATAGAGACAGAAAAGAGCAGAAGAAATAAAGTGGAAATGTTTGAGGCAATATCTGAAGATGGTTTTTGGTTACTGTTCTTCGAGCTCGCTGTGGAGCCCTTGATTGTAGATAGGTCTTGCTTTCCATTGGGGCCCAGTATTCTTCTTAAACCTTGTTCAATGTAGGAGATTTTTCTCCCTTGAGATTCATGTGTCTTCAATGGGTCCAGAGGCTTGAGAAAGAAATGGGAGCAGATAGGAGAGGTCTTCTCAGTCCAGGAGCAAAGTTGTTCAAACTGGCTGTACAATTTTTAAAAACTTCCCAAATTGGCCAGCAGGTTAGTCACGTGACCAACTGGTGTAACCACATCTGTGTTTGTGGATTCTCTTGTCCTAGCAGACCTTGGAATGTTTCCTCTTACACACAATACCTGGTGATCAAAGTCCATTTTAGGATTAGTGGATAAGGGAAGTAACCTCTCTTGTCCCTATTGGTATGCAAATGTACTCCAGCCAAGTGTCTGGCAGCCCTTGTTACAGGCCTTCTTTTCTTCCCAGCAACAATTTTAAATTTAATGTCCATATGGCAAAATTAATATGCCTCATTCTTGGCAGGTGGGGGCCCAGCATGCCACTGGTTTGGCCAAAATGTGATCCCAGACCTACAGCAATGTGATTGACTCTTAACTGTTCTCTGAAATGGCCTAACAAGCCACTCAGTTGTCAAGGGAAATTAGGGATGTGCAACAAAATGCTAGTGACACCCACATCCCATGAAAGAATAAAAAAAATCTTTACTTTGTACGTTGCCTGGTCTATATCTGACCAAGGAATGCTAAAGTTACTAATTAAATTTCAATTTCCCAGCATCAATATCCCTCACACTGAACACAAAAGTTTACCTTTTTTGGAGAATAATATATCCATGTAAGGATATTTTTGAGATTTGATTAACCTAACAAGGGAGACGGCAAAAAGCACAAGATTGAAGGTGCAAAAAGATACTGATTTTAGAAAGCGTGGGCTAAAAAATTTGAACACTGAAGAGCCATTGATCTGTGAATTTCTGTGAATTTCCTCACTGCCTTGAAAGGCAAATGATGAACCGAGATTGAGCCAAGGTGGGACTCCTTAAACTCTGATTTTCTACTTTTGTTGCTGATTTATATAGCTGGGCACTTAGAAAAACTCGAGTTAATCGGGAATAGTCAGCATGGTTTTGTGAAAGGGAAATAATGTTGAACTAATTTGTTGGAGTTCGATGAAGGAATAATATGGGCTGTGGATAAAGAGGAGTCCATTGATGTACTGTATTTGGATTTCCAGAAGACATTTGGCAAGGTGCCACATAAAAGGTTATTGTGTAAAGTAGGAGCTCATGGTGTAGGGGGTAAAAAGATAGAAGATCGGCTAGCTGGCAGAAAACAGAGTATGTATAAACAGGTCCTTTTCTGATTGGCAGGATGTGATGAGTGGAGTCCCTCAGGGGTCCCTGCTGGGGGCTCAACTTCTTACAATTTGTATCAATGACTTAGATGAGGGGAGAGATGGCATGGTAGATAAATTTGCAGATGAGACAAAGATAGATAGGAAAATATGTTGTGAAGAGGTCATAAGGAGGTTGCAGACAGATATAGATAAGTTGAGTGAGTGGGCAAAAATCTGGCAGATGGAGTATAATGTAGGAAAATGTGAAGTTGTTCACTTTGGCAGGAAGAATTAAAAAGCAGAGTATTACTTAAACAAAGGATGACTGCAGAATTCCGAGGTGCAGAGGAATCTAGGTGTTCCAGTGCATGTTTAGTTTAGTTTAGAGATACAGCACTGAAACAGGCCCTTCGGCCCACCAAGTCTGTGCCGACCATCAACCACCCATTTATACTTATCCTACTCTAATTCCATATTCTTACCACATCCCCACCTATATTTCCTTACCACCTACCTATACTAGGCATGAGTCATTAAAAGTTAGCATGCAGGTAGAGCAAGTAATAAAGAAGGAAAATGGAATGCAATCCTTTATTATGAGAGGAATTGAAAATAAAAGTAAGAATGTTATGCTTCATTTATACAGGGCATTGGTGAGACCACATCTCGAATCTCTGCAATTTTGGTCACCTTATTTAAGGAAGGATGTGAATCTGTTGGAGGCGGTTCAAAGGAGGTTTACTAGATTGATACATGGAATGAGCTGGTTGTTTTAATGAGGAAAGATTGGACAGACTGGGCTTGTTTTCACTGGAGTTTAGAAGAGTGAAGGGCGACTTCATTGAAGTATAAGATCCTGAATGGTCTTGACAAGGTGAATGTGGAAAGGATGTTTCCTCTTGTGGGTGAGTCCAGAACTCGGGGGCACTGTTTTAAAATTAAGTGTCGCCCATTTAGGACAGAGATGAGGAGAAGTTTTTTCTCTCAGAGGGTTGTGCGACTTTGGAATTCTGTGCCTCAGAAGGTGGGGGAGGCACGGTCATTGAATATTTTTAAGGTGGAGCTAGATAGATTCTTGGGCAATGAAATCAAAGATTATCGGGGTAGATGGGAGAGTGGAATTTGAGTCAGAAACAGATCAGCCATTGAATGGCGGAGCAGCTTCGAGGGGCCGAATGGCCTACTTCTGCTCCTGATTCATATGGTTGTATGGTACTTTTGAGACCTGCCAATTGTGTGGCAGCCAGGATGCTGAGTAAGTGGAGATGTGTTGGCCTCCCTAAGGGCATATTCCAACCCAATTGGTGGGACCCAGGTGAGACAAGTAGCTTGGATTCCAATGAATCTGATTTTTTTTTTAAATAATGATTTAGCCAAATCAGCCCTTTTGCTCATGAGGCTGATGGGAACACTGGAGGAGCCATGTGGAGGGGACAGCGGTACCTGAATTTCTGGTTTTTGGGTCGGTGCTAGTGATGTATCCAAAATGCTGCTTGCACCCACTTGGCCCATGCAAATAAGATGCCTTCCATTGACCCCACTAACTCCAGCAGAGGGTGCCTTTGGGCACAATCCCAGCATAACTGCTGGGATCACAAGCAAATTACATTTCATTGTAACTATAGAACCTCCTTTAGCGCTCCAGAAAACACTTATTACTTCCTAAACTGCTCTCGGATAATAGTTGATTAAACTCTTTTGAATGTTTGTCCACCACATTTACATTTTATCACTATTAAAATTTTCTTTAAAATATGCTTAGTCTCTTGTGGGATGAGGCTTTCAGATTTTTAGCAGCTGCTAGGAAATATTTCTTCCTTCAGTTGTCACATTTGAATCCCTGGATGACTCTCAAATGTTTATTTTGCAAGTTCTTATCTGAAATCCCTGGAGCTTTTTGGTATATCTATGTTAACAGCAGCTTTGCCCTATTCTCCACCCCACCCCCACCCCCCACCTCCCACCCCTGAGAAAATTCTTGCTTAACTGATTTGTGCAAGTTTTATGTCAAAACTTATGTTGGATTTTACATTCTGGCATAAACAAATGAGTTGCAGGAAATTTAGGCGCATGTTCTTGTTGGAAAGATAAAGACCAAGTAAATGTTGGCTTAATTTCTGTGTAAGCGCAACCAGGAAATTTAGGAACCAGGAAATTTATTGTTTGCCTTTGCTCCGTGACCTTTTGGTCAGCTATGTGGCCTGGTCCAATCTGCACCTTCTCCTTTGTTATCTCTTGCTCCACCCCCACCTCACTTGCTTATAATCTGTGACTTTTCTAATATTTGTCAGTTCCGAAGAAGGGTCACTGACCCGAAACGTTAACTCTGCTTCTCTTTCCACAGATGCTGCCAGACCTGCTGAGTGATTCCAGCATTTCTTGTTTTCGTTTCAGATTTCCAGCATCCGCAGTATTTTGCTTTTATTTTAGTGTTTAATTCACTGCCACTTCTCTTCCAGGAATGCCTACCTTGAAGAAGTTCTGCTCTTCTCTCCGATGGGATTTTCGTTTGTCTCTTTTACCTTGTTCACCTTCATTGCTTTCTATTTCCCTCCTGGTGTTTGATAAGGTATCTACCAAAACTCGTTTTCACAGCCACATCTCCTTCCTCAGTGACTGTCTCCGGCTCCGACTTATTCCACGTAGATTCCAACTGCAGTTTCACCCATCATGCTTTGAAACCACCCAGGATCACAGGTATCTCCGAGAAATACAACGTTCCTCCGACTGCTACTCTCGCCGCATCCTGAGATCCACACTCAGTGCTTTGCGCCGCCACATGCACACACTGGACCTCTCTCTCCAGCAGCACCGTCTCACCTTATCTCAAAGCTGTTCTACTCCGCAGTTTCATCTCATCTTACGTCTCATCCGACGCATTAACAAAAAACTTTTTTTCTTCCTTTCAGGTGTTAAGGAACGCAAGCTCCAGCAGCTGATGGGGACTAATGCCCCTCCAGATCCTCCTTCCGCTTCACTTCCCTCTGACCCCACCCCTTCTGATCTGACCCCTTGCCGTGTATTCACTATACCCTCTGACCTCCACCTCTCTGATGCTGAGCGTTCTGTACTCAGCAAAGGTCTCAGTTTTATCCCCTTATGCCCCCACCTCAATGAATTTCGCGCTCGGCATGACGTTGAGCTCTTCTTCCGTCGCCTCCACCTCCGGGCTCACTTCTTCGACCAGGAGTCCTCCCATGGACCAGTAGACCCATTCACCCGCCTCCAGCATTCTCCCTCTGCCTGGACCCCTCCCCCTGGCCTCTTACCCGCTCTTGATCTCTTCATTGAAAACTGTCGGCGAGACATTGGTCGTCTCAATTTCTCTGCCCCCCTCACTCACTCTAACCTGTCCCCCTCTGAACTTGAGGCACTCCGTTCTCTCAGGTCTAACCCCGACATGGTCATCAAACCTGCAGACAAGGGTGGTGCTGTTGTTGTATGGCGTACCGACCTCTACCTTGCAGAAGCTCAACGCCAACTCACAGACACCTCTTCCTACCTCCGTCTGGACCATGACCCCACCACCGAACATCAAGCCACCGTCCAAAGGACTGTCACTGACCTCATCTCCTCTGGAGATCTTCCCTCTACGGCTTCCAACCTCATAGTCCCACAACCCCGGACAGCCCGCTTCTATCTCCTTCCCAAAATCCACAAACGGGACTGTCCCGGCAGACCCATTGTGTCAGCCTGCTCCTTCCCCATTGAACTTATTTCTTCCGATCTAGACTCTATCTTTTCTCCGCTGGTCCAGTCTCTTTCCACCTACATCCGTGACTCTTCTGACGCCCTACGTCATTTTGACAATTTCCAGTTTCCTGGTCCCAACCGCCTCCTCTTCACTATGGACGTCCAATCGCTCTACACCTCCATCCCCCACCAGGATGGTTTGAGGGCTCTCCGCTTCTTCCTGGAACAGAGGCCCAACCAGTCCCCATCCACCACCACCCTCCTCCGCCTGGCTGAACTTGTTCTCACACTGAACAACTCCACGCACTTCCTTCAAGTAAAAGGTGTCGCTATGGGTACCCGCATGGGTCCTAGTTATGCCTGTCTTTTTGTGGGATATGTCGAGCATTCTTTGTTCCAGTCCTACTCAGGCCCCCTCCCCCAACTCTTTTTCCGGTACATTGATGACTGTATCGGTGCCGTTTCCTGCTCCCGCCCCGAACTAGAAAACTTTATCAACTTTGCTTCCAATTTCCACCCTTCTCTCACCTTTACATGGTCCATCTCTGGCACTTCCCTTCCCTTCCTCGACTTCTCTGTCTCCATCTCTGGGGATAGGTTGTCTACCAATATCCATTATAAGCCCACCGACTCCCACAGCTACCTCGACTACACTTCTTCACACGCTACCTCCTGTAAGGACTCCATTCCATTCTCCCAGTTTCTCCGTCTCCGACGCATCTGCTCTGATGATGCTACCTTCCATGACGGTGCTTCTGATATGACCTCCTTTTTGCTCAACCGAGGATTTCCCCCCACTGTGGTTGACAGGGCCCTCAACTGTATCCGACCCATTCCCCGCACCTCTACCCTCACCCCTTCCCCTCCCTCCCAGAACCGTGACAGGGTTCCCCTTGTCCTCACTTTTCATCCCACCAGCCTCCATATCCAAAGGATCATCCTCCGCCATTTTCGCCACCTCCAGCGTGATGCCACTACCAGTCGCATCTTCCCCTCCCTTCCCCTGTCAGCATTCCGAAGGGATCGTTCCCTCCGCGACACCCTGGTCCACTCCTCCATTACCCCCACCACCTCGTCCCCGTCCCAGGGCACCTACCTCTGCAATCGCAGGAGGTGTAATACCTGCCCATTTACTACCTCCTCTCCTCACTATCCCAGGCCCCAAACACTCCTTTCAGGTGAAGCAGCGATTTACTTGTACTTCTTTCAATGTAGTATACTGTTTTCGCTGCTCACAGTGTGGTCTCCTCTACATTGGGGAGACCAAGCGCAGACTGGGTGACCGCTTTGTGGAACGTCTCCGCTCAGTCCGCAAGCAGGACCCTGAGCTTCCGGTTGCTTGCCATTTCAACACTCCCCCCTGCTGACTATTCCATTGCTCCCTTGGCTGACTTCCCATCTTACACCTTCTTTAAACTTGATCTCATCCAAATCTCCTCTTCCTGTATCCTATCCCACACCTAGTCCCATCCACTCGTCATCATTGCCCTTGGTCGTACATTGTTTCCCAGTTCCCGAACACCTCAAATTTAAAATGTTCACTTTCTTAATTAAATGTGTATAAGTGCAACTCCTTGTTGTTGCATATCTACTTATTTGTAGGAATCCATTACTTTCGTTGACTATCAGATGCATTATACACACAGGGCTGAATTAATGGCCACTTAAGGGCCTCATCCCGGTGCCACTAGCATTTTACTGAAACACCAGGTGGACTCCATGTGGGCTTGTGGGGGTGGCCTACTGTTTGGACAATCTGTGGTCCATGGAGGGCCCTCAGCAAAAAAGCTTGCCCCTGTGCCTATACCCACCCCCATGCCCTCAACAACCCACCCCCCCCCCCCAACCCTCACCGAGGCCTGCCTGACTGGCCCCACCGAGCCCATCCCCACTTACCTGAAGTCCGAGCCTCCAGGGCTGCTCCTGATCCACAGCCTACTGCAGTAGCCACTGCTCCTGGTGCCGCTGCTGGCCCTCTGATTGGCCGGTAGCTTTTGGGGGTGGGATCCCCGTTTTTAAAGGGTGCGGGCCTCAACGCTGGGCAGTTAATTGCTCGTCTGCCATATAATGCAGTTGGGGGTCCCCCAGACGGCCAAGGCAGGGTTCCTCTCGCCTCCTTGGCCTGGTGTCGGGACCCCTGCCAGCTGAATAAAATTCAGCCCACAGTTTAACTTCGCATTCGTGAAGATGTTGTAGTGAAATTGAGGTCTAAGATCACCTAAATCTAGTTGCGGCAAATAGTGTGAGTCCCTTATCTCTTAATGAGATCAACACTTTGATATCCATCACCTCAGATTCATTCACACAGCCATGATGCTCGTCATCATTAAAATTATCTGTCAGTTGGATGCCTTTTATTTCAATTTCTCCACATCTCAGCCATTTGCATACAAGTTGAGTGAAATTCACTCCCACTGACACAATCAACATCTTGCTTCTATTTTGGGATTGAATAAACTTCAACAGCAGTATAAATTCTGTGGAAATTTCAGGGCTATTGTTGATGACATGGATTTATGAGCATTCTGAACACTAAGGAAGTGCAGCTCCTGTCTTTTTACTTCATGTTCAATTATTGAAGGTCATATGCTGAACAGTGAGAGCCTGGATTTTGCTATGGCTGCTTGTTGTGGGTTATCATTCGCAGAAAATCCTTCAACAATTTTCATTATTTTTCATTCTGGTGATAACCAAGATATTTAATTATCTCATTGACCACTTTCTGCAGGTGTAATCATGGTACAGTAAGTGGTGTACCTGCTTGCAGCATCACAAATATATTCATTGTGAACGTGCACTATGAATTGCAGTTATACAAACTTCTGGGACTCTGCCCAAGTGGACTGGATTTTAACGTCCCCATTATAAAGCACCACTGATGCTGACAGTAATGCAGGTTTTAGCATTAGTGCTACTTTAGAAATCAAGGAACAAGAAGCTGCCAGTGAACAATCCTCCACATTGTCACTTGTCCATTCTACTTCCTCTGAGTGGGTTACCTCAATCATTGCTCCCTAGACATCGGGAAAGGTCTATGACTGAAAAACGAAGGTCACTATTCTTGCGCATGTCCATTTATTTCTCTGTTGCCATTGGTGCTGTGGACTCCACTTCACAATGTAAATAGAACAGGTTCCACGGCACCAGGAGTCCCAGTGTATTGAAGTAAAAGCAGTCCTGTAAAAGAAAATTAACACAGAATAGCAGCAGTACAGAAATAAGGCAAACCATACCCCATTTTATCACCTCCTACAATAGAAAGTCAAAACATTGGGCAGTGGGTAGATATTTTCGATATGAGTGACCAACTTTATGTATTCCCTTCAACAAGTGAAATTGTGCATTTAGGCTGTTTTAATCCAAATGTGTTTAGAGTAATATTGATTATCCTTTTTTAACAAAGTGGTGTTAATTAGAAAATAATTGATCAGACCTTGTTTTAAGTTGAAAGTAATTCCCATCATTTGCATTCCCCTCTTGGGTCACAAAGTAATAACAGTTTTCGGAATTTGCTGCTTGATAAAATTACATTTTTCAGTACATTGGAAATTCTATCCACATTCTCTTCAAAACCAGAAGCTAGTTCAATAGAACGATCTATGGCAAATTAGGGTTGCTTTGTAAGAAATGCAAATTAAATTTTTAATTCTTTTTAATAGTGATTAAATTTTTGTTCACTATGGAAATGAGTTTCATATTTCAACAGTCATGTTATAAACTTATTCCAGAGACATTTAGCAAGTTTCATTAACTGATGTATCTGATGTATTATCTTCTTGAGGTAAAATTATTAACAAAATCAAGAATACAAGTAAGCTAACAAACAGGAAAGAGAGAGATTAACTATATTTCTAACATATTCTTAGGATTTTAAAGTGGACTGAGTGGTATGTCTGGTAAGCACACTGTCCCAGACTTTCTTCGGAGCTGCTTCCATTCTGCTGCTGTAACTTTGCTGGAAGTGTGATGGAAAACTGCATGTAAACCAGGTTTCTGCTTTAGTTCTGGTGTAGTCATAGCAACAGAGCAAGAGTAGCTCTAAGGAAATTCAGGGCCACTGTCTTTTCACTGAAGGAGCTTGAGTTTTAATTCACGTGAACCTGATGAAAACTTTCCTTTGATGGCTTTAGGATTACTGCATGTGATGAGTTCTAATTCTTAACCCAGATCCCGGTTGGTATGGGTTACAACACAAGTACCCACAGATTGGCAATAAATTGGCAGCTCACTAGAGGAAGCATTACAATTGGGAAATAGAAGGGGTGAATCACAAAAGCACAGTAGGGGACTCTATGAAGAACAAAGTTAAGAAGCATTGTTGGAACTGGGTAATGGAATTTTTGCTCTGCATCTCTACTATTTCTGATCATGAAATGATCAATGCCAGGTTCAAAAAGTGAGAAAAGTCTCCCATTTCTCACATCTCTCTGGTTCAGTTGGTAGCATGCTTATCTCAGAATCAGAAGGTTATGGATTCGGGTTCTAGTCCAGAAACTTGAGCACAAGATTGAGACTGACACTGCAGTGAAGTGCTGAGGGAGTGCTGCACTGTGGGAGATGATATCTTTTGGATATGACATTCATCCGAGGCCCCATCTGCCCTCTCAGGAGGATGTATAAGATTCCATAGCACTGTTTAGAAGAAGAGCCGGGGAGCTCTCTCTGGTGTCCTGGCCAATAATTCTCCCTCAACCAACATTACTGAAGTATTCATTTGGTCATTTTCACATTGTTGTTTGAGGGATCTTGCTGTGCGTAAATTGGCTGCTGTGCAAGCAACATTACAGCAGTGACCACACTTCAGAAGTATCTAATCAGCTGTAAAATGCTTTGGGATGGCCTAAGGTCATGAAAGGAAAGGTGCTATATAAATGCAAGATTTTTTCTTTCATACTGCAACCTACAACAATAAGATGTATTTGTAATGAGTGATAAGCATTTTCAAAGTTCAAGGTGTTATGTTGTGTGATACATAATAGCTTCTATTTTATAATGAAAGTATACCACCCAGTAATTATGCAATCTGGCACCACGGTTCGCTCACATCACTCAATATTATCTGTAATTTTCCTAATTAGCTTTTCTTTCCCTCAGTAACTGAAATTTCGACAGTTCAAAATAAGGTTTAAGTAAAATAAGAAAAAGACCAAAAGTACACATTTTACTATGCCATGATTTAAATTTATCCACCAAATTGTCTTTTGTGTCTTTTAATGCCTTTTGTAACGAGTTTACTTGAAGGTCTCAGCCTCTCCCAAAACAAACTATTTTTTCCAGAGAAGTCAACTGAATTTGAATTGTGCAATCTCAGCATCTACAGTGTATCTAACTTTACAGGATATATCAGTACCATTCACTTATCTGTATTGATAGAATACCTTGCTTTAGCTTCTAGTAAATTCTATGCTGCAGCTAGTCTTTAAATAAGTTAGAAAACCAAGATAAAATTCAAAAGTTTTATTGTGGCAAAATTTATATTGAACATTTAAAAAAAAAGGCTGTGTGTGTGAGATGCTGCAAAATTTGAGTGTTCTGATTACATAACTCTTGTAGCTTTTGCATGGTGCTCTATAAACTTTAAAAAAAGTGTATTAAACTGAAGGAGAGAGAGACTGGGATCAGAGAGATTTCATCATTGGTTTGATTTTTAAGAAAGAACATAACTTGAATTTTGGAGATCCAAAGAGATGATTATTATAAATTTGATATGTGAAAACTCATGGTGACTATAATGAATGACAAGCTATTGGAACACTGGGACAAATTTTAACTATCGAGGAGCCAACTGGTGGAATATACTGGCCAAGGCCCAATAGTGCTGGCAGGAGGCCTGGTTCATTTTGAGGGCCAGGTTTCATTAAAATATATGTAGTGAGCTGGTTGCCTAAAATGGGCATCCCAAAGCAGCTTTCCAGCTTCAGTTTGATGCAATCCACCTTTGCCAAAAAATAGTAGGTTGTGGGGATTGCAATGGCGGAGAGCAGCAGCCTGGGCAGAAGCCACCCACATTATTCATGTGGAGTCTTGAGAAGCACTCCTACTCCTCTTGGCCCCACAAAAATAATCTTAGCATGCTCCTTCTTTGGGCCTCTTCTGCTGTTCCACCAGGTTTTATTGGGAAAAGTACCCATGATGATCACACCACTCAATCGGCAGTTAAAATGGTATTGTAGCTTTATGTACATTGTGGAATCTTGATTGAAGCTCCTGTCTGATTCAGACAAGAATCTTGGGCACACGGTAGATGGCACCGGGAAAAATTACAGCAGAGTGAGAAGGGGGCAGTAAGTCCGCCATCTTCATTTTAATTCTGTTGCTATAAGCCCCCGACTTCTGCTGATTAAAGGGAATTAAAATCTTCCCCTTTATCTCAGTTACAGCTGCCATCTTTTGGATTCAGACTATTTAGCTGGTAGTACTCCCAACATAATTAGAATTGAAATTTCTTCATACCCAGAGCAGGCCCCAGCAACTTTTCCAATTTTTTTTCCAGAATAGGGGGGAGACGAGGAGAAGTGAAGTATAGGATCCTGCCCTTATTACATAATTGACCTTTTTTGTTGTACCTGATGAGTTGTTGGAGGACATGATAAGTTCATGATTTTTTTTTTCCTTATCCGAACAGCAGTCCCTAAGTGAAGTGTGATTGCCTCAATCTGCTCCTTAACCCGATAATTGATCTGGTTGTTGTCATGTCAAGTGATACTTTTTGTGATGATAAAGATTATGACCCCCACTACAGAAAAGCTACCATCCCCTCCCTTCAATAATAATTGAAGAAAAATAGTGATGGTAAACAGTACAAAGGAACTTCCGGAACCATGAGCCGGTAATCACCAAATGGTCCATTGAGCCTTTCCCGTCTTGACATGGTGTAACTTCAGCACATCATTGCCTCCATCTACTCCCCTAGCCCTCGCACTCATGCAGTCTCCTGGAAAAAACAAAAAAAACTCCTTGGCCAATTTAGGAAAAATTCCAAGAAGTTCCTTTTTGTTCAAGCAAATGCAAGATGATCACAATGACTGGAAAAGATAGATCCAGAAAATTATTTCTGATTAAAGGATAGGCAGACTCAAGTTAAAATTAGTAAAATACAAAGTTAGGACTGTTTTTCTCCATATAAACAGTGATCAGTACATGCAATGGATTTCCAGTTATAGTATTGAAAACCCTGGAAAAATTTAAGAAACAATTGAATGTTGTGATCGGGGAAGTGTAGGGTCTTTCTGAAAGAATGAGGTAGGATGGGCTGAACAGCTTATCTTGTCCATATTTATTTTGTGAACTGTCACATTCGCATCCTGTTTTTCTGAGCAATGATTAAATATTGTAAAACATCTAGCCTCTTACAGTTGTCTCTACTGTACCATTTTACATTGATATCCCAAAATAAAACAATATGAGGTAGATTTTTGTCTTTAAGGCCTAAGTGTTAGGTATTGTTCCAAGTGCAGCACAGCGAAGAAAATCTGGCGGGATGCACCGGAAGCAGGTAACAGAACTAACCAGATTTTATTTCCATTGATTTAAATGGAAGGATAACCATTCTGGTTCTGTAAGGGCCATGCAGTCCCTTCTGTAAGAGTTTCCTCTCTGTCCTCGACTAGGGCAATGCATAATGCCAGGTGGCAAACATGAAATTCTGCTCCACAAATCTAGTGAAAGCAAAATCTGCTCAAGAATATATTTATAATAGTTTTTATTTCTTGTAATCCATGTGGCACTATATTCTGGATATGCGTAACTGGTTCTATTTATATTAAGGCTTAATTTGACTTCATTGCTTGTCCCCATCTCTGCAAATTAGGTAATGTTGCTCTTCAGCTCTTCAACCTGCCCTTAATCCATCAGAAATGGCCTGTGGTCACATAACAAAATGTTACAAACTTTATTTATTTTATTTAGAGATACAGCACTGAAACAGACCCTTCAGCCCACTGAGTCTGTGCTGACCGACAACCACCCATTTATACTTAATCCTACATTAATCCCATATTCCCTACCACATCCCCACCATTCTCCTACCACCTACCTACACTAGGGGCAATTTACAATGGCCAATTTACTTATCAACCTCAAGTCTTTGGCTGTGGGAGGAAAATGGAGCACCCGGCGAAAACCCACGTGGTCACAGGGAGAACTTGCAAACTCCACACAGGCAGTACCCAGAACTGAACCCGGGTCGCTGGAGCTGTGTGGCTGCGGTGCTAACCACTGTGCCACCCCGGCAATAAAAGCAATAAAAGATGAGAATAAACTAAAGCGACATTTTGCTTCAGTTCCACATCTGATTAGCCTCTGGTACCGGATTTTCCTAATATGATGTCTGACTGTTGGCTATCTAGTAAAGCTTGCTTTTTAAGGGGAAATTTCTGTGTTTTGTAGCATTGATTATTCTGATTTTTAAAGAAATATGGCTGAACACTCATTTTATCTTTGTTCTCAGATGTTAGGTAAATTAGCAGGTGCATTTCGAATCAGACTAATTTTAAATTAATAAATTTAATAAACCAGTAGATGTAGTATATCTGGATTTCCAAAAGGCATTCGATAAGGTGCCACACAAGGTAATGAGGCAAGATAAGGGTTCATGGAGTTGGGGATAATATATTAGCATTGATAGAGGTTAACAGACAGGAAGCAACAAGTGGGAAAAAAAGTTGGCAGCCAGTGAATAGTGGAGTACTGCAAGGATCAGTCCCGGGGCCACAGCTATTTACAATCTCTATTAATCACTTCGATGAAGAGACCGAAAGTATTGTATCTAGGTTTGCTGATGATACAAAGATAGGTGGAAAGGTAAGCTGTAGGGAGGACAGAGATGCTGCAAAGAGATATAGACCGGTTAAGTGAGTGGGAAAATAGATGGCTGATGGAGTATAATGTAGGGAAGTGTGAAGTTATGCACTTTGGTCTTAAGAATAGAAAAGCAGAATACTTTTTAAAAGGTGTGAAACTTATAAGTGTCGATGTTCAAAGAGACTTGGATGTGCTTGTACAAGGAACGCAGAAAGTTAACATATAGGTACAGCAAGCAATTTGGAAGGCAAATGGAATGTTGGCCTTTATTGCAAGGGGATTGGAATACAGGAATAAGCAAGTCTTGCTACAATTGTACAGGGTTTTGGTGAGACCACATCTGGAGTACTGTGTGCTGTTTTGGTCTTCATATTTAAGAAAGGATGTACTTGCATCAGAGATGGTACAGCGAAGGTTCACTAGATTGGTCCCTGGGTTGAGGAAGTTGCCCTATGATGAGAGGCTAAGTAAATTGGGTCTGTATTCTCTGGAGTTTATAAGAATGAGAGGTGATCTCATGGAAACATACAAGATTATGAAAGGGCTGGATAGGGTTGACACTGAGAGATTATTTCAAGGTCAGGGAATCTAAAACATGGGGGCACAGTCTCAGGATATGGGGCCAATCATTTAGGATTGAGATGAGGAAAAATTACTTCACTCAAAGGGTTGTGATTCTTTGGAATTCTCTACCCCAGAGGGTTGTGGATGTTCCATCTTTGAATACATTTAAGGCTGGGATGGACAGATTTGTGGTCTGTCTGGGAATCAAGAGACATGGCGAGTGGGCAGGAAAGTGAAGTTGAAGCCTCAGATCAGCCATGATCGTATTGGCTCGATGGGCCATATGGTCTACTCCTGCTCCTATTTCTTGTGTTCTTGTGTGTTTTGAATTCACCAAACTATGTATACATTTTAAGCAAACAGGAGCAAAACTTACCGGGAGCATATAGAAGTATGTGTTGTGCTGATATGTTAATTAACGTTTTCAGTAATAGCTTTCTAAAACAAACCATCTGTAATTTTTTTTTTATTCATTCATGGGATGTGGGCGTCGTTGGCTAAGCCAGCATTTATTGCTCATCCCTAATTGCCCATGAGAAGGTAGTGGTGAGCTGCCTTTTTGAACTGCTACAGTCCATGTGAGGTAGGTACACCCACAGTGCTGTTAGGAAGGGAGTTCCAGGAATTTGACCCAGCGACAGTGAAGGAACGGCGATATAATGTGACTTGGAGGGGAACTTGCAGGTGCTGGTGGTCCCATGCATTTGCTGCTCTTGTCCTTCGAGGTGGTAGAAGTCACGGGTTTGGAAGGTGCTGTCTAAGGAGCCTTGGTGCATTGCTGCAATGCATCTTGTAGATGGTACACACTGCTGCCACTGTGCGCCGATGGTGGAGGGAGTGAATGTTTATGGATAGGGTGCCAATCAAGCGGGCTGCTTTGTCCTGGATGGTGTTGAGCTTCTTGAGTGTTGTTGGAGCTGCACCTATCCAGGCAGGTGGAGAGTATTCCATCACACTCCTGAATTGTGCCTTGTAGATGGTGGACAGGTGTTGGGGAGTCGGGAGGTGAGTTACTCATCGCAGGATTCCTAGTCTCTGACCTGCTCTTGAAGCCACAGTATTTTATATGGCTACTCCAGTTCAGTTCCTGGTCAATGGTAGCCCCTCGGATGTTGATAATGGGGGATTCAGCGATGGTAATGCCATTGAATGTCAAGGGGAGATGGTTAGATTCTTTCTTGTTGGAGATGGTCATTGCCTGGTACTTGTGTGGTGCACATGTTACTTGCCACTTATCAGCCCAAGGCTGGATATTGTCCAGGTCTTGCTGCATTTCTAAACAGACCGCTTCAGTATCTGAGGGGTCACGAATGGTGCTGAACATTGTGCAATCATCAGCAAACATCCCCACTTCTGACCTTATGATTGAAGGAAGGTCATTGATGAAGCAGCTGAAGATGATTGGGCCTAGGACACTAACCTGAGGAACTCCTGCAGTGATGTCCTGGAGCTCAGATGATTGACCTCCAACAACCACAACCATCTTCCTTTGCATTATGTTTGACTCCAACCAGCAGAGAGTTTTCCCCCGATTCCCATTGACTCCAGTTTTGCTCTGGCTCCTTGATGTCATACTCGGTCAAATGCTGCCTTGATGTCAAGGGCAGTCACTCTCACCTCACCTCTTGAGTTCAGCTCTTTTGTTTGAACCAAGGCTGTGATGAGGTCAGGAGCTGAGTGGCCCTAGTGGAATCCAAACTGAGTGTCACTGAGCATGTTATAGCTAAGCAAGTGCTGCTTGATAGCACTATTGATGACCCCTTCCATCACTTTACTGATGATTGAGAGTAGACTGATGGAGTGGTAATTGGCCGGGTTGGACTTGTCCAGTTTTTTGTATACAGGACATACCTGGGCAATTTTCCACATTGCCAGGTAGATGCCAGTGTTGTAGCTGTACTGGAACAGCTTGGCTAGGGGCGCGGCAAGTTCTGGAGAGCATGTCTTCAGTACTATTGCCGGAATGCTGGCAAGGCCCTTAGCTGTTGCAGTATCCAGTGCTTTCAGTCGTTTCTTGATACCACGCGGGGTGAATCGAATTGGCTGAATTCTGGCATCTGTGTTGCTGGGGACTTCAGGAGGAGGCCGAGATGGATCATCAACTCGGCACTTCTGGCTGAAGATTGTTGCAAATGCTTCAGCCTTATCTTTCGCACTGATGTGCTGGGCTCCATCACTGAGGATGGGGATATTTGTGGAGCCACCTCGTTGTTTAATTGCCCGCCACCGTTCATGGCTGGATGTGGCAAGACTGCAGAGCTTAGATCTGATCCGTTGGTAATGGGATCGCTTAGCTCTGTCCATTGCATGCTGCTTATGCAGTTTGGCACGCAAGTAGTCCTCTGTTGTAGCTTCACCAGGTTGACATCTCATTTTTAGGAATGCCTGGTGCTGCTCCTGCACTCTTCATTGAACCAGGGTTGGTCTCCTGGCTTGATGGTAATGGTAGAGTGGGGGATATGCTGGGCCATGAGGTTATAGATTGTAGTTGAGTACAATTCTGCTGCTGCCTCACAGCACCTCATGGATGCCCAGTTTTGCATTGCTAGATCTGTTTGAAATCTATTTCATTTAGCACGGTGATAGTGCCACACAACATGATGGACGGTATCCTCAATGTGAAGGTGGGACTTCATCTCCACAAGGACTGTGCGGTGGCCACTCCTACCACTACTGTCACGGACAGATGCATCTGCAGCCGGCAGATTGGCAAGGACAATTATGTTTTTCCCTCACCACCTGCCGCAGACCTAGTCTAGCAGCTATATCCTTTAGGACTCAGACAGTAGTGGTGCTACCGAGCCACTCTTGGTAACGGTCGTTGTAGTCCTCCATCCAGCACTCTTGCCATCCTCAGTGCTTCTCAACATGGAGGAGTACTGACGTATCAGCTGAGGGAGAGCAATAGGTGGTTTCCTTGCCCATGTTTGACCTGATGCCATGAGATTTCATGGGGTCCACAGTTGATGAGGCCTCTCAGGGCAACTCCCTCCTGACTGTATACCACTGTGTTGGGTCTGTCCTGCCAGTGGGACAGGACATACCCAGGGATGGTGATGTCTGGGACATTGTCTGTAAGGTACAATTCCATGAGTATGACTTTGTCAGGCTATTATTTGACTCATCTGTGGGACAGCTCTCCCAACTTTGGCACAAAATCCCCAGATGTTATTAAGGAGGACTTTGCAGGGTCAATGGGGCTGGGTTTGCCTTTGTTGTTTCTGGTGACTAGGTCAATACCAGGTGGTATTGTCCAGTTTCATTTACTTCGTAGCAGTTAGATACAACTAAATGGTTTGCTGGACCATTTCAGAGGGTATCTAAGAGTCAACCACATTACTGGGGGTTTGGAGTCACATGTAGGCCAGACCAGCAGATTTCCTTCCCTAAAGGGCATTAGTGAACCAGATGGGTTTTTACAACCATTAACAATGGTTCCATGTCCATCATTAGATGAGCTTTTAAGTTCCAGATTTATTATTTGAACTCAAATTCCACTTTCTACTGTGGTGGGATTTGAACCCATGTCCCCAGACCAATACTGTGAGTCTCTAGGTTTCTAATTCCAGTGACAATACCACTGTGCCACCACCTCCTTTAGTAACTACTGGCATTAAATCCACTCAATGCTGTCCACAGATAATGTAGTACTGCCTTGCAATTCCTTCCCAAACCTCTGCATAGAGAGTATTTTTTGAAATGGATCCCATTTTTCGTACCACTGTCAAACTTAGAAGACAATATCGTAAATAAACCATTGCTCAAGGTCACTGATTTGTGGTTAACATGGGAAAAGTGGATGAATTACAAAGACTTATCCCCAAAATATTGGTAAAAATCTAGGAATCCCACAAAATAAAAATAAAAATTGATTTATTCAGTCTTTAACAAATGCCTCTAATTATAAATAGAATTGTAAAAATAAAGTCTGGACCCCTATGTAATAAAAACAAAAAATTATTTGGGCATTGTAAATCATTGTTCTCTCTTGTCCTTAAAACCATTTCATGGAGTGTAAATGTTATATAGCTGCTGCGGTTCAGTCAGCAGCATTGCTGACTTTCACTTAGCAAATTGTGAGCTCAAATCTGACTACAGACACTTAAGCTGGCATACCATTGCAGTACTGAGGGGGTAGTATATTGTTGGAGGTGGTGTCTATCTAGTGAGGAATTAAACTGAGGCCCTGTCTGACTTCTTAAGTGGACATAATATGCCACAGTTTCAAAAAAGGCCATGGGAGCTATCTCTGATGTCCTGGTCAATATGTATCCCTCAATCAACATCGCAAAAGTTAATTATCTGGTCATTATCACATTGCTGTTTGTAGAATCTTGCTGTGCACAAATTGGCTGCCATGTTTCTTGTACTGGAACAGTGATTACACTTCAAAAGTATTTCATTGGCTGTAAAGTGCTTTGGGACACCCTGAATTTGTGAAAGGCACTGTATAAATGCAAGTTCTTTTTTTTACACAGTTGAGATGAATGACCAATAAATCTGTTCTTTAGCAATGTTGTTCAAAGGACCAATGTTAACTAGCAGGAGTACTCCTGCCTTCTCTTTAAATAGTGCCATGGGATCCCTAACATCTAAACACACAGGCATGGTTTAATATCTTCTTTGATGAATGACAACACTGACAATGGAGCATTCCTCAGTACTGCACTTATCTGTCAGCCTAGATTGTGTCCTCAAGTGCTGCAGCTAGAACCTATAGCCATCTGACTCCGACACAAGAGTTCCATGACTATGGGCAGTTGATAGTAATGCAAATTATGTGGCAGTTGAAGAGGGTGAAACTCCAAATGTGATAGTTGGTGCTCTTAAATTTTCAGCTATAGAGATATACCCTGCTTATGTCGGCTAAGTCCATTTCCACCTTAAAGCAACACATTAACAATCCTCATTGCAGAAAGTTTTGCCTGGGTAGCTTAGAATTGGGTCACAGTGCAAGATAATTGTGATAATCACAGAGAGTGTAATGGCATATCTTTTCAATGAAGGTTTGTCAATAGACAATCTAAAATGACCTATGACAGAAGATAAATCCTTCAAATAAACATCCTGTTTGGCAAGAAGACCACAGCTGTTTCTGCTCCGAGACTAAGGATCCCATTTCTCTCGCTCGCTCGCTGAAGGAAGGTCCAGATTCAATTGATCATGAGACTCCAGTTTACATGGCTGGAAATTGTGTGACTTCACAAACTACAGCTAAAGGAACAGATGAAGATGCTAGCAATAATACATTTAACATTTCAATGTTGGTGTATTTACAGTCCATTTTCTGTAAATATGAATCATGTGTTAGCTAAGAACCCAATCTTAATAACAATGTAAGTATGTAAAACAAAATTAGTATGTGGAACATCACATGTTTAAGTTGTGAATGAAAGGATGCTTGGGTTCAGTATTGTATGATATACTGCTGTTAACTTGGTGCTGAACAATATCAATAGTTTCTCATGTAAAAGGATGAACTTTTCTGATCAGCAATGTTCAATGTCCAGTTTCATTTCTGCATAATGTTGTGCATATTGATCAAACCCAAATTCTTACCAATTTACACACATGTGCTATTGAACTATTTTATTTTGACACTTAACTATCTGGCTTAACAAAAAGTAAGAGTTGTGACCTTTACATGCTGACGTTAAAATAATAGTAAGTGGACAATATTTAGGAACTGATTTAATGCATGAAGGCTATAATTCAGAGAAAGTGAATGCTGGAAATACCGGGATGCAAGAAAAATGACTGACCTGATCCCTCTTAAGTTGCATTTTGTATTTTATGTAATGTATTATGCAGATTCTGCATAGAAATAAAGAAGTGAGTTATGTTTGGAATAGAATGGATAGATTGCTTATACTTTTCACCACCTAAGTTAAACTTTACTTTCCAACTGCTGAAGAGATATATTTTGACTTAAACTCTTGCATTGTGCATCCCAGAACATCTTGTATTATTCTCTCTCTTTTCAGATCTCAAAATGTCTCTCACCTATCTACTTTGTAATGCAATTTAAGTGGGAATCAACCTACCTTGCAATTCAAGCAAATTACTTAATTCTATGTACCCCAAACCTTTCAGATATGATCAGTATATATTGTTAATTTGAAGAGCTTTCCGTTTCCAACTATATTTGTAAGTGTGTAGTAGGATACTGATTTCTAATCCAGTTATATCACTTTGTTTTTTGCAATAGAACATCATGTTATTTAAAAATAATTCTTTACTTGACTTGGGAATGCTTGATGCTGATACTGGATGCTCTAAGTAGAAAAGTGGTCCATTCCTGCCCTCAATTTGAGCACAAAATTCCAATCTGCAGCACCACTGGAGACAGCATTATGGAAGCCAATCTCCCTTCTGCTGCTGCGCGCTGGACCACCAGTCACTTCTGGCATAGCCTTCGCAGTGCACCATCTTGAGGAGAGTGCTCACACGTTCGTCCCCTATGAGCAATGGAAGCAACTGAACTGCTCCTTTCAAGATGCCACAAAGCCATACTGGCTGCTGTGATGCCATTTTCCAATTTGGACCACACAGGTCCATTCAACAAATTTGCACGCCACTCACCAAAGGTCAAGCATTCAGCTGCAAGACAGGCCCAGCACTAGCAGTATTCAAAGGGCGAGGCACATATCTTGCAGATTAATTGATTTTGAAAATTGTCTACGAATGCAAAGTATCTGAAATTGCTGTGGAGTGTTTTTGGAGGTGGTCTGGTAAGTTCCAGGATTTGGCAGTGAGTTTTGCTACATCCTCACAGGGAGGGCAGAGAAGTAGGTGACTTATGCACGCAAAGGCAGCAATAGGTAGGGGGCAGCAGTGACAATGCCTCTGGGTCTGCAGCACAACAGGAAGATGAGCAGAGACTGCAAAGAGGATGAGCTCCGTGCAATTTCCTCAGCAAACTTGGAGCCAAACTCCTCATGCTCCTTTGCAGTGACAGGAAACTGTCTGGTAGGCCAGCCAATGCACCCTGCATCTTGGTGTGCATGCTCATTCAGTACTTTCCTGTATACAGCCACATCAAGGTCCTCATCTGTGTCCTCTGTAGCAGAACTCATGTGCGACCTTGCCCTCCGGTGAGCTGATACACAAACCATCCATTACCCTGATTTGGTTGCAGCCCTGTCATACCTGGTGACTCACAATATGCTGATCCCAACTCTATACTCACCTTTAAGGTATGTGCAGTGCTAGTATCTGAGCTGGTGGCTGCGAGTGTCCGATCAAATCAGTGGACAGCTTCATCAGTGATGTACTATTGATCTCTTTCTTCCTCCTGGGGCTGCTGCGGCTGGGCAGGTGGCAGTTCTTGGGTGTCTGAAAGCAGAAAATCGGAAGGGGAAGATTGGGGTGAAGGAAGGCGGGGTGGGGTGGAAAGCAGGAGGTCCATGGTCACACCATCAGCAGCTTGCTTGCCATGCCAGATAACAGGATGAGGGGGATCTGGGAGTTGAGAAGGGGCATATATAAGACAAGAACATGCCGTCATCCTTAATGTTGGATGCCATTACCTTTGTCGCAGCCAGTCCCATGATGCAGAGAACCATCTCCTCCATAGGGCTCAGGAGATGCAGGTGTTCTTGCCCTCTGCTGGGCTGTGCTCTGCTCCCTTCTATTGTATGTGCCAGTGCATGATAGAGGGAAGAATGTCTGGTCGTGTGGCACTGTGTTTGGGTGATGGTCCTGCCATAGTTGAATAGCTGGAGGCATGTGGAGGCAGCGACAGGTGGTCGTGAGGCTAGCAGCATTGGTTGGTGCGTGAGGGTGATGTGGAGCATCTGGATGTTAATTGTGTTTAATCATATGCAGATGGAGGGTGTTAATTCGGGTCTTACTTGAGTATATATAAGGAGATACTTCGTGAAACTGGGTGAAGGTTTGAGTGAGGAGCTGCATGTTTGTAATTTTTTTACTTTGTAAAATAAATGCAAGACTGTGTAAAGATTGGCTCCAAAATAATCCTTCAACAAGCTTTTTGAAGTACATGTCAGCAGAAAATGGTTGCCTAAAGGCGAAGGTTGGAAACTCAGGAAAAAAAAATGTTCACACAGAAAAATAAAATCCCAGTGGCTATTGTGGAAAATGACAGAAAACAAATGTAAATTGTCAGGGTATGATTATCCTCTGATGTTCTCTTGAGTCTGAACCATATGACCAGTGGAAGAATGAAGCAGATATGTGGACATAGGTTACATCCTTGCCAAAGAGGAAACAAGGGGCTGGATTTTAAAGCCCCTCCGCTGCCGGGAATGGGGGCAATGAAGATAGGTATGGAGGAGGCCTGCTAGTGACTGCGGTGTCGGTAGGCTCCGTACCGATCTTGGCGGCAGCGGTGAGGCCTTGTAGCAGGAATCACATTAAAATATGTTAGTACTTACTTACCATGCAGGCCGCAGCGGTTCTTCCAGCACGTTACAATCTTTATTCTGGTGGCCAGCAAAGCCGTGCCTTCGAATTGTCGATCGGGGAAGTCTGGTGCGACACCTGTGGGGAGAGGGGAGGTTTTTTTTTCTCTGTGCGTAAGGGGGGGAATAGGGATAGAGTGCCTCAGATTGGTCAAGGGGGCTTACAGGAAGGGGCAAAGGACTAAGATGCCGAACTTTGGGAGGGACTGGGGGAAGGTCAAATTTTCAATGTAGGTATTCCGGAGGGAATAAGAGCAGGAATGTTGTGATATGCCATTGGAGAATGCATGCGAAGACTTGTCAATTCATTTTTTAACCTTTTAAATCAATTGGCCCTTTCAAAATGTAAGACCTCATCTCGGGCTGCAAGTCCTTTAAAAATGGCATTGGTGCCTGACGCCAGTGACAGTGACGGCTTGCCTGCCCCCTCCACGTGATCGGGAGTGGGGGAGGGAGGTGAGTGCGTGGCCATGCTAATGAGCCGCCATGTTTGAAATCGCAACGGCTCAGCGACATGGTCCCTGTTCATGCGGGCCGCATTTTTTTCGTCCACCACCTATTTCGGCAGTGGAGTCTTACAATGCAGCCCAAGGTATCACCTTGGTATTGTCATGAAGGTTTGGATCTTCTGTTAGAATTCTTCGATGAGATTTACAAGCAAGATGATCTATTAAGTGCTTATGAGGCACTGTCAGACTTTGATAGATTTCAGAAAACAGATGTTATTCAGTGGAGGAATATATCATGGACTTTAACGGACTGTATAGAAGATTGAGGAAATTCAATTTGGAGACCGCCCGGTTCATTGCTAGCATTTAAATTGCTAGATTGTGCAAGGTGTTGCATATGGTCAGGTTCCTGGTTCTAACTGACGTTTGGTTCTCTGAAAAAGAATCCTTTTGGATCAAATGTCTGCTGCATTAAAAAAAAATTCTGGGGTAACATTTATTTCCTGTAGCCTTATCAGAACAAATTGTACATTCTGCAGTGACACAAAGAATGGAGGACTCAATGATTGCCGGATTTCAAAATGATCCAGATAGTGGATGCAGGCACCAGTGCAATGGAGAAGTTAAAGACAGGAGAAATGAAGATGAAAAGCACCTTTAGCAGGTCTGGCTATTACAGCAGAAGACAGAATTGGAACAGAAATCAGGTGAATGAATCCCAGGAACGCCCAAGGAACAGTTACTAGCTACTTCCGGTGTGACTTGAAGTTGCGCTATTTCAAGGAACTGTCCAAAGTGAAAAGACAGAGTCCTCGAAATAACACATGACACAGAAAATTCTGAGGCATAAGAGGAAGATAATGATGAATCTGAACAAATTGTACTAGTCACAAGGAGTTTTAGTCCTGTGATGAATGTGTTAGCCATGGATTCATTCAACTATGCTGTGTTGGATAGTGCTTGCACATCAACAATATGTGGGGCTGATTGAATCCAGATAACATCTTAACCAATCAGTACTAAGGATCAACTCAAGGCTAAGGAGTATAAAAGTACTACTTGTTTTAGGTTTAGTGATGACCACACAGTGAAGTCACGAATGAGAGTTGTAATTCCATGTAAAATAGCTGGAGTAAGCCACTTTATCAGTATGGATGTAATCCCTAGTGAGACACCTTTACTGTTGAGTAAACCTATGAAAAAGGCGCAAATGAAACTTGATATGGAGCATGATAAGGCAATTGTTTTTGGAAAGTCAATGGATTTGCAGTTTACCCAGTCAGGGAATTATTGTATCTCCTTAACAAAACATGATGTTTCTAGTCAGCGTGTTAGAGAAGTATTAATGGCAGCAGGTCATCATAATCAGAGAAAAGAAGTAAATTGTCTTAACGTTACACAGACAATTTGCTCACCCTTCTTGTCCAAGATTAAAAACCCTGCTAAAGGATGCAGATGTGATTGATGAAGAATATACAAGAATAATGGAAGAGATTGATGAACAGTGTGAAATCTGTAAAACATATTGAAGGATGCCATCAAGTCCTATTGTAAGCCTTCCATTGGCATGTGACTTTAATGAGGTAGTTGCCATGGATTTAAAGATATGGGACAAAGACAGAAATATTTTCATTCTACATTTTATAGACCTGGCAACCAGATTTAGTCTTTCTACAATAATACGTAGCAAGGACAAAAGGGTGATTATAGATAAAATCATGGAGGGGATAGGGATTGGACTTGGGGCACCAGCTAAGTAGCTAACTGATGAGGAGGAGGATTTGCCAATGACAAGTTTAGAGACATGTGTGAAAACATGAACATTATGGTCATGAATACTGCAGCTGAAAGTCCTTTCAGCAGTGGGCTCTGTGAAATGAATCACGCAGTGATCGATGAAATGCTGCATAAAATATTAGCTGACCAACCAAACTGCAAGTTGACAACCACCCTGGCATGGGCGGTTCATGCAAAGAATTCGCTTTAGCTGGTTGGAGGGTATGGTCCCTATCATTTAGTCTATGGGCAAAATCCCAAGTTGCCTTCTGTGCTGTGCGACAGTCCTCCTGCTCTGGTAGGTCCTACAAATAGTTCACATTTTTCTGCACATTTGAATGTTTTACATGCAGGAAACGAGCTGTTATCTAGGCTGAGATCTCAGAGAAAGTTTGGAGAGCTTTGAGGCATCGTATAAGGCCTGAGTGCCAGGTACTGTTGCTGGGTGAGTGATAGGGGTGTGGTGTATTGAGAAGTGAGAGGTTGGTGGAGTAGTGGTAGGAGATGTCATATGAAGATGTTTTCACTGACCCCTAGACCACCCGCATGAGATCATTACACTTCGAGTGGCACTGCTGCCAGATCCTTTGGGCCAGATGCTGGGAATTGACCTTCTAATTCTTTTGAGATTTGTCATTGAGCACCTCCGATCTCCCAGTGGAAACATGGCTCTCTGCTCTTGTCTACCTCCACCACAAAGGCTGCCCAGCATCACATCAGTGAACTTGGAGTACTTTCTCTGTCCTGGTGTTCCATTTTCCTTGTTTAGAATTGCAGCAATAGTATTCCCCTGTAATTCAGTGCAGCTTCCCTTTAAGATGGACGGACTGCATTTAAGAACAGAAGGCTGGCTGCACCATGTACTATTAGCACATGTTACTGGGCTCCCTACTGAGCGCAGTGGCAGCCAGCAGCATGGCAGATGCTTGCCTCTATGCTACAATCACGGAAATGAGATGGCAACACCACATGTGGGTGCTGCCCACCTCCACCAGAACCAGCGCAGGCAGGTTATGAATCATAATCACTGCTCGCAAAAAATGGTGTATGCTAATTTTTAGCTCATAATTTCTTTATTTCAAATTGGTAGAATAGTGGTTTTAAAGGAGATGGTTTTAAAAAGACAGAATTCTTGTTTTAATTTTAAGGATATTTTTCAATTTGCTTTGGTAGTCTCATTAATCAAATAATATTTGAGGTTGCACCTCAATTTTATTTTCATTGAGCATTATTCTGATTGTAGAGCATGACATGTAGAGCATGACAGTATAGAATTGTGAGTCACTGTTAAAACATACCATTAACTCGAAAGCAGAAACATCACTATTTTTAACCAAGTGCTATTTGGAGCAATTTGAGAACATTCTTAATTCAGTTAAGTTCTTGAACCAGTCACCTTGTACTGTTTTCACAAGAATTTTGAAAGAGGAAATTAGACTATTTCAAAATCACATGATCAAAACTAGTCCTAAGTGGCCAAATGTTGCTATTTTTGCTGCTCTAAGTCTTGATTTTGGAGCTATAAATAAAGGGTATTAAAATTTCAACTTGAATTTTCCAGCTTTTTATGAAGGTGATTGATTGATTCATTCAGTGTTGGCTTTTTTCTTCTGAGAACCCGTACTGTCACATGACCAGAAGATCGTATTTAAGAAGTCGAACCTGAGGCCTAATGAAAAGCCCTTTTGCTCTATTATTTTTCAGCAGTTTCAGAGATACCATTCCCTTCTATTTAAAAAAAAAAGAGAGGTTTTCAACTTTACACTGCTCTGAGAGCCCCTCTGGAGCTGTGGGACCTTGGAAAAGCATGCTGTCAGCTGGCAAGTCTGTATTTTCATTCTGCAATATTCATTTCCAAGAGTCCCATGGCTGTCAAGCAGCTTTCAGGCCCTCCAAAGTTGCGCCCTTGACGTTTCTTGTACAGCTCCTTCAGACACTTAGGGATGTCTCTTCCTGTCAGTGATGTCACTAGAGTGGTTGAAAGGGGAGGAACTATTGCATGTGGCTCTTAAACTAACAACAAAATTGATCTTTTACTGAAATGTTAAGTAAAATTAAGCTGAACTTATTTATTTTATCAAAGGAGATGAATAAAACATTTCTCCTGCACTTTCCTCTTCCCTTAAGTTTTTAAAGGGACAATTTTATAACATGTCCATGTTTGTCTAGAGTTTATAATCAAATTAACTATCCCTCTGTACAATTTAACCAAAGGCAGGTGTCACCTTTCTATATTAATCAAACATAAAAGATTAAAGATTATGATTTCTTGGCTGAAAACAAGTAATTAAGATTGCATTCTGTACATTTATATAATCCTATTGTGTAATACAATATTTAGCGGGAAGAATTACATTTGTTTTTTTTTGGCTTTATCTATGTAAATCAGATTGAAGTGATCCTGTTGCTGTGATACATAAATCTCTCAATACCAACATGGAATACAAAAACATGGGCTGAATTTTACGCGCCCCCCCCCCCCACCCCAAAGAGTGGATGGTGTAAAATGCTGAGGGAGGCTCAGGGGGTCGTTCCCAACCTGCTCTTGCCTCTGCCGCCACTTTACACAGGGTGACGGCGGCGAAAAATGGCCCGCCTGCCTCAGGCCAATCAAGGCCCTTACGTGGCCAGTTAACGGCCACTTAAGGGCATCCGCCACGCCGCCACGGGGATTTTGCCCTTGACAGGTCGGGCGGCGCAGGTCTGCGAAAAGCCGCCTAACAAAAGCAGGCGGCTTTCTGATGGCCTGGGGGGCATGCTGTCATGATCAGGCACCCTTTGCCCGATGGAGATGCCAGCCCCAATGTCCTAACTACCCTAAACACGCTTCACACCCCCTGTCCCCCCAGTCGACCATCCTTGCCCAGCCGGGGTCCGACTGATCACCCCTGGCGCGGCCCCAAAAACTTAACCTTCGTTCCGGGGCCATCCTTCATCTTCCTTCTAATGGCTGAGTTGCAATCCCAGCAGTCGCCACTATTCCTGGTGGCGCCTCTGGGACTAAGCTGCTGGCCCGCTGATTGGCCAAAAGCTACTTTAGGCAGGACTTCCTGCCTCAATGAGGTGGAATTCCCACCTCAGACCATTTAAAGGCCTGGGGACTGTAAAATGCGGGCCTGATCCCCAGGCCAGGTGGAGGCGGTTTCGGCACCAACTTTTCAGTCGGTGGATACTGCCATCTGCCAAGGGTAAAATTCAGCCCCATACTTTCTCTGTTTACCAATAGCCATAATCTACAAACCTCCCCCTCAACTCCGAGAGACAATGGATGGATGCTCAGCAGTAGTTTGACGTACACTATACTCTCCTCCCATCAAAACCCAGGATTGTAAAATAGTTCCTAGCACTAGAGTTGTAATTTTATCTGTAAAGGGAAGAATTTGCTGATGTCTGCTGCGCTGCTTCAGTGCTCGGAATTTGCGCCTGAATGTAACATTACAGTCAGCTTATGTCCCAGCATGAGACATAACATGAATCATAATTGATGTAAATTACTAGTAGTGAAACTTGATTGCAATCCGATCTTGAATTGGGCCATAACAACGAGAACTTACATTTATATAGCACCTTTAACATAGGAAAACGTGCCAAGGTTATTCACCGGGGTGTAATCAGACAGAAGTTGAAACTGCGTTAAAGAGGAGATATAGACTGGCTAGAAACTTGGTCAAAGAGGTAGGCTTTAAGGAGGGTCATAAAAGCGAAAAGATAGGCAGAGGGGTTTAGGGAAGAAATTGAAGAGCTCAGGGTTTAGATTGCTGAAGGCATGGCCACCCATGGTAGGACAAAAAGTGTGAGGATGCACAAGGGTCCAGAGTTGATGGAACGTAGAGTTCCTGGAGGGTTGTAGGGCAAGAGGAGGTTACAGAAATAGATAAGATGAGGCCATGATGGGATTTGAACAATATGATGAGAATTTAAATATTGAGGTGATGATAGACCAGGAGCCAATATAGATCAGCAAGCACAGGGGTGATTGTGATGTCCTCGGGACTTGCATGAGGTTTAGCTGAGTGTTACACCAACTTGCTTTGTTGAATGATCATTTTCTTTAATCCACTGACTGGAGATCTGAATTTTTTTTAAAGAAATTTAAAAAAGAACAGGTAAAAGATGACTTTGCTAGAAGCTTAAGATGGCCACCTAATTTGCAGCACTGTATCCTACATTGGAAGGCCTGTGAGGAGGAAGATGAAATGTCTGCTCATCCCAGCAAGAACCAAGACCCAGGACGTTTCAGGGAACAGCTTGTCCTGTTTTCTTTTGGCAAGAAGGAATACTGCAAGCTACTATGCTTGAATCACTGAGTGACTGTCATGTGACAAGCCCCTCCCATCTCTGGTTTTAAGCTTGTGTTTCTCTGCAGCAGCAAGGAGAAGCATCTGGACTCTGACACATGCAGACCCAAGTGGGGATCCCTCCCTCTCTCCATTCCAGCTTGCAAGCTTCAAATCTGCCTGTTGACTGATTACCTTTGCATTCTCTTGCTGCAACCAGAAACTCTGTTGGAGGGAATCATCCGCATCACTGTCTCCAAGAGACCCACTGAACCAGTCATCCACCTCTTCAAACTAAAAGCCTCAGGACCACTGAATTCATCTAGAAGCCAGCCTAATCACCAAACCCACAGACTGTATACCCCTTTTTTATATGGGCTCTAACTCAGCGAATCAATCTTTCACCTCTCTAGCTTATTTGTATGTGTGTAACCCTCAAGTGTGTGCGTGAGTGAAAGTTGGTGCGTAGTTTATTATTTTCATTAGTTCAGTTTAGGTACAATAAAGTTAAGTTCTTTCTTTGATAAACTCAAGAAAACCTGTCCAATTGGTTTTAGTTATGATCATAGCAAGTAGTTAATTAAACACCTTCTGAATTGGACAGTACATCCACTTTAAGAAAGAGTTAAACCTGTTGGATCAAACAAGAAGAGGGAAAAGAGGGAAGCTCTTCAACCCCTCCTCACTTGACAGTAACACTGGGTTTGGTATAGGAAATGAGGCCAAGGTAGAAAGACAAAGACTGCAGCAGTTGAACATAAAGGTTTCTCTTTTTATTCCACCTTAGTTTCACTTTCACTTTGCTAGCATGTGCGTTCTACAGCAGCTTCTAGTGTACACAATGTACAATGGAAATGCAATTTCAAAACACTACAAAACCACATCCCTCCTCTTCTTAGTAAATGAGAGACATAGCATGTTTCAGTAGTTTGCTTTCAAAATTGTAAATGATAAACTTAAACATAAATAGTTAATTTCATAACGTGGTCACTTTAGCATGGTGGGTGTTTTCTCTCAGGAGTAGGATATTGTCTGACATCAGATGTGGCCTCATTTGATTCATGTTCTTCATCTGAGGTGTTGATATCAGAATCAGATTCAATGCTTGCGAGTGGTGTTTTCAGTGCTTTGAAAGATGACACGTTTCTTGTGATGATTTGTGAACCGTGCTTAGCAGTGATCATTGATCCCTTTGTGTTGATCACAACAAATGGTTGGATGTCATAAGGGATTGTTTGTCTTCCAATATGACCATGACATTTCACCAGTACTTTATCTCCTGGCTTAAGCAGTATAGCTCTAAGTTTCATGCTCTGCTCTGCATTTACTTTCATTTTATCCTTCTGTTCTCAATCGTTTCATGTACATGTTAAATATTAGCTCCACAGGGTAGCTCAGGTAGACATGTGTGCATTGGATGTGCAAAGATGAATGTAGCCAGTAGTCGAGTAAGGTGTCACTCTGTAATTATGAAGAAGGTGATATAGTTCTTGCTTCCATGACTTATTCTCAGCTGTAGCAGTACACACCACTTTTTTCAAGGTTCACATAAATCTTTTGACTTCACCATTAGCTTTTGGCTAGATTTTCCTATGGGTGAACCCTAGGTGGTTTGTGAATTTACTGAACTCATCGCTGTTGCACGGGGGTCCATTGTCACTTCTTACCATTTGAGGGATTCCAAACAAGGTGAAGATCTGATCAAGCTTTGGGATGACTGCTTTAGTTGAAGTTTTTGATTTAGATTTTTGATTTAGAGATACAGCACTGAAACAGGCCCTTCGGCCCACCGAGTCTGTGCCGACCATTAACCACCCATTTATACTAATCCTACACTAATCCCACCATTTCCTCAGTGCCCACCATCGACGTCCGGAAAGCTCATCCACGTCCTTCGGGAGGTGAAGCATCATTTGGCAGACTTAGAGGTGATTACATTTGTTAAGGGTTTTTTTTTTTTGCAGTGGTTTAAATAAAAGCATGCAGCATTGCCGACAGTGCGCTGCAGATGCTCTCCGAGCCATCTCCCGCGGGCGCTTTGAAGTTGCGGCCGGGGGGGGCCGTTCGTGGATGTTTTGGGTGTTCGGGGCACCTTTTCACAGGACTTCTCTCGGGTCCCGCAGCTCCTTCTTCACCTCAATGGACTTACCGCATGCCGTGGCTGCAGACACTCTGGACTGTGAAGACAGCAGGATCGGAGATTAAAGTATCGGCAGCTGTTCTCGTCAGTTTCATCCGGATCAATTTCATTGAGAAAACAAAGAGCAGGTGTGGCTGGGGGAGGGCAGTGGGCCCAGGTAACATACACTAAATTAACTGTTAACTTTTAGATAGGGCTAAAATGAACTGATTTAAAGAGCCAGGGGAATTTAAACAGTTTAAGAGGGCAGATTGGGGGAGAAAACGTTAGGGATGGGAGCAGATGGCCATGGATAGAGTTGAACAGCAAGCCTGCTCCACCCTCTCAGCTCACCCCCTCACAACCCCGTCCCAGCCCGCCCCCCCCTCGCACCATCTTCACCCCGCACCCCCTTCCCCTGCAATCCCCCCCCCCACCCCCTCCCTCTACCCCTCCCCCTTGCATCCCCTCCTCCCACCGGCACCATCCTACACCTGTGTAGGGGCCCCAGCAACCCCACTGCCTTGTGGGCGTCTCGGGAGAGACCAAGGCTAAGGGAGTAAACCCTAACAGAAAATCCGGAGCGGAACCCCGTAGGCGGTCATGTGTCACCTTTGGCATGTTTCCGGCAGTTCCTGCAGCCATACTGGTGCCAAACGTCGTGTCCTGCACTCCTTTGGACCCCACCAGGAAGGCCGAGAGGGGGGTTTTGACGACTGGGCAACTCTCAACCTCCATAAATTTGCCCAGGCATGCGCCATGGAGAGGTCACTCCATAGTTGCCTCACAGCGACTGAAACAACACGGAAGGCAGCAGTTACGGGTTATAAGTCCAGATAAATTGGCGTAGAAACTGGGCGCCACGGGTTGCCTTTGTCGGTGGGAGAGGTCATTGCACCTCACTGGACAGCTACCGCCCGCCTCAAACTGGGCAGCCCCCGGTCAATAAGGTTCTGTCCCGCCACAGTCTGCCTGCTTCAATGGGTGCTTGGAGCTCAGGGTCATTGCCCGAAAGGTGGACTGATACACCGCACCAAACAACATGAAAAAAGGAAAGAAGGTACCAGCCCTTCGCTTTGCAAGCTGGAACGTCAGAACTATGTGTCCTGGCCTGTCGGAAGACCTTACACAAATCAACGATTCTCGGAAGACCGCCATCATTAACAACGAGCTCAGTAGACTCAATGTGGACATTGCAGCACTTCAGGAGACTCGCCTCCCCGCGAGTGGCTCTCTAGCAGAGCAAGACTACACCTTCTTCTGGCAGGGCAGGGATCCTGAAGAACCAAGACAGCATGGAGTGGGCTTCGCCATCAGAAACTCCTTGCTCAGCATGATAGAGCCTCCCTCAAATGGCTCGGAACGCATACTGTCCATCCGACTGCTCACCCCCTCTGGTCCAGTACACCTACTCAGCATCTATGCTCCAACACTCTGTTCCGCACCTGAAGCTAAAGACCAGTTCTATGAACAACTCCATAACATCATTAGCAGCATCCCCAACACCGAACACCTATTCCTGCTGGGGGACTTTAATGCCAGGGTTGGGGCCGACCATGACTCATGGCCCTCCTGCCTTGGGCGCTATGGCGTTGGAAGGATGAATGAGAACGGGCAGAGACTGCTTGAGTTGTGTACCTATCATAACCTCTGCATCACCAACTCGTTCTTTCACACTAAACCCTGTCATCAGGTTTCATGGAGGCACCCAAGATCACGTCGTTGGCACCAGCTAGACCTCATTGTCACAAGGCGAGCCGCCTTAAACAGTGTTCAAATCACACGCAGCTTCCACAGTGCGGACTGCGACACCGACCACTCCCTGGTGTGCAGCAAGGTTAGACTCAGACCAAAGAAGTTGCATCATTCCAAGCAGAAGGGCCACCCGCGCATCAACACGAGCAGAATTTCTCACCCACAGCTGTTACAAAAATTTCTAAATTCACTTGTAACAGCCCTTCAAAACACTCCCACAGGGGATGCTGAGACCAAGTGGGCCCACATCAGAGACGCCATCTATGAGTCAGCTTTGACCACCTACGGCAAAAGTGCGAAGAGAAATGCAGACTGGTTTCAATCTCATAATGAAGAGCTGGAACCTGTCATAGCCGCTAAGCGCATTGCACTTTTGAACTACAAGAAAGCCCCCAGCGATTTAACATCCGCAGCACTTAAAGCAGCCAGAAGTACTGCACAAAGAACAGCTAGGCGTTGCGCAAACGACTACTGGCAACACCTATGCAGTCATATTCAGCTGGCCTCAGACACCGGAAACATCAGAGGAATGTATGATGGCATGAAGAGAGCTCTTGGGCCAACCATCAAGAAGATCACCCCCCTCAAATCTAAATCGGGGGACATAATCACTGACCAACGCAAACAGATGGACCGCTGGGTTGAGCACTACCTAGAACTGTACTCCAGGGAGAATGCTGTCACTGAGACTGCCCTCAATGCAGCCCAGCCTCTACCAGTCATGGATGAGCTGGACATACAGCCAACCAAATCGGAACTCAGTGATGCCATTGATTCCCTAGCCAGCGGAAAAGCCCCTGGGAAGGACAGCATTACCCCTGAAATAATCAAGAGTGCCAAGCCTGCTATACTCTCAGCACTACATGAACTGCTATGCCTGTGCTGGGACGAGGGAGCAGTACCCCAGGACATGCGCGATGCCAACATCATCACCCTCTATAAAAACAAAGGTGACCGCGGTGACTGCAACAACTACCGTGGAATCTCCCTGCTCAGCATAGTGGGGAAAGTCTTTGCTCGAGTCGCTCTGAACAGGCTCCAGAAGCTGGCCGAGCGCGTCTACCCTGAGGCACAGTGTGGCTTTCGTGCAGAGAGATCGACTATTGACATGCTGTTCTCCCTTCGTCAGATACAGGAGAAATGCCGTGAACAACAGATGCCCCTCTACATTGCTTTCATTGATCTCACCAAAGCCTTTGACCTCGTCAGCAGACGTGGTCTCTTCAGACTACTAGAAAAGATCGGATGTCCACCAAAGCTACTAAGTATCATCACCTCATTCCATGACAACATGAAAGGCACAATTCAACATGGTGGCTCCTCATCAGAGCCCTTTCCTATCCTGAGTGGTGTGAAACAGGGCTGTGTTCTCGCACCCACACTTTTTGGGATTTTCTTCTCCCTGCTGCTTTCACATGCGTTCAAATCCTCTGAAGAAGGAATTTTCCTCCACACAAGATCAGGGGGCAGGTTGTTCAACCTTGCCCGTCTAAGAGCGAAGTCCAAAGTACGGAAAGTCCTCATCAGAGAACTCCTCTTTGCTGACGATGCTGCTTTAACATCTCACACTGAAGAATGCCTGCAGAGTCTCATCGACAGGTTTGCGTCTGCCTGCAATGAATTTGGCCTAACCATCAGCCTCAAGAAAACGAACATCATGGGGCAGGATGTCAGAAATGCTCCATCCATCAATATTGGCGACCACGCTCTGGAAGTGGTTCAAGAGTTCACCTACCTAGGCTCAACTATCACCAGTAACCTGTCTCTAGATGCAGAAATCAACAAGCGCATGGGTAAGGCTTCCACTGCTATGTTCAGACTGGCCAAGAGAGTGTGGGAAAATGGCGCACTGACATGGAACACAAAAGTCCGAGTGTATCAGGCCTGTGTCCTCAGTACCTTGCTCTACGGCAGCGAGGCCTGGACAACGTATGCCAGCCAAGAGCGACGTCTCAATTCATTCCATCTTCGCTGCCTTCGGAGAATACTTGGCATCAGGTGGCAGGACTATATCTCCAACACAGAAGTCCTTGAAGCGGCCAACATCCCCAGCTTATACACACTACTGAGTCAGCGGCGCTTGAGATGGCTTGGCCATGTGAGCCGCATGGAAGATGGCAGGATCCCCAAAGACACATTGTACAGCGAGCTCGCCACTGGTATCAGACCCACCGGCCGTCCATGTCTCCGTTATAAAGACGTCTGCAAATGCGACATGAAATCGTGTGACATTGATCACAAGTCGTGGGAGTCAGTTGCCAGCATTCGCCAGAGCTGGCGGGCAGCCATAAAGACAGGGCTAAATTGTGGCGAGTCGAAGAGACTTAGTAGTTGGCAGGAAAAAAGACAGAGGCGCAAGGGGAGAGCCAACTGTGCAACAGCCCCAACAAACAAATTTCTCTGCAGCACCTGTGGAAGAGCCTGTCACTCCAGAATTGGCCTTTATAGCCACTCCAGGCGCTGCTTCACAAACCACTGACCACCTCCAGGCGCGTATCCATTGTCTCTCGAGATAAGGAGGCCCAAAAGAAAGAACACTAATCCCATATTCCTACCACATCCTCACCTGTCCCTATATTCCCCTACCACCTACCTATACTAGGGGCAATTTATAATGGCCAATTTACCTATCAACCAGCAAGTCTTTTGGCTGTGGGAGGAAACCGGAGCACCCGAAGGAAACCCACGCAGACACACGGAGAACTTGCAAACTCCACACAGGCAGTACCCAGAATTGAACCCGGGTTGCTGGAGCTGTGAGGCTATGGTGCTAACCACTGCGCCACTATGCCACCCATAGTTATGTCATAAGTTGACATAACTAATTCCAGGATTGGGAACCTGCTGTAGTCATCAGTGACAACAAGTAGGTATTCACTTGTGGGCAAATTTGCGAAATCAATGCTAACTTTGATCCATGGTCCTGGAGGTAATTCGGACATCTTGAGAAGATAATGAAGATTTGACATTGTGGTTGGCTTGACATGACAAACACTGACTGACTTTGTGCTCTACCATGCAGCCAGTTCCTGGGAACCATACCATTTCCCTAAAGAGTTGTTTGGTCTTGACTATTTCCTGGTGTCCTTCGTGTGCTATATCAATGACACATTCCCTTAATGAATGTGGAATGGCAATACAATTGTTGCATAATACAAGATCAGATGTGGTTGTAACGGATAGCTTATTTTGAACATTGTGAAGAAATTGTGTGAGCAATTTTGTTTGTAGATGCTTTCTTGATCACGTCTTTCCAGTTTTGTCTTCATACATAGTTTCAAAGCCTCATCTTGTTTTTTTTGCTGCTCTGATGTCAGCTAGTTTTAGAAACTTTGGCACCGCATTTATACTTACGTAGTTAAGATGTTGCTCAGCAACTTTTTCCTCACGACTAGTAGGACCAACTGTCGGCAACGAATGTCATGAAAGATAGTCTGCTGGATTGAGCTTGCTAGGCTGATACTCAACATGGAACTCGCACTCTTGTAGTTTGAGTATCCAACATTCTATTCGAGTTGGTGGTTTGCTATGTGGATTGTTGATTAAGCTCACTAGTGGTCTCTGATCAGTTATTACTTCAAATTCGCTTCCATATAAATAAAGATAAAAGTATAAGATACTACCTGTGATTGAGAGCGCTTCTCCCTTTGTGAATAACGTTGTTCTACAGGCTGTAAGATTTGATAAGATAGGGGTGTTTTATACCACCTTCTAAAATAGGAACAGACTTGGCAGCATAAAGCTTGTTATGAATTGGCTTTATTGAGATAAAGGTAAGTACAAGTTTGTTAAGTTTTCAGATAAACCATAGTCACAAACTCAGGCAGCAATTAACAGTCTAATACAGATACTACCTGTATTACAGACTGGACGGCAGAGCGCACAACTCTTTCTCTTGCAGCTTGCGGTCTTCAAGTTTTCGGTCTCTGTCTTGTCTCTTGTTGTTCTCTGACGTACAGTGCCAAAGACACAACTTCTTTTATTCTGGGAGCTTTCCGGTTAACTCTCCCCCCTCCCAATCAGTGATTCATCTTGTATTAAAGGATGCCTTTCTTAACCAACCAAGGATCATTTTGTGATGGTTGCTAACCTTTCGGATTTACGCAAGTAGTACCCCTTTGTGTTGACTATTTTATCTCAATGCTTTTACATTTCAAGGTTCCTAACCTCATTACAAGACAAATCTACACAGAAGGTGTTTTCACTGTCTACTCTGAAGGTCTCACCCTTTTGCTGCAAGTAAGAATTTTAAAACTTGACATAATCTCCCTCTGCTTTTGACATCTTGTCCATGCTGTGCCTTGTTTTTCCACTTTACCATACTACAAGGAAGGGTTCTGATAAAGCTAAATGTTAGTTTATGTTAGTTAGTTTGTTGCTAGAACAATTAGTACCCTGGTTAGTAACTTTTAGTAATCTAATAATCTTACAAGGTGTTAATAATCTGCTTGTCATTGCAATGATTGATAGGTTACATGTCTTGTCTTTCTGTACTGTTACGACCGAGGCTGGAGGAGTGCACCGTCTTTCTCTAGTCCCACTTCTCCACGGGTCACAACATAGATTTAAATGTTTTACCCAGTTACCGATACAGCCAATGATATACTTTATCTATTCTAGTTTCAGGATAAAATCCACCAACCAGGTTTCTTTAATAATCAACAAAAGAATTAATTTATTATACAACCAGACTTATTCAATAAAGATGCAAAGCTTATTAAAATGCTTATTAAAAGCTCCCTTCTAAATTAATCCAAGACACATGCACAGACACACATACACCGGTTAAAGAAAAAATAAAGAAATTTTCTCTGCAGAGATCTGTTTACAAAAAAGACACAAAAAAAACCCTTTGGCCAAATACCTGTTAATGCTTGAAGGAAAAGGATAAGATTTGGTTTGTTCCCAGCTGGTCCCTTATTCTGGTGTCCAAATATATGCAGATGGCTATTACTGGGATATGTTGGAGCAGTTCTTTTCAGGCGATGTTGAGGATCAGTCTGGCAGGCTTTCCAGGAGATTCACAGGGTTTCTCAAAGAGGTGGAAAATGGATGAGCTGGTGGTTTCTCTCTTGCAGGCTTACCCCCCAACTGAATCAAAACAATATCCAAAAACGAAACCAACTCTTGAACACCATAAACCTTGACATGTCACTTCTCTGTAAACAACTCCCCCTGTTATTAAGGCTCCTGCTGTTTACTTAGCTTAAGACATGTGACTTCCAGTAAGGGTTTATTTTTACACAAAGTCCCAAGTCCTTCCAGTGACCATTTTTTAAAAAACAAAGTCCAGCATCTATGGAATCTCTTCAGTCTTTCAAATGAATCAATTTCTACAATTTTTAAACATGAGTCCTCAAAAAATATTTTTAAAATGGAAGCACTTTCGTAACAGTATGAGAACTGCACCTAAGCTAACCGACTTTGCATCAACAACTAGCTGGGTGGTTTTCTCAGTGTCGAAATAGGCATTTGTGCAACTTTCTGACAAATGTTACTTGATCTCGTGTATCACCTGTTTATGTGATTTAGTCCATTGCCTTTTGTCAGATTGCGTAGGGAGGCAAATAGCATAGCAAGGTCAGGAATGAAACTTGTACGGACAAGTCCTAGCAGACTTTTTGCATGTTTGTAGGATCTGCAGCAGTTGCAATGGCTTCAACTTTCCATAGATCTAGTGATACTCCTTCACTGCTGAACATATGACCGAAGAATTCAATTCTGCTTTCATTGAACAAGCACTTGACTTTGTTCAAGGTGAGGTTACATTTAATGAGACATTGTAGACATGCATGTAGGTATGTCTCGAGTTCCTTTTTGGTGTGACCATAGGTGAAAATGTCATAAATAATGTTTAGTGTGCCTTCAAGTCCTTGAAATACAGATTGAATCAAGTGCTGAAAACCCCCAGCTGCTGAGCTGACTCCAAAGTTAAGCCTGTTGTATCGGAAAAGTACGATGTGAGTAGAGGATACTGTAACATATCTATCTATCTTCTGCAAGCTTGATTTGATAGTAGCCTGCACTGAGGTCAAGTTTAGCAAAGTGTTTTGCGCCATTCACTTTCTCTTTGATATCACCAATTGTCGGTGTCAAGTGTCTTTCTTATTGTGTAGCTTGGTTTGGTGATTGCATATCAACATAGATTCTAACCTGGTTCTTGCTCTTGGGTTTCTTGATGACTTGTATGGGTGAGACCCAAAGGGTAGGATCAACCCCAAATTTCTCAATATTGTCAAGGTCAAGAAGGTGTTGAAGTTCCTTCTCTGTTTCCTGACATGAAATGGTATTCGTTGCTGTTGGTGTGCAACTGGGGGCACATTAGAGTCTACATGTAACTTGCATGTAACACCTTTCAGTTCGCCAATACCAGCGAAGCCATCTGCATACAGTCCGAGATCGTTTTCATTATGTGAAGGAATCATGTATGTGACTTCAATCATCTGCAAATCTGTCAGTGTGGAAACTGATAAGTACGTAACATTCTCCAGATATGACAGTGAATAGAGCATTCATTCTAGCGTCTTTGAGACTGGCATTTCAAAATTTCCGAGGATTTCAGTGACTTGTCACTGTTGTAAGGGAAAATTTTCATATTCTGTTGTTTGCAGAGAATGGGGCAATCCTGAAGTTTGTTGAATGTTTTGTCTTCCATGACGTTGACCGACACTCCTGTGTCGATGAGAGCATTTATGTCCGAGCAGCCAATGGTCACTGTCACACATGGCTGTTTGCTGTATCTGAGAGAGAGCTCAAAAGTATGTTCAGGGTCATCTGCCTCTACTTTTGCTACATTCTCTCACCTTTTTGCTGTGGTACGCATACGTGGCACCCTTCTGTTGGTATTGGTCTTAGTAGTTGATTTTGCTGATGTGATAAACGCAAGCAAAGTGGTTGGGTTTTCCACAGGCTTTACATCATTTACCGGTAGCAGGACACTCTATCTGGTGTGGGTAAGCAGCGCCACAGTGGAAACATTCTTTGAATAAGACACAGCTCTGTTTGTGAGACGGCTGTTGTTGCTTTGCAGGTGGATTCCTGGCACATGAGCGATGAATAGTGTTCACAGGAGTTGAACTTGGAGTGTGTTAGTTACTATTAGCCTCAACTTCAGTAGGTCTGAACTCTGAAAGCAATAGCGATCTTGCTAACTCCAGCAGCTCCGATAGCTTTCAGTCTTTCTCGAGTGCTTTTTGGCGTAATTGACTGGAGAGATAGCCTTCGATTATTTGTGTGTTTGATTTCCCATTCTACATGTTCAATATCACCAAAGTCACATCTGGTTGCTAGTTGGCTCAAACAGTCCAATATTGGTCAATTGTCTTGTTTGCTTCCAGCTTAGTGCATTGGAAGACAATGGTTTTGTATATGGTCTTTTTCTTGGGCGTGAAGTAGGTCGTTAGTGCATTTTCTGCTGAGTTGTAGTCATTCTGCTCAGTGTCTCAAAAATATCTTCTAATTCTTCACCTCCATAGTGCAGAAGCAAGGCCTTTGTCCTGTGCGTCTGTGATTGCAAAACCTGCCATTGCGCCTTCGAAATATCAGTCACTTCTGCCAACGTGGGGATACAGATGATGGCTCTGGATGCACATCAGAAGGTGGTAGATTATGCATAGACAATGCCATACTGATCAGCCATGCAGTGATAAAGGATTTGGGATCACATTCCTTTTCAAAGGAAATTTCTCTGCAGTGATCCGAGATTATTATTTTTTTGATTGGATGGTTGTTTGAGAGATCAGTGTGTGAGTATACACTGCACAAGCTTCCTGTGTGTGTCTAACACAGTCTCAAAGTTAAAATGCTGCTTGTGAAAGTAGACAAAAAACCTCCAAAATGTTCATACCTGAAAGCAATATTTCTGTTTTTTCCTTTTTCGCCATTGTGATGCTCTCAGGACTTGAGTGAGGTTTAACCAAGTTTGGTACAGGATATGAGACAAAGGTAGAGAGACAAAAACTGCAGCAGCTGAACATGAAGGCTTCTCTTATTCATAACTTCACTTTCACTTTGGTAGCAAGTGCGTTCTACAGCAGCTTCTAGAGTGTGCAATGCAATTGCAATTTCAAAACACGACAACACTGCATTGATGGGTGAGTGGGACTTGGTGTGGGTTAGAATATAAGTAGAACCATAGAAAAGTTACAGCACAGAAAGAGGCCATTCAGCCCATCGTGTCTGTGATGGCTGAAAAAAGCTAGCCACCCAATCTAATCCCACCATCCAGCATCTGGTCCATAGCCTTTTGAATGAGTTGAGGGTTTCTCCCTCAACCACCGATCCGGGCTGTGAATTCCAGACACCCACCGCTCTCTGGGTGAAATGGAGTATCCTCATGTCCCCTCTAATCCTTCGATCAATCACCTTAAATCTGTGCCCCCTGGTAATTGATCTGTCCGCTAAGAGTTTTGGATGAGTTCAAGTTAGCAGAGTTTGAAAGATGAGAGGCCAGTTATTGAAATAGCCAAGTCTGGAGGTAACAAAAGCATGGAAGAGGGTTTCAGCAGCAGATGGGTTGAGGTATGGGCAGAGTCAGGTGAGGTTACAGAGGTGGAAGTAAAATTCAGATAGAATGTCTAGTGATCAAAGGTAGATTTGGGAATTACCAATTAATATTGTACCTTTATAAAACAGCACTGTGCAAGGAAATATTTAATGTTTGGAATATCAAGTTAAGATATTTGTTACATTACTTTGGTAATTGTCATGCTTCCTTATTAAAATGTCAGGATTCAAGTATTGACTGCTCTGAAGGGCAACAGTGTAAAAGTGCTGCACTCAGGTTTATTCCTAAAGTACGTGGAGGTTTATTTTTGTAACCGGTGACAAATAACAATGTTGTATGATGAGAAAATTGCATTGGCAATCTGTTTTATTATTCCCTCAGGCTATAGTTTCATTCCTAGATATATGCATGTAGAACAATCTTATTCACCAACTATGTTTAATCATGCTGTCAAGCTACAGAGGCTAGCTCTGTTAAAACGTGACTGCAACCCCTCGTTGTACTGCTGTGCAATGGCCCCCTCCCCCTGTTCCTCATCAACAAGTTGCCCCTCGGTGACATCATCTGAAGATGTGATGCCAGATTCCACTTGTACACTGATGACCCCCAGCTCTACTTCACCACCTCCTCTCTCAAACTCTCCACTGTCTCTGTCCTGTCAGGCTGCTTGTGTGATATCCAATCCTGGATGAACTGTAATTTCCTCCAATTAAACATCAGGAAGATCAAAGCCATTGGGGGAGGAGGGGAGGCATAGTTTTTTGCTTTCCCCCGCATCGGGTTTGGAGGCTGGGAGATCAGGTGGGATGGTGGTGGGAGGGAATCCCACTACCTTCCCGCCTCCACCCAAATTAATTCCAGGGTGGGAAGGACTGTGAACAGCCTTCCTGCCCCATTGCCAATTAAGGCCCTTAAATGGGCAATTAATGCCCAATTCAGGGCCTCATCCCACTGCTGCCGGAATTAGCTCAGCAGCGGGCAGCTTGTCACCCATGCGGGTTGCTTGCTGGCTCCGGGGGTGGAGGGATGGCCCTTGTTAAAAGGCAGTTAGTACCTGATCGAGGGCCCAGGCATTGGGAAGGGGGAGTCCCGCTGACAGCCAGCAACCCCCCCCCCCCCAAGCCCTTTCTGCCAACCTCCCCACGAAACCCCTCCTGCTGAGACTTAACTGTGGCTTCAGTCCAGAGCCTCAGGTGAGTGCTGTACTGGCAGCAGTCACTGCCTCCGTGGTGGTGCTGCTCAGTTAAAGATCTGCCGGCCTCTGGCTGAGAGCTCTCTGCAGGTGGGACTACCGTCACCAGGGTCCTTGATCCCGTGGAAGGCCTGCCGCTGTCCACTTAAGTGTCTAATTGGCACTTGATCCAGTACTCTAAGGGCTGGATTTTGTTCCCAGCCCGATGTCGGGTTCCATCGCGGGGGAGGAGGGGTGAAGAATTGGAGCAGCGGTAGCCGCCACAGAACCCGATGCTCGGATTGCCAGGCCCGATCTTCCTGGCAGCAGGAAAGCTCTGTGGCGGCCCCTCCGCCGACTTGTGATGGGACTCGAGTTAGCATATTTAAATTACCTTTCTGCATTCAATTAAATGGAATTCACCGCAATCCTACCAGCCATTTCCAATCTTGAGCTCGATGTGCGACACTCGCATGCCTTCACTTTCCCGTCCTTCAAAAGCTGACGCCACCGAGGCGAGAATCCTCAGTGTTTGCAAAGGTTGGTAAGTAATGCCCTGCTCTTATTCGTTTTTGTAGCAAACTCGGACATTTGCAGTGAAGTGAAATCACCAGAAATGAAGCGGATTGGAACTCTACATCCGTTTTCGTGTATCGGGGAGGGGGAAGGAGTCTACTCTGCATCTGGATAAACTGTTTGGGAGAGTGGGGGGGAGGGGTGACAACTGGGAAACTACAGGTTGCTGTTGTCAGTGGTCCAGTGCAGGCAAATGAATGATTGGCTCGCGCTTATCTAAAATTTGTGCATATAGCGTCATGCCATAGGAGCATAGGAAATAGGAGCAGGAGTAGGCCATTCAGCTCATTGAGACTGCTCCACCATTTAAACAGATCATGGGTGATCATCTACCTGTATGCCATTTTCCCCCTATCCCCATATCCCTTGATGTCGTTAGTATTCAATAATCTATTGATTTGATAACTGAGCACTTCCACAATCCCTGAAGTTCAAAACATGTTTCTCAGAGCACAAAGCACCATGCTGCATTTCGTCTGAAGTCTTCTGCCTCTGTATCATCCATCTCTCCGCCATGATAGGCAGCAGCTAACTGAGCCATTGCCCATGTGACTTAGTCCATGCAGTGTCACATTGTGCATATTGGCATGGCAATGATGTAATTGCAATACATTGGCACCACTGTCAGGCTTATAATGTAAGGGAAGAACAAAGAACAGTACAGCACAGGAACAGGCCATTCGGCCCTCTAAGCCTGTGCCGATCTTGATGCCTGCCTAAACTAAAACCTTCTGCACTTCCGGGGACCGTATCCCTCTACTCCCATTCTATTCATGTATTTGTCAAGATGCCTCTTAAACGTCGCTATTGTACCTGCTTCCACCACCTCCCCCAGCAGCAAGTTCCAGGCACTCACCACCCTCTGTGTAAAGAACTTGCCTCACACATCCCCTCTAAACTTTGCCCCTCGCACTTTAAACCTATGTCCCCTAGTAACTGACTCTTCCACCCTGGGAAAAAGCTTCTGACTATCCACTCTGTCCATGCCACTTATAACTTTGTAAACCTCTATCGTGTCGCCCCTCCACCTCCGTCGTTCCAGTGAAAACAATCCGAGTTTATCCAACCTCTCCTCATAGCTAATGCCCTCCAGACCAGGCAACATCCTGGTAAACCTCTGTACCCTCTCCAAAGCCTCCACATCCTTCTGGTAGTGTGGCGACCAGAATTGCACGCAATATTCCAAGTGTGGCCTAACTAAAGTTCTGTACAGCTGCAGCATGACTTGCCAATTTTTATACTCTGTGCCCCGATCGATGAAGGCAAGCATGCCGTATGCCTTCTTGACTACCTTATCCACCTGCGTTGCCACTTTCAGTGACCTGTGGACCTGTACACCCAGATCTCTCTGCCTGTCAATACTCCTAAGGGTTCTGCCATTTACTGTATACTTCCCACCTGCATTAGACCTTCCAAAATGCATTACCTCACATTTATCCGGATTAAACTCCATCTGCCATTTCTCCGCCCAAGTCTCCAACCGATCTATATCCTGCAGTATCCTCTGACAATCCTCAGAGGATTGTGTCGTCCGCAAACCTTTGTGTCGTCCGCAAACTTACTAATCAGATCAGCTACATTTTCCTCCAAATCATTTATAAATACGACAAACAGCAAAGGTCCCAGCACTGATCCCTGCGGAACACCACTAGTCACTGCCCTCCATTCAGAAAAGCACCCTTCCACTGCTACCCTCGGTCTTCTATGACAGAGCCAGTTCTGTATCCATCTTGCCAGCTCACCTCTGATCCCGTGTGACTTCACCTTTTGTACCAGTCTGCCATGAGGGACCTTATCAAAGGCTTTACTGAAGTCCATATAGATAACATCCACTGCCCTTCCTTCATCAATCATCTTTGCCACTTCCTCAAAAAACTCAATCAAATTAGTGAGACATGACCTCCCCTTCACAAAAGCATGCTGCCTCTCGCTAATAAGTTTGTTTGTTTCCAAATGGGAGTAAATCCTGTCCCGAAGAATCCTCTCTAATAATTTCCCTATCACTGACGCAAGGCTCACCGGCATATAATTTCCTGGATTATCCTTGCTACCTTTTTTAAACAAAGGAACAACATTGGCTATTCTCCAGTCCTCTGAGACCTCACCTGTAGCCAATGAGGATGCAAAGATTTCTGTCAAGGCCCCAGCAATTGCTTCCCTTGCCTCCCTCAGTATTCTGGGGTAGGTCCCATGAGGCCCTGGGGCTTATCTACCTTAATGCTTTGCAGGACATCCAACACCTCCTCCTTTTTGATAATGAGATGACTGAGACTATCTACACTCCCTTCCCTAGGCTCATCATCCACCAAGTCCTTCTCTTTGGTGAATACTGATGCAAAGTATTCATTTAGCACCTCGCCCATTTCCTCTGGCTCCACACGTAGATTCCCTTCTCTGTCCTTGAGTGGGCCAACCCTTTCCCTAGTTACCCTCTTGCTCTTTATATATGTATAAAAAGCCTTGGAATTTTCCTTAATCCTGTTTGCCAATGACTTTTCATGACCCCTTTTAGCCCTCCTGACTCCTTGCTTAAGTTCCTTCCCACTGTCTTTATATTCCTCAAGGGATTCGTCTGTTCCTAGCCTTCCAGCCCTTATGAATGCTTCCTTTTTCTTTTTGACTAGGCTCACAATATCCCGCGTTATCCAAGGTTCCCGAAACTTGCCAAACTTATCCTTCTTCCTCACAGGAACATGCTGGTCCTGGATTCTAATCAACTGACGTTTGAAAGACTCCCACATATCAGATGTTGGTTTACCCTCAAACAGCCGCCCCCAATCTAAATTCTTCAGTTCCTGCTTAATATTGTTATAATTTGCCTTCCCCCAATTTATCACCTTCACCTGAGGACTACTCTTATCCTTATCCACAAGTACCTTAAAACCTACGAATTATGGTCACTGTTCCCGAAATATTCCCCTACTGAAACTTCGACCACCTGGCTGGGCTCATTCCCCAATACCAGGTCCAGTACAGCCCCATCCCTAGTTGGACTATCTACATATTGTTTCAAGAAGCCCTCCTGGATGCTCCTTACAAATTCTGCCCCATCCAAGCCCCTAGCACTAAGTGAGTCCCAGTCAATATAGGGGAAGTTAAAATCACCCACCACTACAACCCTGTTACCTTTACATCTTTCCAAAATCTGTCTTCATATCTGCTCCTCTACCTCCCGTTGGCTGTTGGGAGGCCTGTAGTAAACCGCAACATCATGACTGCACCCTTCCTATTCCTGAGCTCCACCCGTATTGCCTCGCTGCACGACCCCTCCAAGGTGTCCTCCCGCAGTACAGCTGTGATATTCTCCTTAACAAGTAATGCAACACCCCCACCCATTTTACATCTCCCTTTATCCCGCCTGAAGCTTATAAATCCTGGAACATTTAGCTGCCAATCCTGTCCTTCCCTCAACCAAGTCTCTGTAATAGCAACAACATCATAGTTCCAAGTACTAATCCAAGCTCCAAGTTCATCTGCCTTACCTGTTATACTTCTCGCATTGAAACAAATGCACTTCAGACCACCAGTCCCACTGTGCTCCACAACATCTCCCTGCCTGCTCTTCCTCTCAGTCTTACTGGCCTTATTTACTAGTTCCCCCTCATTTATTTCACTTGCTGTCCTACTGCTCTGGTTCCCACCCCCCTGCCACACTAGTTTAAACCCTCCCGAGTGACGCTAGCAAACCTCGCATAACCAATCCATGGTGACGTGTTATTCAGAGAATAAAGGCTGATTGTCAGCACAACACATTAAATTAAACTAGATATGACATATTTGTCTCTCCTGTGAATACCAATGTGTCAAGGTATCTTTTTAAAATGTTTGCGGGTGCTCCTTCGCGGTGTAACCCCTGTGCTGGCAGCTGGACTGGAGGCAGGTTGCTGATCAGGCTGCCCCTTGGCCTGGGATGATGTCAGCGGTCATCCTCTATGTGCCTGAAGCCTAGGGGCCCCATGCTGCCTGAGGGCCTCCTGCACCAGTGCAGGGCTGTCCTCGGGTGTCGCGGCTGCTAGAGCTGGACTCGCTGGCAGAGCGGCTGAGGAGCTGGTGCCACACACGGGGCTGGATTTTAAGACCCTGCCATTGCTCACAGTGGCAAGCTCAAAAAATGGCGACTGCATGTGCGGGCCACATGCCGAAGAACCGCCACGTCAAGGCTCATTTAAATGGCTGGGTGGCCCGCCACCCTCCCCCAATCATGTGGAGGGGAGTGGGCTATCCGTTGCCTGCAATGGTGTCAGCTACGTGAGCGCAGGCACTGGCGCCATATTTAAAGGGCAGCCAGCCCTGCCCGCAAATTTGAATTTTTAAAGTTAGCCTCCCCCAAAATTTACAAAATAATATTGTAATGCCCCTTTCCAACCCCCAATAAAAATTACATTGGGTATTTGCCCTTTACCACTGCACCCGCCCACCCCCCCCCACCCCACAAAACACTTACCTTTTAAATCTGACCTCCCCCACCAAGACTGCACAAAGTGTAAAGTTCACCCCTTCTAACCATCCCCTACACTCATTCCATTTATTTGACCCCATCCCTGTCCCCCAGCACTGGAAATCTTAACTCCTCCCCCTTCTCCAGCAGTGTCGTGCTGGCTTTCCCCAGACGGGGAATTGAAGGTATGAGAGTGCCGGCAGCCACACTGAGGATCGCGGCGTGCCCGGATGATTCAAGGTAAGTTCATTTAAATTTATTAATCCAGTTGATTTAAATATTCAAATTGAGGTCCCATTGCCCAGCGGCGGGAGGGCCGCCACGGAACCTCACTGTCGCCAGGAGGATCAGGCTGGGCTCTCCCGGCGTCAAGTTCCATGGCGGGCCTCTGCCACAACCATCTTCCTGCTCCCCCTGCCATGGAGCCCAACGTAGTGGGCTTGGTATAATCTAGCCCTCTGTGCGCCCTGAGGGGAGGCGCCAGATATGGAGCACAGCCTCTCCTCCTCCTATCATGGCTTGTTAGAACCTCCCTGCTCTCTGGAGAAGGACCAGGAGTGGGAACACTCTGCATGCTCCTGGTCCTTCTCTAGCCCAGCCACTGTTGAACTGTGGTCATACCTGAGGGTTTGGAGGTGATTGAGCATCTGTGGAAGCGGCTCTCCATGAGGGTCGCCATCCTCTGCATGGAGGAAGCCATGCGCTCAAATGCCTGGGATATGGCAGCACTCATGGCATGATTGGACTGCCTCACTATCCGCTCAAGGCTGCGCATGGCCTCTGGCATCTCTGCCACATGTTGTCTTACCTCTCTCTGCAACTGCAGCATGCCCTGTGCTGCCGACACCAGAGGCTCATCAGCCTGGGGCTCAGCATGGGCTTGGACATCCACAGTCCTCCAACTGTCAGAGGCCTTGGCTGTCTCAGCCTCAGCCAGCTGCTCGGGCACTCACCAGCTTGTGACCCTGATCTAATGTCAATTGGATACCCACCAAATCTGTGCTGGTGGAAGGTGCAGGAGAATCATCTCTGTGGATCCTCTAAGTGTTGCTCATCCTCAGAGGTGGCTGTCATTCCCTCGGTCCCTGGGGGCATTGGCGAGTGTAGCCCTGAAAGATACAATGAGAAGATAAGACATTTAGGTGTTATGGTACACATGTCGCAATGATGACAACATAGGGGATGAAATTTTGAATCATTCTGTGTTAGGCAATAATCACTCTCATCAACTGGGACCCTGAGCTCCATGTCCAAAATGGCACGGACTCCTTGGATCCCGGGTAACTCCAGCACCACCTCTTCGGCCTGTGACAACAGCCTCAGGTCGGGCACCCTGCCTCCAGTCGTGGCCGACTCCCTGCTGTTGTGGGCCCTCTTCCGAAAGAGCAAGGATGCAGATATTGAACATTGGCAAATGTCAGCATCACAGTTGTACCAACATGGGAGCTTCATCAACGCCTGGGGGATGCTTGGTCTGGCATATGGACTCACCCTGTCAGGGTCTGACATGTTCTAAGATACTAACAAGGGGGATTTGATTCACAAATGCAGCCAGTCATGTGCCATCAACCCTCCCTGATCTCCCTGTCTTTGAAATGGCAGTGGCACCCATGTGGCATACCGTGTGGGGCCAACAAGATCACACCGGGCAATTTGGAATCATGCCACTTACTTTGGCTGAACGAAGGAGGTCATTCACCATCTTATGACACTGCTCCCAGTGTTGTCAGTTTACGCAGAGGGTGGTGGGTGCCTGGAACGCGTTGCCAGCGGAGGTGGTAGACGCGGGCACGATAGCATCTTTTAAGATGTATCTAGACAGATACATGAATGGGCAGGAATCAAAGAGATACAGACCCTTAGAAAATAGGCGACATGTTTAGATAGAGGATCTGGATCGGCGCAGGCTTGGAGGGCCGAAGGGCCTGTTCTTGTGCGGTACTTTTCTTTGTTCTTTGTTCTTTGTTGTCGGGTGACGCCGCAGCTGCTAACCTCTGCAATCTCCGTCCAGGCTTGATTGGTCAGGCGGGAGGATCGCTTCTTGAGTACAGGAGCAAGGATGTCTTAACTGCAAGGATGTCTTAGTGCAGTTATACAGGGCCTTGGTGAGACCGCATCTGGAGTATTGTGTACAGTTTTGGTTTCCTTATCTGAGGAAGAATGTTCTTGCCATGGAGGGAGTGCAAAGAAGATTTACTAGGTTGATTCTTGGGATGGCAGGATTGACATATGAGGAGAGATTGGGTCAACTAGGCCTATATTCACTGGAGTTTAGAAGAATGAGAGGGGATCTCATAGAAACCTATAAAATTCTAACAGGACTAGACAGGCTAGATGCAGGGAGAATGCTCCCGATGGCTGGGGAGTCCAGAACCAGGGGTCACAGTCTCAGGATGCTGCGTATGCCATTTAGAACCGAGATGAGGAGAAATTTCTACACTCAGAGGGTGGTGAACCTGTGGAATTCTCTACCGCAGAAGGCAGTGGAGGCCAAATATATTCAAGAAGGTGATAGATATATTTCTTAATGCCAAAGGGATCAAGGGATATGTGGAGAAAGCAGGAACAGGGTACTGAATTAAACGATCATCCATGATCTTTTTGAATGGCGGAGCAGGCCCAAAGGGCCATATGACCTACTCCTGCTCCTATTTTCTATGTTTCTATGTTGCCATCGCTGGGGAAAAGGATCTTCTGCTGTTCCCTTGCAGCCTGGAGAAGAATAAGCAGGGAGGCATCACTGAACCATGGAGCCACCCTTGCTTTGACTTCAGCCATCACACAAAGGTTGCTCAGTGGGGCCGCTTGCTGAGTTTGGGATTTCTTCAACACTCCTACTGCAATGCAGGGAGAGATTGAATGCAGGGCTGGAAGCTTTTTAAAGATGGTGCCAGCACCTATTCCTGCATCAGCGGCATCACCAAGGCCGCCCCTGTCATGTGATTGGGGAGGGCGGTCGCTGTCAATATGTAAAGTGGCCGCCAACTGCATAATCACAGCGGTGTGGGTTCCGTGGGGGACGGCTACCATGTTCTGGCGGCAGGAATACTAAACCCAGCCCTAAGTGGGCCCATGGCTAATTGTCTTTCTTCACTTTTTTTATTCGTTCATGGGATGTCGGCGTCACTGGCAAGGCCAGTATTTAATGCCTATCCCTAATTGTTCTTGAGAAAGTGGCTGTGAGCCATCTTCTTGAACAGCTGCGTTCCATGTGGTGTAGGTACACCCACAGCGCAGTTAGGGAGGGAGCTCCAGGACTGAGACACAGTAACAATGATGGAATGACGATATATTTCCAAGTCAGAGCAAGAAAGGGACATACATTCACACTGCTCTATAATCAATTGTGGCTGCTTATGAAAATTAATGAACAAAAACTATGATATAATCAATTTGATACAAAATATGTTAAAAGTAAATCACAGAATGATTACAGTACAGAAGGAAGCCATTTGGCCCATTGTGTCCGTGCCTGCTCTCTATGAGCGCAACTCAGCTAGTCCCACTCCTCCACCTTTTCCCCGTAGTTGTGCAATTCCGTTCTCTTCAGATAATTATCCAATTCCCTTTTGAAAGTTATGATTGAATCTGTCTCCACCACACTCTCAGGCAGTGCATTCCAGATCGTAACCACTTGCTGCATGTTGAGCAATTGGGTGAAATTGAGCTTTCTCTAGAAGCTAAAAGGGAGCAGATTTCCTGAGTCAGACTCAACTTGAGAATTCCCCAATGTAACACCATCACGATCATTTTAATAATTCTACATTTGTTCTGTCATAAGATTCATAAAATAATAATTGTATTTATAGGGGTAGAAAATTGATTGCATTTTAGTCAGTTTTCAGCAACTAAATTGGTGTTCCACATACCACATTGGAAGTATGCAAGAAATGCAATCGCTGTCATTTTACTTAAGCCAATCCTTATGCATCCCTCGCAACTGCCTGAAGTGAATACAGAGCCAATTAAAATATGTAAGTAGAATGATGAGTGCTGGGGCTTCAGGTAGTGCGGGGTTATGTAGCACGTAAAGTGAAATAGAAGTTAGATGTCTTACCTTAACCACCTTGATCAGCTCATACATTGTAGCCAGGTCCAGGGGCCAATGCTCCTGCACTGTGTTGCTCTGCCACTTCTGCCCACTGCTGCAAAGCAATTGTCAGGCAAATTTCATGCGCCTTGGTGGGGTGAGTGTTGTATGATTGTCTTTAAGAATGATGTCCTTTTAAGATCTTAGCATACTAATGAGCTCATTACCAGGATGCAGTCATGTGACTCCAATCCAGAGTCACTCTGCAACTGACGCCCAGAGTAAGGTTCTTTAAATAGTTTGCTCTGTACTGTATGATAGTTTAGCTATAATAAACCTGCTTAAGATCTTCAGCATAACTGGACTCCACACATCTCATTTATGTTGCAACAGACAACATAAAGAACTCATTACAGTGAGGTGCCCCTTCTATTAACCTCCTTCGCCAAGACCTCCAATGCAGCATTCTAGGGAGAGGGGTCCTTGAAGCTTCTCCTTGGCCTACTATGCTGAGAAGTTGCCTGCAGGCAAAGGCTGCCTTTAAATTGAACCCAAAATGCCCTATATTCCTGCTCCCAATTAGACAAACTGCCACAGGCAGCCTGGCACCATGTTTATCCTGTGATAATGACAACGTTGTCCAATTTTAGCTGCTACTTGTGCCCATGTGATTAGACCTGTGCTGCCTGTGCACTGCTGATTCTGGGACCAAAAACTGGTCTGGACAAATTTCTACCCCAAAGACTCCCTTTTGTCAAAACACCTCAAAGGACGTCACATAACAAATTGCCTTTATGAAATGCAATCACTTAATATATAGGCAAGCGCATTTACCAGTAAACCTATAACAGCAAAGTTCAGATTTTACATAAAATCCAATGAACAATGTGCTAAGAAAATATTCCAACATGTTTTGATGGGTTTGTTATTGCGTCCAGCACAGAAAGCATGTCAATCCCTATGTTCAAATAGTAGACCTGCTTCCAATTTGTAATGCTTTACTGATGAGCACATCTTTTGTGGCAAGTTATTTCCTCTTCCACCTTCTTTCAATAAATTTGTGCACTTAAGCAAGAAGATTTGTATCTGAGTTCAGAGATGATTAAAATACAACAAATATCAGGGAGGTTTCCTAATCGTTCTGACTCAGTGGGAGTCATGGCCTCTGCATGTCAGAGCAGTAATGTGTCTCACACCTGTGTCATGCAGCCCCCACCTGCCCAGAATGAGACACATATTTCCCCACATGAACATTAAAACTTAAAATTGTTGCCGGGAAAAAAAGAGGGCTTATCATAAGGAGTTGCCAAGCCCTTGACTGGAAAGACATTTGCATAGTAACAGACAGTACTTAGAAAGGACAAAGGGGCCACTTCCTGACACATTCAATCCACAATGGACTTTTGATTACCAGACGTTGAGGGTGGAGGGGCTTGCATTCCAGGTTAACTGTTAAGATGGCTGAATACATGAACAGATGTGGTCAGACCAGTTTAGTCACATGATTAACTGGCTGTTGGAGTTTTTTGAATTTGAACTTGCCACAGAGTGTTTGAAACTCAGAAAGCTGTTTGCTCCTGGACTGAGAATATCTCTCTCCTGTCTGCTCCCATCTCTTTCTCACGGAACTGAAGACCCATTGAAGACACATGAACCTCAAGAGAGAAAAGTCTCCTACAGTGAACAAGGTTTAAGAAGAATACTGGGCCCCAACAAAAAACAAGACTACCTACAAAAGGACTACAGTGAGCTCTGAAGCACAGTAACAAGAAACTCTTCTGATATTGCCTCAAACCCCTCTACTTAATTTTTCTGCTCTTTTCTGTCTCTATTTGCATGTGCGTATCACGTATGCATGCTAGTGTGGGGCACGGCGTGTATCCGTAGGCGTTAACCGAATTAGAATTTAAGTTTAATTTTTAATAAATTTCACCTTTAAATCTAAGAAAGCCTGTTTATGCTCATTTATTTGTCTTGTAATTGGAAAGTGGTAAACAAGGATTCATCAAGGGGGAGCTCAAAGCACAATGTGTTTAAACACATAAACCCTGTTACACTAAGACCAGTGAAGGCTAAAAGGGGACCTCTAGACACCTTTAACACCTGGTCGTAACACCTGTGATTCATAATCCACACTTACTCTGATACCTTAGGTGGTATCGAAGTCTAACCAGAGTTTCTAAAATACAAAAATATATAATTGAAGGAAATGACTCTCCATTAATGTGGGAAAATACAGTTCAGGTGTGACGATAGGGAAATGCTGTGTTCATGTGTGCTAGGAATGTTAGATTTTCAATCAGCATGAGGAGTTTACAACACCTTCATGCGACTAGTTCTGAATATTCTTTCTTTCTTCTTTCTTTTGGGCCTCCTTATCTCGAGAGACAATGGATACGCGCCTGGAGGTGTGAATTGAACTGTTTATTTGGATTTTTTAAATTAATTCACCAGTAATATTACCTAAATAACAGAAAAGAGACCCGTTGCTAAAGGTTCAAAGTACAACCATAAATGCAATGAATTTTAAAAGTAATGATGGAGAATCTGGTTTACTATTGGATTTTAAGATGAGAAATATGCAGAAGGAACATAGACAATTTGAGAGCAATATCTATTACATCTTTACAGATAAAGATCCCATTTAAGAAGGCCTCAATTCAATTTGGACTAGATCACATCTTCAGTATATCCTAAAGAAAAACAATAGATTTAATGTAGGCAGCTCTGTGATTTTTAAGGATACATTAATTATGTTGGATGATTGTCTGTACTCCAGGAACAGCCAAGAATTGTCTGCTCAGAACTATTGCTGAACTAATTCCATAGACTGTGATGCAGTAGAAACATAAAACAAACCTTTGCAGTTTATTTGCTCAAGCTGCAATAAAGTAATTTATTGTGACCAGCGTGGCTAGTATTAAAACAACGTGATTGGTTGTGACTTTTCAAGTTCTTCTGTATACAAGCTTGGCTTAACATTTTACACGGCATTTTATTATGTGTTTCGATTGAGTAGAAGGTGATAGATGCCACTTTTTGCAAAGTTCCTGAGCTTTTTTTTCACAGTGGGAAGAGTGGGTGCAATCATGCCACTGGTATTTTTTTTTAAGTTTAATAAACAATCTGTTCTGTTCAACAGACCATTCCAATGACAACTATAATTGGATCTGATTTACCCCTACTTTGAAAAGTCTTTGAGCTAGAAATTGGTCTGTGCAGTTGCAGAATGACTCTGGCTTGTGGTCACATGACTGCATCCTGGTACTTAGCTCATTAGCATACTAAGATCTTAACGAGACATCACTCTTATAGGCAGTCATACAACAAAGTGGACAGGAGGAGAAATGCCACTGGTGAATTACAGGGAGTTCAAAATATTGCTCATGATATATGTGAAAGAACAGATGCAGATGAAATTTATCTGCTGGTCTGAAAGTCTTCAGTTCTTTAAAAATGATATGTTGGGTAAAACAGGGAATTCAGTTTAGTACACAACATTCAAACATCTGCTATCTCCGCAATATCAGCACAAGCAATTATTTGTTTGCTCAACTATCCAATTGTAAAGTGTAGTTTGAATTTAACTCTTTGGGAATGAGTTGCAGCTTTGACAGAATATTCTAAATGCATTGTCTACTCCAAAGAATGATATTAAAATGCATTGTCCAGAATCCTGCATGATGTTAGAAGTTTGAAGCTTTTAGGGATGACTGTTAGAGACAACAGATCTTGCACACAAGCTTAGGATAAACTTAGAATAAGGGCATGAAATGTGGATCCTTGCTCCACTGGTGTTGGAAGCCCTCCGAGTGGCTGCACTGTGCCTCCAACTAATTCCGCTGTGGACCACATGGTGCCCCATGTCAAGAAGTGTGCTGATGCCACCATCCCTGTGTGAGCCAGAAGCATCTGAACGGGTGCTGTCATGACATCACTCTTCCCTACCAGCTGTTGTCATGCATTATGTGCCAACTTGGACCACACAGGTTCATTCAACATATTTACTTGTCACTCTTCAAAGAACATGTGTCCACCTGCAAGAGGGCCTAGCATTAATGTTATTTAAAGGACCAGGCACCCAAATTGCTGGTAAGGTAATTTAGAATAACTTAAGCTATTGAAAACACTTTGGAAGTACTGTGAAGTGTTTTTGGAGGTGTTGTGGTGGGTTGTTGGATTTGGCAGGGTGTGTTTCTGCATCCTCACAGGGAAGGCAGAGGAATCAATGTTCTGTCCACACAAAGCCTGTAACAGGTGTTGGAGCTGCAGCTGCAGTGCCTCTGGGTCTGCAGGATGACAGGGAGCTTGAGCAGAGGATACAGAGTGGGCAAGCTCTGTGGAACTCCCTCTGCAAACCTGGAGCCGGACTCCTCCATGTTTCTTGACAGTAACAGGAAGCTGGCTGGCAGGCCAACCAATGCACCCAGCATTTCAGTGTTATGTCCATCAATGCTCTCCTGTATGCTGCCAGATTGAAGTCCTCATCCGAGTCCCCTGTAGCAGAAAGCAACTATGACCAAACCTTCCAGTGAGCTGGCATATGAACTATCCTTTCCCCCTGCCTGGCTGCAGCTCACTCATGCCCGGTGACTCACCATGTGCAGATCCCAACTCTATACTAGCCTCTAAATTATATGCAGTGCCAGTATCTGCAGTTGCTGCAAATGTCAGATCAAGTGAAAGTGCCTCTTCATCAGTTCTTTGCTGTTGCTCTCTCTCCTCCTCCTGCAGCTGTGGCTGGGCAGGCAGTAGTTCTTGGGTATCTGAAAGCAGAAATTCAAAAAGGGAAGGGTGGGCTGGAAAGAAGGAGATCCAGAGTCAAACCATCAGCTGCTTGCTCATTATGCCAGATAGCAGGATGAGGGTGAGCTGGAGTTGAGAAGGGGCATAGGGAACATACCTTCATCCTCAGTGTTCTCAGTGACGCCGGGTGCCATGGGCTTTGTCGCAGCTGGCTCCATGACATGGAGAACCATCTCCTCTGTTGGGCTTGGGAGATGCAGACGTCCTTGTCCCCTGCTGTCTCTGCACTGCTCCTGGTGGTCATGGACCTCTGTGTGTTGAAAGAGAGAGGGCAGAATGTCACTGATTATGTTGCACTTTGTTTGGATGATCCTGTCATAGTTGTAATAGCTGGAGGTATGTGGAAGCAGTAGGAGCTGGGTGTAAGGCTAATGTTATTGGAATGGGTGTAAGGGTGAGGTGGAGTATCTGGATGTTGGGCATGAGTCCTGACTGCCAGTGAGTCCTGCTGGGTGAGTATTGGGCGTGTGGTGCATTGAGCAGCGTGAGGGTTTGGTGAAGTGTTGGGAAGGAGATGCCATGTGAAGATGCATTCACTGACTCTGACCACCTGCGTGGGGACATCAAACTTCTCGTGGCACAGCTTCCAGGTCCTTGGGGCCAGACTCCTGGCATTGACCTGCCACCTATTATCTGATTCTTGAAGGCCTCCTAGTCCCCCGTGGAATCATGACCCCTCTCTTCCTGTTCATCTCCATGACTAAGGCCTCCAGCACTGCATCCGTGAACTGAGGAGCCCTCTTTCTTCCCTGGTTCTCCATCTGTACAGCTCCTGCATACAGCCAGTACAGGTAGCCATCAGCAGTTCCATTTCACTGAATTCAACTCCTCCTTAAGAGGGCAGATTTCCTTTAAGAGGAGCAGGCTGGCTACACCACGTGCTATCAGAGCATGCTGCTTAGTCCCTGCTGAGCACTCAGGCTGCCAGCAGTGTGTGCTCCACTAGGAACAAAGCTACAATCAAGCAAATGAGGAGGCAGCATCAAGTTTACATGTTGCCTGCTTCAATGGCAGCAGGTGTGGGCAAATCGTGAACCACGACCCCCACGCCCAAGAACAGGCCATAATGAATTTTATGCCTTTATATTTTTATTATAATACAAAGTTGTTTTCAATAGGTAGTGAAGGATTCAAGGTGACAGCCAAAAGCTGTTTCAAAATCTACTTTGAACGGTTTGATATTGTCAGCTGCTGTTGACTGTCTGTCTGTTTTGATTTCTCATCATTGTTCATGATTGATTTTCATTCCTGTTGCACTTTGCTGATTGTTACATTCCCTACCTCTTTAGATATGATTTTCTTTTTTAAATGAATATGAAACTTGAAGCAATCAGTTGCAATTGTGACATCTGTACGTGACAGAGAATTTGTGTAGTTTAACACAATTCTTTGCTTCTAAGTTAGATTACTGAAGTAATATTTTTCTTTTACAGTGACGTGTAAAATTCAATTTACTGGCTGCAAGCTAGTGAATATAAAATTTAGCTTCTTCAACCGATTCTTTTACTTAATGGATTAAAGGAAGAAAATACTTATGAAATTAATTAAAATGAATTTCCTACTGGCTTCTCAGATTGAGAAAGTATAGCATCTGTTTTGAGCTGGCTAATATATCGGCAATATAGTTTGTGAGATGTTGGAACAGGGAATGAATGACTGTACATTGTCAGTAAAACAATGGTGTGCCTCCTACAAGTCTAAAATGAGAGTATTCCGAATAAGCTGTGTTTCGAATTTCATAACACTTTGTGGTTTTGCATGTTGGCAGTCATGTCCTATTATATTTCATGATGCAGATATAAGAACACAAGAAACAGGAGCAGAAGTAGACCATGTGGCCCATCAAGCCTGCTCCGCCATTCAATACGATCATGGCTGATCTTGGGCTTCAATTCCACTTTCCTGCCCACTCCCCATATTCCTTGATTCCCTGCAAAGCAAAAATCCATCTATTCCAGCCTTAAATGTACTCCATGTTGGAGCATCCACAACCCTCTGGGGTAGAGAATTCCAAAGATTCACAACCCTTTGAGTGTAGTAATTTCTCCTGAATCAGTCCTGAATAATTGGCCCCTTATCCTGAGATTGTGTCCCTGTGTTCTAGATTCCCTGACCAGTGGGAACAATCTCTCAGCTTCCACCCTATCAAGTCCTTTCAGAATCTTGCATGTCTCAATTAGATCGCCTCTCATTCTTCTAGACTCCAGAGAATATAGGCCCAATTTACTCAGCCTGTCATCATAGGACAACCCCCTCATCCCAGGGACCAATTTAGTAAATCTTCACTGCACTGCCTCCAGTGCAAGTATATCTTTTCTTAAATGTAGAGACCAAAACTGCACACAGTATTCCAGGTGTGGTCTCACCAAAGCCCTGTACAAATTTAGTAAGACTTTTTTATTCCTGGTACTCCAATCCCCTTCCAATAAAGGCCAACATGCCATTTGCCTTTCTAATAGCCTACTGCACCTGCATGTTAACTTTGTGCGTTCCTTGTACGAGTACCCCCAAGTCACTATGAACATCAACACTTACCAGTTTCACATCTTTAAAAAAAATTCTGCTTTTCTATTTTTATGACCAAAGTGAACAACTTCACAGTTCCCTACATTATACTCCATTTGCCATCTTGTTGCCCACTCACTTAACCTGTCTATATCTCTTTCCAGCCTCTCTATGTCCTCCCCGCAGCTTACCTTTCCACCGAGCTTTGTATCATCAGCAAACTTAGATACATTACTCTCTCTCTCTTCATCCAAGTCATTAATATAGATTGTAAATAGCTGAGACCCCAGCACTGATCCTTGCAGCACCCCACTCTTCACTGCCTGCCAATTGAAAATGCCCCATTGATGCCCACTCTCTGCTTCCTGTCTGTTTATCAATCCTCTATCCACGCTAATATATTGCCCCAAGCACCATGAGCCCTTATCTTGCCTATTAATCTTTTATGTGGCACCTTATCAAATGCCTTTTGAAATTCCAGGTATACTACATCCACTGGTTACCCTTCATCTACCCTACTAGTTACATCCTCAAAAAATAAATTTGTCAAACAGGTTCTCCCTTTAGTAAAACCATGCTGACTTGTGCTAATCATACTATGCTTTTCCAAGTGCAATGTTAAGACTTCTTTAATAATAGTTTCCAGCATCTTCCCAACGACTGATGTTAGGCTAACTGGTCTGTAGTTCCCTGTTTTCTGTCAACCTCCTTTCTTCTTGAAAAATGATACATACAAATGTGTGATGCTCAAACAGTGCATCCTATTCTCCCTATTCCCCATTCATAGCGGTCACTGGTGTATGTGGCTTTCTGCTCCTAAACAGTTTTATTACTGTAGCTGACTAGTCACGATTGACATTATAATACATTTGAAGGATCACGTGTGTTTGGGTTGCATGATACACATGACACCAACTCTTAGTGTCCACAATTTTTATTCCCATATCTTTCTTTCCTCACAGAGAATAACATTTATCATACAACCTCACAGCTTAATGATCCTGGAGTTGACTATATCCTCAGTAAAAAGTCTAGATTTTTATTACATCATGAAAGTTCTGAACAATTTCAGAAAGAGGACCTAAATTAGATGCTATTCAGTGAGCTCACATCTGTTTTAGGCCGATGCCTCTAAAGTCAAACATAGGGGCATTGGATGTGTTTCCGATGCTGTTTGGGCGTGAGAGGTTGGCATTCGAAATTGCACCTCTGTGCTCCTATTTACCATCAGGAATACAGGTGCAATGAGATTATATTCCATCCCCACAGGAATCTGAGTGACTGACAGTTCTGCCAAACCTCAATATTCTTCCTCCTGTAGTTCCTTCTCTCAGTGATTGCAGACCCTAATGCTGCAAAATTTCAGTAGCCCACTACTGTGCTGCCAAATTCCAGGGTGTCCCCAAGTTCTGCCAAAACCCAGGACCTTCCTCCAGTTTTACCAACAACACAGCAGAACCCAGTGTAACTCAACCTCAATCAAACTTGAATACAATTTTGCTTTGTATTTTCATATTTAAAACTGGTAAGGGATAAAATTAACATATAAGTGATGGAATAGATGGACATAAGGCCATTTATTTACTGTCTTCACAGAATTTTGATACAGTTGTGGAATTCAGTCCATAAAAGAGTGTGTCCTACAATTCATCCGTAATACCATGGCACAGTTGCTAGTTGCACATTAAAAATGAAAAATTATAACTTGTTCATGAAGCCACTATCAAGTGATTACATTTATTTGGTGACATCGATTGGCACAGATTGGCACTCTGCAGCACTGAATAAAATAACTTTATCCAAGCACTGAGAGGAAAATTGAACAATATGTTGTGTAGCTGCAATAAAATATTATGTTCTTTCCTTTCTTGTTTAAGCTAGCTTTCTATTGTACCACTGAGAACATGTTAGAATTGAATAACAGCTATTGGGATTGTCCATTTTGAAGGCACCTTAACAACTTGGCTGTAGTTAGTGATGGAGTAGTGGCGTTCTTGTTGGCTTTATTGTGGCAGAATTTTCACTCATGATGCCCTTCTCATATGATGAACAGCCTTGCCCAAATATTTTCATCAGAAACAGATTATTGTAAAGAAGGTAGAAATAAATAAACACACATGTACCTTGCACAGGCTCTAGAAAATAATTATCTTTTATTATTCTCTACTTGTCTGAGGTATAAATTATTGGCCCTCAAATCATGGAGAATAATTTCACAACAGGCAGAATTGATTTGTACTACAGTAATTATTGTGTTTCTTGTGGTGTAGTTTGAATCTTAAGTTGAATAATAGACTGCCATACAATTTTTGTTCTTGAGACAGATAAATATAGACATGTTGAAGCATATTTAAATATCCTGGCCAACTCCCTACCAAATGTATTTTTTTTTACATTTTTTATTGCAATTTGGTCTTGTTTCTGATCTGAAACAGTTGTTGCATAATTCATGGGCCCAACACATTGTTTAAAATTAGTAGGGGCAGTTTATGCTTCCACCTTAAATATTTCACTTTGTTGGAGAAATCTGAAGATCACTCGTATTAATTAAGGGTTAACATTCCTCCCTTCCTACCTGAAGATACCCTATTTAGGCTGCCAATGCAGCCCGGACCTCTTTTCATATGCATTCTTGTCAGTGGCACATTGAGAGGCTGTCTGTCTAGGATCTGAATGTTCTGAGGTTACATCACAATCATCTACAGAAGGATATCCAACTTCAGGTCGTAGTTGTCATGACTCCTTTTTTCTCAGTTTTATCTGATTCCAGAGCTGCACCTCCTAACGATCCCTCCTGCTCCCAGTATAGAGTTACCGATAACTGAGATGAGCTCTATTAATGAAATACATTGACTTTGAAAAATCCACTGTGAAATGCAAATAATCTGTCACTACCAAATGACACTGGCAGCACTGTCAGCACCCACAGTGGGAATGCAGTAGATTGACACAAGAATTGTTTCGAGCAATTCTCTGATCCCAGTTGGGACCTGCCTCAGCATGCACAGAACTCTAGGTCTAAACTTGAGCAGTGATGTAGGAGGAGGTGGGTCTTGCAGGGGCTGCATCATTGCTGGGAGTGGGAGGCACTTGTCAACATCCTGCAGTCATGCTGAGCAAACTAGCAGTGCAGCCTTTCTGATTTCTTAATATCTGAGGTGGCAGTCATTAGGTTGATGGACTTGAGCCCAGAGGTACACAGGTACTGGTGAGAGCTGAAGGGGTGCATTCACTATTTTCCAACTTTGAGATAGAATAAATTTTAACTGGTGCCAGAAGCATCACAACACTTAACCATAACTATTCTCAAATTCTTTCCATGAAGACAACAAACAATTGATCAAAAATCACAAATATGATACTGATGCTTGGTAAATACTGTCAGATTATCATAAGTTTGAGACAAGGCTGGAAAGAAAATGTTCATTGTATTAAGTTTGACAGTCAGCTGGCTGGAAATGGAACCAAGTGGATGTATAGGGAAGCAATGCCAAGTTGTGGTGTCAGCTTGGCTCAGTGATAGCCTTCTCATTTCTTTTGTCAGAAAGTTGTGGGTTCAAATCTCAGTGCAACTTATGTTCACTGATGTACTCAGGGATGCATCACTGTTATCTTTCAGCTGAGATATTAAACTGAGGTTCTATCTGCCTACTTAGGTGGGCGTAAAAGATGCCATGGCACTATTCAAAGAAGAGCAGAGAGTTTCCCAGTGCCCTGCCTAATATTTATCCATCACCCAACATCACCAAAACAGATTAACCAAGATAGAGGTCAGTATGCCAGACAACAATAGCACCACCCTTGTCAGCAGGTTTGATCACAAAGCCAGGGTTAGAGCTAAGAGAACACAGTTCGGAGGGAGACAGGTTAGAGTGAGTGAGGGGAGAGGAGAAATTGAGATGGCTGATTTCACACCAACAGTTCTCAATGAAAATATCAAGAGCGGGTAACAGGCCAGAGGGAGGGCTCCAGGTAGAGGAAGAATACTGGAGGTGGCTGAATGGGTCTGCTGCTCGGGGGGAGGACTCCTGATCAAACAAGTGAGCCCGTAGGCGAGGGCGATGGAAGAAGAGCTCAATGTCATGCCGAGCATGAAATTCCTTGAGGTGGGGGCGTAAGGGGATAAAACTGAATCCTTTGTTAAGCACCTCATCTTCTGATTAGGCACTCTACATCCTTCCAGACTCCATATTGAATTCAACAATTTCAGAGCATGACTGACCTTTTTTATGATTTTATTTTATTTCTTAACCATGTGCTGCCTGAACTTTGGTTTCTCATGTTTATGCTTTTGGACAGAGCTGTTCATTACTCTGCCATTAACACTCTCTCTGGACTAATGCTTTGTCTTTCACCACAACCATTAGCACTCCCTTTGCCTTTGCCCCATGACATCTTTGTCTTTTAATCTCTCCTGCCCTCTGTGCTATCACACACCTTCCCTTTTTGTTCTCTTCCCCACCCCTGCTTCACTTGCTTAAAACCTATTACATTTCTACCTTTACCAGTTCTGATGAAAGGTCACAGATCTGAAATGTTAACTCTGCTTCTCCCTCCACAGATGCTGCCAGACCTGCTGAGTATTTCCAGCACTTTCTGTTTTTATTTAAGATTTCCAGCATCTGCAGTATTTTGCTTTTATTTTAGTCATTTATTTCATTTGCTTTTTGTAAATTATCTGTTGTGTTTTCTTACATAACGGCTGAGGCTCCACTTAAAAAATAATTTGTTGGCTGTGAAATATTTTTGAATGTCCAAGGAATATGAAAGCAGCTCTCTAAATGCAAGTTTTTTTTTTCATTACTAACCAGTGTTTTCACACTTCAGGTCTGAGGGTATAAGATCACTTTGGCATAATGTAAATAAGGTAATGGAGCACAATGGTCTTGATGGAACCTGGATTCCGTGCCTCCAATTCTAATATTATTGTGCAGCTAACAATGTCATTTCAATTACTTCTCTCCCCTATACCCCCTTTCCTCTGCAACCATGATGAACGGCCACTTACAGTTTGATGAGATGTCTGCTTTTAACTACAGGATGGAGACAGAAATAATGTCATTAGTTGAGCACCCTAGTCCTGGTGGCATGAAAGTATGACAGGAACATATTTAAATGAGATTTACATGTTTATTTGGTCACATATTGATTGATTATGTGCCGTAACTTTATTAGAATAGTTATTTTGTGCCATGACACACACAATTTGCAAAGAGTAGTAACATTACTACTTGTAGTGAAAGTCTGCCCATAGTACAAAGAGAAAGTACCATTGTTTTGTAGGCTAGAAACTCTTAAATATTGTTCAATTAAGGCTGTTGAACAATATTTGATAGTATAGCATGACTCATAACTTATTTGTTCGGTGCTTGTGAGAATAGATTGAAGTGTATTGTGATATAACATGGTAGTCATATCCCATGGGAAAATGTCTGCAGTCTGGGTATAGTTTCGCTGTTATACACAGAGGGCTAAAAATTCGTTAAAGCCTATTTTTGGGCGCTGAAGTCTTGATTCATAATCTGCCCAAGTATGTTTCCATTGAGGAAGGCAGTACACACAGCTTGGTGCTGCCTCCTCATTTATATGATTGGAGCATTGGCCTGAGTGTGGCCCATGTTGCTGGCTGCCTGAGCGCTCAGCCGGGGGCCAAGTAGCGTTCACTGAGATCATGTGGTGCAGCCAGCCTGCCCCTCTTAAAGGGGAGCTGCAGTCAGTAGAAGGGAGCTACTGTTCACTGCCTATATTGATAATGGATGCAAGTGGGGGCTGCACAAATGTAGCACCAGGCAAGAGAGTGGGCTCCCAGATTCACTGATATGATACTGAAGGCCTTAGTGGTGGAGGTGGGCATGAAGAGAGAGGTCATGTTTCCACTGGGGAGCCAGGAGGCCTCAAGGACAAATCCTCAGAAGGGAATGGGAGCAGGTGGCCAGGGAGATCAATGTCTGAAGTCAGGCCCTGAAGGCCTGGCAGGAATGGCACAAGAGGTTAAATGACTTCATGCAAGTGGTCAAGGTCAGTGAATGCATCTTCACATAACCTCTCCTATTCACCACTCTATCACCCTCTCATACTGCTCAATGGATCACATTCACCCTTCAGCAATCTCTTACACTTGGGAATCAGACCTAACATCCAGATACTCCATGTCATGCACGTTCCAAAGTACCAGCCTCACATCCAGCTCTCGCTGCTTCCACAAACCTCCAGCTATTCAACTGTGGAAGGCACATCATTCAAACACTGTGCAATGCAATCAATGATATTCTTCCCACTCTATTACAGGACCAGGTGGCCCATAACCACCAGGGGCAGAGAAGAACTGGTGGGAAACAAGGACACCTGCATCTCCTGACTCCTATGGAGGAGATAGTTCTCCATATCTTGGTGAGGGCTGTGACAGAGCCTGTGGCACCTGGTGTCAATAAGGACACTGAAAATGATGCTATGTTGCTGCTTCGTGCCCCTTCTCAACTCACACTTCACCTTCGTCCTGGTACATGGCATGCTGAGCAAGTTGCAGATAGTGTGACCATGGAGCTCTTGCATTTCTCCCTATCCCCTTCCCTCACCCCATTCTACCCCTTTTTGATTTCCTGCAGAGCCAGAGCAGCCCCAGGAGGAAGGGAGAGAGCTACATTACACCACTGAAGAAGAAGCACTGTCACTTGATCTGACATTTGCAGTCACCAACTCAGATGTTGGCACGGCACATACCTGAGAGGCTAGTATAATGTTGGGATTTGCACGTGGTGAATCACCGGGCATGAATGGGCTGCAGCCAGGACAGGGTGAAAAGATAGTTCATGTGCCAACTCACTGGAGGACAAGGTCACAGAAGTCCTACTACAGGAGACTTAGATGAGAACCTCAACGACGCGGCAGACAGGAGAATGCTGATGAGGATTCACAATTGAGTTGCTGGGCGTATTGGATGACCTGCCAGACAGCCTCCTGTCACTGGGCTGGATTTTAAAGAGATCTTGATATCGGGATCCATGGTTGTGGGGGGGGCCTGAAGATGGCCCCAGATGAGGCCCACCACAGACCGCATGGTCCAAGTTTGGAATTTGAGCATCACACCCACTGGTACAGCTGTTTGATGTCACAATCTGGCCCCTTCCAGCATGGGGCGCTGAATAGGCCATACCAGAAGTGACCAGATGCTCTGTCCAGCCCACTCAGATGGTCTCTGGCTTTCGTTGTGCTGCGGAGCTGAATTTCTTGGCCAGGCAATC